>NC_060210.1:90245833-91485000 GCF_021130785.1 Homalodisca vitripennis
GAGCTAGACTTGAAAAAAAAAACAAAAAAATAGTCACATGTATATAAAACAGAATATTATTGTTGACTATTTGTAATTTTTTATTTTGTTTTGTTTCTTGTTATTTATTAATGCCTATGAATTTTAAAGTGATACAGTCTCTCAAAATAATTATATTTCTCCTATAGTAATTTAGTTTATACACCTTTGTTGTGTTAACAGTTTTCAAATTCATTTGTAACCTGCCTAGAATTTTTAATATACTTTGACGAATTTTATTGTAACTGTAACAATATTTAGCAACAAATAATGAAAATTCTTTGCTTGAAGTTTATTTTTGACAATGGAAAGATTGTGAAGGAAACAGGAATTTTCCCCACATTTGCCATCGTTCAGTGAAAAAAATCAGTAACACTACGTTTCGAGATCTGCAATCTGATCTCTTCTTCAGGTTATATAACTAACCTAATATATAACTACATTAAAATAAACAAATTATACCAAAGCGTTGTAGCACGCCTATGTCAGGAATCACAACCACCCTGTTGTGTGTCAACTTCACTACCAACCACCTACGACTGACCAGAGGCCAATACCAAATGGTAATCGTCACGGCAGAAAGAAACAAGATGGCGGAAATAAAAAGGAAGGGTGATAGGAATGGGCCTTTTTTTGTACAGGTTTGTGTGTTTTATTTCATATAAATCTTTATTATTTCTTTGATGCAAATACTGGGTTTATCCAGAACTGGGCATCAAACAAACAATCAAGATACACTCAGTAAAAACCAGATCAATAATTTAATCACTATCAAAATAGAAGAGGTTTAAAGGGAAATGTACATAAGGATAAAGTAAACTCAAGTTTGTTAAATAATTTATATTTTAACATTATACACAATTTAGTAATAGCAATATCACAAAAAACAATAACTTTATAAACGGTTTTTGGTGCATTTATTAATCTATGAACTGACAATAAAATTTAACTCATAATTACTCATAACACACACAGCTTTTTATATCACAGTCCCTAAATGTTCATTGTATATTGATAAAAATAATCTATACAAGAAAAATGTGTTCAATAGATCCCTTTAATTTTTACATATATAAAAAAAATTTAGTGATTGTTTATTTTTACCCAGCAACATATTAACAATAAGCATTTTTAAATATAGTGATCTTATCAATTTTTTGTAATTTTAACAAGCAACATACATACTATATTTTAACAGCCATGTTTGCAACTTATTAACAATGTTTAATGTATAACATTTTAAATCTTAGTTCTTAGTTCAAAATTAACGATGCATTTTCAAAGGGAAGTGTATTCATCAAATCTTTAAAAGATATTAAAAAACATTTAAATGACAATCACTTAGGATTTTCTAACTCTTCTATTCAGAAATTATAAAATGTAATACTGTAACTTAATTACACACTATGAGTTAGAAAATAATGGTTGTAAGGCATTTAGTCAATACTTTCTTAATACCTCCCGACTATCTCGTTATCTTCCACTTTTATTTTCATACACAGGTTTAATATAAATGCGTAAGAGACAATAGCCAGTGATAAGGAAAATCTACTACATGAAAACTTCCTATTGTAAGGCTTTAGTGCAAATATTATTGGATTGTATCCACTGTTATTAATTAATATGCAAATAACAGAACTTGGTAGATTATACTACTGTACCATATGCTGTTTACATCACGTATTATGTAATTCTGTCAGTTTTTAACATTAAACTCTGCTGGGCCATTACCATTTTTTCTTAATGACACAACATGTAAAACTCATGTGTAAGCAAAAGTTACTGGATTTAATCAAACAGCACTAATTGAATGTAAACTAAAATTAGTGTGTGTATGTAACACTACTTCATATTCTGCAGAAGCTCATAATTGTGAATTTTTATTACATACTTTTATATGAAGTTTAAGTACTACTGAATGAACACTACAGTAAGGATAGAGATCAAATTCACAGACCACCAAATAAACAACAAGTATAAATTTGTTACTGAAAACTAGTGTAATGTTGTAACATTGTTAAAATGAAATAATAAAAACACGCATTGACAATGTATAAAGAATTATCAGAATACAGAGATGCAAACAAAAATATAGAAAAATTTCATTTAAACAATACTATATTGATATCACTAATAACATTATCATCTAGTTTGCAAAACTATTTAGTCTGTCTCTTATAATTATACAACTATAAAAACAAATTTGGTTAGGGTTATTCTGCAAACTAACAGGCAAGTAAATGATGAAATAAAAGAGTACATATACTTTACATCACTATTGTTAGCCTAAGAATAAAATTAAAGTTGTGAAGTTTTAATTATTTATAGTCGGTTAGTTATAAATTAATGAATGTTAAATACAGATTTGATACTTAATTTATAAACAAACACTCCAACAATTATTAAATTTTTATTTTTGTGAGTCCTTTTGTGTTCAAGGAACACACAATCAGACCCACATAACTAAAATAAAACTTTTACTTCAGTTATATGGATCAGAACACGAAAGAACTCACAAAAAATTCAATAATTATACGAGTGTTTGTTTATAAATTTAGTATTATATTCCAATAAGAAGAAGCTGGTAGAATGTACAGATTTGATGTTGAGGCAAAATCCAAAATCTACACAGAGATTTGGCTATGGCAAATGCATAGTTAACTACTATATGGTATATAAAATAAAAATACAGTAATAAAGATGCATAAAAAGTATCCTTATCACCGATATGTAAAAAAACTAACCAAATAATACAATGAAATATATATTTAATAAAACATTCAGCAATCTTACAATAATTAAAAGTGAAATATATTGGGGAAAGTGTTAGTGGTATGCTATGTCACTATGTGAAAAGTGATTTCAATAATAAATAAGTTATGTTAAAAGTTACAATACAAAAATATTTTAAACTTATATAGGGCTTGAGAAAAAATAAAAATTACTGATAAGAGAAGGGTTGAAAACAGGAAAAGTATAAATGCAATGAAATGGTACCAACAACAAAGTGATACATGGTAACAAAATCTTCCAACTGTTACTGTCACAGGAAGGAAATAATGAAAATAAAATGGCCCTGAAGCAAAGCAAATCGGGTACACTAGCTAGTAGCGTGGTACGTTACCAGCATGCATGGGTTTAGACTAGGGCAGGCATTTTGGTTCGGGGACAGAAGAAGGCAAGATGCTTCACAGGCAAACAGGTCTCAGGGCCTGCAAACAAGAACGTCCATCAGAACAACATTTCGTGCAAGTACAAAAAACTGACATAAACTTTTTTGAACTCACCTTTCAAGCTACTCCAATAGAAAAGTACCTGTAAAGTCTTTGGATTCAAAAAAAAATATAATAGAGATCAACTCAATGGATCCACTTTGAGCAACAATATTGGTCAGTTTTTAATAGATTAATAACCTAAAATCATAGAATTTTTTGCTTCAAAAAGTGTTTGAGTCTGATTAAATACTGTAGTTATTATTGATGGCATATTAAAAATTATTTCCAGTAAAAAATAATACAAAATTATCTTCTTTCTAGTATCCTTGTCATAAATACATGTATACAACTAATTTAACCCTTAATATAAAATATACAAAAGTTACAGATTTTGTACATTCTGATAAAAATATCTGTACCATGGGTTTATACACAGAAATCAAGATTTGAGTGGAGACGAAGCAAGTAATTTTAGTGAATAAATCTTTATTGTAACTGAATGAGGCAGTTGTTATTTATAAATGTAATAAATAAACGTATAATAAATGAATAGATATATACGAGGGTCGTCCAGAAAGTAAAGAACGATTGCGCATCACGGGCGGCGCAGTTCACCCACCACCACGGTAGATAGCTTGTTCGTTAGCCACACCTTCTGCATCAGTGTGAGCTGAGTAGCGGTACCGTGAGGTCACGTTTGCGTCTCCTGTGAAAGTTTAAAATGGCGGCGTTAATTGAAAATCCCGCCAAGTGTGAACTGCGTAGTGTGATACGGTTTCTGAATGCACAGAATGTTCGACCTATTGAAATTTATAGGCAAATTAAGGCAGTTTACGGTGACAAAGCTCCAGTCAATGGAATGGCATCACTCGAATTCACCAACAAAAAACAGGAAAGAAAAACCAAATTTGAACACCAGGAAATTGATGGCAACAGTTTTTTGGGACCGAAAAGGCCTAATCCATGTGGAGTTCATGCCGAGAGGCGAAACAATCAACTCAGAGGCCTACATCGAGACCTTGCATCGGCTTCGCCGCGCTATTCAGAACAAACGACGCGGAATGCTGTCGTCGAAAGTGGTGCTAATCCATGACAATGCTCGGCCTCATTGCAGTGCACGAACCAAAGCAGAACTCAATTCTTTCAAATGGCAAATCTTCGGACACCCTCCGTATAGTCCAGATCTGGCTCCGAGTTTTGGGTGACAAAGACCTCAAAGAAGGAGTAAAAAACGTGGCTTCATTCCTTGGCGGCAGAACAGTATAACGTCGGTATAGAAAAACTGGTGCCACGCTACAACAAGTGCCTGGACAGTTCCGGCGATTTTGTAGAAAAATAGAGTAAGTTTATAAGTATTTATAAATAAATTTTCATGCTCTTATCTTTTGTTTTTATTGACTTATAACAAAACGTTCTTTACTTTCTGGACGACCCTCGTAAATATATTAAGTGTTCCAATATAACCATTATTTTTTTATTTAAGGTTTAATAAAATGAAATTAAATGCCACAAACTATTATAAGGTATATTTGTGTAAAATAATTTATAAAAATAAGATAACACAATCCTATCAATATATACAATAGAAACGAACTTGAATTTTCAAAAGTGGAATATCAACTCACAGAATTTGTAAATCATTATTAATAACTGTTACTAATACATATAAATATCAGATTTATTGAGGACCGTGCTCGCTTCGGGGCGGGGTTTGGGGCTTGCTGCGGGGTGGCCTGTGGGGGTGACAGGGGGTGCTGCTTGTTGCAGTCATGTGGTCAATCGGTGTGTTACAGTGATTGAATGTTTTCTTGCTCTTCATTTTGAATTGTTTTGTATTTATCATAAAATGTATAAAGTTTTTCTTTTGTATTTTAAGTATTCATTTAAATATATAGATTTTTACTTTAAGATAATTTAATTTTGTACGGGTTAAGCAATTTTGTTTTTTCTATTTAAAGAATAAGTAAATAATTTAACACAATATTGTATAAACTATTATAAATTTTCTGTATAGAATATGAGGTTGAGTGGTAGAGAGGGCTTAAGAGCCCTAACTCCGCCTCTTTAATAAAGGCATTTTTCATTCATAAATAAAAAAAAATGACTGCAACCAAATATAGTATTCAATCATTTAATTTCATAATAATGCCAACATGAAATATGATATCATGTTAAATAGTATGACAGTTAATATAACTGAGTAATGTTTCTTTTGTTTACTTGAAAAAATATCAAATATACAAACAACAAGAATGCTTAGAATGTTCCATTATAAAAGCTTAGATTTTAGTGTCTCAATGCTAATGCATTGTTAAAAATATGATTATTAATATTAATGGTTTATAATTATGTGCAAAATAGAGTTCCTTATGGGAAAATTTATACTGAATATAAATTATAAATATTAACAGATAATCAAATTTTTAACAATTTAATAAAATTAACACACAAATCTAAGCTTCTATAAAACATTTGTAGATTTGAGACGAATTATATATTCATCTTAAAAATGGAACTTCAGAAGTGTAGCCAGCAGCAAACTCATGTTTCCTCTTAAATAAAAGTGTATAAGAAATGTATTATAAACACAATAGATTTCATTGCTAGCCAGCAACTCGCTCAGTAAAGTAAATATTCTAATCTCTGCGAAACACAAAATTAAGTTTAACAGATTTGTTTGATTTATATGTATTAGTATTAATTGCTTTCCTAATAATATTATAAATGTGAAAGTACCTTTGTTTATTTTGCTTTAACATTGAAACTATTCAACAAGTTGTACTGAAATTTTACATAGACATTCTTATGGTCTTACGGTGGTATAAATATAGGCCTATTTTAATTTAGGCTGGGCGACGCCTCACTGGTCTTTAAGGTAGCGAAAAATCCAATCTAGGTCTCAAAAGTTGTGAAATATAAATTGAAAGAGCCTGTCAATCAACTGTTTGGCATAAACATGGTTTTGTGACAGCACAAGCATGTTTAATTAATTTAATCTCTATTTTCAATTTCATACATTTATAGTGTGTACGTTCTCTAAGAAGTAACCGAAAGTTTTCACGCTGTTTTTAGATTTCAGCGTTCAGGTAAGTACCTTAAAAAATGTCCTAAAATATATAAGATGGTCAGAATTTGACACTGAAGATTCCCTTTGAAGCAGTTGGGAAGAACAATGCTAGATAAAAGTTTGCTGGACTTTTCTTTTGAACTATTGTGCCTATTGCAGCTCTAAATGTTCTAAAATATTTAAAAATTATTTTTCAGTTTATATAGAAAGAAATACGTAAATAGTTTTATTGTTAATATACTTTTAACTGTACATTTTTAACAAATTATATAGGTTATATAGGTCTAGGTTACTATCTAACTTTTACCCTAAATTTGTTTGTTGTCTTTTATTAACAGATGTAGACTTTTCTGATCTGTGAAATGTATTTTCTTGATCGAGAAATGAGGTAAAATCCACTGTGGAACACAAAATACTAAGAATGAAGTAAATTGCAATAAATATACACTTTTTCACATATTTTCTTGATCATGGTTACAAGGCAAACTCAATATTGGCGTAGGAAATAGAATTAACTCGAACCAGCAGTGGTCATACACGTGCAACACCTACTAAATTGAGAGCATTGAGCGGGTAACTACTAACACTGCAGATATAAAAGACAAAGTAATCTAACTTTTACTATACATTTAAAAACTTGGCATATTAAACCTATCTTAGTTGCCATTTAACAGAAGCAGGCTTTACAGAGCTGTGTATGTATATATATATTTTTATGATTGGGAAAAAGACAAAATCAACTATGGAGCAAAAAATACTATGGCTGGAGCAAATTGCAATGACCATAAATATACGCTTTTAAAAATATTTTTCTGATTATAGCAAGAAGGCAAACTCAACATTGGCATCAAAAATATAATTCAATTGAACCATCAGTGCTCATACATGTAAAAAGCCGCGAAGTTGTGTACAAAAGCACAGGTAACTGCTAGTTAATTGATAAAACTTTAGAAAAATGTTAACATTCTTTTGAAACATTCAAAAGAAAACCAAGATAAAATATTTTGAAATTTGGTTAATGTTGAAGTAATTCTTGTGTATTTTAAATACTCAAACTGCTACACCAAAAATACTTTTCTAAGACCCTACAAGTAAATTAAGGCATTAAAAATGATTTTAATATAAAATACAAAACAACATTTCTATTTATGGTGATGGTCAAATCTATGAATAAAAAGTATTACTAAGTAACAATGCAGTTATATTCTTCAGTACTAAATTTAAATACAATAGTTTTTATACTAGATTTGTAGTAATTAATATAGTTGAATCGGTATTTGTTAAAAGGGCATCAGTCACTTTTTTTCACAATTCCACTTTTTGGTGGATTTGGATTCTTTATTTCTAGATCTACATTCTGTGTTAATAGGGCATCAGTCAATCAAGTAATAAGCCCACAGCACAAGGTTGAATATTGTGTAATTTGTTAAAAAGGCATCAGTCTATGACTCATGCCCTTTTAACTAAAAATGTTGGCTGTACTTTTGTTTAGCTACAGCTGTTAACATGGAAACAGCTGTCTAGCAGCTTGAATATTGTGAGCAAGTTTTAAGGTTATAGTTTTCAGATTCATTGGTTAATTCAACAGAGTAAACAAGTAGAAAAATATGATAGAAAATATGGAAAGTGTTAATTATGATGTTTCTTGTAAAAGGAAGTTTACAGATCCTAGTGAGTACAAAAGGAATCAAATAAGGAAATCCATTATCAAAGGGGAGAAATATGTGAACCATAAAGGCAATGAAACTCCAGCTAAGAAGCCTTCATTTACTTGTGGGTAAGTAATAATTTAAATGAGGTTATCAACATAAACTTATAAACTTTGTTTACCAATATAATTGGTGTGTTTTTTTAAATAACTTATATAATAAAATCCTCAGAGCTACATCAAGTTACAAGTCTGAGCCCTAAGTAGGCTATTACTGAAATAATTGGTTTACATTAGCCTAAAACTCTCATTTTGTTACAGATGCAAGAGAAATTGCTTGGGAGAGTTTCCAGAGGACAACGTGACTGAGATTTTTGCTAGGTTTCACGACCTCGGTACGAAAAATGAACAAGACATGTTACTATATGGACTTATTGATGTGGAGGAAGTGGCAATACGTAGACCAAGAAATGAAAATCCAAGAAAAAACAGTGCTAGTTTCAAATATCACCTTTTGATTGGAACTTCAAGACATATAGTATGTTTGAATGCTTTTGTCAATGCTTTTGGTGTTACAACTAAAAGAGTCCGGCGAATCAGAGAACTCAAGAAGGCCTGCAAAACTCCCGAAGATAAAAGAGGAAAGGCAGTGTCTTTTTCCGTGTCCGATGAAATAAAAAGCTTGGTTTAGAGAACATATTAGTTCATTTCCTGTGAAGGAATCCCACTATTTGGGAGGAACCAAATTTTACCTGAATGCGGAATTAAATTTAAAAATAATGTATAACTTGTTTTGTGAGAAGTACCCTGAAAAGAAGGTGAGTTATAGTTTTTACTACACGTTTTTTAAAGATAATTTTAATCTCAGATTTGGTCGGCCTCAAGTCGACACATGTTGCACATGTGAAGAGCTTAAGCTAAAAATTAAATCTCCGCACTTGAATGAAGCTGCAAAACGGAGTGCTGTGGCTGAGCTTCTTGTACATAAGCGACGAAGCCAAAAGTTTTATTCTGCGCTAAAGTATGAGGCCTCAGAAGATGCTAAGGAAGAAAACAATATTCTTTCAATTGCATTTGATTACATGCAAAACATTTCCCTCCCAAAAGTGCCTGTGCAGGAACTGTTTTATTTGCGCCAACTTACAGTGAATGTGTTTTGTATAACAGACTTAAAAAGTAGAAACAGCAACATCTACCTCTATCATGAAGGAGAAGGTCACAAGGGGCCTAACGAAGTTTGCTCCTTTTTGGATGACTACCTTAAACATGTTCCGGAAAGTGTGACAGAGCTCCGTATTTTTTCGGACAATTGCGCTGGTCAAAATAAGAACCAGACATTGACTAGGTTTTTCTTATTTTTAACTGACAGTAAAAGGTTCTTAAAAATTCAGCACTTTTATCCTGTCAGAGGTCACAGTTTCCTTCCTTGTGACAGAGAGTTCGGCTTAATCAAAAGGATGCTTAATAAGCATGACAGAATATTCAGTATGTATGAAATCATTGAGGTAATAATAAAAAGTGCCAAACCTGGAAAGTTTCTTGTGAAGGGGGTGAGAGCTTCAGAGATTTCTAACTTCAAATCTTGGTGGATAAAGTATTACAAAAATACTCCAGTTTCAGAGGAAACAAAAAAGAAACCAAGCAAAGAAAAAGTCAAATTTGGGATCAGTAAGCTGTTTCATTTTGTATTTGAATCTACTTTAAAAGGCTACATAAAGGCATACACCACCATTAATGGTCTCCATTGCCACACCTTTTTCATGTCTTTAACAAACACAGGGATTACTGGTCCCAGCGAACTTGCTTACCCAGAGGGTAAAGTGCCTATAAAAAAATCAAAACTCCAAGATTTAAGAAAAGTCATTCAGTATGTTCCTTATGAGAACAGACAATTTTATAATGATATTTTAGAATGGCCTGTAATGGAAAATATTAATATGCAAGAAGAAGATGAGTGATAAGTATCAACAAAAACCTACAATAGGGCACAAATTTAGTTTCTTTTCTATGATAAGGAGTTTAAAAAAATTGTTTAAGTAACATAATTTAAGCTTAGGCCTATACCAATAATTCTGTACTCATTGTATCTTTAAAAATAAATGTTTTTTTTATAAATTATGAGTGTTGACACTACTTTTTTCATGTGACATATTGAAAATTTGTTAAAAGGGCATAAGTCACACATTTTTAAAAATTCATAAAAATTTGAAATTTTGATAAAAATTTGAAATCTTTATATTGGGATGTTAAAAATAAGGCAGAAAATGCAATGCATATTTATTTAGGAATTTTACATTTGCTAAATAATATTTAATCGGTTTTATCAAGTTTTCCGAAAGTTTACTTTTCATGACTGATGCCCTTTTAACAAATACCGATTCAGTTAATGATCTTACTCTCTGTTAATATAAGCACAATTCATTGAAAATACTGTTTGGGATTAGGCAAGGTTGTAAATAAAGAAAACAAACATTTAACACAACAAAAGGAATGAGTATTCCACAATAGTATGTCTGAAATATCTTCAAATTTAAAATTTGAAGAATTTTTAAGTTCATGACAAACATGAGAAAATCCATAAGAACACAGGTCGCTTTACATTGACGGTGCTTTCTTCAAATCAAAACAAACAGTGTGCAATTCAAAACAAACAAATAGTACACTAATCATTTAGTAAAGGAATAGTGTTGCTCCATGACAATATTCGGCCCCTTAGTGATGGTGGCACTCAAACTGTGATCTGGCAGTTTTGTTGAGAGTACTTTGATCACTTGCCATACAGCTCAGCCTATGCAATATACAACTATCACAAGCATATAAAACAATAGCTAGGCGGTAAGTGCTTTGGATTCGTCAGTAAGGAGAAAAATGCTGTGGAGTCATGATGGAATGCAAGTTCAATTGGTTGGAACTTCCTTAGAAGAAGTTATAAAACAGCTGGTCACCTGTTAAGTATGAAAATAGTTGAAGTTGTGCTCTTTCATATGTAGATAAAATTGCCTTAAAAAATTGTTTTATTCATTTTTTAGACAGCACTCTGAGTATGCCTCATAATACACAAACAAGAGGGATCATTTATTTGCTGTGGCATTCAAAATCTGAACGTTGCTCTAAGCCTAGTGGCAAGTTACAGCTGTTTGTTACTGCTGCTCGCTGGTCTCCAGTCACTCTCATAAAATCACAAGTAACACGAAGTCTTGTCTGTGGCTAAAGACACTTTACTTATTTAAAAGTTCAATTTATAATTAACCCGTCACAGCCCAGTTTAACCCATTGCGGATCGTGAAAACGGCGCGCGCGCGGGCCTTAGAGTACGAATTAATCCGTATTACAACGCAGCACCCGCAGTGTTTGCACGCCTACCTGCCTGCTTAGCGCGCTCGCTAATTAGGCCAGCGTATATAATTATACATGTTTTGTTTGTTTATGTTGTTATTTAGTTATATAAACATTATACAGATCATATTAGACAAGTATATTATACTGAACAAATGTAAAAATACAGGTACATAACATTTTACCTACGTTTTTTGCGTGTTGTAGCTGCTTGATGTAGGACGGATCAAACGTTTTACACAATAAAAAAATGTTCTAATAAAACTGTCACTTCAAGAAACAACTAATCTAATATTTACAAAATATTGAGACTGTCTTTGTCTTAGTAGTGGATTTTGGTGTGATAGTCACGGAAACAATTATACGCGTGATAGAATCGTCTCCATCCTCAATAACACTATCGATATCACTTTCATCACTTCCACTTTCTAATAATAGTCTATCTAATTCAGATGATCGTAAATTATCACCCATTTTATTTACGTACACGCACACGAGGCAAAGGAAAATCGAACGCCACGACTGTACGACTCAGACAAACAATTTGTCGCAAATAAAAACGTTATTGACCGATAACGAGGGGAGTATTTGTGGACAGGTACCAGAGATAAGATAGGAAGCCAGTCCAGGAAAACGGACTATAAATAATCTCCGAGACTTATAACAGCGATAAGCGTTCAAAACAAATGAGTCATCCGTACCACGTCATCCGCGTGAGGGTCACGTCATTGTGCTTTTGGTCCACGCCTCGCTCCGCGTCACCCTCACGTCGTTGATCCGCAATGGGTTAATTATTCTGATGACTATACTCTGTGTAAGTACTGTGGTTAAATCTGTGTCCATATGGCTATACTATGTTGTTATGGATTGAATAAAAAACAGAAATTATAACAGAGAGTGAGGTCGAAACAGTGACACAGTGCCACATTCATATCAGAAAGACGTGCATTGGTAGCTTCACCAACACAACTGAACAAAACTAACAAATAAATCGTTAGTCAGCTAAAACCATGTAAGTACCAATTTAAATCTTGTTATAAAATTGTTTTAAAGAATCCGAACACCACCTCAGCATTCAATACTATAACTTTGATAATACTAAAACTTTAAAAACAAGTTTCAAAACCGTATGCTAAAAACAATTCAAACTCAAAATAATGTCACAAGAAAATATAAAAATGATTGTCATATTGCCATCACTGTCTTTTCATAACAATATGGCATGCCAAAACAACTAACGGAAGTATCACAAAAATACAAGATGCACCTATACAACAATGGCTAATACACATGAGTTTTCTACACACAACAGAATATTTACAGCAACACTGACAAGTATTTGGCACAACTCAGTAGAAAGACCTAGTTTTCTAGAAGAAATTAGGAACAAGTCTGTACAACGCACAATATAATGAATAGGGAAATATATAATACTGAAGAATGTAGGGCCAACATTAGCTTATATCGTAGTATAACTATTTTGTACTAAAATATATGGCTTTGCTTAAATAACATGCTAAAACTAACATTTTATATGGTAAAAAGACTATTATATCACTACGAAAACACTAGTACTAAACTAAAAATTATGTGGAATTAAATATTCCTCAACTAAATGCTGGGAACATGCATAATTCAAAAGTAATTTCAATACCATTAATCTATATATGTGTGTTCTAATTATTAATCTATGAATTTACTGTGCAGCCAAATTAGTGATATTATTTGAAGAATCTGATAAAAACCTACGATAAGAAAACTCAGTGCTTGTGCAGTTATTCAACAGACAAGCATACATGAAATATTCTTTCACAGATGCCTGAATAATACATTTTAAAATATTAATTATGCTGTATATAAATATTATTTGAACACCAAATTATTCACAACCTTGATTCATTATTTGGAGGACATTTTAGGTAGTCAGGAAGTTTTAATTATAAATTAATATAAAACTATAAAACGTAAACAATAATGAAGTTTTGTTTACGTAAACAAAATTTTATTATATATATATATATATATATATATATATATATATATATATATATATATATATATATATATATATATATATATATATATATATATATATATATAATCCTTGTTTGAGTCTGCACCTAATTAAATATGACATCTATAATGTTATTATTTATTAACTGATCCATTACTGGTAAAAGAGGCAACATCAATTCTAATATTGTTTCTTGATTTAAATTAAATTGTAGCATAATGTGTTTAGGTCAAAATATTAAATTATTATTTAGTGTTATTTTCTTTTAACAAAGACTCAAATTCAAATAACTACATCAACATTTAATTTAATTTCACTCTTTAGATAAGTTAAATATTTTTCAATTTCAATTTGAAATATGAAACTTACTTTCATGCAAGGTTAAATGTTCAATTTAATAACAACTGTCTATAAACATTGGTTAAAAACTAAACTCTTTTTGTCACAATAGAAGAGGTTATTTTTTTGAAAATCCTTAGAATTGAAAGTTAGAATTGTTTAAAAACATATAAAATAGGTTGTGGTATGCTTGTTTGTTATTGGAAAGGTTAGTTTCTGTGGAAGCATGAAATTTCCGGTATCGCTGAGCAAATGCTCTCCGGTTTGTCTCAAACTGTTGTTTCCTTGTCGCTAATAACTTGTATGGTCCCATCTTCCGTGATCTGTATTTCTACTTTGGGTAGGTCATCTAAGTCATCCTGTGAGAGAATCTCATCCTGGAACCTCACCTTGACCCCCCTCCCCCCCTCATCCGTGACTTTGACTGCACCTCCGGGCCGGGCCTGTGAGCGCTTCACATTCTCTTGGTTGCGATCATTGATGTAATTACCGGAATTGTCTGGCACGTCGATAATCGTCACTGGAGTCATTGGCAGATCGCTTGGTGAAGGTGTCAAAAAGATGCTTCCATGTTGATTCTGTGGAAATAGCTCGTACTTACTGATGTCCAGGCAGCGTGGCAAATCAAACATTTTTATTAGAATATCACAGATAAATATTTGCAGTTAAGTATACTAAACATTCACCATTTATAATAAATAATTTAAGAGCTTTCTACAAGGTAGGAGTATACCACACCATATATCGTGTAAAAGGCTTTGCTGAGGTTGTATGCAACATTTCAAATCCGTAGCTTGATATTCTCAAGATGTTCTATGGAAAATCATACATAAAAGACATTTTTATGTCCCCCCGGTAGAAAAAAGCAAATTGTGTTAGCCTACTGAAGCTCCAATGGAGATCAGCCAAATTTCATGGTTGGACATGCATAGTTATACAACTCATCAAGTCTACAGATGAAATCTTTCTTGCAATACCTTGCCGAATTATAAATTCACATTTTTGTTCATTAAGTCAGGTTTCATAGTAGTATTATAATTATAAATGTTTTGGTGTCCTAGGGTGGGTACCACAACGCAAGAGTGCGCTGAAATCAAATCTCGTCACCAACGTTTAGGACTTACTTTTCACTCTACCATCTTTTCTTTTCATTCTACGAATAAAAACTCTTGCATGCTAAAATATCATTTGATTCTACTCAGTTTGTTTACAAATTTATTTATTCTGATATTGTCTCGTTACCATCATAGTTACCCACAGTACCATTAAAAATATTCACTAACACTCACTAAATCCAATAGAGTGACATGCCTCTATCATACATCTCAGTGTTGCTTATATAAAAATAAAGCTTCATGCAAAATTTCACGTACATAGATCAGTTTATTTTCGAGAAATTGTGCGGACAGACAGAAAAGCAGAAATGACATGTTCTAGCTCTTCAAAAAATAGGCTTCGCTAATGCTTAGCCATTTAGGTGAAGCTAATCAATTGCAGAAACATATAATACTGAATATTGAGTAAGAGATAAAGGAGATTTTTTTCTAAGACTGCAAACACCCTTACAGGAGTTTTTATTTGCATGTATACACTCATGTGCGCACACAAATACACACCTATTTACTTTGAGTGAACATTATAGAAGTTAGTGTTTTAATAAACAAAACATAGACAGTCAATTAGGTAGTGTTTATGAAAATATTCCAATTTGAGTGTTAATTTATTCATACACTGCATAAATATAAAATGAAAACAAATTGGAAATGGCAATAAAAACATAAAAATCTGTTACTTCTTTATATTACTACTAAATACACTATATATTTAAGACTTATTTAGCATGGGGGAATAATATACAACTGTCAGTTATAATCGCTTTTCAAAAATCAAAATATTTGCATTGTGTTAGTAGATTTTAAAATGCTCACAATCATTGCATTCGGTTTTCTTTTGTTACTAAGTAGTTCTATCTACATGTCTTAGTAGATGTCAGTAGCTTTTGCAGAATCCATATATGCAAATGTAACATAAATTAGTGTTTACACAAAATTGAATTATTTTTCCTTTTATTTTGCAAAATTTTATACTATATGATCACCAACAATTAAATAATAATAGTAATGTATATGTATGTGTGCAAGAATAATAAAGATACTGTCGTGAGATAAATTTTAACAAGTGTAATTTTTAATTCTCCTTTCTTTTAATAAACTATTTTTTATCTATTTAACTATTAAAATGTTTAAATAAATAAAAAGGGTGGCCACTCAACTTCTTTTCAAATTCCCGCTTATTCCAGTAGACAATTTTTGATTCTCTAGTCCATTTTCAAACCAAATAAACAACTGTAATACTGTATTTAATCCTTACACCGAGTGCACAGGTGATGGTTTATCGTCACCAGCTGTATTTGCAAGAAATGCCACAAGTCTGCGGTGGTCTAGCAAATTTTGTCGCTAGCAATATGCGAGAAATTTTGTGACAATTTATCGCTACCACTTTTTTTAAGATCCTTAGTTTTTATCTCTGTCTTTCAATGTGTCAACACAACATCGTGTATATCCAATAACTTTCCTTTCCTCGATGTTTGGAAAATACACGTATCCAATTAAGAAAAAAAACAAACAAATACCAACACAGCACTACCATGGGTAGTATGCAGTCCAGCACTACAGGTCAGAGGTCTTTTGGTATGAGGCTATGATTTTGCCGGTACACAAAGTCTGTTCAGTACAATCAACAAATAAACCAAATACTTTCATCTGAATTCTACTTAACTTATTTATCCTTTTTGGTGGGGGTGGGGAGGGGAAAGCCTAAGAACGCCACACTATTTTAAAGCAAATTGCAGAGATTCAGGGAAATGAAAATATTTAAAATTACCTTATTAGACATAATCTCTACCTTCTCCTGTTAAATAATAAAAATGGTAGATTATAAAATGAGCTTCCAGAATATATTCCCATTTATGTGTGAATGGATTGATATATTTTTATTTACAAAAATCTATTAATGTACAACACAAAGTACAACGTATAGATAAAATAAAAATTAGCGATCGCAAGTATACATATTACTAAACTGGAGAGTCATGATGTGAACACACTTTTCTGGATTGTTATCATTTATGACAAGGATCAACCACTCAGCTGTGGAGGGAGACCTGCGGGGTGCACCGCTCACTCACAATGGAGTTTAGCATGCCATGTAGTAATCTTCAGAAGGATTGAGTGGGCGATTAACTTGTTTAGTCCATATTAAATTAAAGTACAAATAAATCTATAGGTCTCCTGGGAGAGATGGAGTGAGACCAGTTTGCTTGCAGCAAGGGTTGGATATTCTCCTTTCCCTGCTGTGCAGGCTTTTCCGGGCCTCTGTGGTCCTCAGGTACCATTCCTCTGCCCTGGAGGGTATCTAGGGTAGTGTTTATACTGAAGCAGGGGAGGTCTAGCATGGATCGACTTAAGTCTTTTAGGCCGATATGTCTGACCTCCTTTCTACTCGAAGCCATGAAAAAGATGTTTGCTAGGTTTGTTTGGGAGGGATCTCTCTTGGAGTGTTCTCTACATCCAATTCAGCATGCTTACAATCAACTGGTATGTAGGATTGAGAAGGCACTGGCATTGATAGAAGTACCTATAGATGTCTTTCTGGTCATTGAAGGAGCTTTTGACAATACAGGTACTCAGGCGATTGCCAATGTGGTCTCGAGATGTGGTATTAATGATCAAATATGTGACTGGGCCTTGCTCACAGATAGGGTGGTTACCACCACTCTTATGGGAGCAAGCATCAGTGAAAGAACTACGAGGGGATGTCTCCAAGGTGGCATCCTTTTTCTTCATCTGTGGAACCTAGTTGCGGATGACCTGAGTCTTTGAACAACAGTGGTGTCTTTGCACAGGCCAAGATGGCGGTTGCTGATCTAGCTAGCATCCAAAGGTTGACTTGCCTTGCTATCACTGGGGCTTTTCCAAGTGTGCCAGGTGCAGCTCTAGTCTGTTACCTCAATCTTGCCCCCCTCGACATTGTCATTCGGGCTATGGCCAGGAGGGGTGCCTACTGTCTTCAACAGGAGGGACTTTGGTCAGCCTCGGGCTGCAGTACAGGGCACTGTAGAATTAGTAACCTGATTCAGGGAAATGCTCTGCACATGATATCGGATCAGATGCCACAAAGGCTACATTCGGGTCTGAGAATGAGGAGAATGGTTCTACAGTCGCCTTCCTCTAGGGTGGTACCTGACATTCTTTCACTAAATAGATTGGTGTCTTTTCGGGTTATGGGTCTGATTATGAACATGGTCACCTGAGGAAGCAACTTCACAGAGTCGGTATGTGTGACGAGCAGAAGGAAACTACTGAACATCTGCTCTTTGACTGCCCTGCACTGGCAAGGGAGCAGTATATCATCTTTGGTAATTTGGATAAGAGTGGCGAATTTCGCCAAGTGGACTTGATCGGTTGTTTTTGGTAGTTTGTAGAACTGCTGAAATCATAGACTAGTCGGCCTCATGGTGTACTTACGGGGTGCCCAAAAGGCCCATGAGGATTAAGTGCATAGTAATAGGCCACCCCACAGAAGAGCAGTGGGTGGTGAGTACTGGCTTGCCAAAGCACAGGAGTAGCATTAACCAATATAAACTCCACTACACTAGTGGAGGCAACATTGATTCAACTGGCGTCAGACAGAGCTCGTGAACATATGTCGATCTTCGCTCACGTTGCGTAAAATACAATGTATCAAGATTAATCAGTTCTTGATTCAAGAAGCTGTCATTTTATACCTTGATTTTATAAGTTATTGGGGACAGAAAAATTGTTTTTTGAAATTTTCCTGGGTTCTACACGGCTTATTCTTGGTTTTTTCCCTGATCCGTTAACTTCTTGGTGGCCACCCAGAATACACCTTTCTCATGAATTATCTGAACTGAAGAGATTTTTAAATTTATAAGAGGGAGAAATAATCTTTATGATTGATTTTATGTATACGAATACCAAAATATTGTAGATACAAAAAACTTAATATATTGAATTATACCAACTATATTATAAAATATAAATAAATGAAGTATTTATGATACCGAGATTTTATTGAGTTTTTCCAGTTTGTATTAAAGTACAAATAAATCTATAGGTATATAAATTACAAAACTGAAATAACAAGACAGGAAAAACAAATAAATGAACAAAAACATTAAAATTGTCAAAATTTAATAAAGAAATGAATAAAATAATACTTTCTATAGAGAAAAAATTAACAATAGAACAAAATAAACTATAAACGTAACTGTAATAAAGAATAAAATAACAATACAATTACAGGCCTATAAAAATATATACAATCTCCTTTAAATGCAATCACAGATTTCTACGATATAATGAACAACATCGATGTCTTTAAGGAACTCACTTATCATTTGTCATGTACAGCCCATTTTTGTGAATATATTCGATAACTGAATCTGCCACCAAGTATTTCACACTCTCTCCTCGCCTCAACGCTCTTCGAATTTTGGTAGAACTTATCTCATTGGTGATCCACTCAGGCACTATTGCTATATTTTTCTGCAAACAAAAATCATTATAAACTGTAGTAAATTATATACAAGTGTTTTAAATTAATTATGCATGTTTAATACAGATTAAACTAAAATGTGAACAATGTCATTAAATGGCAATTGATGAACAGCTGAATGAACATTAGAATGCACATTGAGAAAATCTACTGCAGGAAAATCTAAATTATCCATGGCAATGACAGTATGCAAATCTTGAAAATAATCAGCAAATTGCCGTTAGTATATGCAAAATAGTCACCAGTGGCTATAAAATGCATTGTATGGGATGTGGAAGACAATGGAGTAGTTAGTAATGGTGATGGGATGATGAATGGGGGGGGGGGGGTAGAGCACGCTGTGACAATGATGCATAAAGACTACCTTGCATAATATGCTCTATAAATAGCCTTATTGCAATGCCAGTTGCATGAGATTTCTCAAGCGTCCAATACTTACTGTACTCTATCGTATTACAGTTAATTCTTCCCGTATTTTAAAATAAGTAACAATATTAAGAGAATTGTTGAAATATTTGTAGGGTATTTCTAAAATTTAAAATTTATATATGAAAATTTTTTAAGTAAAGTTTTGTCTGTGGACAACTTAATCTTCAAGGAGAATGAACTGCTCATGTAAATTTATTACACCACTTTTTTATGTGGTGTATTTTTAAATGACAGGTTGATTAACTTTTTTTGACATTAACTATTTTGTATTTGCCATTAATTTTGGTTTGGCATCACTTTGTTACATCTATAGTTGCATTCTTGTAACACCACTGTACAGCCTAACACATATCAGATCTTTACAATAACCTTACGGTACTTTAGAAGTAAGTTAAAAATACAATATTTCACTGCAGTATTGCTACAGACAGTGAAATGTTACATTTATCTGTGTACAGACATTTTATTTACCTGTACAATCATGATTTTAATTAAAAAGACATATTTAATAGATTCAATGTGACTGCATTAGAATTACCTCAGTACATCACATAGTACTAAACAATATTTTCTCCTTTTCTAATTGATATATAGAATAGTTTAAATAATTTATTCTTTCTTTGTGTGGGGCATTTAATTGTGATGATTCTATGAGTGACAAGCTTACAACAATATACAGTACATGGACATGGCTGGTTGTTTATTTCTTTCTGACTACACGGCTCTGGTGACTCTGAATTCTCTCTGGTGACTATTATCAGGACTACGATGACTGAAGCGCTGCTTGACAAGTGTCTCACCCTAATTTACAACTTTGGTACTATGTTGAGAGCACATACTCACATCAAAATATTATCTTGTGTCCAATCGCAATTATTTGGACCCTGTATGTTTCACTATGTGAAGGTTTTTATCATTTGTTTATTTTATAGTGTGAATGTGAAGTAATTATGGCTGATAGTCACAATAACGAAAGTGAAGTAAGACAATTTCTTGAAGAACCTAGTACACAGTTAGACAACGAAAACACCAGAGGTTGTCAGAAGATAACGGATATTACAACATTATAATATGACCAGTTAATTTTTTATTAAAATTTAGGTAACAAAATTTTTTGTAATCTAAATATAAGCATTTGTTGCAGGCTCGCAGTTGTTGATCGACGATCTGACCTTTAACTCCATGCTGGCCGTGCCATGACTCTCCCACTCAGCTTGCGGTAATGTCTTGGCACTATGGTACATACACGTCGTTATCAATTGTTTGCTTTACATTACCATCTTGAAAAAACACGTTATAGAATGGATTTCAGGTCTTAGGGTGATAATGGAGACCTAGGAATCGACATGGAAAGATAAAGTGATGACCCTGACTGGCTGTTAGGTCTGCAGTTTGGAACTCACTGTTCATTTGAATCAGTCAGCTACACTAAGTTGATAGTCATAATTCAGTACTATCAAAGTTTTGTGAAGTAAACAAATCAATAATAACATTAATGATGGTTCTTATTTTAGAAGAAAAAGGTTAATTCGAGTAAAAAGTACATTTGTATAATTTGGGGTTAGATTATCATTTAATATTTATATTTTTGTAGAAAATTCTACTCTAGAAACAACAAAGAATATATTATCTCACTGTTGGTTGGTGCTATTTTTTGAATACTATATTGACATGTGAATGTTTGGTATGTTTATGTAGATTTTTATCATACTTATAACGCATTAATTTGTTCTTTGAATTTTATATGTTGATTTTTTTAACTGCACTAAATATCCAATAAATTGTAATACTTTATAAGCAAACAATTACAATTTGACTTTTACTATCTATTTTAAAACAAAGTCTCGTAACATTGTAATTGTTAATTGCTTTTAATTTTTGTTAATGACTATATAATATCAAATGAGACAAACATCTCCTTAACCCTTTAAGGAGTGCGTGTAAACGCTACATAATGAGTAAGGACGTCATATGAAGTTTAGCCTCTGTATTGTTGTATTATCGTAAATGCGTTGCAATTACTGATTGCCTGTAGTTAGATTAGTCTGTAAAGTGGTTCCATCTATCAGTAACATACTTAACTTCCATGTTTGTGCTCGCATTCACTTGTAATCAGATTTTACCACCAGATCGCAATAGCCACCTGGTAGAAGCTACTGACTGAAGGTTGCGTTGTGCGAGCATTGCTTTGCTGTCAGAATATGCCACCACATTATACTAGCCATTCCTTGTATACTGCATACTGTGGCCATATTTATCTTGTGAGAGTGACTTATATTATTTGTTGAGCAACCATCTAGTTTGTTACTCTTGTCCAAATAGCAGTCAATATTGATCGAGTCTGTCGTAGTTAGGAAATAAGACATTTGATTTTGAAAAAGTACTGAAATATTAACTTGTAGAACATGTACTCCTTTTTTATTAAGCTTTAGAATATAAATAGAAAGATTTTAAGAGAATTTAAGGTTTTTTATTTTTTACTCCTTTTGGTATTTTTTTTTATTTCATCCATTACTCATTTCAGACTATCGATAGAAGACATATGACGTCCGTACTCCTTAAAGGGTTAAAAACTGTATGATTACTGTGAACAAATAGGCTATAGCATACTCCAATTGATTAAGAACAGCTCCCGTATTTTTTCGGTGCATCAATGTTAAAGATGGAGAATATCACATAATTAAGGTCTGAGCCTGTTCAGTGTTAAGACAGTTTGGTAACTTAGCATAACTCTGGTTTCATGAGGCAGTGGCGGGCCATAGGAGGCATGCCTTAGTTACCTGGTATTTGTAGAGAAGATCTGTTTCGTAAATAATTTTTGCTGGATTCACATCTTCTCTCGTTATAACCACTAGTCCATGGTCAGCAACTATACACTCTATCTGAAAGTATTGACATTTTAATTTACAACATATCCAATGAACTAAAAATTATACCAACAAACTGACACTTTCTTTTATATTAAGTCACACAAAACCAATGGGTCAACGGTTAAAATTTAGTCTTACCACTAAAAGTGCTTTGAAAATTTATTTTATAATCAATTTCGGAAATTTTATACATTTTTTTAGATCAGAGAATAATTAATTTCATAAGCTAGTAAAGAAACCAAGTTGACCGACTGACCACAATAACATCACATCGCCTAAGGTGTACTTTCATGAAACTAAATGTTCTTTCCTAGCACATATACTTGAATTTTACAGTAAAAAACAATAGGCATTGTTTTGTAAAATCACTATGCAGTGTTTACTTTACCCCTGGAAATGGGAAAAAAAGCTAATGCTAGTTGTTTTTAGTTGCTTTTACTATCACTTCAAATCAATTCAATCAAACATGCTATCCGAAATTAAATTAAAATATTTCATATTATTTATTGATTTATTCGGAATATTCTGCTGTTTAATAAGATGTATAATTTTGTCAATTACAACGCATAATACACATGCTGAAATGATTTGTCACTTTTGCTCACCTCACCTGTAATACTTTACCAATTTTTGTAGAAATTAAATTACCTTTCTATAAAGTAGGATCTTTTTAATGTGTGCAAACATTTTTTTTGGTACTTTTTGTATAACTTGACAAAGATTTACTTTAGAAATTTTGTTTTTGACTTTTATTTATTTTAATTTTAAATGCAATAAAATTACTAATTAATTTATTTTAATAATTAATTACATGTTGGCTGTAACATATTGATCGAGAAACTATACAATATTATATTCTTCACCCCAATGATCACTATTCTAAAGATTTTTAAATGAAGATGTGAGCAACAAGCAAAAAAGGGGCGCCATTACAAGTTTTGCAAATGCCACTTCCAGGGTTAACCGTGAATAACCATTGCCTGGCAAGTTTTGATTTTGATACTGTTTCGTATTTTCTGTAACTTACAAGTCATTCAGGCACATACTATTAGTCAATGTGAAAGATGAGTCATTTCTGTCCAAAGAATTTAAATTTATTGAAAGTATTTTAACGTGGTCTTATGTAAACTCTTCAATAAAAATACAATCATTTAAGAATTTTGTTGTTATATATAGTACTAGCTGTTTCCCGCGGCTTCGCACGCGTCTCTTAAGCTTTGCCCGTATATTTCTTTGCCTTCAAATAGTGTTTGGCTATTTAATATATGTAACTGTGTCGTAATTGCAGTTTATAATGTGCAGGCGCTTTGATAACTTTTATATCTTGCAGTACAGCCTGGTGGTGAGTTACATCAATGGGCATTGCATATATGCGGCTGTGAAATGTACCGTGTGCAAGTCGTCGTTTCACAACACGTGCGTGCGGAACATCGCGAAGACTAAAACTCGTTCGTGGAAGTGTGAAGGGTGCAGTGATGAGACTTCGTCAGTTTCGTCTGTTGAAAAAGACTCTAGTGAGGACAGAACATGGTTTCTAAGTGCCCTGAAAGACTTGAAAATTAAAATTAACTCTAACACCGATGAAAAACTACTTGGTTTACAAAATGAGCTGTCGCAATTTAAAGCACAACTTGAAGACATATCGACACGAACTAACGTTATGGAATCGTCTCAGCAGCACCTAGTACAACGCTGTGACATGCTGGAGCAAGAAAACGTGCGACTCCTAGGCGATGTTCTCGCAGCCCACGCGAAACTCAGACATTGAGCAATACACTCGCGCCAACAACCTGGAGATAATCGGCATACCTGTCACCGCAGAGGAGGACGTCTACACCTGTCTGGAGATGCTATCGGGAGTCATTGGCGTAACCTACAGACGAGATGACGTCTCGATCGCCCATCGGCTTCGCCTTTATTCCAAGAAGCTCTCGTATCCGCCGATCATCGTGCAATTTACTACAAGAACAGCAAAAGACACCTGGCTGTCAGCGGTGAAGCGGAAGAAGACCATCGAGACGTCGGAGATAGCAGCAGCCCTACGACCGGGGAAAGTGTTCGTGAACGAACACCTAACGGCCTACAACAAAACCCTTCTTGGACGTGCCAGACACCTTCAGCGGAACGGGAAGCTGCATTTCGCTCGATACGTCAACGGGAAAATCCTCATTAAGCAGTCCGAGGATGCAGCTCTCATCCGAGTCCAGAGGATGGCGGATATGGACCAATTTGACAAGTGATGACAATACATTTTCAGTACCGTATATCTTAAATGTATGTATAATCTTTTTTTTTTTTTTTTTGTTTAGAGACGTTTGTTTGAGGTGTGTGTTTCTTAGTTTTAAGGATGTATTTTGAAATTATATATATATATATATTCTCAAGTAACTTTATAGAGAATTTAATTCGTATAATTTGGGAAACTATTGAATCACAGAAAATCACATAAAATTTACCTTTAGTAAGTTGAACATTTATAAATCTGTCTTTATATTATTACATAATTCAACTAATATTAATTACATGTATTAATTACTATGAGTAATAATGTTTTATATATGTCACCTAAGATGTATATCAGAATAGTTCTCACTCACATTTAAATGTTTTATATTATTGTTTTCATAATTTGTTACCTTACGTGATTTTTTAGGAATTAATTTCATTACAGTCTAGTTTCATTACATTTTAAACAGATGTCTATGTACAAGATGTGTAATTTACTATTTTTAATCACTTATTATGTGTGTAAAATAATTAATATAGCAAGGCCTTTTGCTTTTCTCTTAGAGTATAATTTTAAGTTCATTGTTACATAAGGATTGTTAGAATGGCGCGGGCAGGTGGGCTGTTGCTGGATGATGTTCGGTGACAGAGATGAAAACACAAACTTTGTATTTAATAGCTGTTTGGAACTGGATAGTGATTTTGATTGCAATCGTTTTTTCAATGATGTGCCAATAGACGGTAGTTATAAAATTTTGCATACAAACATTAGAAGTTTTTCAAAAAAGTTTGACAATTTTTTAGTATATTTAGAGTCTCTTTCAACTAAGTTAAATATCATAGTTTTAACGGAGTGTTGGTTGAGTGGGGGGGAGATAGCTCACATTGACGGGTTCGACTGTACAATGACAGACACACAAAATAACAGGAATGACGGCGTCATTGTGTTTATCAATAAACGTTTATCTGCTACTGTTACACAAATAAACATTAACCAAGTTTTCGGCTTATCTATGGAATTCAAACTTTTTAATAAAACGTTTAACATTTTAGCTGTATACAGAACTTTCGACAGTGATATTGTTTCTTTTGTAAATGGGTTAGAAAACTTTTACAATAGCGTAAGCAAAAACAAGACGTGTGTATTTTTGGGTGACATTAACATTGACCTACTTAAAACTGATACAATTACCGACTCTTACCTGAATTGCTTACTGGGCGCTGGACTTACTCAGTGCATTGACAAACCTACCAGAGTGACACATAATACATCTACTTGCATTGACCACATTTTTGTTCGTTTTCACGATATGAGAGGTGTTAAAGCCGCTGTTGTTCATTCATATGTCACGGACCACTACAGTACTGCACTGACTATCTCTACTACTGATACCATAAATACTGACACTATTACAGAGAACCGTAGTCACACCTACATTGACCACGCACTTTTAACTAGACATATCTCACAAACCGACTGGAGCCCGATTCTTGATAATTATGATGTTAATCAGTCTTCAGCTTATTTTACTACTACATTGAGCAGCTGTATTGAAGCCTCTAGAAAAACAAGCAATCATTGTTCGTCAAGATTAAAAAAAATAAAGCCTTGGATAAATTCGGAATTAATTAAACTCATTCGTAAGAGAGACAAATTAAGTAAAAAACTAAAAAAACAACCATTCAATTTATTACTGATAAATACATTTCGATCCTTGCGACATACATTGAACCAAGACATCAAAAAAGCAAAAAAAGATTATTATAGGGGGAAAATAAATGAGTCGAGCAGAAATCCAAAATCGTTTTGGGAAATTATTAACGAGCTGTCTGGTAGACATAACCACAAAGAATCGTTCCCTTTCGAGAAATACCTACCTGGCTCTTCAAATGACTTGAATTTAAAATTGCAAATTTCTAATGATTTTAATTCCTTTTTCACGTCTGTGGGCTCTAGGTTAGCCGGCTCACTCAACTCTGGAGGGGCTCCGGTCATCAATGACGCAGACTATTCACTTGACCCTAACTTTACTTTCAATACTGTCACTCAACTCGACATAGTACGTTACGCCATGGGTCTTCGCGGAGGGTCGGCACCTGGTCATGATGGTATCTCGGCCTTCGTTCTTAAGGATAACATACATTTAATCTGCGCACCTCTCTTGCACATTGTAAACCTGAGCTTGACTTCGGGTGTTTTTCCGGATAATTTAAAATTAGCAAAAATTATTCCACTGCATAAATCCAATGATTTCACAGACATGAATAATTATCGTCCAATTTCTTTGTTAAGTGTTGTAGCTAAGATCATAGAAAAAATTGTCAAAGACCAACTTGTTTTCTATCTCCAACAGTTTCAAATTATTTGCAATTCTCAATATGAGTTTAGAAATGACAAAGACATATCTGATGCTTTATTTCACATTAACAAAGGTATAAATGAGGCAATATCGAATAATAAACGTAGTATGCTAATTTTTTTAGATTTAAAAAAAGCTTTTGATTCAGTTGACAGAAACTGTTTGTTACGAAAACTTGAATTCATCGGGGTGCGGGGTAGCGCCCTCGCGTGGTTCCGTAGCTATTTCACAGATAGGCTACAGATTGTCTCGCTAGGCGAGGTGTCAAGCGATGTTCTGCCAGTGGACTACGGCATAGTCCAGGGTTCGAATCTTGGCCCTGTTCTTTTCTTAATTTATATTAATAATATTTCAAAGCTTTTAAACCAATGGTAAATTAACTTTATTTGCAGACGACACTCTTATTTTCATTACTGGTTCAACGTGGAAGGAGGTAAAAAACAAGGCAGAATCAGACCTTTTCTTACTAAAAAATTGGCTTGACCAAAATATTTTATCCTTAAATATATCAAAAACCAAATTCATGCCTATTTCGTTACGTAAAACAACTGATTACCAACTCGATAATTTAAAAATTCATGTCTGTGGAAGTCCCTTTAATAACGCGTGCTTTTGCAGTGAAATAAACAAGGTGCATTCGTATAAATACCTAGGAATTTTATTTGATTCAAATATGAAGTGGACTGAACATGTACAATTCTTAAAAAATAAATTACGGAAATATATCTTTGCTTTTAATCAGCTTAGTGAAATATTAGAAGAAAAAGAAATTAAAATGGCCTATCATGCTTATATTCAGTCTTTGTTATCGTTTGGTATTATTGCATTTGGAGGAGCTTATAAAACAATTTTACAACCGCTTTGTGTAATTCAAAAATCTATTCTTAAAGTAGCCTTTAAAAAACATCGGAGATATCCAACTGATAATCTTTTCTCAGAAATTGGTGTCCTAACAATTCGTCAGTTGTTTGTAAAATTTATTTTAGTTCATATGTATAAACACTCAGAAAACATTTTCGAAAGAGTATCACATCCTCATAACACCCGCTTCTCTGAGAATGTTGGTATAGTTGTTCCGCAATATGTTAAAACCTTTTCCAAAACAAACTGCTTTTACTTATCTCAAATTACTTATCTCAAATTATTTATCGTAATATGTGTCAAAAATACCAGAACGTTGATTTGCTCAATTT
This sequence comes from Homalodisca vitripennis, assembly GCF_021130785.1. Taxonomy (NCBI): domain Eukaryota; kingdom Metazoa; phylum Arthropoda; class Insecta; order Hemiptera; family Cicadellidae; genus Homalodisca; species Homalodisca vitripennis. The sequence goes on from NC_060210.1 coordinate 90,274,126, forward strand.
ACCCTCTCTCTTTATTTTCAAAAAGCAAGTGACAGAGTGGCTTATTGCGCTGAGTTCGGAGGACACCGAGGCTGTTATCTCTCTGGGCCGGCCTGACCGTTGACCTCACAACATAACACAACACAATACAATACACTCTCACCGACTCACTTACTGTACCCCTCCCCCACATACCATCACCAATCATCTACTATTAATAGGCACAAGTTCTTTCAGACATAATTAGAATGAGATAGTTATATATTACATATTAGACAGTTCCAAGCTGAAACCCAGACTTAATTTTTCTAAATTATAATAAACTATGTTTATCATTGTTATTTTATTTATTTTTTATTGTTTCTTTCTTTTTTTTTAATCGTAATATGTTAGTTAAACTTTCTTTTAACTTCTTCATTATCATTTCCCATATTATTAACTTAGCTCACACTGTAACTTAGTCTACGCACAGGCTTTTGCCCATGTAGACTATTTCCTTTTTTTTATTATATCAAGGTGTTTTTAGTTATAATTAGTTAAACTTATTTTAAGATTATTAATTTAAAAAATTAATCAACAATATGCTTATTTTTTTCTTTTCTTTCTTTAGGTATGCACCATGTATATACTTGTGGTTGGGAATAAAACGATATTTCATTCATTCATTCATATAAACCTTCTACATAGAAAAATACAAATAAATACAAATTTTCATAGTGATCGGTCCAATAGTTTCTGAATCTATAAAGGACAAACACACAAACATTCATTTTTATATATTATTATTGATCATTGGTGCAATCTTGGTGAATTTAAAATTAGGCAATGACGTCTTCTATGCAACCTGCATTACACTACTGATCAAGCACTTTACAATAAAAATTTTCTAAATTTTAAATGTAAACAAATGTTTCTGCCTCTTTGATGAACTTCAGCTGAAAGTATTAACAGCTGTTAAGTATCAGTTCGCTTTGTATTATGTGTCGTAGCGCAGTCTGTCGGATCCAATATAAAACACTCTAACATCAACAACAATTTATAATTAAAAAATTAATTAAATAAACTATTTAAATTGGGCCAAATTTACTCTAGTATGTATGCCTATATTACTTCCAGGAACGTGTAGAATCACTGTACAAAATTTCACGATGTTTCGTGCATTGGTTCCAGAGTTATAACGGAACATACAAACATTCGCATTTATATACAGGGTGATTCATGAAGTTCTCCCCCCACTTCTACAGTACATTGTACTAGTAAAAATAATGAAAAAATGTTATATAAACATAGGTCCGAAAACGCTTCGTTAGCGAGTTACAGCTAGCGAAAGATTTCGCCTGAATTCCTGGGTAAAGAGTAAAATAAAGCCATACTGAACTTTTGGAAAGGTTAATTAAGTAAGAAATATCGTGGATTCTTATGTATTTTTACCTGATAAAGCTAATAAAATAGGTTTCAGAACTGTACCTGTAGTAGTTTTTGAGGGATTCAGGGTTAAATGCAAAAAATTGGGGCACGAAACAATGTTTTTTTAAGTTTGATGTACAATAACTTTGTTAAATTGGTAATAAATACATAAAATCAACAAACATTTATTGTAGAGAATTTAATAGTCTATAATGTATATAGACTAGCAGTTTCCCGTGGCTTCGCACACAATTTCCCGTTGAAAACAGTACACTATATTCACTTATTCTTCTTCTATCACATTCTAAACATTGCTGAGATAATTGACAGTCGTTCCTTCGTGAGCCTCTTGGGCGCATTATGAAGGTATGTATCATATTCCTGCCCCTATCTTTCGTGGTTTTTGCTAGGTGTTGATTAGTTATTCAGAACAGTTACTGTATACGGATAAAATGTAAATAACTACTAACTCTTAAAGTGCTGATATTGTGCTATGCAAGGTTAGGTTGGTGTATAACGCAAACGATAACATCCATAACATCAGCACAAACCTTGTCCTGATATTTCATCCAAGCAGTATTACTCCTTTAAAACATGCAAATTTTTTTCGAGCTGTACTGTAAAACTTAGAGACTATGATTGGGGACTTATGTACAGTCTTACCTCTGTTAATGAATGTTTAGATTATTTTCTATAGTGTATTGTTCTCTTGTATCAGTCAGTGTGTTCCACGAAAGAAGGTGAGAGTTCCAAATAAATATCCAGTATGGTTTACTCGTGAAATAATTATGGATTTAAAATTAAAAAACAAATGTGCTAAAAAAAAGGAAGTACTCTCGTCATCATAATGAATTATTTAAGTCTTTAAGAAAGACTGTTAAGAATAAAATACAAGTAGCACATAGAGATTACATTTCTTCGGTAGAGAATAACATAAAATTAAATCCTAATAATTTCTGGTCTTTTATCAAATCAAAACGAAATAATAACCATTTGAGTGTGAGTGAATTGAATAATATGTCTTGTTTTGATGACACATATACTGGAGATAATATACCTGATGCTTTTGCAAGTTACTTTTCATCTGTTTATGACCCACAACCCTCCTGTTACAATCTGGACCAGTTCATTAGTAGTCAAATCCTTAGACAATTTTTTTATACCCAGTTTTAATTCTAGTGATGTAGTGAGTACCATAAGAGAGATGAAATCAAAAAGGTCTTCGGGCCCAGATGGAATTCCAGCGTATATTGTAAAAGGTTGTGGGGAGATATTAGCAAAACCACTGTGTTTTATTTTTAATCTTTCACTTTCGTCATGTGTGTTTCCGGACAAATGGAAGGAGGCCCAAAGTTACTCCTATTTTCAAATCTGGAGAAAAAAATAAAATTGAGCATTATCGTCCTATTTCGTTGATAAATTCATTTGCAAAGGTTTATGAGCTTCTTTTGTATAAGCGGATATTTAGTGCAATCAAGTCTAGGATTTTCCTCAGAACAACATGGGTTCTTACCCAAAACGCTCTTCAGCAACAAACTTAATGGAGCTTTCTTTGAATTATTATCAGCTGAACTTGATAGTGGCGGTAGACTAGATGTAATATATACTGATTTTTCAAAAGCATTTGACAGGGTAAATCATGATATTTTGCTGCGCAAATTATTTCTCTTAGGATTTTCAGTTGATTTTTGTATATTTATGGCGTCATATTTACAAAACCGAACTCAGTTTGTGTCAATGTTAAACAAATCTTCTTGTGTTTATACAAGCTCCTCGGGTGTTCCTCAGGGCTCAAATTTAGGACCTCTCTTGTTTTTTAATATTCATTAATGATCTCCCTGTTGCTTCTCTGACTGTAAATGGTCTATTATTCGCTGATGATCTTAAATTATACAGGCCTATAAAAGATGATTTTGATGTTAACTTATTACAAAATTCTTTAGACCAGTTGTATGTTTGGTGTTCGACTAATAAGTTGGAATTGAATGTAAATAAGTGTTTTGCCATGTCATACTCACGGAGGAGGATTCCTGATTTTAACATTTACTTCATAAATAATAAAGCTTTAAAAAAATGTTTCTAAAATTAAAGATTTAGGTGTAATTTTTAGTTCTTCATTCTGTTTTAATGATCATGTCCACATGCTGGTGTCGATTGCATACAAAACTTCTGGGCTTTGTCAAGAGAAATTCAAGATATTTCCACAATACTAAGACAATTATGACTTTGTATAAAACTATGATAAGAAGTAAATTAGAGTATTGTTCTGTTATCTGGAATTCAATAAATGTGTTAGAGTGTAGCAATTTAGAGATAATACAAAACAAATTTCTTAAATTTTTATTTTACAAACAACATAATTATGTATGTCCTTTACGACATGCCCACTTCTAATTTTAAGGGGAAATGTTTGAGATTAAAAAATTGTCCATAAGAAGGGAACTAGCCTCAATAAGTTTTTTATGTAAGTTACTTAATAATTCAGTTGATAGTTCGTATTTGTTAAGTCACATAGGTTTGCATGTACCACATCATATATTTAGAGAATTTAATTTATTTGCTTTACCTACATGTAGAACAGTTTCCTCATTATAACTTTCCTTTGTACAAGACTCTACGGTTTCTTAATTTAAAACCAATCAAACATAGATATTTTTAATGATAATTTGGAAAATATTTTAAAGATATGCAGCAACCTTTTATTTTGATTTAATTTATTGTTCATTGTAGAAGTGTATGTGTACAATGAAGCAAGTTGTTATTTTTTTTTTAAATTTTTATAGAGTTCATTTATTTATGTTGTGTAAAGAAATTTTAATATTAATTTGTGTAACTGCCAGCAGTTTAGTTTAGTTTAGTTTGTTATGTTAAAGTTCATATTAAGAGTACATTAATTTTAGTTAAGATAGCTGTTTTGGGAATAATTGAAGGTTTTGTACTTTGTTTGTGCTATATCATGTCCTGTAGCTGTCATGTAAAATTGAAAATAAATAAATAAATAAATAAATAATTGACATCTCTCAGTGTATTTTATATAGTAATTAGCTGTATCCCGCGGCTTCGCACGCTTCGTAAACACATACTTCGTAACCTTTGCCCGTGTATGTGCACTTTTGGTTCAAGTGAATTATATTTCCAGTGCCGATGTCGAGTTTGCCTTGTTGCCACGATCAAGAAAATCTGTGTATGTTTATAGCCATCATACACTTACATGTAATTTATTATAAAGTGGTCTAACACTCAAACTTTTAACCCTTTCCACTCGGATTTTTTTCACTAGTCTGCCCCCTCAGCTCGTATTTATTTTAGAATATTTTCAGTAAAAACCCATTTTTAGCAAACTGGAAGTCAATAAAGTATATACATTATTATATTGTATAATAATTTTATTTTATTTCTAATTTATATTTTAGAGATATAAAATTTTATAATTACACTAATAAGTTTTACATTTTAGCATGGTATGGTATCGTTCAAAACACTCTGCAGGATGAAGACCAGGATTTTTTGAACAGGTTTTACAATAGTAAAGTGTTTCCTTTCTTCCTCCTGGCACCTTTCTATTGCTACAAACAGCACAGTCTTTAGTTTTTTTTGGTGGATGAGCTGCAAGAAAGTGAGGTTGTTTGTTTAGCCTTTCTTCTTTTTCTACTGATGAAGGACGACCCCGCTTCAAACTCATAGGGTTACGGACATGGCCTACAAGTTCAGTGATAAGGATTTCTCTGAAATTCCTGTGTTGAATTGTTTTTTCTCCATGGTTTTGTTTATTAGTGTTGAACAAGAGAAAGCTATTTACTATTCCCACTTCCAACATCCAGAAAAATAGCTTTCTCCACTACTTCAGAGATTTACGGGGAAATTTGTAGGAAGCAATATAGTGGTCTGCTTGGTCCAAGCCACCCATATATTTGTTATACTGACAGATAACTGTTGGCTTTTGTATGTTTATTTGATTATCCTTGCCTTAATTAAGTAATTCAGCAATAACTTCTGAATCAGAAAGAAAAGAGGTACTTGGTAACGACATATCGAGTCACTAATGCGAACGCGTCTGAAAATTGGTTAGGAAACGTGACTACAATGACAAAGCAAAATAAATCAGCAGCCAACCAATCGTAGTTCAGCTGTAATTTATTAGTTCCTGAGAATGTCGTGCGATCGCAGCACCAATCGGAAACATCGTAGGCCGGCTAAAAATAAAGTAAAGCTGACGTCACTGCAATGTCGGATGGCGTCCGACATACGAGCGGAACGGCAAAATAGCAATGTCGGACGACGTTCGACATACGAGCGGAAAGGGTTAAGTTCAATCAGAAATTTATCTTCAAGACAAATATACATCATAACTTCAATATAGTGTTTGGTTATTTAATATACATAACTGTCTCGTAATTGCAGTTTTTAGTGTGCAGGCGCTATGAAAACTTGTATCTTTTGCAGCACTGCCTGGTGGCGAATTACATCAATGGGCATAGTATATAAACCTTCTCAATGGAAAAATACATATACATACAAATTTTCATAATGGTCGGTTAAATAGTTTACGATTCCATAAAGGCCAAACATTCATTTATATATATATATAGATAAACTAGGAAATCTGCGCTACTAATTTATCCACATGCTGTCTTTATTTTGTCCATCTTAAACTCATTTATTGAAGTAATTGTTTGACTTTGCTAAATTTTTCTTTATTTTGTATATTTTAGATCTTTATTTGAGTGTGTTTATTAAAGTGCAATAATGTGCTATAAACAATATTCTAAATGTGAAAAAAGTAAAAAAATATTAAAAACCGTTAATAACTTTTCAACACTATAACGATAAGCAATTGTAACAATTATTTTATCATTCTTTAGCTTTAAAAAAAAATATATATATATATATAATATGTAACACTGATAATTTTTATGTCGTTATTATTTACATTCAATATATGCTTGCAAAACTCCTTAAGAACGTGTAGCACTACAAGGAAATATAGTCAGCACTTTAGAGGTTAATAATCATATTATACAAACAATTTTGATCAAACAAATTTGTAATTAAGGTAATGAAGTTTAAATACATCTAAACATTGTTTGTAATATAGTTTTATATATTCGTTTGTACGACTTACATCTTCGTCAAGCCAAAGGCCAGGTGTGTTGAAGGACTGGATGACATCACCTCCACAGAGCAGTTTGACGACGACTTTCTCGTCCTTGTTGCAGTGTTCCAACACTTTCGCCACCCACTGGTGTTCCTCTGATCTATGACGTTTGTTGGGAGACTCGTTACAAGACAATGCCGCGTTCAACTGGTTCTGTACAAACATTTCTTTATAGATGTAGAAAACCTTTGTTGTGAATTTGCCTACGAAATACCTAATATTAAAACATTAACAATTCTTTAAATCACATGAATATTGTTGCTCAACATTGAATACCAAGCAAAAATTGTCCACTTAAGGTCATTGGTAAGACCTAATTTATATTTGGCGATTCTAATTTCCTTCATAAATACAGCAAAGTGTAGCTTGCTTAAGCTTAAAATATATAATATTAAAAATTTTCCTTGCATAATATCAAAATTTTTGTAGCATGTTCTTATAAGATCTTAGAGCTCTTTTGTAAATAAATAACTATAAATGAAAATAAACCGAAAGCATTATTAAATCAAATGCAAATAAATCAACTGATTCTTTACCATCCAGACCTTCTGAGGAATTTCCAATATTTCCACTTTTGAATTAGTTATAAAGCCATGGATGTATACAAAGGGGCTTATAGGGCTCAAAAATACCAAAATTTTTAAAAACACACATTAAATTGCATCTAGTAGTTTGTTTTTAAGGTACAATACATTCATGAGATCTTAAAGCTGAACAATTTCTTTTAGGACGTTTTTTGAGGGTATTTTATACCTCCTAAACCACCCAGGTATTAGCCACCTTCCAAAATAATTTTCTACATACGCAACGGTAGAAGCATCTAGTTCTAAAAACAAATTGATCGGTGTCAGCAACCAATCCACAGCACTAAATTAAACACAAGTTACCAAGAAGGCAGAAAAAGGTTAAAATACAGTCTGCTTCTCGTTAAAAAAAGATTTTTTGGATTAACTGTTTGTTGAAAAATACATAGCTATAATCTAAATAAATCATATCTGCAGCTTGATAATACTGAATAAAAGTTCCCAAAATGTCATGTTCCCATTGCTTAAAAATTACATATAAAACTCTTTTAGATGTTCTTGTTATTTTTAAAATTTTATTATTGCACTAAGATAACTTTACAAAATTTTATTCATCCAACAAAATAAATGTAAAGAATTTACTGTTCTTTATTATATGATATTTACACTTTGACTGCGACACAAATCATCTACCGACTTTAGGACAGTCAGAGTATTAGTAATGTGTGTACCACAGTATAACACAGCCAATGTGTTAATCCTAGAACTGGCGGTCATTTCATCCTGTAGTGCCGGGCTGTTTTGGAGCTTCGCGCAAGGTTTTTTAAAAAAAATTATTAAAAATATAAAATAAAAGTATATATTTTTGTGTTCAGGATTAAACGTAGAATTACACTATATTGTAAAATTAACCATACAAAATTTTTTTAATCAAATATAAAATTTACGAAAAATATTTATTAAATTTGGGGGGACCATACCTAGCAAATGAAGTTATAGTGACATATATTTAAAAGTGAGATAGCCATTCTGTGTCAAATTTTATCTAGTTTCAGAAAAACATAAACATTATACACATTTATGAAAGCATCATAAAGCTATAGAACAAAAAGCAGTGATGCGCATAAATTCTGAAAATCGGGTGTACACTTAAGACTTTGGTAAAACAAGTTTTGCTAATACATTTATCTATGAATACATGTTATATTGTGTATTTTCTTACTTAGAATAAAATAGAATATACAGTACTGATGAAATAATATTACCATAAATTATTTTTTGAAACGTAAAAAAAGTCACATTTTGGCATCATTCAAAAATTTTGCGAAAAATTTTCATTCAGCAAAATATAAAATCGTTTCTAAAGCTTGTACTATATCAAAATTTATAAATTTATGGTTTATAAGTAATAGGAAATATTACGTAGTTAGAAAACTATAAATATAACTAAATATATGGAAAAATTATAGAATAACCCAAACAGTTATTATATATAACTAAGGAAATTACAGGAAATATATATTTTATTGTGAAAACTATCTATTTACCAAAACTAAATAGTTACTTCAGAGCTAAAAGAGTGCTATAAATAACGTTTAGTAAGTGAAAACAATAATAAACTATGTGAAATGAATTTTAGCCAAGTCATTTTGCCATAGCCTACACAGAGCCGCTAATTTCTCAAACATATTTCAGTAAATAGAAATTGATTTATTCTAAAATATATATATATTTACACTACTACGACATCTAACAACACACTACACATTAAATACGACACTAAAACACGCATAAAACTACTGAAACTTACAAATATCCACAGCTCGGCACGAAAGTGATACCGAACAGCCGCGGCAAAATGGCGGTCACAACAAACGGCGTCGCGTTTTCTTTTACGTTCAAAATAACAAGCTTACTACGTCATAACCATAATACAAAGAGGAATAAAACTTATCTGTTCCCTAGCATTTTTCTTCCCGAATCCAATGGTGCATGAATTAAATCGATACATTACCGGAGTATATTGTAAAAAGTAATTATACAAGGGAATGTTTGACCAACAAAATTTTGTCGGTTAACACTACAGAAGCGGCATTGACTGACAAAATTTTGTCGATTAACAGATGGAGGGTTAAGGTTTAGGCAATCTAGGCATTTTTACTGTAGGAATCATTTTCATTATGTTGTCTATATTGTATAAGTGTATCAACCAGAACAAAAATTAAATAAAAAAATTAGTTAGCGTTTTAAATAATGAACGTGCGAAAACATACATGAAACACATTCATAGTGCAGACAATAAGAATATGTAGTAAACAACAACAAAAATAAAATTACTTTTCAGGATTTATTTGGATATCTAGGCTGGAATAATGTAATCTTATACATGTAAATAAATTACAAAATGTGTTGCTAAGCATTAATCTTGAGAATGGCTGGATCAATTCAGCTAATTATTTTTTTACAATATTCAATTAAATCCGAGGAAGGTTTTGGAATACAGAAGAAAATGGTAATATTTATATTTTATGATTAAAAACTAACTGACACTAAGCAGGTGTGACCCTTTCAACTGAAGCTGAAACATCTGTTAACATATAAATAATAAAAATATTAAGTATACAGTGCTTGATAAGTAGTGTAATGCAAAGGGCAAAGACAAAGTTAATATCCAACTTTTACTCCTGATTAAGCCAGTGACGAATTGAAAAACATTTAATGCATTATAAATACTATTTAAACACTGCCATAAAACCAATGGTATCAATGGAAAAGTATATGTGTTGTTGATATATTGCCAGTTGAGCCTCACCCCTGCTCTACTTTACCGGCAATACAATAACAGCTGGTTCTAAAAGAGTGAAACGAGTTAATGATGGCTCATATATTTAACTAGACAATAGACAATAGACAAGTTTCTTTATTGACATATTCTTAAAGAATAGTAATAGAGTCACATATTACAAAAAGTTAGCTTATAATGAAACAAAGTCAAGGTTTTTGTAGTCTCCATTCTCCATTGCAGGCGTTCAGGAACTCATCCAGTGTATAAAAAGGTTGATTTACTAGGAGGTTATGCAGTCTTCCTTGTAGGGCATTCCTCTTCAATCCTTTCATTGTATCTGGTAGAGCATTCCACAATTTCCGGCCGATGTAGGATGGCTTTTCCTCAAAGATTGCTGTGCGATGTGGGGGCAGAACATAGTTAGTTGCATGACGAGTATTGTACGAGTGGAAGTCTTTCCCTGTTTGAAGACTCAGACTATGAGCATGTAGAATAACTTCTTGAATGTACAGAGCAGTGATAGTCTTTATGCCAAGGGCTTGGAAGGCTTGCCTGCAGCTTTGTTGAGGTTCAAGGTCAGCAAGGATTCTGATGGCTTTTTTCTGTAGGATGAGCACCCTGTTGAGGTTCCCAGCAGAGGACCCACCCCATACAGCAAGCCCATACCTCATGTGCGTTTCTAGTGAATAGTAAGCTGTTTTAGCTGTTTCTAAATTTCCAGTCCATTTTATGCGCCGCACAGCATATATACCTGTGCTGATTTTTTTACACATGCCATCTACATGCTCTGTCCAGTTTAGACTTCCATCCAGGATGACTCCTAGAAATTTAACGTGGTTTTCAATTTCTACGTCAGGTATTTTTGGAATGTAGTCTTTTCTTTTACTAAAATTAATCTGTATTGTTTTTGATGGATTTACAGCCAAGTCATTTTTTCTGCAGTATGTCAGTGCTTTGCGCAGGGAGTTGCAGGCAGTTGTATGCACTCCTTCTGCTGTAGCATCACTGATTAGGAGTGTTGTGTCGTCAGCATACATAACACAGGTGGGTGTTGTGGTCTTGGATGTATGCTGGGAAGTCATTGACAAATAAAACAAAGATGACTGGGCCTAGAACTGATCCTTGTGGCACTCCGCGTTTGACTGGTTGTGGGTTTGATTGAAAGGTGTTTTTAAGGCCATGTGTAGTGCTCTGTACTTCAACTACCTGTGTTCGCCCTGAGAGATAACTCATAAACCAACTGTTAGCTATACCAGTAATGCCTAGAGATTTAAGTTTTTTTGATATGAGATCATGTCCTAGACAGTCAAATGCTTTGCTGTAGTCAAGAAGCAGAGCAGTGATGTATTGTTCTTTATCTATTTGGTCAATGATGTATTCAATTAGGTTGATGATAGCTGATGTGGTTGATTTACCTTTCAGAAATCCATGTTGACAACTAGTGACTATGTTAAACTGCTCCAGGTGGGTCATAAGTCTATTGAGAACTACTTTTTCAATTATTTTAGAAAAGGTTGAAACAAGTGAAATAGGACGGTAATTTTTTATTTCAGTCGTTGATCCTTTTTTATGTTTTGGATACACTTTTGATTGCTTTAATGCAGCAGGAAATTGACCAAGGCTGAAAGATGCGTTTATTATGCTGACCAAGGGTGGTATTAGCTCTTCAGCACAATGCTTTACAATTTTGGATGAGTATTCATCCATTCCACTTGACGGCTTAGATTTAAGGGAATTGATGACCTCTCTTACTTCTCTGTCACTTGTTGGGCTTAAGTTGAAAACAGTTTGGCAGTTGTCTGTTATGGAATGGTTGTTTGCATTGTTGTCATGATTTCCTACTGTGTGGTTGCTGAGTTTCAGTGTTGCTTCAGCAACTTGAGTGAAGAAAGTGTTGAAATGTTCTGCGACTTCAATTGGATTATCCACCACTTTGTCATTGATTACAATACGGCTTTGAGGTAGGAGTTCTCGTTTTCCTTTTCTTTCATTGTTAATAACAGTCCATAGGGCTTTGGTTTTGTTGGCGGCTGACTCAATGAAATTTGAGTTTGCATTTTGTCTTAGGGCTCTAAGTTTATTGTCATATTTTTTCTTCCTTTCCACCATAACTACTTTATCTTGGATATTTCCTGACATTTCGTATTTATACAGTGATTTTAAAAAAGTATCTTTGAGGTGTTTTGACTCATTGTCATAGCACAATCTTTTATTTTTTGATTTCCTTCTACTTTTCTTCATGGGGCAAGCGATATCAAGTGATAATTTCAAGATTCCTAGAAATATATTGTAGGCTGCATCAGCGTCAGGAGCATTATGGATGTTGTCCCAGTTTTTTGTTCAGTAGAAGGGATTTTAGATTGTCTAAATTGGTTTGACTAAAATGCCTTTTAAAGGAAGTCTGTGGCAGAGTGTTTATTTCATATCTATTTATCTGGCATATCTGAGCAGTATGATCAGAAAGTCCTGTTTGTATAATGGCTGTGTCAACGTTGTACTCAGGTATGTTGGTGCATATGCAATCAATCGAAGAGGCTGTGTCGTGAGTAATGCGGGTGGCAAGTAGGGGCAATCTTTTGATGTTATGGGTGGACATCATAAAAAAACTCATAAAATCCCAACATCCACATAGAGAATCGTTTTGAAGAGTGCTTGTCCTAAAGAGATTCAGTTGGTCTACTACCAAACATAGGATTGCAAGAATTGTTAATGTCTAAATATTGTAAATATTCTACTATGGATTCATATATGTGTGTTGAGAAAAGTAGCTTATCTTAAAATCTGAGCACGAACAGTTAGCACAGGGGAGCCAAAAAGAATAGAAATACAACAATTCTCTACCTGATGATGCTGCAGTACGAGTCTGGTGCGCGTCCAGTGGTCTTGTCGGCTCTCCCACTCACTCATTCGGATCCAACTAGAGCTATTGAGGGCGAGGCGCAGCATCTCACAGCGGTCCAACGAGCAGGCGAGATCTTTCTTCCCATACTTATCATGCACAGGAGACATTACTCCTCCTATTACCTTGTATTGCCCAGTCCTGTCCAGGTAATCTCTTGCAATTTCTGGGAAGTAAATATTGTTTTGTACATTTACATAATGCTTTTGGAAAAGAATCCTAAAGTAAGATAATATATACTAGGAATAGGGGTTAGCTTTCATTTCAGAGTGCAATACTTAAAGAATAGCATAGGGAAGAATCAATTACATATGAAATAATTTTGTTTATACATCATCGTTACTATAAGAAAAAACATTGGTTGAATCAATTCTTTCAATACCAACTTATATAGGGAATAATTTCATGTCAAATCAAACACACTTTTAGAATGGTTTAAACTCAACACCTCATATTTTGATGAAATTTGGTGTATAGGTAGTCCCCATATAGAAAAATACCAAATTTTTTCAATATCAACCGGTTTTGGGATTACAGTTATGTAAAGACGGCCAAAACTGCCAAATACTGTGCATTTAGACTATTTTTTTATTGAAGTTGCTGCAAGAGCTGAATAAGGTGTCATTTTAAAGCTATTTTAATGACCTTACATGTCATATACCATTATGACATGAAATGGCGATGATAAAACTAAAAATCAACAAAACATGTCTAAATATAATTGGAATATATAGATCTCCGGATAAAAACCTTGATGAGGCTCTGGAACTAATGTCGGCAATGATAGAAGTCAGCAAAGCAGAAAATAGTCCTGTTATCATCATGGGAGACATAAATGTGGATATCCTAAAACCAGATCGAAAGTCAATCAAATTAAATGAAACCCTAGCATCTCATGGAATACAACGGGTCACTCTGCCACCCACAAGAATAACACCGGAATCTAAAACTTCAATAGACTGTATCTGTACCAACCTTACAATGGAAGAAGTGGATACTTCAAATTATTGATGCAAAACTATCAGACCACACAGCTCAAATGTGTTCCTTGATATTACAAAACACACCAACAAAGCCTACTAATCTAAGTAGAGATCTTCAACCACAAAGTCTACAAGACCTTAACCCCCCCCCCCCCACCCCCCCCCCCCCCCACCCCCCCCCCCCCCCACCCCCCCCCCCCCCCACCCCCCCCCCCCCCCACCCCCCCCCCCCCCCACCCCCCAACTGTAACCTTTCAAACCATTAAAATTTGCTTTTCTTGAAGTTGAATACGTTTCCCATATTTTGATCTTCGTACATAGGTAAACAAATTTTTCGTTTTAATAAAAAAGTGGGAAATGAGGCATTTTTGTTTAAAATGTGTTTAGAGTACATGTTTGGATGTTATATTTTTTTAACATTGGACACCTTTACCAATGAAAATGGTGAAACTCACATATTTACATTTAAAAAAAGAAAGATAATACAAATTACTAAACAATATTCTTATAAATTAATAACAAAGGAACGTTTACTTCTTTCGACCACCTTTTTTGGCTTCACAAACATTTGAGTGATGCAATTTCAAAAAAATATTCCTGATACACTCGTTGAATGTGTAAAGTCTCAGAAAGATCAATGAAGGAATATACAATCCATAGAAAATAAAACACGTATATTTCTTCGAGGAACACTACATGTACACCGAGTAAATTTTGATACGTATTATTAGTACGGTTTTGTCTACAGCAAGATTTGCGTACGCAGATTCGCTGTCTGCACTTTCTTAAATAAATATGTTGAAATTTTCAGTAACTCAACCTAAAGTTTTCAATAGGAAGTGTGTTAAAGTTCCATCGAATTTATTGACGTAGGTATAGTGCCAAAATCGGATTGTCATTTACCTGTATGTGCTTCACTTGCGTCAAAAATAATCATGGGTTGCAAACTTTTCGGTTATTTGGTATTATACGGAGGCCATTATTGTGAAGAGTTTTTCTTACCGTTAAAAATTGCCTATAACAAATAACTATAACAAGTAGTATATAGTGACTGAGTGGCCTCCTTCTCACCGACGACGCTTTTTTGGGGGGGTAGAAAACGAGAACTGATCGTCATAATGACTTTTTAATTTTGACAGTACCGCTAAGTAAGATAAAGTCTGTTATTTCTAATTATGTAGTTTTTTTAGATTCCCAGTAAGAAATCCCTTCCAAAAATAGTGACCTCCGGACAGTACCAAAGTAACAACATTTATTTGTTGATTCAGTTTTTTTAGATGGGATAATGTTACTGCTGTAGGATATGAAAGAGGGCCTGATTAGGTTACAGGGTGTGAGCAGCGCTAATCTAACCAAGCTCTTAAAGCACTGAAATCTCTAATTATTCAAATAACCGGAAGACCAGCGAGATAGCCCGGAGGAAGTCGGAGCGGTGCTATCACGGTGTATCTCGGAATCGCTATATGAACAATTACAGAAGGCACAATGTCCATTACACGGGTTCGTTACCGGTGCCTATGGCCACACCGTGACTCGCTGTTTACTCTTTTCTTCGTAATATTACGTTTCGGCCTTTACCTAATATCAAAGTAATTACCGACGCAAGGTGCACTAAAAACAAATATCCTGAGACAATGCAAGGGAATCCTGCAATGTAATCCTTTGGCAAATTATCTCATGGAAGAACACTTTGATAATTTGTAATCTGCCCACAATGTCCATTACACGGGTTCGTTACCGGTGCCTATGGCCACACCGTGACTCGCTGTTTACTCTTTCTTCGTAATATTACGTTTCGGCCTTTACCTAATATCAAAGTAATTACCGACGCAAGGTGCACTAAAAACAAATATCCTGAGACAATGCAAGGGAATCCTGCAATGTAATCCTTTGGCAAATTATCTCATGGAAGAACACTTTGATAATTTGTAATCTGCCCACAATGTCCATTACACGGGTTCGTTACCGGTGCCTATGGCCACACCGTGACTCGCTGTTTACTCTTTTCTTCGTAATATTACGTTTCGGCCTTTACCTAATATCAAAGTAATTACCGACGCAAGGTGCACTAAAAACAAATATCCTGAGACAATGCAAGGGAATCCTGCAATGTAATCCTTTGGCAAATTATCTCATGGAAGAACACTTTGATAATTTGTAATCTGCCCACAATGTCCATACACGGGTTCGTTACCGGTGCCTATGGCCACACCGTGACTCGCTGTTTACTCTTTTCTTCGTAATATTACGTTTCGCCCTTTACCTAATATCAAAGTAATTACCGACGCAAGGTGCACTAAAAACAAATATCCTGAGACAATGCAAGGGAATCCTGCAATGTAATCCTTTGGCAAATTATCTCATGGAAGAACACTTTGATAATTTGTAATCTGCCCACAATGTTCATACCGATTCACAATAATCTCGAGCATCACCTTTCATAACCTTTTTAACATGATGTTCCTCTCCCTTCGTATCCCTCCAGTTATGGTTTGAAATACCTGCATTGAAATCAATGAAGTCGTGCGGATGTTAATGTAATATTAAACAAGTTGTCTTTGAAGGTAAATGAAAAGAATTTTAGAAAAACTACCACTCTTGCATTTGATCATACTTGTGATTTTTAGTTCAGCACAAATAATGAAATCGTTGATGGTGGCTCAACTGGAATGGTATGTCTTAACTACATCACTGTACGGTACACTTATGTCTTCCTCTACACTCTAGAGCAATTATATAAATTATTGTAATGTGGCAAGAAGTTTGGCGCCTGGTGATTGGGCACCGAGATAGTCACGAAGCTCCCATCTGAAATCTAGGGAGTCAAATAATTTATATGTTTGCCAACACAAGGTGCACGATGTGATCAATCTATCGATAGATTCGTGGTTGAAGTAGAAAACGGGTAAAAATTACTTTACCTAGAGAGTGTGTTTCTCTGACTTCATAGATTTTCATAAGAATAATAGGTTTTTCCGTAACCTCGGCCTCATTTCCTCAAGTAATTAATGCTGCTTTTAAAGTTTTAAATGTTATTGATAATGTTTTTCAACATGGATCATCAAACTTCATGATTACGTAACGCTTCTAATAGTGTGGTGTTCCTCATGTACCCCTCATTTCCGCCGTTTAGACACCATCATGTTCGTAGACAACGTGTTAAACCCGGTGCGTGCTGCGGCGGACAGTACGACGCGCGACGTGTCGGAGATGACGGGTTGTAATCAGGGCACAATGTGCACGTAGACCGACTAACGGTGACAACAAAGCCCAGAGCACTGACCTTGACTGACCAGATCATCTGTGACCTTGGAGGAGATCATTTCTCCCCCTGACTAACGCGTTACTCGACTCGCCTTAGCTGAATCAATGCTGTTCTTATGCGGAGTTTATGGTGCTGAGTGTGGAAGAATGCGTGATGCCTGTAAAACCAGCTCGCTTGAGCGTGTTAAATTCCGAGAATTCCTAGATATCCCGTGGAAATTACAATGTCATGCCCTTTCTTCAACTGATCAGAATAAAGTATGCCAAGCTTTGCTTGGTAGGAGAGCACTGTTGGGTGTATTGATAAGATTAAGCATCGAAAGCAGAAAAGAAAAAGTAAGATGAGAAATTAGTTACAACTTGCAATAACGCAAAAATGAAATTATAGTGATTGTTCTTTATGCGCTTGCCTTGGTATTAATATAATAGGTATTATGTAGGTATTAATAGGCCTATTTTGTAACACCATTAATCGGGATAGTCAGTTTTTACCCCTTTTCTTAGCATGTTTCTATTCAGGTACATCATGCTGGCTGTTACTACTCCCGTTATTGTCACACACTCACTTTAGGCCGAAGAAAATAATTAAAAAGAACAAACTGTAGATATATGAAGGAATATACCTTGGAAGGTTCTGAATAAGGTGGACACTCAATATTTCCGCCAAGGGTCTCGGACCTACTACTGTGGCTTGCCAGACCATGGTTCCTGCCCGGTCGCTGCCCAGACCACCTCCGCAACAATTGCTCTGGATACGGTAAATCTTACATAATACGGGGCTCTGAATCAGGTGCGGTTGTCCAGAATTCCTATTTATGCAATTAGGTTTTTGCCGAAGAATTATGGAAACAGAGAAGTAGGTGATGTAATGCGCCGCACGCAAGGGGGTGCGAGGAAAGAACTCGTATATTGGACAATGCAATACAATGCAATTATCTTCTCTTAAATACACATTACATCCCTACAGAATTATGCAATAAGTTTTAGCGTAGAGTTCCTTAAAGAAATTTTTTAAACTCAATTCTATGGTAACAAAATTGCTAGAAAATGTACATTACCATCCTATTGTAATAAACACTTACTTATTTACTGAATTCCCCGTATTTGTCTCACTTTCGACTAAAAATATAAATTTCATTACATAATTTTGAAACATGCCATTAATATTTCAGACTATTATAAACAATTCAAATAATTTGTCTCCTCGAAATGTTCTATTACATTCTTTTTAGAGAATTTGTAATAAAAATATTGTTAAACAGCAATCAGACATGTGATAAATTTGCCGAATCTAAAACAATTCATTATTAATATAATATGTGAAAAATATAGACTATTAATATTGCCTGAGTACGTGTATGTAATTTTCAAATTTGTTCTTGAATGATCAGGACGTTATCCCATTCTTTAACATTCATATAAATAAAAATTAGAAATATATTAAAATGTTACTATACAAAATTGTAGGAATTGATATTCTTTCCATCTTCGTGTTTTCAGGACAATGAAATCAAAAATTTAGGAGTTGAATTTATATATGTTGTATATATAATGAAATGTATAGATCAAGCTAAATTCCGATTATTCTAAGACGGATCAAGACAGTGTACTACAAAAGTATCGTTGAACAACAGTTCTTTTTTTCATTAATCTATCGTCACTAGCGCTGATCCTAACTCCTCTTCTCCTTACCAGGGTCAGTCAAACTTCCACGAAAGATGACTGTACAGTGTTCTTCTAGGCCTTGAACGGGTGTGCGTCGTCGATCCGTGACCCGTATGCTCGGGCGACTCCAGGCAGGCCTAAATAAGGAGCGTGATACAGATGTCATTATAACAGGCGTCCCCAGGGTCGTTTAATGGGACCATTGTTGTTTCAGCTCTATGATACACTTTTCAGAGAACCGCGTGGTGACCCGAGTCTCTCCCATTACAAACAAACACAATCAACTTGTTTTATCTCTTTAGGCATAATATGTATTTAGCTGCACGGAAATACCACTCTGTCATATAGGTCTGGTAATGATTGTCTGACGAGACAATTAATTACATTTACATTAAGTTACATTTGGTAGTTATCGATCGTGGTGTGGATTTTGACAAGTTGTAAATTATGTTGTTATTGTTCTGTTAATGATAGATGACGTTATTTCAACGAGAAATAGTGACAATAGTTTATTATGTGTAACAATTGACAACAAATGCTTGCACAATTGCAACAAATATTTTAAGTTGCAAATGCTACTTAAAATATATAATCTAAGATTTTCCAGTTATTTATATTTATCAATACATACATTTCAACTCATTCATTAGTTTCTGTTTTTTGTGTCATTTTTTCTTTAGGCATTTATTAAAATTTCGTTTTGGATGTAACAAACGGAATGGAACATTATTAAACATTACCTTCATCTACTAATCATAAACCGACCAACAGTTTAAGATTGGCTACCAGAAATATTCCAAGGGTAAATCTAAAAAAAATAGCAAATATTGGCTTTTCTATTTCTAGGACTTTTGTTTTTAAACTTTTACACCACCTACTAGGTTAGTTGAGAACAATAAGATCAATGTTAAAAATTTCCGCTTTCATCCACCCCCAAGGAGGGTAAAATTTTTGAAAATGTGTAGTACTACACAGCAAACGTTCTATCTAGCTCCTACAATGTCACTAACATTTTTATTTTCTTGTTTGTACTGGATTCCTATAACAATGTTATCTATGATATGAAAGTAAGGGATTGATTGATCAAATTCTTATAATCAGTATCATGAAAATGTTTAAAATTACCAAATTATGATCTTGTTTTTTATTCGCTGTTTAAATATTTAAAATTGTTGTTGTTATTCAAATGCTAAACCTACACTTTTTATCATAGACAGTGTTATTCTGAATCAAATAACACAAGAAGTATTTCAATATCTTTTCAAATGGCTATGATACAGCGTTTCCCGTAAACGCCAAAAACTAACAGAATTATTGTATATTCTGTAAAAGCTTTACATAATTGTTGTTAAAATCTCCCGGCTCCATACTTTGCACTTTCCTACTCTGTTTTACTTTCTTATTTTTGAATGTTTTTTTTTATTTTTAAATAGTGTCTACGTCTCTTCAATCTCTCAGACTTTTTATTTTCACTTTTCTTCGGCGTTCGCGCACTATTGCTATGATAACACTTTTTATTCAAAAATTGTTTTTTATTTGTCACAGACTCCCCATCTTAAAAATGAGATTTGGCTCGCCTAATTTCTTCAGGGAATATGTTTCGGAATCTAATGAATAATGAATTTCAATTTTGTCTTCTAATAGCAAAAGAATTGTATGAAAAAGCTTTCCAATAAACATTATAAAGCAATATTTTTAAAATCACCCTCTCAACCCTCAACGGCTATTTTAGTTCTTAAATCCAATTTTGATTTACTTATCTTATTGTATTTTGTTTGTTTGATAACTGAATAAGTTTTATATTACGATCCCTTAAAAGTCAGCTATAATTAAACTACCTGGAGTTTTCCCTCATAAGTATAATTTTAAATCTAATGCACTTTTACGCCCTTACAGTTTGTAATTGTTTGTAACAATCTTTAAAAATATCGAACCAATCAAGAATAATTTGGTCGCGTATTAATTATATCTTTAAAATACATTACTAAATAAGATAAAGGTTTGGTTTGAAAAAAAGTCTTTCACCGGTAAATCTGGTAAATTTCAAGCCCACTGACTGTAAAACTATACTGTGAAATACAATTGCGCCTGTCTTGGATAACGATCTGGTTACGCCACTAAACTGATTAGCTGCAATAATGTGCATTCATCAAGCGGTGCCATTAATTGGCTGATATTCATTGTTGGCTAAACAATGCCGGAGTAACAATCGATGCCCTGTGAGTCGGAGGATGTCATAGTAGGGCCGGTTGTATAACCGCAACTCTTGCAACTCATCGCCACGTTCGTTACTCATCAGTGACGTGCCCTCATGGTGTCATCACCCTCTTACAGTTTACCGTGTGGACCTCGCACATGTGTCTCAGACAGTGGAGTCGACATTGCGGCCCGCGCCCTGTGTAACCCAAGTAGAGTATATGGTGTTAGACCGGTGTTACATGGGCGGTGTCTTGTATTACCGTGGGACTGAGTGAGATCCCCGAGGCTCAGGAGGCTACCGTCCTCAGAAGAACTTGTACATGCTCTATATTGAGTCTGGATATTTCAAGGTAACGTCAGACCACGTTTCGCGGAAAAACTGGTCTCGTTGAAGTTTCGTTCAAAATTTCAAGTCCATAGCTCAATTTGTTCTTTATGTATCCTTTGGAAAACAGACAGACAAACCCCTAAACAACAGGCAAACAGGAACTTTACCAACTCCTTACAAATATGCAAAATTCTAAGCATATCCCGAGTGATCGTAAGATATCCACCTAATGATCACTCAAATTTCATGGATGGACATGATCATGATAATCTAACTCTATTTTGCCTGTAAAGGAATCAAACGTCATGCAAAATTTCACATCTGCAGCTCATTTCGTTTATGGTATATAGTCTGAAAAGTAAAACAGGCAGGCAGAAGAAGAATTAAGCCATCTCCTGAATTGCAGCAAAACAATATTCAAAATATCAAGTCTATCACTCTTTCCGTTCTAGAGATATTCTACGGTAAGATGGCCTTGTTAACGCTCAATCATTTCCCATGATGAGTCATGGACCGTCACCAAATCCTATGTACCCTATACAGAAATCAAACTTCATACGAATATCAAGTCTTCGCAACTGGTATTCGAAATATCGTGCCAACGGATATACAGAACCACAGAAGAGATATTTTGTTAATACATGAATAATAGGTTTCCAGGCAATAAACATGGTTTTAAATATAAATTCCTTCGACGTTCTATGAACCATCTCTTTAAAATCATTTATAACATAAAATAATTCTTATTCTATGACAGAAAACTGACTAATTTGTTTTTAAATAATACATTTTAAAGCACTATTTGTGTGTTAATGCTTCAGTAGTGATACATGTTTAGATTGTAGACGTTGTCATGTTATAGGGTTTTAAAGTGCGGTACAGGTTAAAGAGATTACATGTACGACGTAGTAAGTAATACATCACGCCCAAGTATTTTATTATATATCTTTAACTAATCAACAAGTTCCTCTGTTAGACGTTTCACATTTAATTAATTGGATAAAAAATAGAAAATAATTCAGATTAAAAGGGAACAGTGCCTGCAGAAAAATCGATAACTCGCCAAATAGCCACTTAAATTTTAGTATCATAGTACTTAAAATATAAAGGAACATATTTTTATTAAAATAATTGAATATTTGTAAATTTTTACTTTATTATTTTAATAGAATTTTGGTGTACGACTATTTAGGATCTATCTTAGAATAGAATTGACTAATACTGCCAAAGATGCGTACAGAAAATGGTAGTACAGTATTAGTAGCCGTCGAGTCGCATTTCATAGCACTGTACAGCATTAACAAGAATTTTATCTTTCCTGTTAACTTTCTGTAACAGTTCTACTGATCTGACTTTCCATTCGGGTGGAAATATAATGATTTACAATATCAACGTAACTGAGTTTTAAATAAATTAATAAATTTTTATTAATATTGCATAATATAGACGTCACGCTGCCGACAATACGTACTCAGTGTACGAGTCCTGGAGTCAGAGCCAATTTGAATTGTTAAGCACGCAACCTGTTTTTTCTTTACATCGATAGAGAAATGTACTCTAAGAAAAAAAAAAAGATCATCAGCAGCGTTAATTTTGGAGGAATTTAAAATGGGAGATTACCAAAAAGTTTAAAAATATAATGTGATATTTTTTTCTCACATAATATTTGTGTTAGATTGACACTATAAAAGGAACCATCAGACACGTAATTTAATATTAAATCAGAATCAGCTAACCATATACTGAACGTAAAGGTGACGACTTTCTGTTTCTTTATGTAGTCGTACAACTGATATTTAAGAATTAATGTTGAGTTTAGCGGCAGCTCACGTTCCTCTTAATGCAGCGTCTGGATCTGACGAACTCTGGAACCATGTTCGTCTGAAGAGATCGGAAAAATTCGACGACGAGGAAGCTCAAAACGAAACATTTACATAGTTTAGACATCAGAGAGACTTATATTACAAAATATACAATATAGTGAAATCCAGGTGAATTGGAATTCGCATTGTCTCATCAGGTGCACAATTAAGACAATTAGACGCTGCACGTGCACCTTCCAGACGCTGCACGTGCACCTTCCAGACGCTGCACGTGCACCTTCCAGACGCTGCATTAAGAGGGAAGGTGAACTGTAGGCAAATGTAACATTGATATTACATCAACCCTTCCAACCATGACTACATTGTGTGTGTTATATAACTATCATGTGTCTGACAGTCGGTTGTAAATGTGTCAAACTATCAAAAATATAATCTGAGGACAAACTATTTTTCATATTTTAACACTTTCGACGTAATCGTATTTCGTCCTCCACCAAAACTAGCAATTGTTCACGATCGATTTCTTTCTTAGAAAAATCCACTATCTATTCCAAGAAAACCATGTTGTGTACTTACACTGTAAAAATTGGGGTTCGGCTCCTGATTGCGAAGATTCTTGTACAGCTCTACCTGATTCAAGGTCGTCCAAATGGTATGAACTCAGTAGTTTTAACTCATATGAGTAGCCTTAATATCAGAGAGATATATTTAGTTGTTCCTAGAACAGAACTTAAGATCCATCTCACAGACTCTCCATACAGGTAAGTATTTTCCAGTTGGTTGAAGTCAGGATTACATTGCGGTCATTTGACTTGATCCGAATACCACCTGTAATGGTATGACGGTTAAGTGTAGTGTACTGTGTGAAGAGTAATCTACACCTGTCCCGGTCGTTGTTCAGATTTCCCCGGAGAGTGCAGTTGCAGGTATATGACCTGGAATGTGTACCAGAACCCATCATCAAGGAGTGGCAGTTACCCGCGCACGCGCACTGCCAAGCACGCACACACGCGTGCGCCATTCGTGTACTTTTCTCACACTTCTGTATCTACTGTAAATGTCAAAAGTATCTAATTAAATCGCTTTATTCCCGAAAGTTATTTTCGCTACTTATTGTGCCAATCACTTGATTCGTTGTAGTGAATGCCAAAGTTAAATCCTTCATTGATCATAAACAAATAATTTGACTAAATCATTGTCAAATTGATGTCTAAGATTGTCTATATGTGTTACAGGTGAGCCGCTGGTATTATATATAAAAATATATTTAATAAAAGGGAATTTACAGCGTTTTACATCTAGAACAAATCTAGGGATAGAGTAGTAGCCTAGTAAAAATGTTTTTGTTTCGACCTTAACGAAGGTAAAACTATTATAGAATCGAATTATTTCAGGCAAACGGTAAAATAACTTATGTCCGAAATACTGAATCGACTTTTTAGGACATTAGATTGGAATATAGAAGGTTATTTTTGTTCATCGTTGCAAATCTGTGGGTGATGCTTGGAATACTACAATATGTTTCTGAAAATGTTAAAAAAAAACAGAATATATGAAAATTGAAGATGAAGTCAACAGCCCCTCCGCAAGAAAGAAATCACGGCAACTCTGCTGACCTAGACTACACGCTTTTGAATTGGTCTTTTTTTCTAATTTAAAAACCCATTCAAAAGAAAGATTTGTGGCGGCACCCTATAACATGATGCTAAAACTCTTAAACAGTGTAAAAATAACCAGAATATATCCAAAAAGATGTTTTTGTCAAGAAAACATGCGGCTGAAAAACTTATGTCATTATGATAGTTCCAATTACGGTTGACATTGGTAAAAAAACCTACAAAATTCACAGCATTCGACTCCAGCAGTAAACCTAAGACGCACCTTAGGAAACCTGAAAATAAAGCTGGGTTTGAAGCCAAGTCACTGTACACGTATTTGTTGGGCCGCTGATAACGTGATTGTTTGCTTTATCAGTCTAGAGGCGCTGCTTACTTTGAAGATGAATTCTCCAGCAACGCAACTGCACTTTTGAATATTTTCTAAGCACCATCATTAAGCAGACTTTTATCTACAAATTCAAGGCAATCTCAGAGAGTAGTTTTTTAAGATATGTTCCCAAGTTAAATAACTAGCCGTAATAACTTGAAATTTGTACTTTCCTCAAGCACTATTCTAAATCCGTTTAGACGAAAGATTCTTAATTCTCATTGATGACAACTCTACCAGCTTTGTTACTCTTCATTACAGACTGTCTCAATCAGTGTTTATTAATATTGTCTTGGATTTATTAAAAGGTAGAAATCCCTAATTTTGCAAATGTGAAATTGCACATATCCCCCAACAGATACGCAAATATGTATTAGTCTACATTGATTTAGTAAAGGTTAATTCTCTAATATTGAGTGCAAGTATAAGTAACTAAGGAAGGTGTTATGGCGATTAAATCTACCTCCCTCATGATATCTCACACAAGGCCCTAAAGAATAATAGACTGAATTTCTTTTTTAATTCATGCTACAGCAAGTATTTGTACTAAATTGACAACCAGTTAATTTATCTTTGACAATAAAGTAAGCGGTAACCCCCTTCCCCTATTGATAAATCCAGTAAACGTGTATGATAGACTAATAGACAGTGACGTAGCCAGAGAAAGAGGCCTTTTAAAATTCTTAGCTACACTACTGAGATAGATATTCCACGTAAACAGTAGCGGCAAAAGTCTGCATGTTTGTGTATTTTTATAATGATTGCTGTCAAGATATTTAATTAAGTCTTATTTATACTTCAGCTTAATGAAATTAGAAAATTGGATAGCGTGTTTTACTCGTCCCCCGCCTCCCATATTCGCTCCAGTGCACAGCCCTGACCGTCGCGTGCCCGACGTGTATTACGTTCCGCCTGCTGTAATGGAACACCTATGTCAGTTATACTGCATTATGGAAACATCACGCTTATGGAACATTACTGTTAGTCCACTTTTTTGTTCTAAAAGTTATTAGGTTTTAGTATATACTACGGATACACGTTTTATACATACCCAGTAAGTGCAACTCAATCGTTCTTATTTGAAATCTCCAATCTCCACAAATAATAAGTCACGGACATCCTCAGCTTGTATAACTACCATGCATCTTGAATTTAGCCCTATAAGAACAACTTTCGTCGTAGAGTTATAGAAGATGTCTCATTTTAAAGACGTTATTAATGATAAAACAAACATATTTTAGGGTTTTCGATATGTTTATTTGTGTTTTTAAACACAACTCAAACTTGTTTGTGTGTTCCAATGCTCTATCTATTAAAATCTCTCAACAAATATTTAAAGTTTATATTGTTAACAGTTCTTTTTCCCAAGAACGCCACTTAAAGTTCGTGCAAAGCTTGTAACGAGTACGACAGTATGTGGTTAAATAGTGGTTTGTTCTTATTTTGAGAAGCCAGACAAGATGGATATCTGCCTGTAATTCACCAGGCCAGACTCCTCTGTGGCTGAATGGTGGTCTCAGTCGTGTCTGTTGAGTCATTTTGCACTCATGTTTCGCGGTCATTGCTCCTACTTGCAGGAGCCATTCGTTCTTCGTATCCACAGATTCTGGTATCCATAAGACTCCCTTGTATTATTCGTATTTACACTGATTGGGTTATTAAAGTACAAGTACAGTTATTTAATTTCGATGTTTAATATAAAAACAGCGGAAGCCTATTTGCCTAGCAGCTGAATTTAGAGAAACTAACTTATGACTTTAGCAACTTCTGTTTTATTTGTCCCCTCTCCTAGAACGAAGATACCATACTAAACAAAACTGTAACACTTCACTAATAGTTGAACTTTTCATATTATTCTTTATATGAAGTCTTTGAAACATGAGCCAATGCATGTATGCGTACGTACGCACGTGTATGATGTATAGCTTGTATGATATCGGTTTTCATTCCGTGTATAGTAGTTGTTTTATCGTATAACTACTTCTGGGTAGTTGTGTATTATTTTCTTGACAAATATCATAGATTGATCAATTGATTCCTTGGAAACAGTGATGTAGGTAAATTCCTGCATTCAATCACAACCTGTCAAAATGAAACTAGCTACGATCCGTTGTGGCACGAATTGTGAATCTCCAGTATCCATTGAGTACTTAACGGCATTTCTCTTGGGAGAGGAACCGCACGTAAAACTCCCTGTTATCGATTATTACAGATCCAATCTATATTAAATTATGCTTTTTTTATTTGATACTCCATTACGTGGGTTGATCATGAATATGTGCAGGTGACAATGCTTGAGATATCTTTCTTTGTCATGCCCCACTTATCCTTTCCCTGTTCAATTTACACCTAGTTCATAAATCAACCCTTTCCTCACGACCATGTGTGTCTCAAACGACACAGGCATTATATTCCAAGCTCCTGAATGGTCCAAAGGTTTGCCATAGACCCAACAATCATTTTCCGTGCAGTTTAGCCGCGATACGAGGTCTCGGTAGCCGCAACATATAACAAGTTTATAAACAGGCGTGTTTACATCAGCTGTTTGTTGGCCACATGGCACGGCGGCTGCAATCAGCTGTTCAATTGTTGCCTTTTATAGCCGGCCCTCCAGCCACGTGCAGTCCGCCGCAACATTGTTGCAACTTCTGCATGTGTCTTTTGTTCTACTCTTGCTTCGCCACCGACCGTTTTTTTTTCCCTGTTGTGAATAGCAGAGTTCCTTCAAAGAAATTACTTCTAGAACAATAGACAGTAACGAGAAAGAATTAAAATTAGTAGGCTTAACATGAATGTTTGTAGTACTTTGAAGGTTCTTTTTTAAGAAATAAAATATTTCGGTAACCTTCAGGATTTTCAATGTTCTCCTTCCAGTTGAACTTGATCATTTGTTAAATAAATAGTTTTTTAATTTATTCATAGTTTTAAATAGTTTTAATTGTTATGCTGTATTAGAACACCTCTACTACTACATATTTCTGTTGATAACAAATGAATGAGAAATATCTTGCGTGATTTATTGACACTTCTATTTTAATCAGGTTTAAAAAATCCAATAACCTTTATGAATGCAAGACTAGATAGGCTATTGGAAAATTATTATTAGTTTCTGTAACCATTACGAAAAGTTAACTCCTGAATTCATGAGTCACTTGACTATAAATATAATCACATTTTAAAGTGACTCACTGACAGTAAAACTGAATGAAGCAATTATGCGGTTGCACAAACCAGTATATAGAGTTGTTTTGTGATCGAACATTACGACAAGCATTGAGAACACAACAGGCCATTGGCGCTAATAGAAAGGGAGCGTAACCACTCCAAGTTGTCGTGTCGGGTGGAAATTAATTCCTCCCACACACGAGTCGCCTGTCGGACCACAATAAAGGCAAGAACTGGGAGAGGTGTTGAGGGAATGGAGGAATTGGAGACAGCGATTGTAGCGTAGGAATGGTCGAGGAAAGTGGGCCAAACCGACGATTGGGGAGCAGTCATCGACTTGCATGTGGAGTGGCGTGTGGTACTAGATCAGCTGATGCGATATCGCGACCAGCTGACTGCTCCTTCCCGCCATAACTTCTCCTTCCCGCCAATGTAAACAGTTCCGTGCTTTCTTCCCTCTTTAATTTCCCCAGTAGCGAGGAAATTTATGGTAAATTATTCATGAGATGTGGACGGACCGTGGAGTGAGGTGTCAAGATTGTTTTGTAATTCTTGATGCCCTGACAGACTCACAGTGTTTCTGATAACGATGATATGATTCTACGCTTCTGCAAAGGTGAAATCCCCGTGCATTTAATTTACTTTCTCCTGTACTTCAGACATCGTCACGTTTCGACTGTAGTGATCATTTCACCGATGTATCAGTATTCGTTCCTCAGAGCAGAAGACACTTTCATATTTTTCAGCACTTGGATAATCATTTCATTATTTGCTATGATGGTGATAAATAAACGTATAATATTAATAACATTGGATCAATAACACCTTAAAAACTACATAACATTACGAAAACAAATTAATAAATGTGAACGACCATTAGGGTAGCAGATGTTATGATACAGACACTCAACAAAAGAATAATCAGGTCGACTGGGTAGTTTTATAAAACGTTCCTTCAAAGTGTAAATGGACAGTCGTGGCCTAGATCGATTAATGAAGGCATGAAGTATTGCTGAGTGAATTATTAATGCTCACTTGTCTACTACTCCAATGAGTTAGAAGAAAGGGTAATATTGCAACCGACCTCCATTGGGAAGTTGTCAATAATGCAGCAATCAGACCGACACTCAGCTCTTCCGCTAACAGCGGCGGGCAGAACTATTTGTCCCAGAATAAACTGCCTCGTAGATAGTTCGATAGCGATCAATAATGTTGATTCTGGTGGGAGGGTCATTGAGAATAATATAGTGCGACTAGTAGCAGTGCGTAAACAAATGCCTCCCCACAAGTATTACAAGAACATTAAACTGTGCTAACCTAACGGGTCGTAAGAACTTTTAAAAAAGTTTTTAACAATTATTCTGGCCATAAATATGGGTTTACACATTACGTAGTCTCATTCATTTTTAAAAGTAACTTCTTTGGATTTTATCTTTAGTAAACAATAGTAATGTTTTCTTTTGACAAATCTGCTCCAGTTTGTTTTTAAGAATTCAAAGACACTCTAAGGTCAATCAAGGTGTGCAGGATTTAAAAAAATCTTATATCCTAAGAAAAAAAGTCATGATCTAAAAATCTCATGGTAAAAGAAATCTGATGAAGATAACCTCAAATATTTATAAATGAATAAATTGTAGAAATAAAGATTGATAATTCAAGACTACTTTGAACACAATTTTGGTGTGGAGTATGAGACGTGTTTGATAATAATTTCTTCTATTGCGTGATGCTTCTGATACTTTGTAAATTGTAATCATTATGTGTCCTCTATGATCACGCTGACCTATGTCGACTCCTTGAGGATCGAACTGTGATCAGATTATTATCACCTATAGAGTGTTTAGAAATCGGTTATCCTGTGTAATGTGAAGTCTGGAGTTCATACTTAAAGTTAGTCAAAATTTGTAAATATCAAACCTTAAAACTGTAAGGCTACTTGTATTCTAAGAGATGTTCATGGACGGTCACAGGGTAA
This sequence comes from Homalodisca vitripennis, assembly GCF_021130785.1. Lineage (NCBI taxonomy): Eukaryota > Metazoa > Arthropoda > Insecta > Hemiptera > Cicadellidae > Homalodisca > Homalodisca vitripennis. The sequence continues at coordinate 90,304,263 of NC_060210.1, forward strand.
GTTAAAAAACAATAAAACAACAAATTGAGCTGAGTCTGATACAGAAAACCCTGTTTGGGTGAGCGATGATGCATTTATACAAATTTTAATAAATGAGAATATTTAGAATCATATAGTTTTTACGAACAATTTATTATTGTACTAAGCAAGCAAGAAATCCATTCGATTTACTCAGTTACTGTTCGGTACTGAAGGTAGGTTTGTATGTATGGTAAGGTATCTAGAATGTTTTAACGACAGTCTGCCCATTCAGCAGGGACTTGTTTTGGTTTGAACTCAATACAAATCTGTAAGACTCCCTGACATAATCATTACTTATCGAGCTATTGAGAATAACACTTCCTAAGAAACGGTCGATATTTTTTATGACAAATCTAGCCGTACATTTTAGTAATCCACTACTCACGTATAAATCTTTTTTTATTAAAAGGTATGCCTGTTTGATAGTTTAGACTACAATATAACAAATAAAAATCAGAGGCATTTGTAGACAAAGGAAATTTCTGTTGATGCTGAAACAAAACAAGGGCAAAATGTCCACGACGGAAATGTTTTATTTTTATTTTAAACAACTGACAATAAAAATTCAACTAAGAACAAACTAAGATTCAAATTGGGTGAAATACAGAATCTTAATATTGTGATAGATCCAAAGAGAAGTGGATTGTGGTAGTTAAACTCACAATTATTGCTAACAATGATGTGTTGCAGAGGGAATGTATCTCCGTCCACATCGGCCAGGCGGGCGTGCAGATCGGCAATGCCTGCTGGGAGCTGTACTGCCTGGAGCACGGCATCCAGCCCGATGGCCAGATGCCTTCCGATAAGACCATCGGCGGAGGTGACGATAGCTTCAACACCTTCTTCAGCGAGACAGGCTCGGGCAAGCACGTCCCACGAGCTGTCTTCGTTGACCTTGAGCCCACCGTCGTCGGTAAGTCGACCTACTGACAAGAAACTTTAAATTGTGGATAGATTCAAAATTTGAAATGGAAATACTCTCCTAGCAGTTCATTAAACATAATATTGTGACATACTCGTATATAAATTAAAATCTGTCATAAGAACGTTATTATATATTAAATCTGGAATCGGACAACTGTTTAAAATTGCAACTGTGAAGATTGAAAGATAGTTAATTTTGAAACACAATTTGAAGGTAGAGGATTAAATCTGAAGTACAAATATATCTTCTTCAAATATAAATTCCTGGATGTAAGTCTTATAACTTTCAACAATAGAAAAAGATACTCAGGAAGTACCAAAATATAACCAAAATTTTGCTACACAGATGATACAGACTTTTCAGTAGTACAATCGCATTTTTAAACAATTTCTTATACAAATGATACGAAAGTGCATATAATATTTTATTGATAGGTACTATTATCCGTTGGTCAACATTAGCGCGGGGCATCAACGAATAAGCCAAACGTTCTCCGAAGGCATTTCTGCTATACGAAAGCATTTTTTCCAATAAACCATCTCATTTCTTGAACAGACTTCCAATAAATCATTTCAGACAATAATATTTTATACTTTCATATAATTGTGTTTGTAGAAAACTGTTTGATAAGTTCAGTCGTAAGTAAGTAATTTCCATCGAAGGTGATTCTGTCGAACCTGACTCCACGCCGATAACACTATTCAAGCTTCTGTTACTCCACAGTTGTGTATAACAACAGACATAACAAGGCAACTCGTGCACTCGTGGCCTCGTTTCTGTCATGACATGATACATCCAAGTATACGACAACTCATAAAAGGTTTCGCCGAAGCGGGAGTATTGTCAGATGAACTATGGCATGCATACAGATCGAAGTCGGATAAGTCGGCTATGTCTGAGCAGCAAATGACTGTCGGTCACGCAGCAGCGCCGGGACTGCTCACATGCATTACGTATACGTTCTGCTCGTTCACATTTCCTCGAGTCACGGGTAGCATTCGTCATTCTGAAGCGGCATGAGCTGGCCGATACGAATGAGGAAGTGAAGGAGGGGAGGGGATTTTTAAAGACTGGTGATACAATTTGTTTGATGGTATTTCAGATAATTATTTAATCATTCGTTAATGTTATACGAACGTAAACCGACATAACAAAATACTGTACGATGATATGAAGTTGGTTGGTGGATGAATCTGAATAACATCCATGTATTTGTTACACAAGAGACAAATTATCCAATGTTGTCAGTTGATGCACGAAAAAGTAAACGCCGGGACTGCCATCGTGGAGAGAGAGAGAGAGAGAGAGAGAGAGAGAGAGAGAGAGAGAGAGAGAGAGAGAGAGTGAGTGAGAGAGAGAGCGAGTGAGGGGGGAGGGGTTAAGGTAGTAATTAATATTTTAACGGTAACAATCAAAGCTCTAGCAAACTAGCTTAAATACTTCCCTCTTTTGTAAATAATACAATCAAATTTTATAACAGCCTGCGCAACACGTGTGTTTTAGTTATCAGCTGTTATGAACGAAATTAAAATACTCTTATAAAATAAACATTGGAACTTCGGAAGTCCGTGGGGCAGAGCTCTATGGTCGGGTTAATTTAAAATCCACAAAATACACATCTAGATTGTATGAGTTTTCGACTGAAATCTAAAATCAAGACATTCTTTAACTATTATACGAGTATATACTATGTTACATGATATTTGTATTGCTAAAATCAAAGACTGGTAACAATTCTCATTATTAACTTACAATCAAAACAGTTTTGTGACCCAAGTCGTTCAAATTCAATGGCTTAATATATTTTTAGATTAATACGTTTAAAAATGTCATGTTAATACATATTCTTGGTAATAAGTTGATAGTTCTTTTGTTGGCCATGCTGAAAGAATGCCCTTTAAAATATTAGCGTTCGTTTCATATGTACAATAATAGTTTGCACATATATGATAAATCTATGTATTTGACTAAATATATTAGACACTCACACCACTTATTATGAAGCGCAATAGAAAACGTATTGATCTAGTTCAATGATATCTTACGGCACACACAAAGAGGTACACTCGGTGTGTCATTGCAGCTCAAATCAATTCGCGCCTAGCCGCCAGTTCCGCGAACCTGACCCATAAATCAGCTGCTGCAGTGAATAGAGGTGTCAGCTGACATAAAAGCTCGCAAAATGGTGGGAAAGGACAGCTGAGGCAATTTCAGCTGATTGATAATAGACGCCTTGCTTGACAATAGGTGGCGTAGTTGATCCTCACACATGATAGATATATCAAGGTCGACGTTGGTTTTTTGTTTTTCCATTCAATTTCTAAGACATATTTCTATGAATTTTTACTTATTGGGACGAAATTTATCTGTTGAAGATTAAATTATTTCTGAAGCTCTCTCACCAACGCATTTATTCCAGATGAAGTAAGGACCGGAACATATCGCCAGCTGTTCCACCCCGAGCAGCTGATCACTGGCAAGGAAGATGCAGCCAACAACTACGCCCGAGGACACTACACCATCGGGAAGGAGATCGTTGACATCGTGCTGGACCGTATACGTAAACTAAGCGACCAATGTACAGGCCTTCAAGGGTTTTTGGTGTTCCACTCCTTCGGCGGAGGAACCGGCTCTGGGTTCACCTCTCTACTTATGGAGAGGCTCTCTGTAGACTACGGAAAGAAGAGCAAGCTGGAATTTTCAATCTATCCAGCTCCTCAGGTAAAAAGGGTTACATTCGGATCCAATTGTTAACGTTAGTTTTGTTTTGTTTTTGAAAGGTTTTAATATGATTTTTCCTTCCGATAGCCAGAGAATTATACAGAGGTAGCCAGCTTAGGTCAAGGCTGTCTTTGTCTGCTTCTTTGGCCACAGTTGTTAACTCGAGACCGAGTAATGAAATTTTGCAAGCACTTTTTTACCATCGATCAATCCAGGCGTCTTTTCACTCAGTCTTTCTTTCTGGAATTTTAACTTTGGATTTAAATATGATCTTTGTTACATGGCTTATTAAATCTTAAGTAGAATTTAGGGCCTTACAGTCATGACCCTATATTCAATTACGAGTACATGTTTCTGATTTAATTGCATGACACTTTGTGCATTTTCGCTACATTAGCTTATACCTGTGATAATCAGTTTTGGAAAATTGTAAACTATTTGGATTCGATGCCAATAATGGATTATAAGGAAATACTGTGATGTATTTAATCAATAGTAAATAGGTAAGTGCAGTTAAAAAATTATACACCATATCTACGTTTTATTTTAGGTCTAGATAAGAAATATATTATTTTGTAGGTATCCACTGCCGTGGTGGAACCCTATAACTCGATCCTCACGACCCACACCACTCTGGAACACTCTGACTGCGCTTTCATGGTAGACAACGAGGCCATCTACGACATCTGCCGGCGTAACCTGGACATCGAGCGACCCACCTACACCAACCTCAATCGTCTGATCGGCCAGATAGTCTCCTCCATCACCGCATCCCTGCGCTTCGACGGCGCTCTTAACGTTGATCTCACGGAGTTTCAGGTCAGTTATTACATTTCTGTTATGTACATATCATTAATTTTACGATTTACGATACATTAAGATAATCATTTTGTTGTTCTGATGTTATCATAATCCTATCAACTCTGTTATTTTCAGACAAATCTGGTACCTTATCCTCGCATCCACTTCCCTCTGGCCACCTACGCACCAGTCATCTCTGCAGAGAAGGCCTACCACGAACAAATGACCGTTGCGGAGATCACCAATGCTTGCTTCGAGCCGGCAAACCAGATGGTGAAGTGTGACCCTCGCCATGGGAAGTACATGGCCTGCTGTATGCTTTACAGGTAGGTTTATTTGTGGCTTTGCAATAAATAATTTATCCTTTGATTTTCTCTTTGCAACCCTATGTTTTAGTATTCAAGAGGTAAATACTAAAACATGTTCAAAAAAATAGTCAAGAGAATTGTAGACTTATAAATTGTAGACTAAAGATTGTTTACTTTGTTTTATACGAATTGCAAAGAGCTGCATACTTTTCTGTGGTAAAAAAATCCTAAAAAAATACCACAAATTTAAATTTCAACCGCCAGTCTTTCATATATTTCTAATTGAACATTTGTACATTTACAGAGGTGATGTTGTACCGAAGGACGTAAATGCAGCTATAGCTACGATCAAGACCAAGAGATCAATTCAATTCGTCGACTGGTGCCCTACTGGCTTCAAGGTGAGTTAGAAGACAGCTGTTGAATTTAACACAATCGATGAAGCGAACTTCTAACTTTATAAACCAGCGTTTGTTCCCTGCCTGTCACGACTCTGATGGCTGTCCCGCTGGAAACAAAATTATCGTTCCCAAAGTTGGTCAACCTGATTGTAGCGAGGACGTGAGAAGAAGAGGTTGATGCAGGTGCAGGAAAATTGAGGTGAACCAGTGGTTAGAGGCAGGGCGAACTTCTAACCAATTGGTTCGAGGTTAAACCGTTATTTCTGTGATTACGCTTTCATCCTGAGGAACGATGATGGGGAGATTGAACTTGTTAGAAGAATTTATTTGATATAAAAGAGAAATATCATCTATTTCGGTTCCGCTCCCTCGGCCTCACAGCCAGTGCGTATCTTTATGTAGAAGCTGTAATTATAATGGTGCAAAACAAAATTGGAAACTTCGTTCCGCTGTGCAGTTGGCTTTTATTTCATAACGAGTTCAACGACTTTATTGTTGCGGTACATTACTAAAGTTCCCTCAAAGAACCTAATTAATACCTCTTTAATAATTTTTACGTGCGTTTAATACGACAGAAACATGAAATGGTAATTGAAACTAGTTTGGTTTTACCACCTCATTCAGAAACTGAATGAAATAAACATATTATACAAAGATAATCAAAATCGTTTCTGAAAAAATGTAAAGTTTGTTTCACTTAATGTTTACTCCTATTCCATCCCAAAATATTACATTATTCATTAGTAAATTTTAACAAAATTAAGAAATATTAGATCAAACTGTTTCACAAACACATAGTACAGAGACTTTTTGTGACCAGTAAATTGTCATAGATTCGCAATTAAATTTGTACACGTTTATTATTCATAAAAATTAATTTGGTTTCCACAAGTTACAATTAAACAACTGGGTAAAGTAATTATTTAATGTGGCTTTTTAAAATTCAAATAAGTTTCCCTCCTCAAAATACTACGTTTATACAAATGTGAAAAAGGCAAGAATATTAGATGTTACATCGTATAAGTTTTTATGAAATATTTATACAAATGTTTTGAACTGTTTCCTTAATTTATTTTATATTTATTCATTTTTCTGTAACATTAGCCTTACTGAGCTGCTAGACACAAGTTTTAAGGTGCTGTGGTAGATGATGAACACGGTTTTGAATAAACAACTCTTCAAACACACAAATATTGCAGTTTGGATCTTTCAGGAAGGAAACTTTACAAAAATGAGGTCCCGATAACCATAAATTAATATTTTTGTAAAAATAATAGCCTTGTATTTTATTTTGATGTGGAATAAAACTATTCAAGTTTTAAACAATTACAATACTATTTGGAAAAATTTTTTAACTGATTTCCAGTGGACTTTGTATTGTAAATAAATTTGTATTGACGTTTTCGTTAAGAGTTTTGACTATTTCTGTTAAATCGTCAGAAGAGTTATTAAATTATATATTTAGTATTTAGCTTTCTATAATTATTGCTCTTGATAGAGAAGTATGCTAATGACCAAATGTTATATTTAGTTTATTTATGTCTCTTGCTCCATCTTTATGTAAGTAATTATTTTTTGGATTATTACCAACAATAAATCTTATTCAACTAATGGTACTAGTAACGCTTTTTATTTATTTTGTAATATCTTCACGTCTTGTAATATATCTTACAAAGGACAACAATACTGGAGTAAAATGTGGTGAACATGATGTTTAGAAAATAAGTTCTAAGCGTACTCAGATGAACATCATGTATTGTTATCAAATTGCCCTTGCAACAATTTTGGGCTTCAACCGTGAGGTAGATCGCACCACGGATAAAAATACTTGCAGGTTGTGATAACGTGACAATACTGTTCCCAGGTGGGTATTAACTACCAGCCTCCCACCGTGGTTCCTGGGGGCGACCTGGCCAAGGTACAGCGAGCCGTCTGCATGTTGTCCAACACTACCGCTATCGCCGAGGCCTGGGCACGCCTGGATCACAAGTTCGACCTGATGTACGCCAAGCGTGCCTTCGTCCACTGGTACGTCGGAGAGGGTATGGAGGAGGGAGAGTTCAGCGAGGCCCGGGAGGATCTGGCAGCTCTGGAGAAGGATTATGAGGAGGTACGAAGATCATCCACTGTCAACATCTTTGTGGTTCCTACTATTATTATTATTTTGAGACGCAAAGGCTGAGTGAGGATTTTGTTAAGAAATCTTCCCGAAGGAAATTTGAAGTTCGTTGTATATTTAAAACGGTATGAATACCGGTTAGAAATATGTAGATAGCAACAATCGATTTCATTTTGTATTCCTCCACCTTTACATGACATCCGTTAATAAGTGACTGGTTCTGTTCATTGCATTACCTATAACATTTGACGAATCTTGATCGGTTTAGACTGCCGTGTAGTTCAAACCAACACATGTACTTAATAGGCTAAGCCTTATTAGATCTCCCGCTTAGCTCTAAGCCTCTCGGATCGAAACATGTATATACTCGAGTTTGAAAGTTAACCACAAACCAACTATTACAGCTACAATAATGGGAATTACATTACAATTGTATTTATTTATTTCTGCCTTTAGACATATAAATCAAATTATTAACAAACAACTTCAAATTTTAATATCAGAAAGAACGGAAAGAAGTACTGTACCGGTTTTTGGCGCTTTTCAACCAAAATTCAACTTGGAACATTAGTAACTCGGAAATTTCTTATCCTTTTAAGACCATGTTTTTTATACAAGTTAGGTATAAGCGTAATGGTTTGGATCATATGAGTTTAGAATCATACGAAAATTTAGTTATTAAATAAATTATCATTAATATTAGTAATATTGAATTACCATCTCAATTTTTATTCATGACCAGGCGATTAAAAAAACTCGGCACTGGTCACTTTATTGATCTCTTGGTCATTATCTTAGGCATGCTGTTTAACAAATCGTTATTTAAAAAGATCTTTGACATAGTTTAAATGAGGAGGCTATGCCTCCTTGTTTGAAAATGCAAAGTGAAAACTATTAAACGGCTACTAATTTGTCTAACGGCTTTATCTCTATGTCTATTGTTATTATATACACACACACACATATATATATATATATATATATATATATATATATATATATATATATATGGCCACACGTTTCAAACATGAACCTGCAGGTTTTCGAGTAACCTTTACAAACATTGATCATTTCCTTATATCCTCAATTGTTTTTTACAGGTTGGAGTGGATTCCACTGAGGGTGAAGTCGAAGATGGTGACGAGTACTAATTTATACTTAATTTGTTTTATTAATATTTAATGTAGAACGGCTTTAATAAAGACAACGACAACTTGTTTTGGGGAAGATGCGGACGATTTGTGTACTATATAAGTTAAGAGTTATTTCGTTTTTTATTAAGAATATATTATCTTATTGTAAATAACGGTATTAAGACAATGAAGCCCTATCTAACTACCCTCCCTAGAGTAGTATTTGTTACTCAAGACTTGGATATTTATATTTTTTAGATGTAGTAAAATGTACTATCATTAACGAATCACAATCTAAATTTCATTTTATTTTTATTACGTTGTTTTATCTTAATAGGGTCTACTTAATGTGATTATTTTTTAGTATTATTTATTTTTCTATTATATTTTTTCTTATACTTGGAGACTTGAAATCTTGTGCAAGATTGTTTTTTATTTAATTTTTTACACACATAAGTCAAAACTGGAATAGCTGCATTTAATTAATGCCGTATCTACTAAATTTTACTTCAATTTATTTTCCAAACAACATTGTATTGTTAAAACAATTATACCATAGGTTGATATTAATACATTTAAAATATTTTAATATTATCAATTAAAAATCTATACTTTGAAAATGTCTAAACTTCTTTATGCGGTCTTAATTGTTAAATATGTGTAGGTTAGTATTTGCTTATATTGTTAATTTAGATTGTGATTTACACACATTTCCATTATCCACTACTGTTTGCTTATTATTGTATCGTGAGACAATTTTTATATCAGCTTACACCAAATGTTATTGTTAGATTATTAAAATAATTATGTCGTTTTCATAGTTAATGCTTGGTTGTAATATTGATATTAAGACTAATTTTATAACTTTTAACAATTAAGGTTTCTTTACAACGATGTTTATTGTAATGTTATTTATTTAATTGCACTGAGAAGCATAGTGTGATCTATTTCATATGTACTCTACAGTACTGTGTTAAGTACTCTATGTACTTAATGTACTCAGTAGAGATACTGTTGCCTTGTAATCATACTGCCTTAATAAAATGGTAAGCAATATTACGTTTGGTTGTCTTATTATACCTGCATCTCTTTTTTCCGTTATTTTAAATTTTAAAATGGTTTTGTATTTTGTAGATAAAAATAAATATTTTGTATTTTATTACGTGAACACTTAAGACAACACCTTCATTGAGACAAAGTTTGAACTTTGAGTGAATAGACAATATGATTGTTATACAGATTTTCCAAAATTGTGCCATTAACAAATTAAAAGTAAAACACTACTTTATACTGTTATTTACACGAATTCTCCACATCTCTGCTTTACATTTTTAGTTGTTTTACCAATTCTATTGTAATTATTTATTTTTAGTGTGTCTATAAAGTGGTTACAAGAATGCATAAGAAAACAATATGTAAGTATGTATACGTTTTGTTGTGACATTTGGAGATGGATTTTACAACTCTACTTATTAAAATTCTAGCATTATTCAAATAAGGCTTAAAATGTAATGCAACAGCGATCCAGTAAAGTATAGAGGGATTAGGAAGGCCTTCATGAAATTAGTAAATACTCATTTTTATATTTTTAGAAACTCTTTATAATGAAGTGGTGTCACTCTTGAAACTTATGTTGTAATGTAGTACGCATGACACTGAGACATTATTCTTCTCCGTTGTTAGAGGTTTCGATAAAGATACATTTCCATAGTTATATTACAACTCAGAATAATGCTACTATATAACACATACATAGTCACATACAGTAATTAGTATCACATTTAAGTAATATGTTATTCTAATTACTAGATGATTGGTAATGGATGATAAAAATCACAAGTTGGCTAGGTAATGGCTAGACAATCACTAGGTGGATAGGCAATAAGCGATGCACATTACTAGGCAACGGATGTTGTACATTACTAAGTTACATAATAAATGGATGATACAAATCACAAGTTGGCTAGGTAATGGCTAGACAATCACTAGGTGGATAGGCAATGAGCGATGCACATTACTAGGCAACGGATGTTGTACATTACTAAGTTACATAATAATGGATGATACAAATCACAAGTTGGCTAGATAATGGCTAGACAATCACTAGGTGGATAGGCAATGAGCGATGCACATTACTAGGCAACGGATGTTGTACATTACTAAGTTACATAATAATGGATGATACAAATCACAAGTTGGCTAGGTAATGGCTAGACAATCACTAGGTGGGTAGGCAATGAGCGATGCACATTACTAGGCAACGGATGTTGTACATTACTAAGTTACATAATAATGGATGATACAAATCACAAGTTGGCTAGTAATGGGTAACACAAATAACTAGGTGGCAAGGTATTGGCCGATGCACATTACCAGGTGACTAGGAAACGGATGATACAAAACATTAGTTGAATAGGTAATGGGTGATACAAACCACTGGGTGGTGGCTAGATATTGAGGTAAAACTTCTTTAGTAATATATTTTTAAACCATTTTGCTACTTTATTAGTTCTCAAAATCAAATAATTTAAACCAGATTGTGGTAATGAGTGGTACAAATCACTAGGAAACAGGATTTTTCCGGACATTTGCCATCGTTCAGTGAAACAAAAAATCAGTAACACTACGTTTCGAGATATACAATCTGATCTCTTCATTAGTTATATAACTAACCTAATACATAACTACAAACTAGGTTAAAATAAACAAATCATACCAAAGCGTTGTAGTACGCCTATGTCACCAATCACAACCGCCATGTTGTGTGTCAACTTCACTAACTCTAAAACACACTTAATAAAAACTATACACAACACTAATCATTAAAACTGAACTACAGAGTACAGGTCACTATACGTCTGTATTCGTCTACCAAAAACCAACGACCGTAAAAATAAACTTCAAACAAAGGACAAATTACTAGATGACCATACAAAAATGGTAGTGAGAGTACCTAAAGAACTCTACAACTTAAGAGGATCCCAAATTTAAACTACTTAGACGATGCAACGAGTGGTGCACATTACTAGGTGACATCACATTGTCACGTGCTAGCAACGCTGAGGGTACGTGTAAGGCTATAGCTCTGTTCGTTTTCAAGATGTCCTGTGAACAGATAAGCAGATAGAAAATCATAATACAGGATTCACCTTGTACTTCTTTTTTTAATTGTAATTGTTGTAGTTTACAGCTACGCTGACGGAAAGTAGATCTGTGTTTGACCTTGTAATAAAAATGCACCTGTCAACTATAATAAAATATAATTGTATAACCATATACACAAGTGCAAGAGGCATCTTGAAAGTTTTTTTTCTAGTGTTTAAAGTACAATCGTGTACGATATAATATTATTCAAGGACGCTCCTTTTGAGCTTCCAAATCACCCACACATTCACATATTTGTCCATTAGTTAAGTTTCAGTAGATGTGTTCAAATAATAGAAGTTTCGGGTAGCTAAGGAAGGTAATACAACGCAATAAAGTGTTAAAATCAAATCTTGTCACCGACCTTTTCACACTGACTTTCTCTGTTAGTTTTTTTTTCTTTTTACTACATGAATAAAAGTGTCACATGTTAAAATCTCATATGATTGTACAGTTTGCTTACAAATTTATTATTTCTGCCATTTTCCGTTACCGTAATAGTTATTCATAACACCAATGTACAAATATTCGCTGACGCTCAACCAAAGAAATTGTGCTGATAGACAGATAGAAAGAAATGAAATTTTTCCAGCTCCTCAAATAATAATATCGCGCAGCTAATAAAAAAGTTTATTATATCTCAATACTTGTTGTATGCGGCCATACCCATTTGCGGATACACTGCTTTATACACAAAAATGTTTTGCTACATTCAAACTCACAGGCAAACAGGTTTTTGGAATATTTCATTCATTTGGGTTAATGGGCCTCCTCTAATTTTAAAAATCAATATCTTCATGTTTTTGTTCACTTAGGACAAAAAAGTTGGAACCCCCTTTATTGCACTTAGTGCTAAAAGGACCTTTGCAGTACTTCCTGAGTGAAAGGATATTCAGGATGGATAAGGTAGGGTGTAAGCGCCTTCCGGTGAGATCCCATAGAAGAGATAACAGGCACTATCTCAGTCTTATCCCCTTAGAAGAAGGAGAGGCTAGAGCTCTTTTCTAGTCTCTTCCACTCAAATCTTGTAGGGGTAACCTTACTCCTTATGATAAAACTTTCAACAAGACTTTAATATTAAGGGAGCCCCACTCACTCCAACAGTAATTTTTCGCAGTAAACCAGAATCTTTTACACCATTATCTCGATATTTGCAGTCAGTGGTGGACATCCATTGGGGTTCTCGAAATTATGTGAAACATCGGTTTTTGCTGTGCCCAGTATAGATTCCACTGCCCGTGAATCCATCTTAGGCATGAGATCAGGTTTTTCTTACATACTGGTATTGTGTTTTGTTTTGTTTACTTGCCTATTTTACCAATCGATTGATTGATTTACGGTCCATTATGTAAGTTTAAATGACCGTAACATTCTTCTTTGTTATCCTTTGAGATGGAGAAAATGTTTTAATATACGAGGGAGATTTTCAATGATGTTTGTCTTTTGTCTCTGATTGTATACAACAATGCGTAAGTATGCAGTTAAGCATAATCTTTTCCTCCAGTTTTGGCACAGGAGTAATAATGGTTGGTTCAGTGAATATCGTATCTTTAAACATATTTTACTAATATACTCGTCTTCTGTCTCATGTGTAGAAGATGTGTTTTTATAGCCTGCAATACTCAGCTTTCCAAGGATTTGATAGTAAATCATCAGTCATTGTCACCACTATTAACTTCTTAGTTTTAACTACGTACATTATTAATGTATAATTAACAGGTTACACTCATTCACAGATTTAAAGCACAATAATGTAATACGTACAGTAACTTACTGTAAACCTACATTAATTGACTGTGAAGTGCAGCTGTTTCTGTAATTTGCAAAAATTTCTGTTTTTACACAATAAAATTTCTGTTTTTTACACAATAATATTTCAATTTTATTCCTACTACGCTACTGAATAAGGACAATTGTAATAAACGATCACGTTAAAAAATGTATATTACTAAATTCCGTCATATGAGAAGACATACATAAAACAATTCTGGAATAAGTATTTTATAATGAGTAGTATTTTACCATAACAATATGTCTATGTAATATCCTATCATCAAGGCGATGTCTGTGCCAAATTTTTGTATAAATCTGTACATGTACTTCCACACCTGAGAAGATCTTAGATTTCAATCGTGGAACTTAGTTTTATAGATCTTTTAACATAACGATGGCAAATGGCCGAAATCCTATATTCTTTTAAACCTTCTATCATCAATGACAAACTTTAAACAAAGTAAACACCGCTATTTCGTAAGAAAGACAATAACAAAAACTAGAATGCTTTACTGCCTTAGAATGGTATACCATCAGAAAAGCCACGACTACTTATATGCATTCAACTACTCTAAATTGTCTATAGCTAGTGGACAAGTGTTTTAATATATAAAGTAGCTTGAAATTAGGCATATACTGCTGCTATTGTATATCAATAGTATATATGCATCAATAGTTTCTACAACAACGCCTTCACACTCAGTTTTTTTGTGAAAAACTGGGACATTATAGACATACTTTTTATAATTTATATATAAGATACACCTGTGATAAATTATGATAATTTGAATCTGTGAAAGTGTCCTTATCCGTTTCCGAATAATTGTACTTTAAGATTAAAGACCAGTATTTTGAGGTCATGAAGCAGTTTTTTTATAGAATAGCTCCCAATGATTTTCAGAATTATTTTAAATATTTTAGTCCAGTGTGCAGGAATAATAGCAGTAAGTCCGCAGTTATGTTTAGTGAAAGCATTTGTAATGTAATATGGCTGAGCCATGGGATGATACTACATCGGAAATAGGTTGATATAATTTAGATATTATTCCAATTTTTACGTAAAGAAGATTATAGGTTAAGCAAAATCGCGGGCTTTTATTATTCAAGTTTTGCGCGTGTAAGAGCACTTCTGGTTCGAATGAATTATATTTGCCACAGCTGTGTTTGCGGTCTTGCCCCAATCAAGAAAACTGAACTATAAGTTAAAAAGCCTAATTTGATCAAAATAGTAGACCTCCGGCACTTGCAATCTACTTCGATGTAAGGTTAGAGTGAAAAAACAATTCCTGAATGTGCCTTACTCTTCAATAAACAAAATTTGGTGCTGAATCGCCCCACTGTGCGTCAAACGGTTCTCAAGATAATGTGCGGAAACACACAACCCTACACTCCAAGACCTTCTCGAACCGCTCAGAGCGGTGTACTGATGATATTTATGATCGTTTTAATTCCCTACAATAAATGCAGGTATATTTTGCGGACCATCCAACTCGCTGTCTTTACTTGTATCCTTGGTATTAGTTTTCAAAGGTAGCTATTGCTTTCTAGCCTCTGTTCTGTATATTTATTATAATATATGTTATATACATAATTAGTATCGAATGTTTCTTCAGTCCAAAAGGGACCCACTTCCTCCTCGATGATTTTTCTGCCGTAAAACTTATATTTTGTGTCCGGTACATTACTTTTTGTGCTTTGTTTTGCAATGGTCGCAAGCTCAATGTGCTCGTTTGTTTCCTCAAATTCTTTTAGCCACGGTGCAAATGGTTCTATGAATGGTACCACTCCTATATTTTGGATTTTCTCAGCTATTGTAAGTATGCCGTCACACAATGTAAAGGAAACTCATTTCGAATATCCAAAATAAACTAAATTGTTTGAATTCGTCACCGCTGTCATCTATAGTAAAAGTCTGATAATACTATTTTTATACCTATTGGCAGCACACTACGGTATGTGGTACTTTGCCAAGCTGAAAGAAAATTCTAGAATAAGTATTTTATAATTAGTAGTATTTTAGCATAAAAATATATCTATGTTTTATTCTACTCATGTCCAAGCGATGTTCATGCCAAATTTTGTATAACTCTGTCTGTATAACTAGATTTTGTTTGATTGAGTATCAAAACATCACTTTCTTTACAAATTCCTCATTTAATAATTATTTGTACTATTATCGACATAAACAATGATATATTGAGTATCAAAACATCACTTTCTTCACAAATTCCTCATTTAATAATTAATTGTACTATTATCGACATAAACAATGATATATTGAGTATCAAAACATCACTTTCTTCACAAATTCCTCATTTAATAATTAATTGTACTATTATCGACATAAACTATTGAGTATCGAAACATCACTTTCTTCACAAAATTTAATAATTAATTGTACTATTATCGACATAAACAATAATATATTGAGTATCGAAACATCACTTTCTTCACAAATTCCTCATTTAATAATTAATTGTACTATTATCGACATAAACAATAATATATTGAGTATCAAAACATCACTTTCTTCACAAATTCCTCATTTAATAATTAATTGTACTATTATCGACATAAACAATGATATATTGATGAAATACAAATATACTACCCCAAATCATCCGATTTTGAGCGATCGGTGTTTATATTTGTTTACTGTAGATTTAGATTTAATTTAATTAAAATTTACGGGTTTATACTAAGTTTTAATAGCGTTAGCCACGCAAGTGATAGTTTTATTTTAAGGTTACATGCTAATGAGAATAACTTTTACCATTCAAATAAAAAATATTGTAGAGCCTGAACATTGCTGCAAGTTTTTTTCTCAAACCCTTTTATTGGTTTCATTCCGGTTTCTCACTAGCTGTATTATATAATAACAAGAGTGGGATGAAAACTTCAGGAGTCAAATAATTTTTAAGAAAAACACTTCACCTTTTTTAACGTAAAGTACTAAAAACTCCATGCTTTTCAACATTAGTTCACATTGAGCACTAAGTTAACAAATTAGATTATGTATTTTTAGGTGTATCCCTATCGTCAGTTTTGGGACAATGGGCATCATCCTTAAGTTCTCTTGTAATGGGCACAAGTTATCCTTTAAAAATAATCAGTCATCTTGTCGTCGTGTTCCTTTTTATCGTAAATTCTGCAGTTTGTGACATTCAAAAAAGTACAATACTCCATTGCAACTGTGGATTTTGATTGCTGTATCTTTTAAGACTGACGCAATTTTTCATTTGAGTCAACATTCGTATATTTTTCAAAGACAAATCAATAAACTGCTCTACAATCGTAACACCTCATCGAGAACTCATGTCCACGTCTAAGGATGAGATGATCCATCACTCCTGGTTCCCTACATTGAGGCCGAATTGTTCTAATTGGCTGTCAATTGGTCCAAATTCTTGATTGGCCCATAAAACATCGGTACTCGCCTACACCGAGCTAATTTTACCACCGACGCTCAAACAACGTTAACTGATTAATTAATTGATTAGTCTTTATACTTGACGCTCTCACAATGGTATGTGACAGCCGCAAGATACTACTCAAGCAGAATGTGCCAAAGTTTAATAAAACTCAAAATGTTTACATAAGCTAGTGAAATAAAATGTTTTTCTAATTTACCTATTGAATTAAAAATATTTGACGTAGCATACTGTGTACATATTTCGGAGTATCGAGAGGAAATGTATATCTACACAATTGAGACAGATATTGCAAACCAGTTTGTTCAAGAACCGCAGACCTCAGAAACAATGGTCCTGAAGGCCAGAGGTATTTGACCGGTGAATTACCTGTAAGGAGGTTAAGTTGACCTAGACATGTTGAAGTGTTACTGTACATTCCGAGAAAGAAGTCTTCAGGTGCCAGGTGGTTCAGAGCTCCGAAAGTTCCTGTCTCATAAGAATAACAATAACAAACTTATCAATAACTTTGTAAATACTGTTTACATGTTTATGTTCTACACTACAAGGAAGGATACGTCGCACCACGTGTCGCGTAACAGGTTTCGCTGAGGTTACTTTCAAATTTTCAAATCTATAGCTCATTTCATTCATAATGACAGATAGATGGACAAACAGACAGGAAAAACTTTTCACATCCCCCGGCAGACCAAAGTGAAATGTGTCATTAAGTCTTAATGTCATTTTACCTTCAATGACGCTCAGCCAAATTCCATGTTTGGACATACGCCATCATATAACTCATTCTTGTCTATATATGAGTGAAGCTTCAAAGTATAAGTGACAAATTTTAAAGTGAAAGTCACGATTAAATCTTTCAGAAGATATCTTGACACTTGATTCATTCATATTTTTATTAAATTGGCTATCATATCAGTATTTGAATAATTAAATTCTTTACACCAAAACTTCGTCACCACAAAATGATGTTATGTTATGATAAAATAGGATGGTTACGCTACATGGATTAATATTTAACATGTCAAAATCTCTTACAGGTGTTCTTAGTTTGTTTACAAATTTATTTATTCTGCTATTTTCTCACTGTCATAATGGTTACCCATAAGACCAATATAAAAAGATTCGCTAATGTTCAGCCAAATCCCGTTGTTTGACATACACCATTATCAAACTCAGTGTTCCTTATATCAAAATAAAGCTTCGTGCAAACTTTAAAGTCTATAGATCGGTTTGTTTTCGAAATATCAAGCGAACAGACACACATATATGAAATCCTTCCAGCCCCCACAAGTGATAAGGCTTAGGTAAGGCTCGGCAAAAAAGAAGAGATTGATTGTTGCATGAAAATTTTAATATAAAAACTATTATTTTACAGATATTACTTGGTACTAAACAAAGCTCTTCCACTCTATATGTACCTTTTATAGATTTGTAATACATCCGACCATAGCATTCTTTCGCACGTGCTTCTAAATTTCAAATATTAAACTTACGATATAAGACTTCTCGTATTTTTGTTTACAATAAAACAGCTCAGACATTCATTCTCAATCCACTAACCAATTTAATATCAGTATTTTCTTTATGATATCTTAAACTCCCATTATTTTACAAACAGATATGAAAGTAGAAATTTTTATTTTGAATAAACTATATAGGTTTGTTTATAATTTAAATTATGTAAATGTGGTAAATTGAAACTCCACTTCGTACTGATTTATTTGGAATATAATTATGCTATATATGCATAAGTATGGGACAATACCTATGCATATAAGTTTTACACGCTATTAACTCTATATTATCTTATTATGTACTCTTAGGTATATCTATACTATATATATATATATATATATATATATAATTTTATAGTTCAAATAAGTCGAAAATATTCAGTGATTTTTTTTATTCGTCTTAGTATTTCTGCGGTTTCACATTTTTTTATTATTTCAAAATACTCCTAGACATTGTTTTTACCTTGGTAGATATTTCCAGTATAATTTAAATAATACATAAAACGTAAGTTACGTTCACTAACTAAAAAATGATAGTCTTTTTAAAATGTTATATAGTCAAATATCATAAAAATCAATAGATTTAGAAAATAATTTGCACATTTCAAAAGTTTTACAACTTTTCAATTCAAACGAAATAATAACTTGGGTTTAAAAAATTGTTTTAT
Source organism: Homalodisca vitripennis (assembly GCF_021130785.1). Classification (NCBI taxonomy): domain Eukaryota; kingdom Metazoa; phylum Arthropoda; class Insecta; order Hemiptera; family Cicadellidae; genus Homalodisca; species Homalodisca vitripennis. The sequence goes on from NC_060210.1 coordinate 90,323,222, forward strand.
GAATAAAACATTATTTGACTTATCTTGTTGTAAACATGATTATTTCGTTTTCAGTGTATATCACGCGTTGGTGGTATAACAGCGCGAATATGTTTGTGTATAGAAGATCTGGAATAAACTGGAACATATTTACCAAATTACTTCTATTGATTATCGATAAGCGTATATATAAAAATGCCATACCCAGACCGGGGTTCGAACCTGGGTCCTTAGAATGATAAACCAGGTTCACATCAGCTAGCAGAGACGGCGGAGTGTGAATCCCATGTTTACATTTTCGTCCAATTCAAACAACAAAATATACTGTCATCGTATTACGATGATCTGTTTCTTTAAAAATTTTAAACACTTCAAATGTAATTACTGGTATAGGTAGAAAATAAATTGATACCCACATTTTTTCATTTATATGGGAGACAAGCTGTATCCATTCCAAAAAGGTGGTTGGGTTTCAAGAGTTTTGAATGTTGCCGTTATTTAAGGGGGTTTGTTTTAAAATTAAATATTAAGCATATTGATATCTAACTGTATACGACGCTCTTATAAATGTTATCATATTGTAATATGAGGCTCAACCGGTTATAATATATAGCATGTCACTCTAAAAAGATACCAACTTTAAGTTTTTTAACCCAAGATGACCTTTTGTTATTTTAAAGCAATATTGATAATGTTGGAAAGGCACAAGAACTATACAAATGAATTTTGGTATTGGCTACTCAGAATTTCATAATAGAATACATTCCAACTATATATACTACCGGTAACTAAATATTTGAAAGAGAATGTTTTAAAAAGATTCACAACTGGAACACACTTTAAAAAGTTGTACACAATGTAAACATTTTGTAGATATAAAAATGGTGATTACTTCACGTAACTCACGGTTACTTTCTCTTCTATTTTAATGCAATACATTCTTATCCATACAAAACTTAATTGCAGCCAAATAAAGAGGCGAACATGCATAAACTTTGTATGATGAAGGCAAAATAAAATAACATACGCATTGTATAACATGGAAAAGTTTGTGTGCCACTCACCATGGAACTGGTCTATAAGTGTACATAAATTTTAACACTTTTGTATACTAAACTCATCATGTACGAGTTATAAAACAACCTAGGTAAGCAAAAAACAAATTATACCATTTATTATGAACAGTAATATCTACTCTTGAAAGAAAAACGAAAATTGTTAAAACGTACATCTTAGAATATTAAGACAATGAACTCTAAATTTATTTTGGGAGTTTTTACTTTTTTATAGTTCATTACTATTGCCATAAATAATCTGGACTGACGATTGGAACACTCCAAAAGCCATTTAATTTGTAAAAGGACATGAAAAGGATTGTATCATCTACTGAATGAGCTTGACTGACTTTAGGGTTACTTAAGAATGGCGCCCATAATGCTGGATGGTAATTTTCAATTGGATCTCTTAAGCACATTGTTAAGCCTCAAATACTAATTAATACTAATACTGTCACAGTAAAGCAGGTGGTCCACAGGCGTAGAGTAGACGTTTATGATTGGTCAGGTGAACTTGCGGGATTTTGCTGTAGCCACACCAACGGACGTGTGTGGTCATACTTTCTACTCAGCTTTGTTATAGCGGTTGTGGGTGCGGTTGTGGGAGGGTGGTGCTACTCACATAATTTCTGCGAACTCAGTTTTTTACATGATCCAGAAAACACTATCTTAATGGGAACACATTTTGGCCGTATGGGATCATTAAGTATATTTTCATCACTCTGTATGGTATTGGGTTACTTTCCAATACAGCTGAGATCTGCAAAAGTCATCGTTTCCCTAGGAGCTAAGTCAGTTGATTCTCCTTCTCCCAAAATTACTTTCCATATGTAATTCAATAAGAGATATAGAAGATGTTTAAAAATAAAAGTTGTTTAAAATGACGTAGTTCCACTTTAAACACTCTTATAATTTATTTTGAGTATATATTAAGGTGTTAAAACTTTAGTACGAAGGCGAGCGCCACCACCGCGGCCTCTTAAAAACTTATTAGCTGAGCCTGGTTAACGATCCCATTTAACATATTTGTACAAATATGTTGTCTGTGTACTCAGTTTAGTGTAATGTAAGCTTAATAACAATTGCGGTAGTTATCGTGTTAATAATCTTGTATTTTATGACATCAGCCAACATAAAATACGTTAGGTATATATAAATATAAAGGAGTTTTAGTTTCAAGGACTAATGATCGGAGAAATTGCATAAAACCTCCCGAAAATGCCGCCAAGAGGAGAGATTTCAATAGGCACATTTATATAAAACTAGCTGTTTCCTCGCGGCTTCGCACGCTTTACGTAAGCCTTGGCCATGTACTTGCACTTCTGGTTAAAGTGCATTATATTTCTAACACCGATGTAGAGTTTGCCTTGTAGTCACGATCAAGAAAATCTGTGTATGCTTATTATTATATAGCCATTATACACGTACATGTATTTTATTATAAAGCGGTCTAACAGTCAAGCTTTAAGTTCAACCATATATTTATCATAAAGACAAACATATATTCTAACTTAGTACCTTCAAATAGTCATTTGGTAAATTAATATACGTAACTGTCTCGTTGAATTGCAGTTTATAATGTGCAGGCGCTTTGAAAACTTTTATATTTTGCAGCGCCTCCTGGTGGCGAGTTACATCAATGGGCATGGCATATACACCTTCTCCGTGAAAAAATACATATAAGTTAAATAAAAATTTTCATAATGATCGGACAAATAGTTTTTACGATTCCATAAAGGACAAACACACAAAACATTCATTTATATATGAAGGGTACACGGGAAAAAGGGGCTCATTGCATTTTTTAAAATATTGAAGCCACTACACTATGAATGTATCCATAGCAAACCAAAACGTATGTAAACAATTAATTGTGTTTCTAGATAACCCGCTAACCTTATTTGCTTCACACCCATGCATCTATGCATTAATAGATTATAAATCTTACTTAATTCCAACACTACCATAAAAATGATTAGAGAGATCTTTTTAGGAATATGGACTATGGAGTTTTTTTTAAAATGATTACTTTGGGGTTAGCAAAAGAGCAATAGCTTCTTTTTAAACTTGATTGAGTAAGTCAATCTATGTATACAGAGTAATCCGGATTGTCTTTATCCATATTTCGTATTGGCGTACTTTGTCTATTCAAATATTTTTGTCCGATTTGCATTATTTGGACTTCCCTTAGAATATTTTAACCGATACACGACCACGGATCAAACTTTATTTTTTCTTTAATGGGATGAGTGAATATCTAACCTGTTCACGACAATTTGAAATCCTGTAGTAACAAATTATTTATTCCCTCCCAGTCATGAATCTTTTTCCAAGGCAATGCTTGACTATTCCTCTGAGAGCGCTCTGGAGAATTTCCTTTTACTAGATATAGGCTACTACTGGAGAATTTGATAGCAGGCTATACTAGTTCATATAGGTAGAGCAAGCATAACTACTGACTACAACTCTGGAAAGGATTCTCCAGCGATTCCTTCCAGGTATTTCATCTTCTAGAATACACTGGTCTTGACAAACCGTTAACAAAAGTATATAATATATATATATACACACATATATATATATATATATATATATATATATATGTACATATATATTTATATATATATATAATGTATTCATCTACCTACACACTCGACTTACACTACTCACATTAATATTTCGAAAAGAACTCAATATTTCCCTCTTTAGGTAAATCTCCTATTTTTAATCTGCGGTGACGAATTTTATGTCTTCCGACCGTACGAAGGAACAGAAGAACCCCAGAACCGCGGCAGTGGTCACGTCCGTCGTGGATATATCTCTGCCAGCGCCGCCAACATCTGTTTTTGCGTTCTCGCTCAGTTGAGATATAGCGGCTATATATTAAAGTGCGAGCCAAACACCATCAGTCTCCATTACAGTACAGTAGCGAGGTCATCCTGGTCGCTCTTTAGGGTCGAGATTGTACGCGGGTCATATCTGAGGGATTCCTTTCACACTGTTTACTGATATTTCGCTGTGTTGGCTGAGGATAAAAACAGAACAGCTGATTCCTTTCCTCTACTTTTATGTTAGCTATTATCTAAATCCATCCGTTAGTAACACAGAAGAAAAGAAATATTTTTAAATTATGATTAGTTCAGTCAATCAATGATCAGTATTGATGTTTCGGCATTATAGAAAATATTAGTCGTACTGTACACTTTTTGGAGCGCATAATTCGAATTTAAAGTTGTTGTGTCCTTAAGGAGGTCGGCTTCACAACGAAAACATACAACAGTTCGAGTTTCTTTTTTTAAAGTTTTCAACTATGTAATTCATAGCTTCGTGCAGATTGTATAAACAGTATTTATCAACTGTTGAACCTTAAAAATTGTAAAATTGTATTGTTTAATTTCGTTCAGTGAGTGATTATGGTTGATCCAGCTGTAGCTTCGTACGCAACTTCCGTTATTTCATTGATTGGATAATGCCCACGTTTATTTGGTGCCCTTTATCTAGTTTAGCATTTTTTTTTTTTTTTTATTTCGAGATCAACCACTTTTAGAATGGTCTTGTTTATATTAGTCAAGTACAGTATATTGATGTACTTACAATTAAGATACTGATTCAATACCCTCATTTCAGATTTTTTTTATATGATTTTTATGTCCATTTAGTTTTAAGATATGAAAGTATATATAATTTAAATATTAGTTATCATTAATGTGTTAACTAATATGAATACTATCTCCTATTGTGTGCTGGTTTTCCTTTTAATTAATAAAATAGCCCTGATCTATATAAATAAACAAATTCTTAAAAGTTAAATGTTTACTGATTTTTGTTGTTGTTATTATTTTATTGCTTTTCTGCATGACAAATACATATGCTGGAATATATTTTTCTACAGCCTATTTGAAAATACTTTTTTCTGTTTGGAACTCTCGTTTACTACTATGTGTTCCAGTAATTAGAGTAACAGAGGAGCCTACACTTACGGACTACACTGAGGTATAGTACAATCACAGACTATACATATTTTTATAGAAATACGTATCTATAGTCTGTGATTCTATTTGACCATAACAATAATGTTTTAACCAAAGTTCGAGTTCGAAAATTAGCATCAACGTTTAATCGTTTCGAATTAATAAAAGTACAACTTGATCTATACAATAAGTTTGAGCTAAAATATCAATTTAACCCTTTTGTAATTTTTATAAATTGGATTTAGTACACGATTTGGGCTTCATTGGCTTAAAAGAACAATTCAAGACTAGACTTAAAAGTAATAAATACCATAAACATAATTTATGGAAAATTGGGAACAAATTACAAATCTAAAATAAAATACAGAAAAATGAAATTTAATATAACCATAACAACTACCTTACTATTGAACTCTCAGTGACTTCAGGGATGTTGCTGTAACCTGTAACTTATTTAAATGTTCTATTTTTAATCCCCTTAACCCTTTTAGCCCCGGCGTCCGCTATATCGGACAGAGGTGGTCTAGCTAAAATGCCCAACGTCCGATATACCGGACGTCTCGAGAATTTAATGTAGCTGGCTAATAATATGTCCAAATGCCATCAGTTTCGGTATAGTAGTCGGTAAAGAAACGGGCTACATGAAAAAACAATAAACCTTCCAATTGGCATCGTATTTCGTCGTCATTGAGCGTAGTTTATTTGTCGATGTCAGTTGTCAGACGACTTCAGTTGCATTGTTGTTGTATGCTGACTTATAACCTCAATTAGTTTGCGTAATTGAAAGCGGTTGTTTTTCGTGTGATTTATTGTATTATTAGTAAAAAAAACATGAGTAAACGTCGTAGAGAAAAGTTACCAGTGAGTGAAAACACTTTGATAAACACTGGTACTTTGGGATTATACCGACCACACCCATACATGAATCGTTATTTAACATTTTGCTTCTACTGATTACTAGATTAGCGTAGAACAATATTTCGTCAATATAAAACAGGAATTGTCTTATCGCAAACCCCTCCCCATCCTCAGACAGAGGTCAAAGTCGAGCGGTCTAGTAGATAAGTGATTGCAGAGTCCCGCCGCGCGGCCTGCCGTAATCGGGATTCTCGAGAAAGATAAGATAACAGCGACAAAAATACCGATCACAATACCTGGAAATGCTTGTTGATTAATGGAATGTTAGTTCTGTTACTCAACTACATCGTTTTATAACGTTCTAAGTTCATTGAAAAAGGTTTAAGCGTTGGGGGCATATAACGGAATCTGACCCCATTCCCAAAGTACCATAAAATGTATATATTGTAAATATTATTTCTTTTACTTTTTTGAAAAATTAAACAAGTTTTAGTCTTACAAACCATTACAATTAGTTTGTGTTATTTTACAATTGTTATTATTTCAAAAGTGCAAAAACAAGTAAACATATCTGTATACTTCTACTGACGTATATGTGAAAATATATGAAGAAGTGCTTATGCAGCAATACAATTAATTGGATATATCTCCTGCATTTATCAAGGAAAGTTCTTAAAATTTTGTGTGTGTAGTAAGAAATATGTGTACAACAAAATTGCTTCATTTTTCAGGGGCTACAATTTTTTTTTCTACCGTTTATGTATGTCCAAACTATAAAAAATAAAAAAAAAATTAAAAAAATTTTATGTATAAATACGCTAAAAAAAACAAATAATTCTGTAAAAGTACTTTTTAACTATTACATCTAATAGTACACTTATTTGTGAACAATTTAAAACAAAAACCTAAAAATTATCTTCAAAAATAAGAAAACTAGATGAATTTTCCCTCAATTCTGCACTACGGTCCCTTATCGCCATGGGCTTTCTGGCAAGTCCATGAAAAAATGGCTGGGGTTAAAAGGGTTAAATAGTGTGTAGTACCTAAAGGTTGCTAATTTTATTGTTACTCGGGTACTGTTTCCCCTGCTCCTTTTCAAAATGTGATAATACTTTACTACACTCTAAAAAACTAAATATAATACTATTACAATAGAACCGTATGCACATCAACGATCAACGTTGTCCTGAAATGCCACATTTCTCTCTGAAATGCCAAATGTCCATTTGATTTTTATAGTGAACTATAAAGTTGAACTATATAAGACCATTTAAAATTAACTAAAACCCTTATCAGTTCTCATCGCTTTGTTTTCCCTAACTTGGAGGCCTTATTCATAGGAAATCTTAATATTCACCTGTCGAGAACATCCGTTCGAACCTACACATTGATTTTCCGTATGAGTCAAACTCTCATATACGTGCAAGATTCCCGCCTTTACATTAAAGCTATAGTTTCCGTATATAGAGACTGTAATGTAGTTTAACAACATGGTGCTGCGTGGCGGCGGAAGATTTCAGGGAAGGAAAGATGACGATATCCAGGAAGCACCGCCCGTGTCCCACCCAGACAATGCCTTCTGAATATCAACCGTGCAGCCACGCCTGCCGATCTGTCCAATTTGATTGTCAGTCCACATTGTTTGAACCTAAGAACAATTTTAGATCGTACCGCACTGATAATTCTTGTAGTTACAGTGTCGGCGAAGGTCCCTCTGTATTTTCTCACGTAATAATTTGAAGTGAAGGCACTGCAATAATATGATAATCAAATGATTATTATTTCAGACAGAGTACCCGTAGTACTAATATCGGTTTATTCTGCTACACTTCATTTGTAAAATGCTTTTATTAAATCTATTAAACAATTTTTCTAGTTTTTTAATAATGAATTTTATAATTGAACTATAAACTATGGCCATAATTTAATGTTGACCGTTTAACAGATTGATTTAATCTAGTTCTATTTTGCGCACATATGAGTTAATCCCTATTTGAGTACCGGTACTGTGGCATACAACAGATTTGTTGAGTTAGATACTCTCCATTACGGGTAAAATTAATATTAACTCAACTACAGTAATTTACACGAAAAGTGTTCTATAACAATTGAGGCGGTGTTGCCAAATCGTTGCTGACCACCAGCTGTTCCCGTTATGACGTGGTAAATACAATACTGTATCCTTGGGTTATATGTATGAAAAACAGATTAATTAAAACTACGTGTTATGTATATTTGTTTACTGTAACACCTGATTATGTTTGTTTATAACAGTATAATATTTAAAAACTAGAAGAAATTGCATGCAGATTATATGGTAAACGTCCATTATAGGCACTAATAAGAGAGCTGTGACAGTTTGAAGATTTTGAGAAAAACAGTTTTTAGAGCGCGCCGAGTGGTCTCCGTTATCGATAATTAACTTATAATTAACTGTTATTACACAAAACTTTGTCCATTTAATCTTTGGTGTATCTCTTATGGTATATCTCTTTCAAGATCCCTTCAGTGTGCATAAAATTGGAACCAGACTGTATATTCTCCATAATTAAATGCCTCAACATTAATTGATAGTCATAATTTAATAGTTGTTTTCTACAGAATCTCATTGTATCAAATATCGCTCTGCTATTGTCTTTTGAGCATCCTTACATTATTGTTTGTGTCGAATTTAGAGAAATCAAAAATTTTGTAAATCAGAAGCAACCTGATACCTTAAAAAAGTTAATTTTGTGCACTTGTAAGACAAATAACTTTAACGCTTTTTAATTACGGATTCTTCAATGAAAATAAGAACCGTATAAAGAGATGGTAAACAAAGTTATATAGGATATTAAGAAAGAGGCAATTTATCTTATTAATCCATTACCCCCTTACCCCGACAACTTGTAAGATAGACGCACGTCTTTCCAATATTAACTTGTTAAAGCCAAAACTCATCGGAAATGTTTGTCTGCTCACATTAGAAATATTCTTATTTGAGGTATATAAAAACAAGTGCTCGGTTATGAAGCAAATTAAAATAAATTATTGCTTAAATTACGATTCAGATATATACTGTACATTGTTAAAAATAATTTTAAAGAGAACAGACATATTAATTTCATTACATTATGAATGATTGTTTCTAGAAATAAATTAAGGTTGTATTGGTACGATTCAAGACAATCCTCAATGAAGCAACAATGTACAAAAATTAAAAGGCAATATATTAGGATTTAGGATAATATATCGGTAAACAAAAGATCATAAACATCTAAACATAAGATAGTTACAAATATTATATACAATGTTTCATGAATAATAGTTTGATTACAAAGATCAAAAATGTTACATTTATGTCGTTACAGGTAATTAAAATTTGAGTAAGCTTAAAAACCACACAACATAATATTTTATAACTCATGTATTCAATGTTTGAACCATTTTCCGTTTACAATATTACGTGTAGTTAATCTACTTTTGGTTGCAATTTTACTAATTGCATATTTTTTGGAATTTCTCCTTTGTCGGAATTGGATTTTCAAAATAAATCAAAAACATTGCTGCAGCTATAAAATAGGGAAAGCCCAACAAAAATATTTTAAACCTACACGTAGCTCTAAAACTAAGAAAAGGCGTAAGGCTGAACTCCTTTTACAGTGTTATTTGTGCCAATGTAGGCATTAAAACACCAGCACAATATTACTCATAAATTTAATTTATTGCTTTACTTTTGCAGTTACAAATAATGGTTCTTTACGCTTAAAAAGTGTATATCCAAGGATCTCATTCACTACTAAATAAAAATTAACGGTTTTTAATTTCCAAGATATTTATAATTTAATTTGTTTTTAAGGTATTTATAAACATGTTTTGAATCTCTTTAGACGGTCGCTGACTCCACACACCAGGGGTCAAGTCTGTGACAGCTTCAGATTTTCGACACTGCACTAAGCAGGAGCTGAAAATGAGCTAAACCCAACATTCTTATTGAATTGGCCCTTGCCGCATTACCAACTAGTTATAATTCAAAGCTTTTGGAAAAAAGTATAATTATGTAACCAGTCTATATAAACCTGTTTATCGACAAGTTAGTAAAGCGTCAAGATCAAAGACTAAGAATATAAATAAAGCAACCAAAGAAATGAACAATTGTTTAGAAAATCGCTTGTGGTATAATTGATAAACACAAAATCAAGGCATCCATTTAATCTATAGAAATTGAAATTGATAGGAAAATTATTAAGTACCACTCGGATGTAGCAAATATTTATAATGGCATTTCTATAATGTCTACGATACAAATATTGGCTGTTGTTTTGAAACGAATCAAACTACAAGTTCCACGAGTCAATAGTATTATCTCCTGTAACAGAGGAAATGGCTGGCTTGATATGTTCTCTGAGGGTGTCTATGTGAACCACTGACAAAGACAATTAATACAGCGCGGCGTTGAAGAGAGCCGTAGTAAATGCAATTTTCAAGAAAAAGTCCATTGAAAGAAATAATTAATAGCCAATCTCAATCCTGCTAGTGCTAAAAAGGTTTTGAAAACTTTTCTTGAGTAGATTGCTACATCCTTTTTAGAAAAATTGCATATTATCACAAACTTAGTTTGGTTTCAGACAAGGTAAATTCAAGATCGATGAAATCTCGCACTTAATGGAACTGATTGTTGATCGCTTGTACAAGAAAAGGGTAATAGTAGCATTTTTTTCTAGACTTAACCAGGGCTTTCGATTGTGTGGATCACAACTTTCCCATTAACACATTGCACAATTACGGTATTATGAGATTGCTGCTAAAATAGCTTTAGTTAACTCTCTGTTAAATAAACAAATTAGTGAAAAATTCACTGTCACGTACAACCACTCTAAGATATAGAATCACTCAGAGATCCATCGTCTAGCCAGTTTAGTTTCTGGTTAAGTAAAAAAAAAACTTGAATTTAAGGATTCATAAAGGACACTCACTATATATTCATAACATTCACATAGTCCACTACAGACGACTCGACTCTCTTATTTAGATTTTGTTTATTACCTAGGAATTATATTAGGCAACTAAGCTAAGTAGATCATGACTAGTGAAAGACGCACATTTTAATTTATATCACATTAATAGAAATTATTCAGATAAAAAAATATATATATATAGTTATGAGCTTCATCATAATATGTTATGTTTTCATCCATATTCTAGAGGTCGCTTTCTACAGTTGCAATTTTTGCTGCCTCTTATTTACTGTTCTGTTCAAATACTTACAATTTAATATTTACAATTCAAAATGAAATTAATAAATTTCATTTTGAAATAAACCTATACGTATTATAGTACAGAGAAATCAGAGACTACTACAGTAGCTTCGCAATATACTGTATGTCTTTGTACTCACGGAGGGTATCATTTATTGCAGCTGATTTATTCTGGATAAAAATAAACAAACAGTTACATAACCTAAAATTTATAATGCAAAATTAATAGAAATTAAATGTTGTAATTTAATTTCAGTAACGAATTGTATCAACAAGATGACTTCTAAAGGACAAATTGAGACTGATAAATTAAAACAAAACTTAGAAGAACAATTGGAACGCCTTGTACAACAGTTAGCTGATTTAGAGGAGTGCAAGTAAGTAACTCAGGCCTAGGTTCTGAAATTACCACAAATAGACTATCATTGTTATCACACATTCTGGATATAATTTTGGGATTTTGTCATATGTTTTTACATTTATTTCTTGGACATTAAATCAGGCTTATTAAAAAAAATTTTGAAAAACACCATTCTTTTTTACTGACTTTGCTAGGGGTTATTTCTTAGGTTACATATAAATTTTTATAATAAGCCATAATGATTTTTATAATTTGTATGATAAGCAGCCACAACACAATTTAATCATTGATGTTAATGAATATCAAATCCCCAAAATTCATGACTATCTAAATATACTGAAAACAAAATTTCGAACCAAATTACATGATAGGTATTTAAAATAACAATATAAGTTATTCTACAAACAAAACAATATAACATTTACTTACTATTTTCCAGGATAAACGTGTCTTGACTCCTTGTGGCACAAAGAACACACGTACATCACAACTTGTACTTGTACTTGTACTTGCAACTATTACTCAAATAGAGTGGAGAATGATAAGCAGCCTGGTTTTTATATCGTTTATTACAATCATTGATACTTTATGCATCGAATAACACAGCTTTTAATCTATATCAAGCTTTATAAAAAATAGCCTACTAAATTAAAGTCACATGTTTCAAATAAATATAAATAGTTTAAACAATGTCATAGATAATAAAAAACTATAACCATTAATCAAACAAAAAATTATGCAGATGACAGGAAAAATTTCGGTACTTTGGGATTATACCGACCACACTAGTATGAAGAACACAAAAATAGAAATTTATAGAAACAAACATGATAGAACGAAAAAACAACTCTTCAATTACAAAATTACAAACTTACAAGCATTTCCAGGTATTGTGATCGCTGTTATCTTATCTTTCTCGAGAATCCTGATTACGGCAGGCCGCGCGGCATCACGTGATTTGCACGGTACATAATTGCCTTTCCATTACAATTCAATTTATATTTCTGATTAGCCCCTCTAGAATTTGATATTTTACTGATAGGTACTATCTCGAGGGATGTTTTTCTTTCGTCGACATCAGCGCGGGGCAGCACCGAAGGTGCTGTCAATGCCCGCGCTGATGGCCGGAGGCACTCGCATTTTGGGTGGCGGAATGTGATCAAGAATAAAAACAAGTTTTTAGTGTTTTTTTAATAAAGAGTTTAGTTTGGTAAATGTTTGTTTTTGTTGAATTTTTGTGTTTGGAGAAATGTAGAGGTAAAACACGGAAGTACAACAAAGCGATGCACCAGCTGAACGGGCGGCGAGACTGCAATCACGTTATCTACTAGACGCTCGACTTTGACCTCTGTCTGAGGATGGGGAGGGGTTTGCGATAAGACAATTCCTGTTTTATATTGACGAAATATTGTTCTACGCTAATCTAGTAATCAGTAGAAACGAAATGTGAAATAACGATTCATGTCTGGGTGTGGTCGGTATAATCCCAAAGTACCAACATTTCATTTAAATTATAAAGAAAAACATAACAAAACATACATCTTGAAACTAAAAAAGAAACAGTAAATCATCTTTTAGTATTAGTTTGTATAGTTTTATAAATTAAACTATCTTTTTTTATTTAAAAGTTACTTATAGAACAAATTGTGTATAGAATATGACAATGTGAGTAAAGTTGGTGCAGATGATGTAGTTATTGTTCAAATTAATTACTATTGGTGATGGTTTATATCGATGGGTATAATGATTAAATATCATTTTATAATTTAAATATAAAAACTGGGTCCCCTTATCGTACTCTACCTCTCAATAATACCAAACGTAATTTTTTACTTTCAATTAATTTGGAACAATAATGGGCTACAGTATAATAAGCAACCACCTACACACTCGGATGATGATTACTGAATGATATATAATCATCGATATCCACGACCATCCAAAGAACTGAAAGCAAAATATCAGACCAAATAATGTAATAGATATTTTAAAAACAATATGGTTTGACTAGTTTTCAATCTTAGAAATTAATGTATAAATATTAATATAATTTACAAATTAACATATAATTACAATAAAACAAAAACATTTACTTATCTTATGTATTTTCAAGGATAAACTTGACTGCTTGTGAAATAAAGAAGACACATAGTCACTGATCTTGCTGTCATTAGTCAACAACAATATTGTCAATTCACCTAACCATGATAACTACCATCTATCTTTGCAATGTAAGTCCTACCAGTATTGATAAAAGCAAATTTGAAAATAATTCAAATAAACTTAACCATAACTTTCTATGTTTTTAATAAATAATATAAACGAACTTAAATTAATTATAAATTTAATTATTGAGAAAAACTACGTTAACTATAACTTCTTATTCATTTCATATATACGGAAAAAAACTTTTATAAAACCACCTGACATTTTCTGATCATACCTAAATTTCAATCTCCTAATTTAAAAATAACATACAACTAGCCTACACTGTCACTCTTTAAGACACAGTTCAATTACATAACCAATAAATTCGTATTTTTTAAATACTTAACTGCTCATATATCCAGTAGTGAAACACATAAATTACATAATTTTCCATAGTCAAGGAAATAGCTGACAGTATTAAAGTTGAACTTGCAGTAAGTAATGGATAAAGTAGTAAAGTGTCCACAAGACACAATAATACATGAATAATACTGATTTATGCAGTACTGATCACAGAATGCTCAGATAAACTATAGGCCACGTATTCTTACTTTCTGTTCGGTTCACATAAGCAAAAATTTCCATTTTAAAGGTATGCTTGCACAAGCCGAGAGCAACAAACATGTCTAACAGCTGATGCCTCTCACTGACAATAATGTTTGTTGCTCCCGGCATGTTCAAGGATACCTTTAAAATGGTTGTGCTCGCTTGTGCATTGACGGATTTCATTGAGAAAAGCGAGCTGGAATTGTAATAAAAATTGTTGGTATCTTGTAAATTTGTTACATCTATACTGTTTATTTTATTTTACTTTACAAATTTTTAACATACACCATTTTGTTAATATTAAAGAAAATCCCATCAATTTTTTGAGTTTCCTTTTATTTGTCTTAACCTTTGTGCAAAGTTTGGTATCTAGAGCTTTACTAGTCCTAGAGATATTTTTATCAAAAATACAAAATGGCCGCTAACAGATAAACAATACATTTTTTACCTGTGTTTACTGGACTTTTTTGTTTGAAATCATGAGTAATATCAGCCACAGAAGTTTGGGACACCCTTTTCTGAGCACCCTTTATATAATGAGAATCACATAGTGTCCTTCATGGTGTCTTTGTAGGTTTTTTTTCTTTCAGTTTGTTGGCCTCATTCGAGTAGTAGAATTTTTCCAATTCCGCAAAATAGATAACTACTCAATTTTCAATTTCAATAAAGTAAGTTCCCAACTAGCCACTTTTTTATATCAGGGTACACACAGTAATCTAAGGGAACAAACTGAAGAATAGGAAGGATGAGGATCTAGTTGGAAGATTATCCCCATAACATTTTCCATCCGTAACTGTAGAGGAATGAATTGGTGTTATCAAGGTAGAAAAAACATTTTTTCAGGCTGTACATGGATGTTTTTCTTCTAAGTAATTTATTCACACAACTTTATCCACTGACCACGAAAAAGCCACCAAATCTACTTCACTCAGTGAGCAAACATAACATAAATATAGCCCAATAACAAAACATAACCTAACTACACATGATTAGCAGAAACTGTTTCGACCAGACAATACTACTGCACATAACTGGAGACAGACAAAGAGGAACAAAATCAGACATGTATGCACGTATTTCATAACATGGAACTCCTAGAAGAATATATTGTTATTATTATTAGATGAATTATTTTCAAATATCAAACCATGTCATTGTAATTTATATTTCGTTATGTAATCATTATATTATTTTGTTGTTATTGTTATATTAAGTTCTAACCGTATTCATACAATTGCCAAATATAAATAGAAACATGATGCCTGCCCTAAACCGCAAATAAATCATCATTAGTATTTTCATTTAGTGAATTGGTTTAAGCGATACAACTTATCAAAGACATTATTACCAGTAGAAGTGGAATAGTAGAAGTAAGGAAATATCACTGAACCTCGCCGACAAGTTTTTTATGTAACTTGGCGAGGCCAAACTGTGTAAAACAATGTAATTGAATAAATAAAATTCAATAGCAGTGCATAATATACATCTGTAACCATTATGAAGTAAGTAGCAAAGATTATCCTTAGGAATTTCAACTATGTTCAAATGTTGATACAAAATATTCTTCGTTCATTTGACATGTCCATTTCACTAGCAATTTCCAGTACCTTCACTCTTCTATTACCCATTGCCAGGTCATGAATTTGATCAATGATTTCTGGAATGGTGTCCTTGACAGGATGTCTAGAAAGTCCAGTGTCACTTGTGTTCATACAACCACTAACCACTTCAAACTCTTGCAAATCATCCTAACTGAGAGAACAGATTCATCAATATTTTATAAGCTTCTTAATAGTCAACTGATGCAATCTGTTTCAGAAAGCAATGTTTATCAACACCAAAATTCTTGTTCATCCATTACACAGAAATTAATCAGTGTTTATGATTACAATGAATGCGAAACACATGCCAACTTTCAAAAGGTTGTAACTGTTGACTCTGCCTAGCCTCTAAATTTTGAAAAAAACGTATTGTATCTCTTAACACGTTGACTGCTAAGAAAAAAATCCTTATTTGACGCATGCGTTGAACAAAAAAACAAAACAAAATATCAGAATGGGTTTTTAACTATGTTTCTATGTATATCTGAACGTACTTACATCTTTACATCTTTGTTGCAGTAAAATAAAATAAAAACGCCATTTGGCGTTACCCGCATATTTCATTATTTTATGATGGTATATGCGTAAAACGCCATTTGGCATTTTCACTTTTTCTGCCTAATAAAACTTAGTAATGATTAAAATAAAGGAAATACAAATTTTGAACACTGTTACTTACTTTAATTCAACCAAAATTGACCGTTTTTTCTAGATAATAAACAAATAAGAATAATAAAATCCATAATAGAAAGAGTTTTTGACAACGTTCATTGATGGTATTTTTGGAAGCATCCCACTAGGCACAACGCGGGCTTCTCATTACATGCTTCACACATGTATGACATGTCTGTTCTCCTTTCCTCACCACTGCAAATGACACATCTCCTTCTTGTGGCCTTCCTTTGTTACCATGGGGAGTTTAGTAGGAAGATGTTTGGTAGCAGCAGGTCTGGCCACCTCATGTGCTAGTGGAGTTAGCAATCCATCAATCACGCTGAGTCTAAATTCTACCAATGACACATTTTTGCCATTTTTTGTAAAGCAGGTAAGCGTTCAGTAGGCTCATTTGTAATATATGGATCAACAACTTTTTGTACCATCTGATGGTCTTTCTTTCGCAGGGGTAGTAACTTAGGAGTTGATCTTGTCTGTCAATACCACTCATATTTTCATGTATCTGATAATTGGCAATTGTTTTTGTTTCTCTTCACCTCTTTTAGTGATAATAGTAGTCATTTCATTTTCGTATTGGTTTGCATGGTCCTTTCCCAACCGTTCAGATAATAAGTGCATTACCACTTTTTCAGTGTGCCCAGCACCTGATACATCATCCTTAGCTCCAGCATAAACGCAGAACTTCAAGACTAGGCCATTTGGCTCAGATTGAATATACAATTTTAAGCCGTATTTATGTCTTTTTTGTTTGATATACTGCTTAAAAATCAAGCAGCCTCTCCACAAGACCATGCTCTCGTCAAGAGAGTTCCTTTCCTGGTATGTATATGCATTGCATCTTATTATTAAAATAATCTACGACAGGCCTGATTTTTTGCAATCGATCGTCAGACTCTGGATTATCCTTTGCTAAATGTAAGCATCTTAATATTAATAAAAACCTATCCCGTTTCATGTACTCGCCAAAGCATGTCTTCAAAAGTTTGTTCGTTTTCCAATAATCTTGAATTTGAGGCATTTTTACAATTCCCATGTGAAATAAAAGCCCCAAAAAATTGTTAAATTCAGGAAGTTTCAAGTCTCTCCATTGGCTTGTACGAGATTTTTCTGTCATACTTGATGATAAAAAAACATTTTCAGCATTATCATTAGTTTCATTTATAATAACATGCAGAAAGGTGTCATCAACTAAAAGTTTAAAAAAGTCTAAGGGAGTATTGGCACTTGGTATATTAACACGTAAACTAGTTGGTTCCATGAACATAAATGTTTTCATAACAGGATTTTCATTCCAATCTAGCTGAGGGCGGGAAGCTTTATTTACTCTCGTTTGAGTGTTTTGGCTTGTAGAAGGTAAATTCAGTTGTGGACTACTTACAGCTGAGGACACGTCCATCTGGCTATTATTTGCTGTGTCTAAATACAATTCAGATACACTTTCATTACTCTTAATATCATCAGTCACATCACTACTATAAGCCTCAGACCCAGAATCAGTACAATAATACCTATCTATTTCACTAATAATTCAATTATTCGGGTTTCGAGGTTCTTTCTTGTTTTGACTCATTTTCACAAAAAAATATTCATAGATTCAAAAACGGCTTGAAGAATGTAAAAACATAACCTCTAAGTATGACCTTCCAAGACAAATTATATCAAATAACTGAATAATAATAACAGGAACCGACCGGTTATAGTTACCCGCCAACAGCTGAGCAGAACGCCATATGGCGTTATCCGCATATGTGGCAGATAGATCAAACGCCAATTGGCGTTTCCCGCAGTCAACGTGTTAATGTGCCTTGACAATGGGCCGTGACATTCATTCGTACGAGTCTAGAGGCAGAGATTACTGCCAAACTGGGAGATACAGGACAGTGGTTTATGAACGCTTGCCTTCACAGGCAAGGATTAATTAAATTAACAGATTGCCTAATGAATCAAGAGATGCTTCTATACTCAAGGCATTCAAAACTCGTTTGAAAGCTGTTTAGCATCAAATGCATTTAAAATGCAAATGAGTTTACACAATAACAAGACCGACTCCCGAATGAAATGGAAAGCATTGGTGATGAATGAATGCGGAATGAGTGGTCAAATGTATATCTGAATGAGAGCTTGATGTGGTGTGCATGTCCAAATTGTAGCATGTTTTGACGTTTGCTATACAAATGTATTTTGTATCCGCAGTAACTATTGACTACAGAATAATTATGAGAACATTAAAATTATGTTTTGTCAATTCCAGCCGGTAATACCACTAACATTGACCTAAAATAATTCTGGACAGTAATGCAAATAGAATCCTATTCTTGAAACAATCAAATCATGCTTATTTAAAATTTACATTTAAAAAGAGTTCCTATTTAGTTAAGTTACAATACTCAACAAGTAGCTAGTAGGGTATAGTAATAAATAGGTTTATTTAGGTATTGTTTTAGTCGTTTCTTTTCTTTATTTATACAATAACTTTATAATATACACATTTTTTGCCTATAAGAATTAAATCTTTTTTGTTAAAGTTTCGATCTCTATAATCAGAAGAAGTAAATTACATTGACTGATGTTTATTATAATTCTAATCCTTTTATATATATATATATATATATATATATATATATATATATATATATATATATAATATGTGTGTGAACTTATTGTAGTTGTCATTGTTTAGAGATGACCTTGAACCCATTGAATACATGGAATCCAAAGCTGATACAATGGAACAATTGGAAGAACTGAATGTGAAATTGAAGAAACACCTGGCAGGAGATATGACGCTAGTGGACCAATTAAGTTCAATGCAGCTGGTGAGTGTAGTGAGTCAAGTGAGAAAGTTAAAAATTTCAATTATTGAATCCTGTAACTTTTAGCTCTCAATATCTGTCATCTAAAGATTTTTGATGGATCTTTGTTTCCAGATATGGAAACATTCTGTCCTCTTTTTCTTCCAAAGATAAAAAGATCTGCTTCGCACAGGTGACAGAGCATAAAATTATCTCATACTTTAATTTTTTTTTTTTTTTATGGCAGGGTTGCAGTGGTCAGCAGCTTGTTCATAAGAGAAATTGGACGTTAAAGTAGACTGTATGTGAGAACATAATTAAAGCTAGCAGTAAATAGTTTTCTGCATAGTTATTTTTAATTCTTTATTTCCTTATTCACTTTGTGCATTTGACTTGTAACAAAATGTTTAAGTATGACATCTATTTAGAATAAATCAAAACAGAATCAAGTGTGGTATAAAATAATATCTTGTGGAAAAAGGAATATTAAATAATTAATCACTTATTAATCTTAGATATTTGTTTTACATTGACTTGTTTATGTAAAAAAGTACCTGCGTTACAATGTTACAGGCCACACAAGCTGCCATCAGTAAAGCATTCCAGACGCCGGCTGTGATCCGTATGTTCGCCCGCAGGGAGCCTCAGCAACTCAGGGAGAGACTGCAGGCTGTTGAAAGAGACCTCAAGCTGGGCAAACTGTCCTCCAATGCAGCAGACAGGGAAAAGGTAACCATCCCTTACGTAACTTTATATAATGGAAGATAATTACCATTCCATTTAATCTGGTCTATTCACTAACAATACATATTATAATCTATGTATTTAAACAACTAATTTATTAAAAGTGGTTTGCTAAAATATACCCAGTTCCTCACTGACTTAAATTGATATTGGAGTATGGATCATTTACGAGAAGACATAAAATAACGGGGAAAACTAAATTGTTGTGATTCCAAAAATAATGAACTATTTAAAATAAAAATCACAAGATTAGATATGCTATGAATTTTTTCATGTATTCATACAAGTTTATACTTTTCAGGAATATAATAAAGTTCTTTGCTCCATTTTTTATTGATATTTATGTTATGTAGCCAGTCTCCGATATGGTTTATTAGTTTTAAGCAACTGCCTCTTACTGTACATTTACTGTAGCTTTTTTCCCATGAGCAGCACCACTTTGTGTATCCTATATGCCAGTAAGGTCATCAAGCTGAAGAAAAGGATGTTTGGATGTTTATTGTTGAATTTGCAAATTAGAAGTTGGAAAAGTGAAATAATGTTTTTTAGCCCTGTCACTATTCATTTCAAAGTTGATTTCGTGTTGAATATCTTATTTAATTAATAAATATAATTTTATTAAGGGCAATATCATTTTATAAATTGTATTTATATTAGTCAATATATTAATAAGTGTGACTGCTTGGAACTCATTTATTTCAAATAAAAGAACGTTTTATTATGGTTTTCAATTTATCTAAAAATGTTATTTTCAATAATTATTGTTTCAATTGTTTTATATTTTATTACATATGGTTTTTGTATATTTTGATTGTTTACTGATTTTGTATGACAATAATAAGATGATTGTGTCAATCATTTATAAAAACCTTTAAGGCAACAAAATATTATTATTATTAATGGCGTGGCAGGCAGAAATACTCTCTGCGTTGAGACAACTTGGGGAGAAGTTGACACCAGCAGAACTTCATTTCATCTCCGATCAAACAGACAACCAAACCTCTTTGGGTAAGAACTTCAGGTTTGAACAAGTCACAGAGGATGCAAGTAAGTGTACACTTTTAGAATAACAATGGATAATATAACAAAACCTCAATTACCGTACCAATGTTTTTGTACATTGTATAATGAAATCCTAATTTAATTTAAAATTTAACTTTGTTGGTAAACAAACTGTGTGTGATTTACTGTGACAACACATGGCCCACATTGATAGCTGTTGTTTATTCAGTTTAGTACCGTTGGCTATTCAAATCAAATCAAATCAAATCTTTAATTGCTCGTCACAATTACACATTTGTATGGCAAACGTCAGAATTAATTATAAATTTAAGACTCGCATTCCACATTACCACCAACGTCCAAACTTACATAATGTTCATGCATTCCAGTCTCATTCATCCATCGCCAATCTCAACCCACTTCCAGCGCTGGAGTCAGTCATCGAATTGGGCGGTCTCCCAGTTAAACGCCAGAAACTCGTCAACGCTGTAAAATGCATTTGACACGAGGAAGCGCTTAAGACGAGCTTTTGACGCCTTGGGCGTTTGGGCGTTTGTAATAGAATTTTGGCAAACTGTTGATAAAATGAAACACCTGCCTGCGAAGGCAAGTGCTCATAAACCACCGTTCTGTGTCTTCCAGTACGGTAGTTATCTCTGCCTCTAGTCTCATACCCGTGTATGTCACGTCCCCTGGTTAGGGCACATTTAGACAAACAGAACAAAGATGTTTCTAAAATGTAGAGACTGGGCAGAGTCAACAGTTGCAAAGTTTTGAATGCTGTCCTGCACGACTCTCTGAAATTCAACTTTGCGATGATACGAATTGCTTTTTTTTTGCAATTTGAACACCCTCAGGAAATTATTGCCTGTACAGGCCCCCCACAACACACACTCCATAGGAAAGGTGAGAGTGAAATTAGCCCATAATATGCCGCAATCAATACCTGACTGGGGCAGAGTACCGGGCCAAGGACCTCAAAACATATATTCCTGAGGACAGTTTGGCACACACATGGTCAATGTGATTATTCCATGTCAACCCTCGGTCGAGGAGTATTCCAAGGAATTTTGCGGAATAGACTTCTTCCAATATGGAATCTGCCAACATGACGGCTGACCCACATTGGGAGTCCATTGGACGCAGTGCGAAATTTAGCACGTTGGATTTCGAAGAATTCGTGTTGAAGGTTGAGGCTATTGAAATATTGCACACAATTGTTGATATCGACAAAGGTTTGTAGCTCCAAACCTTCTTGTGTGTTATCTCTGAAACAGAAAGTCGTGTCATCAGCATACTGCAGCACACAATTTTGCCATGCAGCAGTGATGAATGTACGTCATTGAAAAGGATTGGGCTGAGTATAGAGCCCTGAGGGACTCCATAACTCAGTTGGATTGGTTTAGAAAGTTGGTTTGATATCTGGACCACTTGAGTTCTCTGACTTAAAAAATGATTTAAGCCATAAGAGCGGCACAACTCGGATGCCATGAGAATGTAGTGTGTCAAGCAGTATTTCATGGTCAACGCAGTCGAACGCTTTAGACAGGTCTAGGAACACACTTAATGTGTGATCCTGACGTTCTAGTCCCCTCTACAACCATATCAACCAGACTCACCACTGCGTCTATCGTAGATTTATTTTTCCTGAATCCAAATTGGTGTTCAGAAAGCTGGTTGTTTTTATTTAAGAAATAAAGCATTCTCGTTAGAAAAAAGTTTTTCAAATATTTTGCTCAATACAGGCAAAATTGAGACGGGCCGATAGTTATTTATTGAACAGGGGTTTTCTTTCTTGAAAATTGGATGCACTTTTGCAATTTTTAGGAGAGAGGGAAAAAACTCCTGTGTTAAAAGACAAATTGACCAATTGAGTCAGTGGTTTCACGATATGCCTTGAGCATAGTTTTACTAACCACATGGATCTCGATTCTAGATCATTTGATTTTTTAGCTGGTAATTGTTGAATGATTTTATCGAGCTCTTCCTCAACTACAGGAGTCAGAGCCATTGAGGCTGTTGGACTCTGTCTGCGCGTGGGATTCCCCTGTGGCAGCGATGGACGAGGGCCCCGTCCACAAGCAACGGACGCAAAAAATCCGTTAAACTCGTCGGCAACCCTAGAAGCATCACTCACTAGGGTGCCCCCAATTTTGACTGTGATTTGCTTGGATTCGTGTTGTTTATTGTTAATGATGCCCCATACAGTTTTAGAAACGTTTTTTGAATAAATAATTGATTTTGAGACATCATACGCTTTTGCAGCTTGGATCACCTTTCTATAAATTTTTTTATAATTTCAAAAAAAAAATTTTGAACTGTTTCATTTGACGTTTTTCTGTTTATTTCGGATAAAAAACTTGAGTTTCTCTCTCGAAACCCAAAATGCCTTTAGTGATCCAAGTATTATTTACCTTCTTAGGACGAGGTTTGATCATTTTTGTAGGGCAGCAGGTGTTTAGATGGAAATTCAAACATTCATTGAAAATTTGAAACTGCTGCTCTACTGGGTGTGAAGAATTTAAAAAATTCCACTTTTCTTTTGAAAGGGAAGAGTTGAGGAGAGCAATATTTTCTGGCCACCCTCGGGTGTCTCTTATTGTTTTGGTAATTCTTGGTTCATTCGCGATTTGTTTTTCCACTAATGATAGCCTCTTGGCCATAGTGGTCCGAGATAGCTGTGTTTGACCACCGACCACTGTGACATTTTTCAACGTTTGTGATGATGTTATCAATGGCCGACTGGTGTTGTAGCCGTCACTCTCGTTGGAGTTTTGACCAACAGTTCAAGGCCAAATGACCTCAGCAGATCGACTAGTCGCTTGGTGGATGGATGATTGCTGTCCATTGCATCCACGTTGAGATCTCCCATCAAGACGTAATCGTATTGATGGTTTAGTCAGGTCAGTGAGTAACACTTCGAATTTTGAAAAAAAAACTGATTCTTCATTTCCACTGGGAGACCTGTAAATCCCTATCACAATTAATGTTGACCTGTTAGATTGTACTTTGATCCCAAACTGCTTCGAATATTTTCGCGGTCGTTTCTTTGATTGGAAATTTTGTGAAAAACTAAATTTTGTCTCAGAAAAATTGCTACACCACCTCCTTTGGAGGTCTGGCGACAGTACGCTTCTGCCAATTTGTAATTTGGAATTTTGCATAGTTCAAGGTTTTCGTTGTTAAAAAAAACCGTTTCGGTTACAACGAGTATATCTGATTTCAGCTCCTCACACATCAGCTGAATTTCATCCAATTTGTTGGTTGCGTACTGAGCGTTTTGGTGGAGTAGTCTTAGGGAACCTTGAACATGTAATTTTTGGTTTGTCTGATTTTTGCCGATTCTGGTCTGTCAATTTAGTCCTTTGCTGTAAAGTGGGTCCCCTAAAAAAACTGAATTTTCTTTTAAGTTAAGAATGTCTGGACTGGGGGAGCGTCTCACGGCGTCCGCGTAGGAGACATCATGAGAACCTCAATTTGAGCCATGTCACGTCACAGTAAAATCTGTTCTAAATCAGTTATTTATTATTTTATTTAAATCATTTTGTGGTCATTAGTTTTGTTATTAACTTCTCTAAAAACTGTTATTCTTGTAATTCTTGACCAAAATTACTGGGTTTTAAGATATTCAAAGTTTAAAAGTTTTAATGGGTGCCATTTTGAAACCACTAAAGATAATTTCTTGATTTTTTTTAGTAATTGGTCTTGTTATCGTAAACATTTGAGCCAAATTTTGTATAATTTAATTTATTATTTTTGAAGATATTAATTTTTTAATAAAAAAAATACAGAAAGACAGATGGGAAACTAAGCATGGGAGACCCATGTTCATATAGTGTAACTAAAATAACAATTAATTTATAACTAGATAAAAATAAGATGTTACCATTATTACAAGCTACGTTATTACTGGGTGAGCTCAGTACCAACTCACTGTAACTGTGGACTTAAATGAGTCTAGCCCTTTGGTTAGGGTCATTCACCGTGGTTATGTATCGGTGATGTGTCCTTGTTTGGTTAACAAGGATAAACCATTATATGTTACAACATATAACGATGGCAAATGTCCAAAATCCTATTATCCTATTAAACCTTTTATCGACAATAACAAACTTTAAGCAAAGAAAGGAAAAACCATCACTGATCTAAAGTAAATAAAACCATGAAGCATAAAATAACCTTCTATGGTTACAAGTATATTTTATTACCTTGAACATAACATTCATTGATATAACAAGACTCCATTTTATCATTTTAAGGGAGGACATTATACAATCTAGGACCAAGGTAAAGGAGGACACAATACAATCTAGAACTAAGG
Organism: Homalodisca vitripennis; assembly: GCF_021130785.1. Lineage (NCBI taxonomy): Eukaryota > Metazoa > Arthropoda > Insecta > Hemiptera > Cicadellidae > Homalodisca > Homalodisca vitripennis. The sequence goes on from NC_060210.1 coordinate 90,348,572, forward strand.
TAAAAGAACATTCATTTACCAATTTAGAGCCTAGTCTTTTGGAAAGGTGCTGCAGAAAAGTGTGATAACATGATCAGTAAAAGATCTCAATCCATCAACACCAACGATGACAGACCAAGTACTTGACCTGAATAGACTTGTGTACTCACTCTTGTCTGTATGTGAGTTTGGAGTGCAAAGTGAACAACAGTATACTAACTGACTTTCAACAGAGGCAATGGTTAACTGACCAAATACTGATATGAGAAAGTTACAAATATGAAATGATAATGTTTTTCTGTGATTATGTTTTTGATACTTAAAACTGACTGTCACACACATATAGTTATATTACCGAAAACTAGATAAAGAGACAGTCACCATTTTAGGGATGTGTGTATGGTTAGCTCATGGTGATTTTAGATTTATTTATGTGTATGATGGTCAGTTTTAATGTATCAAGCAAGGACACACAAAGTGAGAAAAAAATCATTTCATATCTTTAACCCTATTGGCACCCTCCCATTTCAATCTCCACCAAAACGAGTGCGGCTGATGGTCAAATTCTTTGTTAGAGAAAATTTCTCTATTGATTTTGGGAAAAAACCAGGTTTTGTGTGTATAAAGTGCAAATTGGTTCTTAACTTTTTGATTATAAAGTAAATTGGTGAGTCTATTTAAAATTGAAAGTGGTTGGCTTGGATGGTTATTGATCGGTTTGGTGTCCTACACACAAGGCATTTGTTTTCCAATTCTTATTTCACAGTTTAATTTCTATGTCAATTTTAAATTACGGTTTAATTCTTTACAATTTCATAGGTATATTTTGCTACAGATAAACAATAGAATTAACTTTTTATAATAAATTAAATTAAAAAATAAAACTCCATCAAGACTTTTTTTTTATAAAATTCAATATATATTTTTTATGTTTTGGAATAAAGTAGATGGAATTACCCTACTTTGGTCATAAGAAATACATTTTTGTTATGATAAAGGTGTTGGAGAGAGGGCTGTGATGGACTTAGCAACCAGTGACGTCCTAGCAGCACAGAAGAATTCCTAATAATATTTCCTCCTGTGTGCCGTGACTACCAGCTGCTTGCATCAAATGTTCCGAATTTTATAATACAAGTATTTATAAAATTTTATTAGTGTATTTATAACGTCATCTAGCATTAATATTAAAATGTTTGAAACTGTGTGGCTGTTTGAATTTTAACCCTTAACAATGTGTCTTAGTTTTGTGTTAAATGCATTGAGTTTTATAGACAAAAATTAGAGTTTTTGTTAGATTATTTTTGCCAAATATTAATGAGTTTGTTGCTGTAGTATTTGTTAACCCTTTAAGCAACCATCATAATTTTCTAAATCCATACCTTTTTTTATTGACTGTGCAGATAATGTTTGTAAACAATTTTATTTATAGTTTAAATCTAAAACGTTGTATACTATTTTCCTTGTGAAGAATAGGAAATGTTTACTTACATATGCATAAAATATTTGTTTTGGTGAATTTGCAAGAACTGTTGAAAATTTTACTTGAAGCGAAAAGGTTTTAGGATGATATATATGTCATGAAATATTAAATCCATTCAAATTTCAGAATAGCGTAACAATAGAAGAAAATACAGTAACATGAAATATATAATGTAAAGAACAACATCAAAGTTGCTGCAACATTATTATTCATAATGTGTACAAAATTTGAATATTTGCAATTGCTAAGCATTACAATACAAAATAATTTTCTTGGAAATACTTGATTTTTTAAATATTTTTTACCCTTTGAGTGAAAACGTCCTATTATTAGGAGAGTCAACTACCTCCCGAGTAATACCAGCCTTCTATTTTTAGGATATTAGTTCTTAAGCATACGTAACCAGTGACACAACTAACAACAAACTTTTCCGGTTTGCATGTATCAAGATGAAATTCTTGCAGTAATTCGGTCTTGTTGTAGAAAGCCATCTTTAGTCAATAAAGTTCAACCGAAACTGCCAATACTTAGCAGTCTTCTGTATAGTTAAGTTGAATGAACGGAGCTTTATCATGATTGGCTGAAGCTTAACGAACCAATGACCAATTATGTTCAATAGGGATTATTTATCACAGGCTATCAGCTTTTTTGTCAACTGTCGACAAGCTGGCAGTCTATGATGATAAAGAAGTCGTATTGATCATAATTGGCCTCTATGCTTGGAAACAGACTTTCTATTTCACCATTTGACACTATATACAGAAATGCGTTATTTAGTAAGTTAACGCTTACATGTGTCTCCTTTCACTCATGATTAACATTAGGATAGGCAGTTACTAAGACAGTTACTTTTGTGTGGTTCGCAGGAGAAATCACAAGATGTTTTGGAAAGTAATGATTTTAAAGCAAGGTTACATTTTAATTCATTTGTTCTGTACTCTTGTTTCAACAAAATAGAGATGACTTTTAAAAGCTTGCACCTGTAACAAATTCACTGCAGATGATCCAGCTAGCTACTGTCATGAATATCTTCTGTCGCAGTGAAGGTGTTAAGAATTAATATAGGTGTTAATTTATTAATAATTACTGGGTAGCTAATACAGTGCAATAAAAATAGTTTGTTTTTTTTTTTTTTTTTGCCTGTTCCATTGTTGTGTAAAGCTGATCATCTGACAAGGCTGTCAAGTTGGTTAAATGCAACTATAGAATAAGCCAATAAAAACTATTCATCTACTTTGTCCTGGAAGTGTGAGAATAAAGAAGTTTGTAATAATTATTGACAATGCCAATCAACCAGTAACTCCATTCAAATTAAATAAAAATATTTTTTACTGACAAAGTCACATTTACGGCTTTCTTACAGCAACAGCCAAATCTGTCTCTATTTTTAAAAGACTACCTAAAAACATTGATAGAATTAATTCTGGTAAGTATAAATTTTAATTTTAATACTATTTTATACGGATATCCAGTGGGTAGAAATAGTCAGTCTCAGAATGTTTGATCTATAAACATTAGAGTGTAATAGATTTTGTGAAAAGATTTCTTCCAGAAAATAAACTAAGTTGTCGTTTTTAGAAGAACGTTTGGATCATTTTTTGAAGTGATAATAACAATTATTCTTTAGATTTATTTATGAGTGGTAAGGGAAGGGCATAAACTAGTACTCTGACTTGATCTTTGATTCCATCAACCTTGACCTCATAGATTATATAAAAGCAAGCAATCTTTGAAATATATTAACTAAGTCGGATGCCAATTATTTAAACAAAGGTAATAGTAAGATGCACTGGATTATGTTTAGGAATTTAACCCAAAAACTCAGTATTTTCAAAAAACTTGTTATAACCACAAATTGGTAATTGACTATTTATAAGTGTATCCAAAATATTTGTATAAACTGAGATTGGTACTTCCTGTTTGTGGTTGTAAAACAACAAATGTCTGACAGTTGACCTAAATACTCTAGTATTTGATTTACAAAACATAAAAAATAAATATTTCACCTCTTTACAAAGAAACTGTGTTTGTACTATGTATAATGTAATACTTTACAATTCATAACATAACAATACGATTCAGTGATAATATGTTTTATGGTTTAATTTGTGTAAATCATTTCATAGATCAAGTAAAAATCATAAGAATAATAAGGAAAAATGGAAGTTTACCTAAAAGTTCATATATTAGACACGTAATTACCCGAAATTGATGAGACCAGATCAAGTCTATTCTGGATAATCAAACTTTTGGATGAGACACACTGCCATTAAAAGCTTTATTTCGGTTGATATTTATATCCACAAACACAGTAGCAATATACTGTTACAGTTAGGGTTGGCATTTGCTTTTTCAACTCTTAGTAAGCTAATCATAATAGTATGTACAGTATCCAGTCTAACTTTGATATGTAGGAAAGTTTACAAAATATTTCACATGTATTTGATAAAGCAAAATAATATTTCACCGTGAGTATTGAAACATTGCTACAGCAGCAGTAACTTATGACTTTTTAACTGCCGGTAGACAACACACACAGTAGACATTTTGTATTCAAAACTCATGATTGTTATGTTGTAATAATGTATTAAACAATACACATTAATGACTGGATTAAGAACAATTAATATTAATACTATAAATGCACTTTGCATAACCGCATTTCGGATCATCTCAGCCCTAGTGTACCACACATTTTTGTGCTGAAATACTACTTGATTTGAGCAGAAACTTATTATTCTGCTGGATTTTATTTACAGACATTTTGTTTCAACTCTTTAATTGTTATTTTAATAAAATTTTGTAAAATTCCATACAATATAAATGTTTTGACAAGACGAACACTTGCAAGCTTCAAAAAGCTCATATCCAAACAAGCGCAAATCCTTGGAACAGTCACTATGTGTAAATGTAAAATAACCAGATCTGGGAAGAATTTAGAATTTTACTCTCACAATGTAGAAAATATTCGTTGTAATTGTTTATAATATAAAACAAAATCATTTCAAAGTGTGTGCATGTGTGTATTATTGCAAAGGTTTATACCTATAAATTATAAAAAACTACATGCATATTTCTTTTTAATTTCATTATTTTTCCATTTAACCAATATAATACCAACAAAAGGTACATGAGTATATGAATTTAGGCCTACAAATATTTTTAAAATTACTCTGAAAAGTCACTACTTGAAACATTACAATATTTAGTGTATCATACATTTATAATCAAATTTTATATATATATATATATATATATATATATACTAGCTGTTTCCCGCGGCTTCGCACGCTTTTCGTAAGTTTTGCCCGCGTATGAGCATTTCTGGTTGAAGTAAATTATATTTCCAACCCCGATGTAGATTTTACCTTGATGTCACGATCAAGAAAATATGTCAAAAATGTATTGTACATGCATAATGTATTTTATTACAAAGTGGTCTACCACTCAACCTTTAAGTTCAACCAAAAATTTAGTTTAGACAATTATACATCATAACTTAGCGCCTTCAAATAGTGTTTCACTGTTTAATATACGTATCTATCTCGTAATTGCAGGTTATAATGTGCAGGCGCTTTGAAAACTTTTCTTCATTTTATTCGTTTATATTCACGACATAAGCGAATAATTCAGATAATAACTATCCTATCTTCTAAGTTAGACTAAATTACGGATACATGTGAAATTTGATTGAAAATTGGTTCAGTCGTTTTGGAGTTTATTGGCAACATACATCGTGACTCAAGATTTTTATATATATAAGATATATATATATATAATGTATAGTGCCGTAAGTATATTTCGAGTTGTGCCCTACCTAGCATTTATTACAAGTGTGTACCTGTCAGTGCCAGAGGTTTCTATCCCTTTTTGAAATGAGTTGGTAAATCATTTGTATCTATGTTATTTGTTGCACAAATGTAATTATTGTTTACCTAATTATAGATTAAAATTTAATTATTCAAATAAAATAGTCTGACTTAAATTCAAATATTTTTTATTGTCAAAATATTTACTTACATGAAAAGGTTTTTTTTTACATTTAGACCTCCTTATGATGATGATAAAAATGGTTGTGCTCTACTCAACAAATTCACTGTAAAGTTCACTAAATTATGAACACACTGTTGAAATTGAATGGTAAAATGTTCACAAATAAAAATATTAAGGGATTTTTGAAAAATCTAACAATAGACACAATTTAAGAAGTCTTAAAAACAGTTCATAATTTTACACTAAATATAAAGTTAAGGAAAAATACTAATAAAATTAACAAACACAATAGTAAAACTAAACTATCAATTATACATTGTAAAAGTTTTTTCAAGTGGGAAGACAAAAACTTAGTAGTGATAAAAAGGAAAATACTTGGGGATGCAAACCCTTTTTTTCATTTTCTATACATAAATGTTGATTTTCTTCTCTTCCCACCAGCATCTTTGCTGGCTGCATTACAAATAGCAGTTCTTCTCTCTATCACTGAGATTTTTTTCAAAATACGTGTCAGGATTTGTATTTCCTCCAGGACTTCTATCAGGACGCCTCGGTGGTGTCAGGACCTAATATTTGTTAGATCAGCCTATTTTGGTCTAGACTCTTGTTCTAAAATCCACTGTCTTATTTACTATAATCATGTTTTTAAGTAAAATCACATGTTTATAAATAAAAAAAATGTTTATTTTTTGCATTTTTAATGATTTTTTTCATGACGTTCGGATAACCAGATGTTAGCATTTTATGCGTAGTTTCTATACACCTGGATAACAGGACATTCGCACTAAAAGGGTTAATAAATGTAGAAAAAATCGCTAAAATATTATATAATACCACATTTCGCTATAACTGTTTTCCATAGAAGAGTAAAATTATCACTTGGTTGACTTATTGATTTAAAATTATAAACACATTGCAAAGAGTAATGTTTTATTTGTATAAAAAAATATATAATATATTTCTTTCATTAACAGTAACTACTGATTCCTATTAATAAGATATACCATGATAGATATGGTCTTAATAAGTTTTATACTGATTTAATGCTCAAAATAAATAATAGTGTTCCATAAAACAGTCTATATACAGTACATATACATTATAACCAACTCTTTAGTTTCTAACACAACCTTTTCAACTATGAAAATACAATTCCTGTTAGGTATTTATAATGTATAAAATAAAAATCATAACTTTAAAAAGTGTTACTATAATTATTTTTACATTGTTTCTTACTGTATGAAAATAGTATTACAATATAGGCCTACTAATAATATTTTTACATTAGAAAATCTTCAGTAAATAAACTTCATTCCCTAAATTTAAAAAACTGACAATAGTGAAACGATCTTTGTTTTACCCCACAAGAACTATGTATTCCAAGGTACTTTTACTTCCTCATTTTTTGTTGTAGAATAATTATGAGATATCTAATTTTAAAGATGTGATTAATAAGCATCCATACTTTTGATTTGTTCTTGTTAAAGAAAATTAAACATCTCTGATAAGTCTTTGACCAAGAATAAGGGGTGCAACAGTTGAATTTTAACATTGATCTTGTGGGGTTAAAATCAAAACCGCTATATAATTCACATTAATAATACTAAACCATACTTTAACTCTATATACATACAGCAGAAGTTATTTCCTGTTTTTCTTTAAGAGGCGTATATTTATTTGGTTAGTAATATGCTTCTTAATCACTTATCACACATGATACAAGAAAGATAGGATATTTATATCTAAAGACATCATTAATGTCAACTTCACCACTTTCTAACTTACAATCATATAGTATATTTACAGATAATTATATTTATTCTTTTTCTGTACTGTACAATACTTGTTGAGAAAATCACATTATCTTTATGTAAACTATAATGTAAATATAATTCATACAAATTATTGAGTATTATTTTAGAAATTGATTGTTATATTTTAGGTGCAACAAATGCAGTATGGTTTATATTTTAACAAATAATTTATTCTAAGGTCACTTAATTTGATTTTGCACAGATTTGACAAAGGAAGATTTTACAATGCCTCTTCTGGGTTCATTTATTGTGTTTAATGTATGATATTGAAACCATTTCCTGTCCACTTTCAACAAATACTGTCAAATTATTTTAACAATGGTTTTGGGTTTGATGGATAACAAAATCAATAAACAGTAATTTATACAGTACAATTGTTAAAGAAACAATATTATAAACTAATGTCTTAATAATTAAATAAATTTGCACTGTATACATGATTGTATTAAACAACCATGCACCATAGCAGAAGACCAATTTTTTGTTCCATTTGTTAAGTCAAGATACTAAAACAAAAATGTGATTGGCTAATCACTTCCTTATTGTAAAACAATTTAAATTCAAACTATAACTGTTTGTTGTTGTTATAAACAAAATGTTCACATATTACGAATCAGATTTTAACATTCGCTTGATTATAATAAATGTTCTTCACTTGACTTAGATTAACATAGTCCTGTCATATGCTACTCAATATGAAATTATTTTTTTTTAATAAATGAATGGCAAGGTACAAACATTTATTTCAAAATTCGAGATGGGGGATATACCTCTTTAAAGAGTACAATTTTATATGAAATGTTTATAAATTGAATTATGTGTGTTGAAATACTATAAATTAAATGGAATGTTTATAAAACGCTTTCTAGATTATTTCTTATTTCATCAGCTGAAGTCCATATGTAAACTTTGGCAGCAAGTTTACCCTGAAACGTGGAGTCTTTTAGTGAATTTTCTAATTGAAACCCTGCTCTGGGGAACACAAAGTCATTTTCTTTCAACTTGAGCGCAGGACACAAATCATTCTGTCCATCTCCCACGTACACTACAGCATCAAAACTTTCTCCCTCAGTTTGTCTCTCCTTCAGATAAGTTTCAAGAATGTAACCTTTACACAGATTTCGAGTGCTCAAATCACACCAGTTCTGATCCTGGTATGGTTGGATCGAGAGAAGACCTTTTTCATCAAAACTCGCCGGGTTTGTAAAAACATGTTTCACGCATTCTTGGAGGTTCTTATGTTGCAACCATTCTTCAATGAACACTGAATTTGAGTCTGATATGATGATTGTTTCATGCCCTTCCACTTTTAAAACCACTTGAGGAGCTCCTGCATGTTTGGTGTGGGCGTCAAGTTGTGCATTGCTCCAAGGATCATTTCTTTCTTTACTTTATTTTTGTACAACAGTTTGAACACTTCAGCCATGTACTGGGTCCACCCACTTGTCTGATACAGTCTACGAACTTTCTCAGGTATCAAGTCTACATGGATCAGCTTACGAGCGACTATGTCACTATTCTCTTCTACCATAGTATGATCAAAGTCAAATGCCACAAGCAGACGTCGACGCAACATCTGCAATAAAAAAACAACCTAAAAATTAAAAACCATTAAGGAACATTAAATTAACATATAGAGTGTTTGAAATGATTCTTTAGTCAATTTGTTTTGAAAAAAAGCTGAATCATAACTTTATGTTTATTTTGTGATAAGACTAGATGAGCAGCACTTTTATAGCAAATAATCTTTATTTTGTTTGATATATGACTTGAAAGAATAGAATTAATTTAAAAGTAAATTAATATTACTTATTTTTATAAAAGAATTCTACTAGTCTAGAAGCAGCCAACTTGCCCTGGTTTTTCTTGAAATCGATACATAAATTTCCCCTAAGAATAAAATCAATTGTCACCCACACTAGTTTAGACGGAGGTAGGGTATCAAAAGGGTTCAAGAATATGGAATAATATTTTTTTCTGAAATCATATTTGGATACACATTTCTCCTACCTTGACACATTTAAAACCAACTATAAGACATGAAAATAAATGTTAAATCAGCGTCAACTAACCATATACAGACCCTGAAGTACTGAATTTCAGTCTCTTTACTCTTTTCTGATGTTGGTATAAATATTATTTATATAATTATCTAAACACATACTTACACTTAAAACTGATGATTATAATTATGTTACGTTCATTAATCATCTGTTATGTGATACAATAATACATAGAAGTTCATCTCATTATCCCTGATTGTATTGCAAAGGAGCAATATAAACACAGACTATTTTACTGTTTATTTATTTTATTAGATAACAGATAATTAATCAGTATTTAACATCATCCAATTACAAATTTTGAGCGAGTGGAGTGTAGCTTCTGATGAAATCATCCTTTTAAAGTCAGGTTTGAACTGTTCTATGTATTCTATTTATTATTTTACATTTGACCTAGACTTATATTTTAATTTTCAAAAACTTCCTTCATGGTCCATTTTCCCATGGTGGTAAAAAGAAGTGTAAAAAATACATCAAACTGATGGTGAATACATTCCCGAAAACTTTCATTATGTTATGCCAAATATTTAAAAGATTATTTGATATATTGAAGGCTTTTGCCCAGTACTGCATAAACAATGTCTCCCAGACAACCCAGCTATAGTTTATGTAAGGAGAATGGTATGAGCTAGAACCACCAAATAAATTGCATACCCACTATTGTATAGCTGATACAATTAGTTTTATCTGGTTCAATTGAATGGGTGTACCTAAAATAGTCATAGGATGAAATTTCAAAAAATTCAAATTGTAACATGGATCTAGTGATACATCACTCTAAAGCTTGTTTGAAGACAAACGTTTTAAAATTTGTTTTACATCTTTATTCGTTCCAAAATGGAAGCCAAAAATATTGTGCTTTTAATTTTTTCCATCTTAAATTTGGGGTTCCTGTTAGTATTTGGTTCTGTTTAATACCCTACAAGGCAGGATTATTTAAATTTATAGGTACAATTCCCTAACTTTTTTTAATTTTATTAAAATTACTAGCTGTTACCCGCGGCTTCACATGCAATATTTAGAACCAAAATCCTTATATTACTTAGTAAAAAGCAATTATGATGTAATATGATGGGAGTCCTATAATAATGTTAAAATGTAAGTAGGCATACATCAGGTAGATATTATTTAAGTTCATGGCAAGTAGTCACAGAGTTTAACTTAATTATTATATCATGTTTGGCACGTGTAGGAGCATTTCTGGTCCTAATTAATTATATACATAACGTCACAGCTGAATCTGCCTTGTCATCCTGTTCAAGAGAACACAAATCTCGGATCATACAGGTCTCAGAAACTTACTTCGGTTAAAAATCGTATATTTCTAGTCCTTGTCATATATTTCAGGTCTAAGATATTTCCAGTACCATTGTAGAGTTTGCCTTGTTGTTCTGATGAAGAAAAAATATATATACTTACGTAGGACATAGATGCCTACTTCGGTTAAAAAGTGCCTACTTAAGACCGTTTAAATTCTACTACGTCACAGTTTAGCTTGCCATATTGCCTCAATCAAAATACTATATACACATTTGATTATCTAGTTCTCGGAAATCTATTTTGGTCAAAATCGTGTTGACATAGTTGAGTTTGCCTTGTCCTGATGAAGAAAATACACACATAAGTAGGACTGAAAAGCCTATTACAACCTAGGGGAACCTGCCTACTTTTTACGTACTTTCGGTATAAGGGGGAAATCCTTATTAAGGTTATGCAACATTTCCAAAATAATCGTTATTGAAGTTTTGCGTTACACTTATTATTTGGACTGTAGCCAGGGAAAGAATGAATCGTTGAGGCATGTTAGTATTAATTTTTCCATAAGCCATAGTTAAAATGTAATATCATAATGTCAAGGAAGACCACCAGTTTAAAGTAACTTATGTGAAAACATTCATAACTTTGTTCATTAAGGTTAGTTTTATAACAGTATTTAATGCATTAGATGATTTTAATTCGTCACTGGTGCAATCTGGAGTAAAAATTTGTATATTAATGTTTCATTTACTATCTGCATTACACTACCGATCAAGCACTGTTTACTTATTATTTATAAAATTTTAATGTAAACAGATGTTTCAGATTGATTTGTCGAACTATAGCTGTCAACAGCCGTTTAGTGCCAGTTTAATTTGAATTATGAAACGTAAAAACTACAATTTTTTCTGAATTCCAAAATATTCCAGGTAACTTTTCTTAACTTTGTCTTCATAAAAACCTTCCTTGGATTTCAATGGACATTTTACAAAAAGAATTAACGGAATTGGTCCAGCCGTTATCGAGATTAGCGCTTACCAACACATTTCGCCATTCATTTTTATTTATAAGATTCTAATGTATAGGTAAGTAGTTGTTTTAACTCAAAAGGCATTTTCAAAGTGACCAACTTTTACATCTAATGTTTTTCCACATTTCTAACCATTTAAAAATTGCTGCCAATAAGTGTTTTTTGTTTTCCCTTAAAAATAAACACAGAAAACTCAAAACCATTTGAACTGGGAAATTACTACAAAATAATTTCAGACTGTCAATAGTGCTGATATTCATGTAAAATAATGGGTTGCTAACAACACATTAGCTAATATTTTAATTAATTCAGAAATGTTGCTTAGGATTTTCATTATTTAATGAAGAACATCACATGCACGAATATGCTAAATATACACACAGGCACACCTTCATACAAACAAAAATATTTATACAGAATTTCGTAAAAAAGTTATGAGAGAATTTCTGATTTCTTACCATCACATCTTTTCTTGCTAAGTCTTACCTGATACACACCATTTTTACGAGTACGTTTTTACATAGTACATAATCTGCTACAGTCACCATTTAGAGATCTAACAGGCCAATACACTGGCCCTCCTCAACCTATCCTTTTTGGGGGGAAACAGTTGATAAAGTATGTTTCTTACATTGTTGGAAAAATTCAAAAGTGTGTTTATCTTGTATCAACCACATTCTTTGCCTTTCTTCTTGAAGAATATCTGGTGGTTTTCTTTCTGCATCCAGTGGGGGTTTTCTACAAACTATACCTTTATATTGTGCCAGTTTACTTCACCATTGTTTCTAAATGAAGCCTCATCACATAACACAACATTTTATAAATATATGTTCTTCCAGAAGTCTTGTCTTCGCTAATTACAAAAAGTAACCCGTCACAAGAAATCCTGGTATTCAAACTTTAGGTGCAATGACATTCAATAGGAATACAATTTTTCATTCTTTAAAATCTTTCCTGGCAGACATACAACTTTTACTGAGTCAGAACTGAGCTACCTGATGGAGTCATGCGGGTTGCTGTTGAGGACAGCCGTAACATCCTGAGTTTTTCACCTCTAACTGGAAGAGTTAACTGTTTTTTTATTATATCCAGGCTGTACATAGGCCGTATCTCTAATACAGTTAGCAAGTTTTAGCATTCTTTTAATAATGAGCCCATTTTGGATAATATAACTTGTACCCTTTAGCGGCAGCATAATAATTACAAAAAACATCAATATAATACTATTAACAGGTCAAATCCTTCTTCATTGGAATAAACTATTTTCAATGATAATACACACAGCATTATATGAACTATGAAACAAACAGAATAACAAAATAATTAATACAAAAAAGTTCTAGTAAAAACCTATGAGCAGTTGTTACCGCCAAGTAATTTACCGATGACTAAAAATTGTTCAATGTCGACCAGCAGATTTTACAAAATTGAATTGTAAAAACTAGGGGCTCTGTGGTATAGCGGTATAATGCTTACCCGGCAAGTGATGAGACCCGGGTTCGAGTCCTGGAGGAGCAAGTACTTTTTGTGATTCAATGTTTATTGAAAAATTATATGTATACTGTTAAAATACTAATATTTGCAAAACTAGCCTATGAAGTTAATTAAAGAAAATAAACCTGTTTATTTTATCTCAGTTAAAATATAACATTTGCTTTACTGTACTTATACCAAATCTGAATACTTTTCAGGAATTTCCTGAACCATTTAACTAATACCTAATACTGTAAATAATATAGTTTATTTACAACAATAACATAAACAAACCAACAACCGACACAGCAACAAAACATCAATAATGACAAGAATTGAAAAATGTATTAGCTTAAATCTTAATGACCGACATTACTGTCAAGAACAGGTTGAATATCAGAAAAATATTGTACCGTACTTAATATATTAATTGACTAATCGATTTATTTATTTTATTTCCAACAGTATACCATTTTACAATGTGAGAGAAAAAAGAAAGAAAGAAAAAAAAACTTACAAGATTGCTACCACTAGTTTTAAAGTTCATGCGTTTCTGCACATTAACAGTGTGTGAATATCTTATAAAATAGAAAACAGAAACTCCATAATTTTTATCCAAATTATAGAATGAAAAGTATAACCCCCCCACCCCCCCCCCCCCCCACCCCCCCCCCCCCCCACCCCCCCCCCCCCCCACCCCCCCCCCCCCCCACCCCCCCCCCCCCCCACCCCCCCCCCCCAACCCCCCCCTCTCCTTTGGGCTTTGAATATGAGTTAAATGTGGGTGCAAATTAAAATTCTCGGCCCAATGTGGCTCGTGGCTATTAACAATGTGATGCCATGAAAACCTCTGATTAGTGTTTTTATAATTCCAATCAAAACTGTTGAATCAGTAACGAATCATTTATAGCGTAGTGTTGTAATCCAGCATCTCAGATATGGAGAATTCTCATCTGTTGCCCACGTTTTCTAAGTGTACCCGGTTGTGTGTAAATATTTAGGGGAGGCGTTTGGAACTTTAATATGTATAACAATAACGACATTGTTAGTCACTACAACCGCCTTATGTAACAAGGACCAGCCTTCTTAGTTTATACACACAGAAGCGACAATAGATGGAAATACGTTGAATAACAATCGAAATGGAAGAAGAAATCGATGATAAAAAGCGCACTGGTTCTAACATTCTAACATACTCATTTTAGTTCGCACTTTGGATATATGGAACTATGTCCAATTCCACGCAAAACACTGGAGCACTGATTGGTGATCTTATTCCATTGTTTGTGTACCCCAAAAATCCTGTCAAGGACGTCCTTACGTATCCAAAATGTGGGACATATACGTACCAAAGTCTCTGCCTACTAGAATAATCAAATATTCTATTACCGTTATGTTGCTAAATACGAGATACCCTAGTTTTCCCTACTCACTATTTTAGTGAGCATCATTCTACTTTATATCTTTACAAAATTATTGATGAAGAGAGACAAAATCTCATGTAATAGTTTTAAGAAAATCATTTAACAAATTACAAAAACTAGATTAGTCTACAAAGTATCATTAACACAACGCTATTGAGTATTATCCTACATTCAAAAGATATGTCTGATATTGTGATACTAAAAACACATCAAGATGCAATCATCGTGTTACAGGATACAGAATAGCTTAGGACTGTTTTCGCTCTCTGACCCATTTCTGCAAATTTACGTGTCTGTTAACTCAGTCATCTACCCCGTCCAGCGAACATCCAAGTCAATGAATGTCATTACAACGTCTGCGGCATTGACAATATTACACAACTGTCTCGCTAATAGCCCAAGTAATCTGCATGATAGAAGAAAGCAGGTCCGTGACCCCCATTCCGAGCGATCGTCGTACCGCTGCCATCTCTATTCCGACGGCCGCAACAATTGAGCAACACAGTGCTGGCCCCCGACACATCCGCTTCCGAGTTCCGCTCTTGTACCGTGCCAACAGTATTTTAACAATACAGAATAAAATGCAATATAATGCCTCCACACTCTTACCCCATCGAGGTGGACAAGGGCACCATTAGATCACGTTACAAGGTCAAACTGCACAATAGTTTTGGTTACCAGGAATAGTAAAGGAACTCAAGTGACAATACTATAACGTTTCTATTTCTGTCCAGTTAAAGGCGTAGGCTACACATCTAATGAGCTTGGAAAGTTAACTCTTTTTTTCACACCTGTGAACATTTATGAGTAATAGATAACAGAAAATATAGCATTGCGTGATGTTTAATTATGTTATTACATGGGTGGGACACTAGCGCGTAATTCTTAAATAAGAGGGTAAATACTTACTTCTTAGGATTAAAGTATTTTTCTTTCTGCGAGTTATTAAGTGTCTTACCTTGTGAGCCGATCAACATTAACTAACTTTTCCAAAGAATGGTTTGTTTTTAGATTTGTCTTTCAATAGGTCTTCATAGTTTGCTTATTTTTCCTATATAAGAGGCCTAGTCTCACTTCTGGTATACAGGGTGATTCATGAAGTTCTCCCCCCACTTCTACAGCACATTGTACTAGTAAAAATAATGAAAAAATGTTATATAAAACATAGGTCCGAAAATGCTTCGTTAGCGAGTTACAGCTAGCGAAAGATTTCGCCTGAATTCCTGGGGTAAAGAGTAAAATAAAGCCATACTGAACTTTTGGAAAGGTTAATTAACTAAGAAATATCGTGGATTCTTATGTATTTTTATCTGATAAAGCTAATAAAATAGGTTTCAGAACTGTACCTGTAGTAGTTTTTGAGGGATTCAGGGTTAAATGCAAAAAATTGGGGCACGAAACAATGTTTTTTTAAGTTTGATGTACAATAACTTTGTTAAATTGGTAATAAATACATAAAATCAACAAACATTAATTGTAGAGAATTTAATTCTGAGAAAATTGGTATAATCAAAGTCTAAAATAAAACAGAAATAAGTACCAAAAAATCGATTTTATTCAGTATAATACATAACTAGCTGTAAAGAAATACCGTACGGTATTTAGTTAAAATAAAAAACAAAAACAAAATGTTTGTTCCTTAATGATGAAATAAATTGAGAAAACAAGATTAACTGTTAAATAAATTTGTTTGTAAATAAAAATATCATGTTTTATTACGTTGTATTTTTTTTAATAAAAATTTACTACAATTGTTCGAAAATAAATGAAGCAAAACATTTTCCCATTATTGTTTACTAATCATCGAAATGCAGTTTTTTGTTTTATTAATTTCTAAGTTGGTAACGCACGAATAACAGCTGATCAACAATGGTATTCTGTACGGTTACGTTAGAACTGTGTATTAGTGGTGTTTTGCAAGCTACAGCAGGAGATCGGGTTCTGTGAGTCGTGTTATTAAATGCAATTTTTCTGTGAGTTATAATTCGATTGTTTATTCAGCGAAAAAATGCTCTTACTTATTTACATCAGAGGAATACGCTGATATGGTTTTTATTTTGGGTTACTGTAATGGTAATGCTAGAGCTGCTGTAGAAGAATATGAACTACGTTACCCTAATAGGAGGATTCCAGATACCAAAACAATTTCAGGAACTTTTCGTACTCTTCGGGAAACAGGATCACTACCAAGTACTAGAACCAATTATGAACGAGCTGTCCAACTTGATGACGATATTGTTATTAATGCTGTTCATCGCAGTCCCGGTGTAAGTACACTACGTATTTCTAGGCGGATAGGAGTTTCGCAGTCAACGGTGTGGAGGTCACTTAATCGAAACAAATTTTATCCGTTTCATAAACCAAAGGTTCAACATCTACAGCTAGGGGATGGTCCGCTTCGCTTGGAGTTTTGCAACCTTTTGAATATTAATAATCAACTCTACAAGCGTATTTTGTTTACGGATGAGGCACAATTCACTCGGGATGGTGTCAATAACTTGCACAATGAACACTCATGGGCAAGAAGAAAATCCACATGAGGTAGTGGAACAGAACTTTCAACACCGATTTAGCGTCAATGTCTGGTGTGGCCTTTTGCACAATCGGCTGATTGGACCTTTCATATTACCTGGACGCCTAAATGCTGAGTTCTATTTGAATTTCCTTCAAGAAGAGTTGCCGCAGCTGTTAGAGAATGTTCCTTTACATCTCAGACAAAATTTGTACTTCCAGCATGACGGAGCACCTCCCCACTTTTAACGTGCCGTTTCTGCTTACTTAAATCATCAATTTCCTGGACACTGGATTGGTCGTGGAGGGCCTCACCCTTGGCCACCAAGATCACCAGATCTATCTCCATTGGATTATTGCATCTGGGGATGGATGAAAGACATTGTATACAAGACAAAAGTGAATTCTCGTGATGAATTAATTGCCCGTATTATGGATTCGGCTGTGCAGATACAGGGAAGTCCTGAAAAATTAAGAAACGCAACAAAAGCAATACACAAACGTGCTGCAAAATGTATTGATAATAGTAGACCTTGCGCCCTTTGCGGACCGCGCCCTGATTGGTCGAGAGGGGGTCACGTGATCCAAGATGGCGGCTAAGCTCCGCCCCCTGCGGGAGGAAATTCCCACATGTGCGGGAGAAATTCCCTCATGCGCGGGGAGAAATTCCCTCCTCACACTCTTATCCTAGTGTTTTGGGGTGATTTTGGGTGTCAAAATTGTTGTTTTTCGGTTAAAATCGGTGATTTGTTGGGTCCGGTGAGGGAGAAACGAGGGACGGAGGGAATTCCAACATGGCTGCGCCCATGTATCACGTGATCAAAAAAAAAAAAACCATTATGGCCGCGCCCACGTAAACATAACCTCACTTTCTTAGATGGCGGTGCCCGTGGCGCGCGCTGGCGGGAAAAATTCCCTAGGGTTCCCCTCACACTACAAAATAATTATTTATATATAATAAATATAGATAAAAATTAAGTAAGACGTTATCTGAGTGTGGTTGCGGAACACTCGTACTGTGTATGGAACACAGTACCCAGGTTAAGCATTACCGAGGTATAGGAGTCTGTCCAGTCTGAACTGGTTGTCACTTCCACGACCCGATAATGCCCCGTCCCTTGGAAAGTGAATTTTTGAAACCAATTGAAGAATTTAAAATGGAAAGTGAATTTTGAAACCAATTGAAGTTAGAGCTGGAGTTACCTCGGGAGGTATATGTTGAACCTCCCCACGATTAACGCTCGGCACGTGGGACATGTGTGTACTCTGTCGGCACAGGTCCGACAGAGAGTATGACCGCACAGCCGAAGAGCAACCGTGGGAAGATTCACCATACACACAGGACACTCAACTTTACGCGGCTGTGACAGAGGTGTCTCCTCGGCGTCCGGGGGTGGAGGAGTGGTGTTATTACGCCTGGCATCCTCCATTCTTTCCCCAAACGGATCGTAGGAAATTCTCCAAGTCCTCACGAAGCTCCCGCCAAGTTTGCGGGGCGAGTCTGATCTGTCGCCTATGGTCGGTATCTAGAAGGATGCGACTGGCCGTCCATTGCAGCTCCCGCATCAGTACTCGGATACTGTGGAGGGCCGCAATACATTCCCGCGCCTCCCAATCACTGACCCTGGGCTAAAACAGAAGAAGAAGAAGAAAGATTACATCACTTGTAAACAAGTCATAATGTACAATTCGAGTAATTCAATACCGCGTACCGTAGGTCGAATTTGTGGGAGCTCCGGTGACGGAGGTATTGAGGGGGCGTACTCTGACGACGATAGGAGCGTAGAGCCAGACTCCGTTGACGATCCGCCGGCCGGTGAGAGGCCTGAGAGGCCATCATGGGGTGGTACCGGGGAGGGCGGGCGAGTCGGAGGAGTGGTTGACGGTGCGACAGAGGGATTCGCCACTTCCACGACCCTGGGCTAAAACAGAAGAAGAAAGATTACATCACTTGTAAACAAGTCATAATGTACAATTCGAGTAATTCAATATCGCGTACCGTAGGCCGAATTTGTGGGAGCTCCGGTGACGGGGGTATTGAGGGGGCGTACTCTGGCGACGATAGGAACGTAGAGGCAGACTCCGTTGACGATCCGCCGGTCGGTGAGAGGACCATCATGGGGTGGTACCGGGAGGGCGGGCGAGTCGGAGGAGTGGGTGACGGTGCGACAGAGGCGTCTACGGAACGGCGTCTCTGAGAGGTGTCATAGCTGTTATCGTCACTGCCCGCAGGCAGTGACCATCCCCAAACGCCTGTCCTCTGAACAGCTGCAGACTGTGATTGAGACAGCAATGCAGGCTGCAGTGAGCTGATCTGTACATATACATACACCCTCAGATATGCTATTTATCACACATCCGTAAATTGTACTTTCAATTGATGGAACTAACCCTTTGATCCAGACTAGTTTCATCCCAGACCTCCTGCGGCTCGTTCAGGCGATCCAGCAGTTCCGTGATCTCCCTATCGTGCTCTTGACTCTCCGCCCGGTCAAGAGCCTCGACAAGGTCGGACTCTGCAAACATCTGTAAAACACGAGGAGAATCATCAGTGTACGCCGCTAACCGTTCAATATCGGTACATAGATGAGAGAATGGTTATTACCTGCCCAAGATCCTCGTCACAGAACTCCATGTAGTCCTCCACACGTCTCTTTTACAAACAAACAAACCCGTTAGTCATAAATTCCTTAAGGTAGTACATACGTAAAGTGTAAACACGTAAAATATCACAGTAAAACTCACAATAGGCCTGAAACGGTGAGGAGCCAACGAAAAGACATCCTCTATCACGCAGATAGGTCGCGCCGTCTGCAAATAATACAGAGGATATAAAAATTGAAAAAACCTGTCATATGACGAAAAAAAAAAACAACATTAGTACTATTTTACGTACCGTAGTGGGAATGGGTACCGGCTCACTGCGGGGTCTGACGGGGTCCTAAAACAATATTTATAAGTTATGCGATACATGTGCTAGACAACAACAACAACAACAACAACAGAAAACAAACACGAAACAAACACTCACTTCCTGACCTCTGCGAGACCACCCGCTCGCCGACCAACCTCCACGCGATGTCGATGGTCGAGTCTGCAAATAATTCTGTATCAGTAATAGATTTCATTAAAGTGTAGGGATAACGGTGTTGGATATAAACGTACCAAGTCTATGGCTCCATCATCGTCCCCTGTCCAACCGTTTGTAGACGCCGTCGAGGGTTGTTCCTAAACATTAATCGAACATTACTAAATACATCAGTAAAACAGTATAACATTTACATGAAATTATTGCATGACTTACGTCTTCACTGCCGGCTGATACCACACTCAGGAGTGCGAGAATCAACAGCAATACTGTAGTGTTCCCGATCCTGGCTCTAGGGGCACAACACAGTACTCCCAGCATGACCACGAACATGGTGGTGGCCATGAGGAAGCAGACTATGGCTAAAACGTTCACAGTCGGACATGATAGGAAAGTGCAGGATACACACGCGTCCTCTGCTTATATGCAGCCGGACCGCATCCTGTCACATGTGCTGGTACAAGGTGACCTTCGTTTCCACACCACCCATGAGGTCAGGTCTTAGGCGCGTTCTTTTTGTTAACCGAGAGCATCCCCAGTAGGCCTAACCTCTCGGGTGATGAGCCCCAACCATCGCTCATCACAGGTGGTAGCCATTCCATGACAAATTTGCTACCTCCCAACATATTTTTTTGTACCTCACCAATGACAGGACTTCTCAACTCAATGCCGAAAACCCTGTCTCTCGGTGAGATACGTTTTATTTTATACTTTATTTTTTATTTTTTTATCCTCGCGAGTGTAACAAGTAACTTTACTCGGAGAAGCCTTTCAATGTAACTCGTAAAACACTCGCAAAGACTTTTTTTATTTTTTTATTTTTATTTATTTTACAGCATCTAGAGCGAGGTACATACCCCTGGACTTACGGAGTTTAGGCCTGCCATAGAGGTATCTGTCACACACATACACACACACAACTGCTCCCGGTCTTACGGAGTTTAGGCCTGCCGTAAGAGCAGTTGAAACCCCCAGGACTTACAGAGTTTAGGCCTGCCTTAGGAGCTTACCACTCACTCACCCCGCCCCGCTCTAGAGCTTTTTTCAAAGCACAAGCATAAGTGAAGCCACTATTATGTTGAGGCAGAATACAGTGAGTATTGGAAACGATAGTCACCTTACTATCTACAATATTTCTATCAACTACGTTATTATGAAAATTAGATAAAAATTCAACTTTTTCTAACCCCTTAGTATATACAGTGACAAAGGGTTTACACAGAGCTCGTATAATCCCCTCGTCGTACTCTATACCACCCTCCTCCCACTTGATGTTGTGAAAGTGGCGCTCCAGCCACCGAGCGGTTCTGGCCATTTTAGAATTTAACTCCCCCTTATCGTATGGAGGTTTGAAATACGATGTGTGCACGAAAGAGATGACTGATTATTACAAACTCTTTTACAATAAATCGATTGTCATTATCTTTAAAAGCGTGAAACTCAACTATCGCCTCCATTTGGCCACCGTTTGAAAAGTTCAATTTCGAGAGACAGCCTGTGAGCTATGTGACTAGGGAGGAGGTCACTGTCACTGTTTTCAATTGCGGTTTTAACAGGCTCCTCAATCAAGAACAGATCTCTCAATACGATGTGCATCAGTGGGATGTTGGCAGTGAACTAATTCCACTCGTGTTTGTTAAGCGTTAATGAATGTTCACCGTCGTAGATGAACACACATTGCTTACCAAATACGTTGATGACCTTGATATCCTCCCCACCATCCGCCTTTACGTAAAACCTATGTGAGGTCTCCAAGGCTAGACTAATGCTATTGAAGTGTTTGTGAAAACTCATTAAACACATCGAATGACCAATAAACGCAACCCTTTTTACCCTTAAACAGTATTCCGAGAGAGTCACCCCGGTTTTTAACAAAACCCACAATCACACACTTTGAAAGATCACAATCAATAAAGTAAACAGACTTAAGAAAAAATTCCCGTTAACGAGTTTATAGGCTCCTTGCGTCTTGGGATCCTCGTAGGCTCCAGGTCCATAGCCGTTGATGGGTCCTCCATGGTCTCGGTCTCGGTCTTGTATGACCGTACCTTCCCACAGTACCCCTTATATACTTTTAAACCTCCAAATTAAGACCAATCAGAGACGAGTTTATTCCGACCAATGAGATTTTTTAGCAGGTGGTGCTTCCCCCTCCACCTTCTCCTCCCGTTCGTATGTGAGAGGATCTATCAAAAAAGAGACATAAATTGTGTCACAATCTCTCACATCCCAGACGTCGCGATGGGATGTTAAATTAGCACAGTCAATGGATCTACACCCTTTAAATTTTCTGTCCTTGAACAAGCAAGCGTATACTCCGGCTTTTTATACCCTTTTTATACCCATTCAGCTTCACATCATCCTCTCTGCAAAATCTAACCCTAATTCTGTCAAAAACCCGTCACATCATACAACGCGCTATTAGGTGTGAAATTAGCACAGTCGAGGTATTTACATATCTTCATCTTGCCGTGCTTCCACAAGGAAGTGTACACTCCGGCTTTTATACCCTGCCTATACCTATTTAGAGCCTGTTTAATAGGACTATTCTCATCATCCGTGTCGTAGGCCTCGGGCTCATCGTTTACCTCAAAACGAAGTTCAATTTTGGTAAAGTCCTTAACATCGTAAAAGTCGGTATAGGATGTAAAATTAGTACAGTCGAGGTGTGTCCCAATATTTTCCTCTCTTCTTCTTCCTTATAACCGCGAATGTATAACCGCACCATCGTTGCGAGAGTGTTCAACACTGGGTAGGTAATGTACATCGGCGTAGGAGTCGCTCAATTTATACCTAACGATCCCCACCACCACCACGATCCCCACCACCACCACCACCACTATTACATCATACGTTTTACGTTACCGGTAAGCAGGGTGTACGCCATGTGGGAGTCATGCAGGAGGAGACAGTACGCCGTCGTGTTTGCCGGAAAAATTATTTTTCGCCTCAAATTCCAATCTCACGTCTACTGGTCCCGACTTGATCGAATCGTTCTGTTTAGAACAATCAATCACATAGAGCGGTGGCGCGGGACTTGAATTTTTCAAAATCAACGGTAGGCGCTCCCGGTTTCTGATAGTACGAGCTTTGGAATCTTGTAAACATCTCGTAAAAAATGCACAAGTCACCGTGGACATTGTCGTAAGGATAATATTGCGAATTCAAATACAGTCTTACATTTGTCAGGTCGCAACGGTCAAAAGAAGACGCATCCTTTTTCAGATCATTTTTTCTTCCTGTCTGAAATGCCAAAACAACGTAGCGGGGTTTCTCAATTTGAGAGCTCGTTTTTTATCGTCCAACTCTGACGAGTCGTTTGTGGTAAAGAGGGGTATTCGTGAATTTCCCAGGACCGAAACGGCAGGTGAATCAGAGTATCTTTCTCAATAACACGCAATAATTTCAATTTGTAACTGTCGGATACAGTAATGTGTGGAACACGCCAGTAGAGCGAGGTTATTTCAAAGTCGAGGTTAACCGCATCCGTGCTTTTGACCGCATTAATGTCGGTAGCCGACCTCAAGATAATCAGTTCCTGTCTGACATTGACCACGATCTTTTTATAATCCTCGGCAAAACCCAGCAACAGTTTTAGAGGCACTGAATATGTAAATTCACTGGCCTGACCGGTTTCACCCGGACCTAGCCAACATGCATTCAAGAGACCAGCCTCCTCCTCTTTCCTGATGGAAATCAGTCCTTTGATTGTACTTGTAATACCTACATTTTTCACCCTGTCAACCTCTATACCACCGATCTCGTACCTTATATCGTCGAATAAAAATGCAATAGCGTTGTTTATTAATGTAACACTGACCGCGGCCCCATCTGCCTTCTTGGCACGCACTTTTCCGCTGATGTGTAAACTGCTTTCGAACGGTGCTGTAATTATATCCTGTTGACTGATTGGAATCCTGATTTCGTCGTTATTCTTTAGAGTTGACGAGGCGTACGGTTTGTGAGAGTGAAACTCCCAACCGGTTATCGCCTCATCGTACTCGACGGCCGATTCTATCGATAGCAGAGCCATACTTAAAAACCCAGCGATCTAATAAACTTGATGTTCTTAGGTGTTAACACCGCGGTCTTTTGTGATCGAATGAGGGGAACGGTGTACGGCACTTCTCTAAATACTAGGCCCATTGCCGTTTCCTTATGTGTATACGTAACGATAACGGTTCGTTTCTAAAGTTTATCAATTCACCGGTCTGGTCTTTGAGAGAGACAGCTATATTGTTCACCCTACGGACGTTCACAGGTAAATAGATGACTGTGCTCGGTTTCTCGACTATTTTATACCCTGGAGCGACTTCAGGGTAAAACTCATGCAGCACGTGTCCTTCTACACCGTTTTGAAAGGATCCTCGGGCGATATTACACTCAACACGTATCGTGTTTACCGTCATAATACTGACGGGGAGGTCGGACATGTGGACTCTATTAGGCTCGAGCATTTTCGCGGTGAAACCTAGTACAGGAGCTAGGGATCCCGATATTTCGAAATGTATCGCTTCACTGCACGATACTTCGGACCTTTAGAGTGTTATTGTTTGCCTTAAGACTGAACGTCACGCCTCCGTCAATGTGCGACTTGATATATTCTTCGATGTTTTCAATTTCGTACGACCCTTCATCTATTACTATCTCTTTACCGTTTCCGTAGTGAAACTTGTCATTTACACCCTTTTCAATGTTCGGAATTGTATAGTACGTGGACAGGTCAATTAGGCCGATTTCGTACTCCCCATCGCTCAAATCCATTGGTGGAAAGACCTCACAAGATACGTGCGGGGCCACACCGCTAAGTGAAAACATTATTTGCTAGAAACTTCAAACACAAGTGTCCGCAGACTACTGAGTCATCAGACTGTTTACGCTCATAGTTATACTGTACACTGACACCGGACCCAAAGTAAGATACGAGTTCTACCGGCGGTCTCAGATTACCAAAACTGTCAAAGTAGTACACTCTATTTCCTAGTTTATTATAACAGACCCAGTGCGTTCCTTCACCTCGTGAACTGTCCAGATTTACTATGGCCGACTCGTACAGCCGCGGGGTCTTGGGCAGTGTGTCCCTCATGTATACACCTCGAAAGTTCGGAATATCGAGTAACCTCGCGTAACGGATCAATTCGTGGTTTGTTAGAGGTTTTATCGGTATCGAGATTGTTGTTTTTTTTTTACAACACCTCTTCCTTTTCCTCACCCCACCACCACCTCCCCTCTTTGGGTAAGGTTTCAGGTAGAGACCTCGCCCTTTTGACTTACCCCTCCCTCGCTTTGTCTTTGTTTTTTTCTTTCTCCCACCCCCAAACGCTGTTTTAGCTTTCATGGCCGCAGTCACTGCTAAGGCCGCAGCCTTTTCTCCTACACTAGCGTCTCCTGATTTCACCCTTTGCCAAGCTCTTCTGGCCAATTCTTTGTCGGCCTCTCGCCGGTGTTCCAAATCCGTATATTTCGAGTACGCTATATCGTGGATTCTACAGAATTCGTCCAACTTATTAATACCCTTATCGCCACGTGCAAGTCTCTCAGACAACCTGGTGCCTGGCCCACAGTACCGAAAACCGCCGGGGAGGTGTAACTCAACTGGTAAAGCGTCAACAGCACGATTTATTATGGTGCCTACAGCGGGCAGTGCGTTTCTCAGCGCGCTGGTCACTATACCTCTGCCCCGCTTGACAGCTCGTTTCACTCTGTTTGATTTACGCTTGTGATTCGCCATTTATATACCGTATCACTTTATACAACTGTTTGAGTAGCGATTCACGCACACAAGTAATCTGCAGTACGTCGAAGATGTCCGCCTCGGATTTCGTGACAGTACCGGTAAAACTCGTCAAACTCCAGCACGTAACTGTCTGTTATAAAGTAAATACGACCGTTTATATACCTGAATCCACCCTTTATAGATCCTGGAACACCTGGGAGTACGCTTGAGGTCATCCCTAACATGGTGCCTGTGAGGGTGCATTCCTTCAACTCTACGACAAACTTGTCATCGACAAAGAAGTAGGTCTTACCCATATTACTGTTTAACGCTGCATTGACTTTCTTAATTCTGTTATGTACGATTCTGCTAATGGGTCTTTGATTGGACAGTCTAAGTGACGGGTAATCTATAACGTATAAAGTCCTGTCCACAATCATGACTACGTCTCCGTCCGGTCTCTGGTACACGGCTGAGACATTATTAAAGTTCGACGGTAAGAACGTCAACCACTCTGTAATTATCAGAGGATTGGTAAACTCTTCACGCGTTCTATGGGCTTCGTTCAGGCTGAGTATCCAAACGTATTTACCGTAAAAACGCGTACAGTCTGTTTCTCACTACTAAGAACGTGTTGAGTTTGTGCCGTAAATTACAAATGTCCCAATTCTGTAGGTGTAGGCGTGGTAGACCTAGTGGTAGTTGATGTTGTTGTTGTCGTAGTAGTAGTGGATGTTGTAGTGGACGTGGAGGAGGAGGAGGAGGAGGGGACAGGCGGTCCGTACAAAACCTGAATTGCAAGCTGTTCGTCTCTGTCCAAATCAAATTCGTACAAGTTGTTGATACCCGATGGCTGGTAATAGGACGGAAACATTACGGATCGTAACACAGACGAATGCTGAAGACCGAGAGCATGGCCTATTTCGTGGACCATCACTGTAAAGAAACGAAGTCTTCTCCGGTGCGGGTATATTCATTGTAAAGTCCCAGTCCTCTTCGAAATCAAGGTGTATATCCGATTGGTTCAGCCACGGTCGAGGGAGAAAAGCGTGGCCGAGAACACCGCCCGGACCGTCAAAATCGTAACTGCAAGTGCTTTTAAGGTAGTACGCCACGTGTTTCTTAGGGGAAATCACTACCATTATAGTGGGATTACTGTAACTTCTACGGAATTCGAGAGCAGAGTGCTTGGAGTACAAGGAAAACGCTCTCTCAACGATGTTGGCATACTGGATGCCAGAGCCAATCATGTTCCACGTGACCCGAGTTGAGTTCCATTTAACTAATGGGTTCACGGAAAACGGGGCTATGCCTTCGTCCGAGTTACCGCATCTGGGTGTGTCCATCAGCTTCAGCGTCTCCTCGTTTTCATATCCGGTCACCTGTAGTCCGAACGTCTCCTGAAACCTCGTAATGGCGTCCTTAATATTGTTAGTCAGCGATGTTTTCGTTGCTGTTGAGATAGCCGTATTTCTCCAAGTACAACAAAGTTTTATTAGCAGCTATCAGAGGAGCTACACACAGAATTAATACCGAGAACCGCATCTCGCCAGGTTCTAAAGTAAACTGACGGTAAAAATGTCAACAACCTACTTATATCTCGATCTCACCACCCTGCTCACCGGGTCTCTAAAGTATGGGTTGACAATGTTGAACCTGATCCACTCGTCTTTATCGGTTAAGTGTATAGCGTCCAGCGTCGGAGCCAGTAGTTTGTACATACCGTAATAGACTTCGCTCAGTACTCTCACTAGGTAATTCACGGTCACCGCGTCACTCATGTCGGTAGGATCTCTCAGATTAGTGATTTTACCGGTTTGCGCGTTCCAATCTTGCACCGCTCTGGTCATGGCGTGTTTTTGAAAGTATTTGAGATTAACAGCTTCACCCTCGTATAGAGGCTCTTCAATCTCGCTCAGACGCTTATGTCCAAAACTCCAATGCCCGTCTTTGCCCATTTGGGGTATACGACTATCTACATACCGTTTAGTCGTAGCGTCCTTAGGCTCGACTGGCCATCCAACGCTGCAGAGTCTGAAATTATTGAAAGTAACGGTTAGAATCTCTAATACTCTTCATAGGTGTAAGAGTATGTAGTTGTGACAGAGTGACGGCATCGTTTAATCCTTCACCATCGCTCAGGTTGATTATTCTTCTCTTTTTAGCGTCTATTATCTCAGTATCGAACGTTAATGTTCTTTTATTTAGCGTTCGCAAATTGACGGCATCCGCTTCGTTCGTAGGGTTAGCTACGTTAGGTATTCTGTTATTTCTGGCATCGAGTTTGAGTGTCTTGAGCATAGACCGGGTCATATCTGTTTTAGTGCCATTTAATTTCTTGTCCAAGGTCTGCAGGTTTATAGCGTCTAGACTCTGCTGGGCGTCGGCCACGTTACATAACCGCTTGCCCTTGATATCGTAATCACCGTCTACCGTTATGCGAAACCCGACCCCAGGAGGGCCTCTTTTACCGGTCTCGCCACCGGTGCGACCAAACTTGTCCACGCTCATTTTGAAAACTGTAATCTAAGAGAACATCCTTTACTTTTTATACCAATGCTCTATACCTGGAATTTCCTCTACCACGAATGAGTTTCAACTCCCTCAACTCTTCCACGATGTTTATAATTTCGTTTTTATGACCCGTATTACCCGCCTCAGCTGAACCTATTAAAACCTTTAATCTCTCACACAATTCATTCGGATCGTCGTAATACACGGGATCAGGGTTTGACATGTCCTTGAAGCCTTTGCCCGAGTAAGCTTTGGGAAATAGTTTTGAAATGACAAGTTCGTATTTTGTCGATTTGTTACGGTTTATGGTACTTTTATAATTGTAACCTCTTTTGTGAGCGTGTGTCCTGTTCAATGTATCCTTGTAAGTGACCAAATCAGTTTCATCGTAATGTAACGGTGCGCGTTTTTTAAAGACCAATTCGTACAGACCTTTCGTAGGTTTGTAGTACACATCATCTATGACTATACTGCCGTTACTATCGAAATTTAACACTTTGTTTCCAATCATTAGTGTGCCGTTATCATAGCGTGGTCCGTATATGGAATCAATCTTTCTTTGACTGGGAATGTCCTTCATCAGTGACTTCATGTACTTGACTGTAAGTGCATTTTGGAATGTGTTTTCCACCCATTGTGAAGCCTCTAGTTGTCCTTTAGCGGTGGAAAGGATATCGCTTGCTTCGGGTAAAGGTGGATCACTAGTCTCCAGCACTTCGTCGTCCTGTAAGTAAGCGGATACTCTCGGAGATGATGTTACAGCGGGAGAGAAGAGTTCCTCTTTTATCTCCTGCTGCTCTTCCTCAGGTTCGATTTTTATATTTTCGGAATTCTTGGTTTTCTTTCGCAGTTCAGACAGGAGTGGTTTGTACTGGTTTTCCAGACGTATCTCGGTAGACAGAGTCCCTTGTTTAAACTCCTTATACTTTCGCCTGATGGCCGTTCTCAACTTTGATATCTCGGCTGTAAGCTGTTTCTCGTTCCGCTCCATTTTTATCAATGATGCCACCATCTGTCCGTTTAACATTTATATACGCTTTCCTCATTTGCTCAAAAAACATGTGATACATCAATACCTCTGCACTCATCGTATCTTGGAACGAAATGAACCTTCACTCTGTCGTCAAATCTTACCTTCTTCTTCTTGTTTGGCTCCATATTGCACACTGACCGTGTCCGTGTTGAGTTGACACTTTTAACTACGGTAGTTCGACTTGTCTGAAAAACATTGCGCGTTTCTTGTGTTTTCTAAGGTAGTGTATAATGTCACCAAGTGACGCTACCGTACCCAGTTTTCCTGAAGTAGACTGATCTCGGTATTTGCACTTGCGCTCGTGATCTAAATACAAACGTCCTCTTCCATCCGTCTCTCCACTGCGGGATCTCAGCCACCGTGTACTTGTCATTCTCTACCGTC
This sequence comes from Homalodisca vitripennis, assembly GCF_021130785.1. NCBI lineage: Eukaryota > Metazoa > Arthropoda > Insecta > Hemiptera > Cicadellidae > Homalodisca > Homalodisca vitripennis. The sequence goes on from NC_060210.1 coordinate 90,378,331, forward strand.
TTATCCATGTACTCTTTTAACCGAGCGATAGGGTTCCTCACCCTACCGTGTATATGGATCAGGTATGAGTTGAGTAGCCAGAACTCACAAGGATTGGCTCCTGTAAATCTCCTCCACGCCTCAAACTGATCACGGTTTGTAATACTATACACTCCGTCCATCAGACTTATTCCGAACATTTCACAGTACATAGGGACAGTTGGTAAGGCCACCTTTAGAAATTCTGAAGTAAAGAGGCTCTGGCACAGATTATTTACAGCCGCAAACTCTTTGTTTCTCTCGCCTCTCGGTAGTCCACGTGGGACCGGCCCGTACGCCACGTTATAGCTGATGTCGCTGTAGCATTTCGAGGCCAATACTTGTCTGTAGATTGTAACGGGTTTCCTAATAGGTATAGTTCGCTCCGTGAGAATGATGCAACGTGAGGTGTGTGGGACTTTACAAGCGTACTCCAACATCTTTATACAGACTTGGGCAAAGTATATACCGCCGTGTGCGTTTCTCAACGGTACAAGCTTACCGAATTGGTCTGGAAACGGTCTGAATCGGGACAAGAGGTTCTGCGATTCCCGCACAGTACACTTTAACATGTCTTCGTGGTATACAACGAGTTCAAACGGTACACCTTTCTCTTGGCTCTTTTTCAAAAATTCTATCCAGATATCGCGGTTATAAAACCGTTCGCTGGACGAAATCATTAACAGAATTACAGGAGGAATGGTTGCACTGTACTGTCCTTGGCGTTTGTGTCTCCAACACCTTCTATTGAAAAGGAAACCGTGTGGTGGTCGTCTGCTACAGTAATTACCGCAAAATTTTTTCTTGTCCGGGTAGTACCACGTACACAGATTTGAGTTGACTTTGTGGAGTCTCTGGTCCGAGAACCCTCTGATGTCGTTATAAGTGTAGATCCTCACCATTATAGATCTTGAACAAAACTGTCTATACCTACTCGGTACCTCCCTTTATCAATGTCATCGTCCTTGCTAATGACGATAAAACCGTGTTTGTCCTTCCACGCCATACTGCACAACTGTTTGAATTTTTCAAATCTCATATCGGTATTGACGTGATCACTGTAAGCGTGGTGTAGATTCATATCATCCTGTTTGAAGAGTATTATGAAATTTGCATTGTCTCTGACCAGCTGTTTCGGTACGTGACTGTAGGTTTGACCGAGATAGAATGTATCTACGTTCTTGTGCCTCCCCATAGCAAAGTAACTGCGGATATTGCCGTGCTTTTCGCAAGCTATATCGTCAAAAATCATCAAAGAGTTTTCCTTAGCCTCGTCCGGTTTAATGACCAGGGAGCTATCGTCGTACGCGAAATACCCTACTTCCTTCGGTATAATTTTAGTCAGTAATTGATACTTTGGTTGGTACAATGACTTTGAAAATACGTACACATTCTCGAATCGTAATCCGTTCGGATCGGTGATCAGATTGAATAACACGTTTGTTTTACTACAGTTTGAAGGACCTACAATTAAACCTCTTATCGAGTCTGGTAAAAGCGGACCGTTTTTTGTTTTTGCGACTTAAACCGCTACCTATATACTCGTCCATGTTGTGGACGTTAAACGTCGTGGCTTGCTTTACGAGCTTCATTTTGGTAATGACGGTTCCACGGTATTGCATCATGTTTTATAATTTACTTTCTTTTTTAGGTTTAATAATATCTTTGGAGTTTACCCAGCTATTGTGAGTATCGTCAAAACCGCGCCACCGCACCAAGACCTTGGAGCCTTTCCGCCGGAGTACTTTATCAACGAGATAGGCATTTCCTGTTGCGGTTCTTATCAGTTCCTGTTCATAGAAACCGCCTTGCAAAATATCACCTCTTATGTCTTGTAATATATACGTTACAGGTTTTGTAGGTTTTATCGCAAATATTGTAAATATTTCATTTGACCAGTTGGGTAGATATCCTTTTTTAAATACACCTTTGTATTTGCTAATTCTAACCTGATCGCTTACACGGAATTTGGGATTTTTTGTTTTAACCACTTTATTATGTTTATTTATGCGGGCGAGAATCTGTTTTACGTGTTTTCGTCTAACATCTTTTGGTTTCATACCGATTGTCCTGTGCACACTACTGTTGTACTCCTTGACTATGTCTGGTAAAATACTTAACCACTCGTAGCTACCGTGTGCCGTAAATCTCTCGTACATTTTTTCTTTCAGGGTTCTGTTTAGACGTTCCACAATAGAAACTTTTCAAATGTGATTGGGTAGAGTAATGGTTAATGCTGTGTTTGTTTAAAAGTTTTTTAACGTGACTGTTGTACCATTCTTTACCGTGGTCCGTTTGAAAGTTTTTCATCTTGTGTTTAGACAGTATAGGTTCTAGTGCATGCGCGACTTCAGCGCCGGTCTTGTTCTTTATAGGAACGGCAAACGCAAATTTTGAGAAACAGTTTAGCATCGTCAGTATATACTTGTAACCTCTGTTTACTCTCGAGTAAGGTATCATCTCTACAAGGTCGGCTTGATACAGGTCATTAATTCCTTTCAGCGTAACCCTGCGTCTGGGGTAATTACGCCTAGCCGGTTTGTGCAGTTCTTTCGCTATCGCGTCCATTTTGTAAATGAAGAAAAAATAATCTGTATACCGGTATTTATATTCGTCTAAGTGGTGTGGTTTGGAACACCCACATCGAACACTAGCATGCTCGATGCCCAGGTTAAACAGTATTTGATTTTGAGGGCCAGTCCAGAAGTAACTGGTTGTCGCCCGGTGATCAAATACTGTCCCATCCCTTGTTGCTTAGACGGTTTAGCGGAGGCAGTTGCATTTACCTCTCCACGCATTTTTTAGCAGAGACCTTCTGCAAGTCCTACAGCGTAATGTCCTGTCTAGATGTTCAATATCATCGCTAGATAGCGAAAAAGTAATATACATGTTCCGTATGGATCAAAACTTCCGGCTCTAGCGCAAGGTTTCTTTCCGTACCGAGAAGGTAACTGTTGGGGGTCATACGGTATCTTATCAAATGGATAATGGAGGCGTTGGGGCGTAGACTTTCAAAATACATCCGGAAGTAAGGTTCTATAGCCAGACCTGTGATGGCACACGTTAGGTCGCAGTAAGAGTGTGAACCTCCAAGTGGTGTGTACAGTACACACTCAGCACTGAGGCAGTCATATTTACCGTGCTCCTCCATGAGAGCGTCCATGACCGTTCGTGGTACCTCTAAATTCATAAGGGCACGGAAGTCATTACGGAACTGCTTGACCACGGTTTTTTTTTTTTAGCGAGGTCAAACAGGGAGTGTGGCTGGAATGGTCTAGACTCGGCCATGGTTTGAGTTAGAATGAAACACTCGCACCTCCCCGGCGACATTGACTTGAGGTCATGTGACCTCTCCCTTCCATAAAGCTCTCGCGTTCTGTAACGCAGTCAGTCAGTTACAATGTTGGCAACTGTGCTGGTGGTATTGTGGCAGTACCTCGCCAAGGAGCTACCGCCTCCACCGCCACCGCCTCCTCCGCCACCGCCTCCACCGCCACCGCCTCCTCCGCCACCGCCTCCTCCGCCACCGCCTCCATCGCCGACCGCTAAAGGTACGTAATACTTGTTTCAAAAGTTTACTAATGATTTTCAATCAGATAGATACTCAGAGTATCGGATTTTTTTCAGCATCAGGGTCTCGTGTCCCTTTCGAGGGACCTATAGAAGACTACGACGTCGGGTGGTACTCCGACGAAGAGGAGGACAATGCAATGTTCTTGAAATACTTGGAGGCTGTAGGTAAGTCCTTAAGATAGTCTCTCTCTAGGTCAGGCCGTGCCAGTGGGGTACCTCCAGGGGTTCTGTCGTACGCACAACATTCAGGTCCCAGGGCTTACAGAGTTTAGGCCTGCCTTAGAGACCTTCATTCGTGACCCCAGGGCTTACGGGTTTTACGCCGGCCTTAGAGGTCTCATTCACACACAACATTCAGGTTTACGGGCTGTTAGGCCGCGCCAGTGACCTTCATTCGTGACCCCAGGGCTTACAGGTTTTACGCCGGCCTTAGAGGTCTCATTCACTCGCGCTTCCAGAACCCCTGAAGCTGTCCGGGGCATAGCCTTGTCATGTGCAAGTCTTTAAGAATCAATATATGGAACAGGACTCACGCTTGCGATTGGTGACGGTGATAGTGGGGAGTATGAGGCTCGTGCGTCTTTATAAGTCAGTCAGTTAGTTAGTTAGTTAGTGTCAGCATGTCAGATGAACAAAGAGTTATTACCTTGACTTTGAAAAAGTTCACTGATATGTGGAAGGCGGGTCTGTGAACTTACGGAGGATCGGAGGAGTGTACTTAGAATAGCAGAGGAGATGCGAGCGAATCGACTAATGGGATCAGAGTGTAGTTACTTGTAAGTTTTTAGCCTTTTACTGTAACCGAATGGTAGAGTTTCATACTTACCTTCGTGTTTACGTTTTGGTCCAGTCACTTTAAACATTTTAGTCTCTTCTACGGTAATTATGTTTCTGTCTTTAGTACGCCTAATGCGGTTCTCAGTGATCTCTAATGATTGCTTGCTTTCAGAAAGTACCATTTCTTTTAATTTTGAAAAATTTAGTTTTTCACTAGTTTTTAAATTTAGAGTAAGGCCTTTTATTTTACAAACTTCAACTAGTGCGTTTTTATTAGTGGACCAAACAAGATAGGCATAAGTCTTGGGGCCTCCGGAAACAAATTCTACTATGTATGAGTCTGGACCATAGTCGGCCAACTCGTCGGTCATTTCGCCCAAGTAGTCCTCTGTGGGGACACTGTACGAACCTTCCTTACGTATGTACAATACACTATCGGTATCATAGTAAAGTACTTGTTTGCCTATTCGATCTAAGTAACTGTACAGCTTAAGTCTAGCGTGTGCGGTGGTGAAGGCCGCGAGCACAACATTTACGGTTCGCAGGGATTCACCGACTTCGTCTATGTTCTGCCAGTTAACAAGGAGGACCTCTTCGTTAATTTCTTGAATGACGTTTACTTGTGTCCCGGGACTTGTTAGTAATTTAAAAAACTCGTCGGGTTCTCTAATGATGGAAGTTTTAGTTTGGTTCTCCCTCTGTCCGAATTTTCCCCAAAACGAATTTAGCATCAATTTTGCGAGAGAGCGAAGACCCCCGTTTTTTTCAATTTTGGAAGGGTCGAGTCTGACACCTTCGTGTTTATAATAATTTTGAATATACACGGCTTTATCCTCTTCTGTGAGGCACCAGGAGGGGTAGCCCGATGCCTCCTGTTTAATTTTTAGAAACTTATTTACAAAATCGGTAAAAAGGCCACCGTCTTCGTAAGTAATGATTTTATAATCCCAAAGCTCGTACATTTCTAAGATGGTATACCCCTTCTCTACAGCCTTTCTCATTTCCTGCATCGTCCATGTCCCTGTCAATGCTCTTTCTTCGGTGCTATGATTACAGTCTGTGTTTAGCATTTCTAGACCACATGTACGGCATAAGACAAACATTAATTTATTGTTCATACGTGTAGGGAGGACGGGATGGTACAAATTTAGCGGAGGCGATACTTTACATTTTAGGAGTCCTTCGGCCTCCATGCCTCTTTCTCTACACTCCTTGTCACCTACAAAGATTTTTGGATGGGATAAAACATAAGGCAAAAAACTTATTGACAAACGGGTACAAGGAGCAAACGTCTACATACTGAATTGTTTCCCCGTCCTCGCACTTGTGGAAGGTTTTAGCATTACCTGTCCTTCCCCCGAAGAAGGCATCTCTGGGATTGAGCGGGAGTGTGTTTAGGATGGGGAGAGAATTTAGATAATCCAATTTTTGTTCTTTCTTTATTTTATTGAATTCACACTCCCACATTTCAATTACTTCATAGTCGGATGCTCGGAGACGAGCCATTTTAGCTTTGGTTCTCTCGAACCTTAAGTGCAGGGAGTCTGAGGGATCATCGGGCAAGGATGCTTCCCTATCGTATCTGAAACATTTTGGGCACCCATGGAAATAACAGCCCTGAAATTCGTATACGCGCTCCCCGTCAAAACCGTCTACTTTTAATCCCTCGATTTTTACTTCTCTTTCCCGTCCTGCGTGTTGGATCCTAATACCGCGTTGGTCTTCCTCCCAAGTAAGCCATTGTAAAGCAATAGGCGATTGGTTATCAACCATACGGTATCCGTTCTTTGGGACTAGGCCAATAGTGTTGGGTTTTAAGAAATTCCGTCTAAAAACCAAATTACAGGCGCTGGCTATGGTGACGGCTTCTATGAACGGGTCTACATTACATTCTTTCAAAAACATGTTTCTAAACTTAATACACGCTTGCGCCAGTATCTCCACATCGGAGATACAGTACTCGACCAACTCTTTTTGAAAGTCAAAAACTACATTTTGTTTAAGTTGATCGTTGTGCCAATTTTCAAAATCTTTGTAAGACTTCTCAAACATTGATTCAGGGCAATAGTACTCCTTGGGTGGTATGGGGCCTACATAATTTTGGTTTGCCAAAGTGTTGAAAAGATGAGGGAAGTAACCCTTCTTCTTCTCCGGGGGGAGATCAAAGGCTTTGGGTAGTGCAGAGAGGGCCATGGGGAAATAATTTAGCGAATCGATAAATCTGACGTTATCTAATTCCATAAGAATGACTTTAGTGCCACGCATAATTAGCTCTGGAGTGAATTTTGATTGTTCGAGAACGTACTTTAACAGAAATTGAAAGTCGAAACCCTGACCGTTATGAGCCATTACACATACGTTTTTGAATTTTTTTCTCTCCTCCATTACGTAATCCATGAATCTTACTACAGGGTCTTGTCTAAACACACGAGTGCGGGAGGTACAATTTTGGCAATTTTCCCCACCAATGCATTTCCAACAAAATTGTTGAGAAACACAAAGGTTAACTTTATGAACTCTAGATTCTTCCGTTAAAATTTCATCTTGACGGGTCTCTAAATCAAAGAAAATGAAAAGAAAGTCTTTGGTTTTGGGTTTTCCTGTGTCGACCCGCATGTAGCACTGGTGGTTTGGGGCCATGAACTCGTTACAGATTTTACAAAACACTTCACCGCACACATGTTTTGACTTACGATTGTTCAAAAACACAAGTCTTTGGCACTGTAAGCATTTTTTTACCGACTTACAACGTTCACTCTTGTGGGCCGCGAAACAAATCTGATTTTTCATGGTCATGTTACAGTCAGGGCACAAAATTCCCCCATGCTCCTCTTTACAAGGCGGAGAAGAGAAACGGATTGACATGCAGGACAGATATTTGAACACCTATGTACACCTTTGTGGTCGTAAGGGACATGGCATGCTTCACAATAGAAACGGCACGCAAAAGCTGCAGTTAGGCTAGTTATTACATTATAATGGTTTTCGTGATACAACAAGTTAATTTTGTACAAAGCACTTTCATTATTACCATTAAAATACACTTCTCGGCCTTTACGGTTGTAGTTATAAACTGTAATATTATATTTTTTGAGGTGTTGGTCTTGGAATTTATTAAGTTCGGGGACCCCCGCTCCCTCTTTCGGTATTTGAACTCGGGCTTTCGCCATCAATTTTTTCGCCTTTGTTGTTTGTCTCGCGCCTTTGTCTTTTTTTATCAATTCATACTCGGGATCTTTTTTAGCATTGGCCTTTGCTACCACTATAGCTCGGGGCAGACACAGACTATCGCTATTCTTAATGACTACGATACCTCTACGTGCTTTACATTCTTCTTCAAAGTTATTATAAAAACCTGGTCTTACTCTAGCACTACCTACAGGAAGATTAATTCTAGTACACTCTACTCTAAACGTATCAGCTGACTTTACGGAATCGGCATTACTTTGAATTATGCCACCAAAAATTTCGAATAAAACATCACTTTTGACTTGATGAGCCGGCCGAAACGCTACATAACCTGGCTCTTTGGTTTTCAAATTTAAACTGTGAAGTGTAAATCCCAGGTAGTCTGAATCTGAACAGTTTGATTTTATGTCATCGACTAATTTGGAAAATCCGGTTTTTATCCAGTCTATTTCACTTACGTTATCTGGTACTGTATTAAATTTGAAGGTGGTCTTGGTACCGTAAACTCTGTATCTTTTTACATACGTCTCGTATTTTCCTAGTACTTTTACAGGATCCAGTTCCATACGAGACTCTGGACCCACTTCAATAGGTTGAGATTCCATTGCAACAGTAATATATTAAAAAATAATATCTGGGTAACTAGGTAGGTAAGCACTGTCTTATTTATTTTATATTAGTAATTAGCGAGGTTTACTTGTCTTGATAATTTTACACAATGTTGTGCAATATCAAGGAACAGAGCGACATAGGTCTTACCTCTTTGACGTTCACCTCCAGACTGGCGAGACAGGGAAATCTCTGCCGACTGTGTAGAACACCGGCCAATCAGAGTGCTTGGCGGCTATTTTAGACCAATCAGAGACGCGTTTATTCCGGCCAATAGGAAGTTTGCGGTTGCAGTCGTTACATGTCTGGTTTTTTTTTACAGGTAACCGCAAGGGACCCGGAGGCTGACCACGGTGACCACTGATTATGTAGCAATAAATAGCTTATCTTTACTGAGTCGTTTTATTTGAAATCCCCGCCGAGAAAAAAGTGAGGTTATGTTTACGTGGGCACAGCCATAATGGTTTTTTTTTTTGATCACGTGATACATGGGCGCAGCCATGTTGGAATTCCCTCCGTCCCTCGTTTCTCCCTCACCGGACCCAACAAATCACCGATTTTACCGAAAAACAACAATTTTGACACCCAAAATCACCGATTTTACGAAAAAAACAACGATTTTGACACCCAAAATCACCCCAAAACACTAGGATAAGAGTGTGAGGAGGGAATTTCTCCCGCACATGAGGGAATTTCTCCCGCACATGTGGGAATTTCTCCCGCAGGGGGCGGAGCTTAGCCGCCATCTTGGATCACGTGACCCCCTCTCGACCAATCAGGGCGCGGTCCGCAAAGGGCGCAAGGTCTACTGATAATGATGGCCTCATTTTCGAACATCTATTATAAAAAGGTGCGTACGCTTGGCCCAACCTGATTAATTTTGCTTAAAACTAGTAATGTATTATACTGAATAAAATCGATTTTTTGGTACTTGTTTCTGTTTTATTTTAGACTTTGATTATACCAATTTTCTCAGAATTAAATTCTCTACAATTAATGTTATTACCAATTTAACAAAGTTATTGTATATCAAACTTAAAAAAACATTGTTTCGTGCCCCAATTTTTTGCATTTAACCCTGAATCCCTCAAAAACTAATACAGGTACAGTTCTGAAACCTATTTTATTAGCTTTATCAGGTAAAAATACATAAGAATCCACGATATTTCTTAGTTAATTAACCTTTCCAAAAGTTCAGTATGGCTTTATTTTACTCTTTACCCAGGAATTCAGGCGAAATCTTTCGCTAGCTGTAACTCGCTAACGAAGCATTTTCGGACCTATGTTTATATAACATTTTTTCATTATTTTTACTAGTACAATGTGCTGTAGAAGTGGGGGGAGAACTTCATGAATCACCCTGTATATACGTCCTCAGCATTACTATTGAAACGATTTCCCAGCGATGGGGAACCATAGGAAATAGAATTAAAGTTCTGTTATACTTTTTCAACTTATCTTCCTTGAAATTAAGCGCCTTTCTTTAAGTTTCCGTGTTTTTTTATCATCTCCCAGTATTAAAGTTCTTTATTCTTCAATGTAATGCTGACTCAAGTTACAAAAACCTGCTCAAAATCCATTGTAACTTAATTTATCAATATGTCTCATAGATTCACTTCACTTTCCATTGTATATTCCTATACTTCTAGTTTATGTCTTGTCATCCATGCCTTCATTGTCATAATCCTCTAGTGGCATTGTATTCCGCTTTACATCATCGAACTTCTTTATGTTGAATGAGCCATTGGAACAAAGTTATGATATTCTTTTCAATTATATCCCTCCCACTCTGTGTATTTCATCTTCCACGTCATCTCGTTTGTTTTCATACGTATCCACCATCCTATTCATTCTTTCAGTACTTTTCTAACAGTCCTTTGCCTTGCAATTATAAGTGCCATTTCAGTACTTATTCGATCACCTTAACTTCGTTTTTCTGCAGCTCTTCTTGTATTTGTCGTCTATCACGCCGTAATTGTGTAATCTTCTACCAGTGGTGAATGATCAAATCAAATTTGTGCTAGTCTCTCTCATCTTACTTATCCAATTTTGTTTAAATCATTTTTCATGGAATCCTATTTCTTTCTTTCAATCTACCTCTCTTCTTATCGTGCAGTACTCTTCTTAGAATCTATATTTTCGTATTTCAGCTCTAGGGCCACGATCGCTAGCTGCGTAGCCGTGTTACATGTCTTTTTAAGCTACACATAGTGCATATATCATTTATACTGAAGATACACCAGATGAAAGAATATATGTTACTCTTTGTTTTTCTAACAAAAAGAGAATATATATATGGTAAGATGTTTGTGTTCATCGTCGTTCGTTCGTTCCAGTGGCCCATAAGGCCACTAATAAAGGGGATAGAGGATAGGGATAGGTTGAAGTGCTTCCCACCAAAGCGATTTTACGAAATATATGATATTTCTTTGGGTAAGATAAGGGCTATGCGTTGGATGAGAATAAACTTCCCATCCGAAAGGATTATTCATTTTTGGGTCTGGACATCAGTGTGATGCCTGTCACAATGAACAATCATGGCAGAGAATTTTTGGGATAGTATGGTTTTTTACTAGTGGAAATCCAGGCAATGAATAACAGTATTCAATGCAGAAGTCTACAGTATTGCGCAAAACTAGCCAAGCTCCGCCGAGCGATAAAACTATAGACGCGGGAAGCTTACGAACGAATGTTGCTTCTACACAATAATAAGGATTGTGACAGTTTTCTGTATAACATCCCTAGACACCTCTATATTTTAACCAGAATAGGCATTTTAAGAAACGAATATTCACCAATGACAACGCAATAGTCAATCTGGCAAAGGCCTCGAGCCTCTAGGAGGCCTTGGATTACCAGGGTCTGATTTTGTTTAACCGAAAGTTTCTAGATGCCGGGTCCGTACACCATGAGTGTCGGTAGAAAGATTCTAAAGATATGGATGCTCCTAGAGGTCATGGATAATCAATGGCCAGTATTTCTCGTAGGCTTAAATATCATAGAGGTCCAACTGCTAGAGGCTGGAAGTGCCTGAGAACTCCCAGACGCTGAGAGATACATAAGTACATTAAAAGCCACGTAATAGCTAATGAAAACAATATTTTTGGCCTTCAGTCACATAATGTTATCGTAGTTCATAAGGGACCAGGAGTTTTGGTTATTGAATAACCTGGTACCTGAACGATTCTAGTCCTGAATGTACCATATACCATATCTTGGATAATCTAACTTCTAAAGCTTATGACAAAATGATTACCATTTTAAATCTAGGGAACTTAGTCTCTGAGAGCTATGATATCTGTATCTGAGTAAGAATCCCTATATATGTTTACATTATACTTCTAGAAATATTTGTCATTTAGTTTTCCGGGTATCAAAGCTTTCAGTCTCTAGAAGTCACCAGCTCTAGCAGCTCTCGGCCTATTGAAACCACTGGGCCTATCAGACCTTACTGTTATAGTAAATTCTGTGTTCTTGGAAACTTTCTTTCTCTAGAATCTTTCTATCTATAGTTTTCAGGTATGTGGAAATTCCCAGCTTAAAGGAGTTTCTTGGTTTCTACAAGCCCTTAGGCTCAAAGTATTTGGCATAAATAGCTATGCCAAATGCTACTCGATCTTAGATGGCCTATAACAGCTGTTGGCGTTTGGAATTTTCCAGTTTCAGGGGTATCTCAATATGTGGAGGCTTGGGGAATTAATCTTCAAGAATCTCCCGAGAATCGAAAGAGGCAAGATGTAACGAGAGAGTTATAGAATAGACGAACAGACAGACACGCTAGCGTGAAAGATTTTGAACTGCCATTTTGGTTCAAAAATCAACAGGGTTTTTATATGGGCCAAGAGGGCCCCATATACCAAGTTTCAAGTCTCTAGGACTTTTCTATCAAAAGTTACAGACGGACGGGTAGACGGACAGACAGATGGATGGAATGCCTTTTAACCTTTCAACCCCATATCAATATGGGTCTTCCTTATACCAAGACAAACTTATGTATCTATGTACGTAAATTTCTAGGACCTATCAAGAGTTGGACAGATGCATAACGGACTGCCAATTACATCTTAAGAATTCCCTATCGAATTCTTAATACATAATCATCGTATCTCTTTGTAAGTATTAATTTCACTTTAAACATAAATTATTATATAAATAAGGTAACAATGTTCCAAAATAATAGTGATATCCATATGCATCAAACAATGTCGGGTTAGTTACACCATTTAAGGGGGTCAGTGCATCCTATCCCGGTACTTGTTAACTTATGTTCCTTTTTCAAGAAAACTACTAAAGACAGTTATCTTCTGTTTATTTTACTTGAAAGATCAGACCTTCTAACATATTTGGAATGTTTTTAACTAAAATTTGGGCATGTCCTGATTTGTTTATAATTTAATAAAATAAAGCATTTAGTTTAAAAAAACAATTAAACTAATTAAAAAAACATTTTTTTTGTCAATTAATTAAGATCAATTTTTAATTCCAGTGATGTATCTAAGTTATATCTATAAGCAAAACAAATTTCAAGGTCGTACCATCATTGGTTATTGAGAAAAAGGAACATTAGTGTTAAAAAATATAACTTTCGGAAAATCACAAAAATATGAAAGAAAAACACATTTTATTACATAGAAAGGTAAATATTTACATTAGTATTTTCCTGGTGCATATGATGGTTCATCCCCCTCTTCCTCTTAAAATTTGTCTTCTAACTTCCTTTTGTGTAAATTTTTGCCTTGCTTTATTTTCTTTTCCAGCTCATCCTCCGCCTTCTCAGCCTTCCGGATGCGCTGTCTGTCCAGTGTTTCCATGGTCCCAATCAGACGATTCCCTGGTTTTAGGCCACTGCCCGTCAATATTTTGCAGATCCCAACTCCTCCATCATTAAAACTACACACTGCCAAGTTTACTCCTAGTTTTAGTATCCCTAGCCGCACAAAAACTCTTTTTGGGATGTAGCTCCACATAATATTGTTGAAGGGCTCATTTGTATTTTGAGTCTTTCCCCTCAAACATCTAGCCAGTAAACTCTTGTCTGACAAGTCTTCAAATATTGGTTTAGTAAAAGACATGATGTCAGGTGGCAAGTGGAAGTGTTTGGTATGGTCGTAAGTTTCCTTCATTTTCTCTGCCTTGCGGTACTTACACCACGTCTCATCATCATCAGGACACAGACCATGCTGTGGATCTTTCATTTGAAGATTTTATATGGTAATATTCTCCCCACACAGCATTATACATATCATCAACTGTTTTTAAGCAGTTCCTCCTGATGGCTAGTCCATAATAATTTTGGATCTTGAGCACCGCAGCATCTGTCAAGCGCCCTTTACCTAAAAACTTTTCGTTCGGACGCTTTTTTGTTTTTTACTTTTAGAGCTGTCAGTCAGCTGGTAGAAGCAGACCAGGTTTGGTCAGGTTAGCCAACACGACAAAGAGGAATAGTACACCCACAAAAACATAGCACTATATTATGATATAATAAGCAGCGCGACATCTGTGGCATTTGAGGACGGTTTTGCTCGAGTTGTAGCTGGAAAACAGCTGACATACTCTCCTAAAATTGAACTTTTTGTAACTTTACAGTTAAATTAGGTTCAATTGTTATATATCGTTGGAAACAGGAGATTCTAAACTATAAATTTGTAAGATAAACCAATTTTGGGAAAAAATTAAATTTTTAGATCCACTGACCCCGTTAAGCCAAGAGAATATCGGTCAGGCTGTACTGATTATAAAGATCTCTACGTTGTAGGATTCATCTCCGCCCCGAATAGCAGAATAACTATTACAGTATCGAAAAAGTTCACGAAAAATTCAGGCAAATGGAAAACAAATATTTTTATACGATAGTATAGATTGAAAGGGTCTGTTAAATCTAATCAACTGATCTTGTGTACATTAATTTATGATGACAACACAACATGTTTAAATAATTTATCGACTATTTTTTTATTTATATTCTTGAGATCATAGAGTAAGCTTGAATTTCCCGACACTTATTTTCAATCTTCTCTGCAACCGCTGTTGAACATAGAGTAAGAAAATATCGGAATAAAAAAAGTAAGTTTTATTAAAAATATACTTTTAACTGTACATTTTAGTAAATATTGTATATTAAAGATGAAGATACTATTTGACATTTACTATGAATTTAAAGATTGTTACAAAACCTATCTTATTTGTTTTTTTTATAGATACATATGGCAACAAGGCAAACTCAACATTGGTGTCTAAAATATATATAATTCACTCGAACCTAAAAAGCTCATACACCGACATAGTCTACGAAATAGCGTGTTAGGCCGCTGGTAACTGCTAGTTATTTTGACGATAGTTTATTTCGATATATTAAAAGCCTTCATGAGTTTCGATTACTTTGAGGATATATTTGATTATTTTATCATTAATTCCCGCTAGATCTAACAGACAATTTTTGATGTCAGGGCGTCGCCAACACTATAGTTGCAACATCTTGCATACTACTTTTAAAACGTCATAGTTTGTGATCAGTGGTCTCAAAAACCGTACATATATCTGCTTAGGGCAAGTAGGAGTTGTCTTACATATTCTAATATAAAAAAATTATATGCAATACGGGAAGTTTCATAAGCAGCGTTGGTATCTTTAAAAACGTCCTTCTGTGTCGTCCAGTTGTCTGTAAAATGCAACGCTGGTGTAAACAAATCAGCTGTTTTGCTTGTAATGTAAACAACAAAACCGAAACCAGCTAAGATCTCATAACAATAAAAGAATTTTAAGAATACCAGTTCAGTTTATTAAAACACTGTATTTTTTAGGTTTAGTTTATGAATACTTTATTTTCGTAAATTAGAACTCTTATTTATTTACATATTATTTTATGTATTATGTCAGCTTACTCAATGAGTGTATTTTAAATCTTTAATTTTACTAACTAACTATAATTATCTTATTGTTTATATTTTGTTTGTAATTTTGAAAGGTAAGGTGCTATTAATCGGAGAGTTAATGATTCACCTAATAAATACAACTATTTTTGTCTTTATAGATTTTTATCCATTTAGTTGTTTTAGATTATAAAATAGGGAGAGTTTGCAAACTTAATTATCTGAAGATGAATTGATTATTTCCTTTGTTGTGTTTACCACATAGCTTAACCCTAATATTCCTTCTCACATAGTCTATAGTAAGTTTCACTAAGATCAGTCAGTTTTATCTATTTGATACATTTAAAGCCATTGTTGTTTTCAGGTTTTTAAATCCTAAAATATGGGTAGAATTGCCTTGATAGGCCTAGGATTATTATCACATACAGGCAGTTTGTGGACTTGGTGGACATAACACACACCAACAAAATCACAGTGATCATTGTCACCTGTGGTCCTTAGGGTTAAGACTAATAGTAACGGTTCTGATGGTTCTAGTTATGAATAAACAATGAGACTGTATATTAAAGTGTATTCAAATCGAGTTGTAGTTACTTTTTTCATACTTTTTTCAATATTTAATTATTCTAAGGTCATATTCTGAAACTAGGACATACTATAGCCTACAGTATAATCTCCTAGGAGGATACATGTCATTTGTCAATGGGGAGACTTTACTAAGTGGCCTACACTCGTTATTCGGTTGTTGGTAATTCTAAGCAATATATGGGTCAACCTCGATTTTTCTCATATTACAATATGATGTTCCAATAGTCAATTAGAAAAGGAAATGACTAGAATTTCTTGCCGGAAAGCAGTTATAGGGAGCAGGCAACCGCCAGACGGTCATATATTGCTTAGAGTTACCTATTAGTGATCAGGGGCACTGACGTGATCTGGGCTTCAAATTTGGAACTACTCGAGTTAATTTTCTTTCTAAAAGAGCAAGCAGCGCGAAGCGCTGCGCAGCGGGCAGGCATCGTGCGTGATCCTTTTTTTATTAAACATTTCTGATAAATTGTTATTACATATTACAATATAATGTAGGTAATGTATGTAAAACAATTTTAAACACATAATTACATGCTGGAAAGCAAAGTAAACCAATATAATCCGCCCAATACAAAATCTCCGTAAAAATCTGGTAAAGGAATCTGTGTCATTCCTTTGGCCTGAATCAATTCAGTATAGACAAAGATCACGCACGATGCTTGCCCGCTGCGCAGCGCTTCACGTTGCTTGCTCTTTTAGAAAAAAAATTAAATCGAGTAGTTCCAAATTTGAAGCCCAGATCACGTCAGTGCCCCTGATCACTAATAGGTAATTCTCGCGGTTGCCTGCTCCCTATAACTGCTTTCCAGCAAGAAATTCTAGTCATTTCCTTTTCTAATTGACTATTGGAACATTATATTGTAATATGAGTTGCCTGCTCTCTATAACTGCTTTCCGGCAAGAAATTCTAGTCATTTCCTTTTCTAATTGACTATTGGAACATTATATTGTAATATGAGAAAAAAACGAGGTTGACCCATATATTGCTTAGAATTACCCGGTTGTTATTATTGCACAATTTGATATATTATCCGAATTCGTTATTATATATTAATCGTACGAAACAAGAATTATAATACATTTACAACAAGAATAATATATTACAATTTTTAATAACATAAATTTAACAGTAACATTATAAAATAACAAAACCAATTATGGCCTAGACCCACACATCAGAAATACGTATAGATTGCGCGGATAGCAGTGAGGAACCGCTTTTGTGAAGGCAGTAACCAAACGCATATTTATCTAGAAATTGATCACATAATTTCATCATTTTCAAATTCTCAACAGATTAGTTACTTCTTGCTGGTTATTGTTTATATGACAAATGACTGTAACTAATAAGTAGGAACATATGTTTTGTTAAATAAATTGTAATATCAAATTATTCATTCGGATAAAAACAATCAAACCATTCAATAAAAATAACAGAATAAAGAGTGTAGGCCGCTTATTAAAGTCTACCCTTTGTCAACTTATAGCAAATATTTCCAGTAACATATTGTTATATTAATTTAGTTGGGGAGACTTTAATGAGTGGCCTACACCCGTTATTCCATTGCTATTACCGAACAATTTGACATATTATCCAACTTCGGTGTGTAAAAATCGTACACAATAAGAGTTGTAATAAATTACTGCAACAAGAAGGAATTGTACATTACAATTTTAAAACCATAAATTTAACAATAATATTACAAAACTAACTATGGCCTGGACTTAGATATCAAAGAAACATTACAATACTTATAACTTGCCCAGCTTGATATCAGTGAGTAACCACTTATGTGAAATGGAGGAAAGAATTCTCTCCACGGGT
This sequence comes from Homalodisca vitripennis, assembly GCF_021130785.1. Lineage (NCBI taxonomy): Eukaryota > Metazoa > Arthropoda > Insecta > Hemiptera > Cicadellidae > Homalodisca > Homalodisca vitripennis. Next base: position 90,395,782 of record NC_060210.1, read on the forward strand.
TACCAGGAGCCAAACCCACGTGATGAAGCCGCTTAAACAAATCTCTCACTTGTGAGAAATATCTCACATATTTTCCTCATGTTCACCGCCACTTTCAAAGTCTCAAAATATTAGTTACTCCTTGTTGTTTATTGTTAACATTAAAATTACTGTTTAAGTAGAAATCACATGCTAAGTTAAATAAATTGTAATATTGAATTATTCCTTCAGATAAAAACAATCAAACCATTTCATAAAACAACTGAATAACGAGTGGAGACCGCTTATTAAAGTCTACCCATTTAATTCATGTTAGATCATTTAATTATTAAAGGCAGCAGTGTACTAAGTGGTCACCATGACAATCAAATTAGCAAACCAAATTATTTATTAGAAATACCTAAACTATTAATTAAATACAAAACCATTCTTATTGTAATTATTTGCAATTAATTATTACCACCTTTAATGTAATAAATAAAAATTCAAACAAAGTAACATTATTTAATTGATGGCTGCAAGTACAAGACGATTTTGTGTTATTTGTGTTACAAATTGTCAGACAAGTTAAGTTTATTATAATAGCTTTAACAGTCCATCTATAATAGTTAGAAGTAAGTACATTTTACACTACTTTGTTACATTTAATAAACACACATTAGGTGGTTTTAAAATAATCATTAAATTATGACTTTTTTAGATACTGTGTATAAACATAACTGACCTGTACTAGCCTAATTTGAAATACCTACAAAAGCTCCAGTGTAATTTGGTTCAACATTTTGGACTTGTTTTGTTCAACAGTTTACAATCAGAAATATCAATGATTTGATTGTTGTTGCTGCTTGCTCCAAGCACATGTAAATGATCTGGTTGTAAATTAACATATTAAATGGATTTTAGAGTTCTGGTTGATTTATTGTTTGTATGCTTACAGTGTCTTTTAGACAGATTGGTGAATACATCAGAAAGCTATGCTAATTCAATTGAGATTAGGTTATACTTTGATGTTAATTTAAAAAGCAACAAAATCTTGTGACTAAGGAGGACTCCTATGCTCCAGTTAATATTCTTAAAGGATACAGTTGATTAATTTTACTTAAATTACACCAGTTCAAAAATTTTGGTTGGAAATAGGTATGTTAAATTAAATATCTGTCAGCGTAGGCTAATATAAACTTGTAATAAATTTCCAGATATACAGTAGTGTGATCCTTTTACCCAACTTGTTTTTCTTCTCAATTGTTCCAATTTAGCAACTGTGTCATTATTTTATATTATTTCACTTTAGTGTTAATGTATGTTAAGAAATTTATAGTCAGTTTAGAGTCCAATAATGCAAATAAAGTAGTATCCTAAACTCTCTTTTACTCTTATCTCAGGGTTCAATAAAAGTGCAAAAAAAACATCAATGAGTAATGTGAGATCGTAACCTCAGTTTGAATCCAACAAGTTGGCCTATGAGATGGTACAAATACAATGTTTTATGTTTAAATACAGTATACTGTTCTCCCAATCAAACTCCATCCTGTCCTGGCTTGGTGATATATGAAAATCAATGGCTTGGGCTGAAAATATATTTCTTTTATAACTTTTCAATATTTGGTAAATATTGGTAAACCTTTACTGCCTGTGTACAAGATTTCATGTTACGTAAAGATTATAATTATAATATTAAATATAATTTATTTTAATTATATGTTAATTTAAAAAGTTGTTTATCATGTAATTTTTCTTTTTCAGATTCAGTCACACAATGGAAAAATTTTACTTTCCAGTTCTTATTATAATAACTCTATCCATCACACATAGTATTATTACAACTATAAAAAGAGGAAACTACCATTTAAACTATTATTACCATTCAAGAGTGCAAACATATGTATTGAATACTTCTGGATCGCTCTATAAAACAAACAAACTGTTTTTAAGTTTTTCAATTGACTCTCATCAAATAAGGCACGGTTTATCCAAACCCTCTTTAAGGTATGTAGATTGTTAATGGTTTTTTTTAAACATTTTGAGTGTATTGATAATAATTTTCTTCATGCAAATAGTTACAAGCCCTACAATAAACATTCATTATTTCAAATAAGTTAGATTGCTGTCATAAGAATATTATTTAATTTTTGAGGCCTTGGAGGGGTGTTCTATCTGCCCTCATCTCTAGCCCCCCCCCCCTTAATTAAGCTATTCCTAGAACTGAATGCCCTGTTGAAGTTCACCATTCAGCTGAAAGATTATACTAGTCTGAACCTTACATAATAGTGTTAATTCCATATAAACATTTTAAATTATTTGTGATTGTTTCAATAGAAACGTTACATCTTATTTTTTTTATTGTTAATGCATTGATTTTTATAACAAAAAGAACTTGAAGAATTTGGAGTTAGAGAAATAGCAGAGCGTTATTCTTCTAGCTTTATCTTATAATCTTATTTGCCTTTTTTTTGGAAAACAATAAAAGAAAACATTGTGTTTACCATGTCTGTCTGGACATAACATAGCTATGGTGGGGGGGATTGATTGATTGCGAATGCTGAATTTAAATTCATTTCACTTCCAAAACTCACAATTCGCATTGAATCAACTATTCCTATCATAACTTTATTATGTGTAGAAAACTCAGTCACTCAGTGGTGCTTTGGGATCATGTCTGAAACATTGTAGTGTATTCAATTGAGCACCAGACGAGACAATACAATTTTAATCTTGATTACACTGAATCAACCTGTGCGTAAACCAGACAGAACTGATTTGTAGGCTAGGTGCTTTTGATGTTAGAACAATGTAAAGAGTTTGATTTAAACAACATCGTTACCAACTTTTTATGACTCTCTTCAGACGGTTAAGGATTCCCTACCCCAAAAGTGAAATCAGTGACAATGTCAGATCTCAGATGTTGCACTAAGCAGTAGTTGAAATGGAGCTAAGCCTAACATTACTAGATTACTAGGAGCTGATATCTGTACTAGATAAATGGTGATGGATGATGCTTGAAAGCTGTGCTTGTATTTCTTTTAAATTATAATGAAAAAACTTACACTTATAATTCTCAGCCAGTACAACATATCAATATTTTATAACCACCATTTCATTGATTAGTTTATTGTTGATTTCTCTGGTGTCTGGGCTATCAATGATCCCTTCGAGAATCTGACTCATTCATTTTTTTGTTTTCAGTAATTCTGAACTGATTCGATTGACTTCATATTTATCCCCTGGTTACTTACGGATTGGAGGTACTGATGCTGATCGTCTTGTCTTCAAACAAAACAATTCAGTATCAAGATCAAGACCTAATTCAAACCTACAAGATACATTCAATATGTCAGGTGATACATTTGCTCATCTCTAGTGTAAATTCTCACAGTTTATTTAGAAATACCTAAATAATTGAAATCTTAAAGCCTGATTGCATTCAAGTTTTAGAACCAAAAATTGCCAACTCTGGTTGTAGATGCTAGAGGCCAAGAAGTTTGCAATTGAAGAGTGTAATTAAATCTAATATTTTTCTGAACTCAACACCTTTACTGCCAATGTCTATATTTTAAGATGTAAAACTACACAAAACTGCAAACGTCCAACAATTAAACATCAACTTTTATGCCTAGACTGCAAGCATCCCGGTTTCCGGACATTAATAAAAACAGTTATAATATTTTATATTAGTAGTTATTTAAAGTGAGCATGTATAAAGAAACATGTAATGCTGTCTAGCTAGTTGCACTGCAGGAAAAAATATCCTTTATATTTAGCTTTTTATGTTTATTTTTCTTTTTACAGACAAGAAGTGGACTGAAATTTACAGATTTGCAGAACTATCTGGGTTCAGAGTACTGTTTGACTTAAATGTACTGCTGAGGAATGGTAGTCGTTGGGATTCCTCTAATGCTAAAAGTCTGCTAGACTTTTCTGCAAGCAAGGGTTACAAAGTTGATTGGCAACTTGGAAATGGTGAGGATTATTTGCTGAAGTAATTAAGTAATTGGTTGTATTTTAATACAGTCGTACCAAGTGGCTTAGAGTTTTTTTTTTGTTTAGTCTTTTAAAACTAGAAGAATCTTGTATTTAAATACAGTATTTATGACTAATAATAACTTGTTATAGTGCTTAAACTTTCTGGAGATGTACCTTCATTATTGTGTTTTTATTGTTTACGTTTTCTTGGGGGTTTGTTAAATATGAGTCAAAACAGTTACGAAAAATCCTCTAAATACAGTGAAATGCGGAAGAAATGCTAAAAAAGCAAACTACGTAACACAGAACAGATTGATTACGACAAGAGGTGGGTTGGGAGTACAGTATAACTCCCAATTATCCAAATTAATTGGGACCGTACCCAATCCAAATAATAACAAATCTAGATAGTAGGATTTTTCTCGGGAAAGGCCGTTTTTAGGAAAAAAAACGTAAACAAAACAATAGCTAACATTTACAGTATTTATTATTAAAAATCAATATCAATTACAATGTTTGTATTGCGTAACATTGCAGACAATTATAAATCACAGTAAATACATTATATTTTAAACATACCAGGCAGAATCAGCTGTTTTGGTGCCTTAAATTGATTTCCTGCCGCCAAGTCTCCCATTCAATTGACTTTGAGCAGTTGTAGGTGGTCAAACTCTGGTTGCCACTCCATCCATTGGCGCGGTGTTTAGGCCTGCAAATTCGTCACTCGCAGTCGGCCTCTTGTCTGGTTCGGTACTGAAGCCCTCATGTTCCGGTTCTAGATCATCACTTTCTACTGTCACAGCACTTTGGATGAGTTCATCATCATTGACAACTTCGTCATTTTCCTTCTCTCTTCCTCTTCTTCCTCTTCTTTTTGCCACTGTTTTACCTTTTTTTCTCTCTTTGGACAAGAAGCTTATAAATTGCACTTAGTCCTGTAAGAACCTTTGCGCTGCTTCTGGAGTGACAGAATATTCAGGATGGGTAAGGTTAGGGAGTAGGGGCCGCCTCCTATTGAGATCCATGAGGAAGAATTAGGACACTTCATCTCAAAGTCATGTCTCCCTGGAAGAAGGGGAGGCCAGGTCTGAACCAGCCTCTCCAGTCAAAGTAGGCAGGGAGTGGCATACCCTTGTTGAGGCTAGCAATAACCTCTGAGGTTAGGGAACAAACCCCACCAACTCCAACAGATATCTCCCACAGTAGACTAGACCTATCGAATTGCCCATGAACCCCATAATCTTGACATTTGCGGTTAGTGATGTACCGCTCCTGGACATCCATGAGGTTGCCCAGATTTAAGTGTCACATCGGTTTTTGATGTGCCCAGTGGTGGGTTCAACTGGAAGGTATAAACCAGCCAGAAGTGATCCCTGCTGGGTATCACTGTTTTACTTACTTCTCTTTCTGTAACTCCTCCTTAGTTGAAATTCCTTTCAATTTATTCCAAGCCCTCCTCAACATATTCTATGTCTCCGCCACTATATATGAGCAATCTTTTAAGTTAATATTCTTTTGTGATGAGCCACAAATGCCTTCATCCTCATTTTCCATCAACAGTTTTCTAATCAATTGTCTCGTGTAATGACACTGTATTGTTTCGATAACCAACTGGTCCATCATCTGCAACAAACTCATTACATATGGTAGCAAAAACATTGCTCGAAATCGTCCATCTTCTCTTTCTAACAGGTTTTCAGTGGGATGAATGGGGGTGCATTATCTAGAAGTAATCTCGCTGCTTCTTTTCCTAATACCTTATTCGTATTCACAAAACATCAATAGTTGTGATGGCGTCATAATGTATAACAATATTTATATAAAATCATAATAGTTTTAGTTGTTTTCATGATGTATATACTTTTGCAGTGAGTAAAAAGATCTATGTGATGGCCAGTCGTTGAGCTTCCTGTTGAGCATCTTGTCTGTGAGGTTCTTCACACGATAATCAAAACACTAAGGAACACGAAAGAGTCAACATACCAATTCAGAGGACTTCCAAACTACCATTAACTGGGTAGGCAGGCAAAGACAGAAACACTCAGTGGTCACCCATTCAAGCACACTCGGCAATGCTTAACTCAGTTATCCTGTGACAACCAGTGCACTGCACCATTGTTGTCTGTATACACATAGACATTGGGATTGAAAGAGCTTGCTAGTCAATCCAACTCAAAAAGAGGGATTAAGGATAATTTTTGTGTACAAACATTGCGTTTGAGTTTTCTTTTAGAAAATGTATAATGGTTCCTTACAAAAATAACTAATTAATTGCATTAAGTTTCAAACAGATGAACGTGAGAACCAATATAGCTTATCAATGTTTGGAAGTTTTCTCTGATCTTGTCAGTGCTTCTGAAGTGAGCTATAAGACAAATTATTTCCTCTCACAGTTGTTTAGGCTCATTATCTTTTTGATTGCTGTGAATTAAATTTATTATTTTTATTTCAGAACCAAATGCTTTCCAACACAATTTTAATGAGACAGTGTCACCATTCCAGTTAGCGAAAGACTTTATAACTCTGCGAAATCTGCTCAACTCTTACCCCAAGTATCAAAAGGCTCTGGTAGTTGGGCCGGATGTCACTTCCCCTCACTCTTCCTTACAAGAAGTCACAATGCCAGCTGAGAAGTTCCTTCACAAATTTATGAAATCTGGCAGTGTAAGTCAGCCAGTGGATGCTGTTGCTTGGCATCAGTGAGTTTCAGTTAAGCATTTATAGTATATTATATTGTCTTGAGGTAGACATTGTTCGTATGTGGCAAAACTCTTGAAGAATATTTCAGTACAAGACAGTGTTTAAACAATTCCACTTCAACTTGATATCAGCTTAATTTTTTTCAGCTTTAACACTTGATACAAATTTATTGTGAAAACATAAGAAAATAGTTTTTTAATCTTATCATTGAGATTGCCCTTATTGTTTAAAAACTTATTTACACTTTACTGCACTTATTATCATCAGTAGAAATGTTTTCAAAATGTATTAAATTTGATTTGGAGAGCTTATTTATAATTGGTATTATTTAGAAAGAAATCAAGAATACAGAAAAATAAGATATATTCTCAGATACACTCATATAAATCTTAACTTTATGAAGAGTATACAGAGTTTATCGATAACATTAATGTAGTCATTTATTTGGTTGACCTATGGATTACAAACATACTTATTATATGTAAATAATTATCGCACAGATAGGCAGGTGGACTGCTCTATTACCTTTTAACTCGAAAATCAGTAAGGTTCTTTACAGAATCACGAAGAATGGATAGACTGATTAAAATTTTCTGTGATGTTTATACAAGAGTTAACGCACAAATGGGGACGGACTGACAGACAGATGGATTGTCTTTGGACATTTAACCCCAAAATTAGTAGGGCTTATCCTTGAACCAACAGTAGCTATGTACAATTTCAAATTTCTAGAACCTTTCTATCAAGAGTTATCACACAGAATAGGGGATAATACCACAATTTTAAGAAGACACTGTTGGGTCCTTGTCCCATTGGCCTTATGTTTTCAATAACAATTTTTTGAGTTTTGTTTGAGACGATGAAAAGTTCCTGCACCAGATTATACATTTGTTGTTTTATTAATAATTTTGCTTGTAAAAACAAGTGAAAATAGAATTTTTTTAACCCAAGCATAATGGGAAACAGGTTTTTTCTGGATTTTTGCTATTGTTTAGTGTTGAAAAAATCAGTAACACTAAGTTTCTATATTTTATAAATAAACCATACAAAAAATACCATATTAGTTGCATTTGATTAACAAGTAAAAATTCTTTTACAGCTACTACTTGCATAGGAATGCATCATTGTCAGATGTCCTTTCTCCAGGTGTCTTTGATACTCTGAAAGAGGCTATTGATCTGATAAAGGAAGCTGTCAAGTCTTGGAGGCTTCTTTGGATCAGTAAGTCTATTTGTGCTATAAAGAATTTAATGTTGTGCCTTCTATTTTTAGTGAATTACTGTTTAGATGCAGGAATTATCCCAGATGGGATGAGGAGGTGTAAAGTTTATATACAATATAATAATTACAAAAGTAACAATTAGTTAGATATCAGGTGTAATACAACAACAAATACTATGTAATAACAAACTGTGGATACATGCATTTTGATGTTCATTTCTGTAGCTTAATTTGAGATTTAGTACCATGGCATATGACAAAAATTAGTAACAGAATAATAAATATTCAAAATCCAATCTAATTGGCCTTTGGCACTTTTCAAACATACCCGGCAGGCCGATTACATTGGCCCATGGCACTCAAAGGGTTAATCGAGATACAAACTATCCTATCTTTTCAGTTGGACCAAACAATACATATACGAGGGGGTACCCAAAAAAAACCGGAATTATTTTATAAAAATTATATATTATCAAATTTTTTACAATACGACCTTATCTCCTTCAAAATAATCTCCATTACAACTACACACTTGTGCCAACGGTATTTCCATTGATCAAAACATTTTTTGTAGTCATCTTTAGAAATGGCTGCAAGCTCGAGCTTCGTTTTTTTCTTAACCTCTTCAACGCTGTCAAATCGTTGACCTTTCAAGGCTCTTTTCATGTGTGGAAATAAAAAAAAAGTCGCATGGAGCGAGGTCAGGCGAGTAAGGTGCGTGGGGCAACGGAACCATGCTGTTTTTGGCTAAAAACTGCCTAACTGGCGAACACTGTTGCGCAATCTTCTTAAAATCTTCAAATAAAATGTTTGGTTGACAGTCTGACCTGGAGGAAAAAACTCAGAATGAACAATGCCTTTAGCATAAAAAAAGCAAATCAACATGGTTTTGATGTTTGATTTTACTTGCTGACATTTTTTTGGACGAGGTGAAGATGGCGACTTCCATTGGCTTGACTGTTGCTTCGTTTCTGGGTCATAACCATAGCACCATGACTCATCACCAGTAATTACCTTTTCCAGAAAATCGGGATCATTTTCGAGATGTTCTTTCAGAAGGCGGCAAGTTTCAACTCGATGTGCCTTTTGATGGTCAGTCAGAAGTCGAGGAACAAATTTGGCAGCAACCCTTTTCAGTCCTAAATCTCTTGTTAAAATTCGCTGAACCGAGCTCCAAGTTAACCCACTACTCTCTGATAGTTCCTCAATTGTCTGTCGATGGTCGGTGAGCACAAGTTCACGAATTTTCTCAACATCTTCGTCCGTTCGAGAGGTTTATGGACGTCCAGAACGAGGTTTGTCTTCAATCGACATGTCGCCATTTTTAAATCGAGCGAACCACTCGTAGACCTGAGTTTTCCCCATAGCATCATCTTTGTAAGCTGTATTCAACATTAAAATAGTTTCTGCAGCATTTTTACCAAGTAAAAAACAAAATTTCACAGCTGCACGTTGTTCACTTAAACTTGCCATGACAAAAAACGAAACAAGAACAAAACAGGGTTAGCGAAAACAGTCACTACGAACGAACAGAATGCACTAGGACAACGGAACTGGGGTCACTGAGCTCGCAATGGGTTGCGCGACACACGCCTAGCGGCAGGAATGTGTACTACACGCTGCCGGCTGCCAGCAATACAATTCTGGTTACTTTTGGGTACCCCCTCGTATACAAAATCTCATTGAAATCGGTCAAGCGGTTTCGGAGATTAGTGTAAATGAACATTGTAACACAAGATTTGTATGTATAAAGATTTACAAGGATCGTTTGCTAAGTCCATGTAAAGTCCAAGAGATAACAGTACTAGTGTGTATTGAAGTTATGTTCAGTTGGTAGCATCTTTTGGAAAAACACACACCAAGTTTCAGTCTATGTCTTTGTGTTTGACATTCATTACAATCAAGGAAGTCTTGTAAAGTGATTATTGAAAGTTATTTTTCAAAAATAGACAAAGAACAATTTCATGTGTTCATAAAACATTACTTCATGAAAGGTAAAAAGCCTCAGGGGACTAAACAGAAGCTTAGTACCTAAATCTGTATGGTGATTATGTTAGAAAATAATACTTTGTCTCCTTCAAATGGTTACACACTTATTAAGCTCTGGCCTTTCTACAACATTGCCAGGACGTTTTTTTGTACTTAGTAAAATAAAGGATTTTTTAAAATGTACTTTTACCTCCCTCCCCCCTTATGTGCTGGGATTATGTGAAAAAATTAGAAGAATAGGCAGAAAATGTAATGTTAGAACTGCTTTTAGAACACAAAACACTAGACAAAAGTATCGTAAAAACCATGAAACGGCACACAGGACTCAAATAACTGTGTTTACAGTATAATATGTTTTTGTAATAGGGAATACATAGGCAAGAAAAAAAGATCACTAAATGTGAGAAATAAAGAAAATAAGAAAAAAGGACTAGTGGAAAGAAAAGTCTAAAATTGCTGGTCTGAAAATCGTCAAATGAAATTGGATGAAACCAACATAATACACTGCCAGGAGAATGTTTTTTTAACAAAACTTATGGAGGCTTCATACATAAAATTAGCAGACAAACCGCTATGTCAATCTTCGGTTGAGATTAGACCACTTTGGGTACCAATATTAACAAAAGATGTACTGTAACTAGGAAACCAAAACACATTACACAATCAAGGATCTTAGGAAAAACACAATCAAGATGGCTACCTGACTAGTCTTGCAGTGTGAAAGTGATCCAGTAATAAGTTTAGTTTTTAAGTGGGAAATAGTGACTACATAAATACTTCCTACGGACTATAAACTTACCAGAAAATTACTGTGAGTCATTTTAGCCATTAAAAAATTCATAAAACAAAGTAAATTAATCAGAAAATACTCATATTTGAAGCTACACATATCAACTTCATAACTACTAATCTTGACACTTGAAACATTATGGTTTCTTAATACAAGAAAAGGATCTTAGTTTTTCAGAATTAATATATTTCTATTACATGAAGAATTGATTACTTTTTAACATTGACAACTGATAACCACCAAGTGTGACGTCACAGCCAACTCATTGCTGTTAACACATCAACTTCCAACACTACAATCAGCCAGGTGGCGGACAAACAGACAGCAGAGCAAGTGTGTCAGGCAGCCGGGAGCACTAACCTCAGCTGCTGACACTGCGTCTGCTGGTAACTGACCTTAGACATCTGCTTGCTATTCATTGCACTGCCACTAATTTAAACCGTGAATATTTTTATGTTCTGCTACAGTTCCTCATACTTACATTAATTATTTTTACCATTACTTAATTTCACTAACTCATTTCATTTCACAGAATACAATGCCCACAAAGTATCCATGTGGTAATTGTGGTATTGGAGTCAGATTTTCCGGCATAAAATGTACTGGTCTCTGTAAAAAAATGGTATCATGCAGGATGTCAGAATATCATAGAAAAGGACCTCAAAAAGTGGTCAACTCAAAAAATTGGAATATGGCGATGCACAAACTGTTTTGGCAGACAAACATTCACACCTATTGACCCAAGAATTGACTGACTCACTTTCCCTAAATAGCTCAGACACACCATTGAAGATCTGAAAAATAGTCTTAATTTACTAGATAACTCAAGCAGTCAAGAAGACAAACTGGAAATGGCTTGCAAAAATAGGGTCTGCGTTAGTAGAGGAAAATGAGCTCTTAAAAGAAGAAGAAATATTCAATCTAAGGACAAAACTAAGTATTATGGAGGAAAAATTTGAGGAACTTGAGAATGAAGATAAGAAACACCTAGATAAAGTAGAAAACCTGTTACAAGCTGAATGCAGACATTCAAGCTCAACTGACTAAAGAGAGAAAAACCTTCACCTAGAAGCGCAAAGCATCTACGAGGAACATGACCTCAAACTAAGTCATTTAATTGATGGTTATGTTAAGAAAATAACAGAGCTTGAAAAAACTGATTTCTGCACTGAAAAATAAAATAAAAAATCAAGACACTAAAACCAAGACTTTTCAAAATTCCGCAACACAAACTACTGGAGTAATTGACAGTCCCACTTTCCTGCTATTAGGAAATGTCTGACATCAAAACAAAACTTGACCGGTTGGAGACAGCTATTAACACCCTAAACCTCAAGGAGACAGTCAAACCTGCCAACAAAAAACTGATAGTAGAACACAGCTCATCCCTGACTTCAGGAGACAGCCAAACCTGCAAAGAAAAACTGACAGATACATTGACAGAATACAGCTCATCCCCGACCTCAGGAGACAGCCAAACCTGCAAGGAAACACTGACTAATACTTTGACAGGATGCAGCAGCAAACTGCAAAGGCATAACAAGTCAGGAAACAGCCAAACCTGCAAACAAAAACTGCAAACCACTTTGACAGATTGCAACCTACCCCCGACTTCAGGAACCAGCCAAACCTGCAAACAAAAACTGCAAACCACTTTGACAGATTGCAACCTACCCCCGACTTCAGGAACAAGCCAAACCTGCAAACAAAACCTGCAAACCACTTTGACAGATTGCAACCTACCCCCGACCTCAGGAACCAGTAAACAAAAAGTACATACACCCCGGAAAACCAGAGGTAAAAAGGTAAACATGGTTTAGTGTCTCCCTTCAAGTGGCCAAAGCTGCAGATAAAGCAAATTCACTGAAGCTCCAAGTGAATGGAAAGCCTTATGGAAAGATGAATTTGAGCAATTCTCCTCCACTTAATTCAGTATCAAAAAGAAGCAATGAAACCTATGATGACTTCTTCATAAAATACATTGCCTTCTTATAAGGAGCATATGAAAAAAACATTATGGGTATGCTTGTAATAGTGGTGATCTGTCATGCACTAACAATGGAATCTGCCTTAAGCTTCTACGAATTTCTCTAGCACATCCAGCAATTTTTTAGAAACAAGCCAACCTCACGACGCACCTGTCTAAGTAACACAAAAACAGAGAAGCTCATAGTTTTTCATCAGAACATAGACAGAGTAAGCAATAAAATCGAAAGACTGGAACACCAACTACATACTAAACCTGCTGACATAGTGGTCCTAACTGAGCACGGACTAAAACAGCATGTCATCAATCATGTGAGGCTCAGTAACTATGACTTTGTGTGTGCATATGGCAGAAACAGAGCATATCAAGGGAGGGAGTTGCTATATATAGACACAAGAAGTTAGCCAACAAAACCACACCACTCTCAACCTGGAAAAAATACAGTATAGAAATGGTATGTGAGGTAACTGGAACTAAAATAAAAATTAGTAAAGTAATAAAAAGGACATACATATATTAGGCTATTACAGACCACCGAATGCAAATCTTGAGACTGCACTCCAAGTGATAGACGACACCTTAAACTGAAGTCAAAAGACACACAACTCTTACATCATAATCACTGGAGACATCAACATAGATAACCTTACCAGAAACCGAGAACAAGGTGCACTAGATGAACTGCTGGCTTCACATGACCTAAAGAGACTTGCCCTGCCACCAACGAGAGTCACAGCCACCTCTAACTCCTCTATTGACTTTTATATGCACTGACCTCCCACCCAGTAAACTAAATGTCGAAATCTGTAACACTGGCTTATCAGATCATACTGGCCAATATTGCACAGCTGACCTTCCTAAAATATTTGAAAATATAACATTCTCAACATACAAAACACATGCGTGAGAACCTAAATTACCTAAAATCTATCCTAGCAACAGAAACCTGGGAGAATGTGACGCAATTCGAACAACATTGATGACGCTTACGATAACTTCCTTAATACCTTTACAAGGGCATTAGATCTTGCCTGCCCACTCAAGACCAAGAAACAAAGCCACTCTAGAAAGAACACAGTCTATGATGAAGAAACCTTAAGATTACGAAAGGAATTTATCAATGCGCAGGAATAAGTTTAATGTCACAGGAAGAACTGAAGATAAATCTGAGGCAAACCAGAAGAAGAAGGCCTATGATCTGAAACTCAGGCGACTTAGGAAGGAAGCTAAGCTAATGCAGACCCACATATATCACGCTAATAACAAAACAAAAGCAGTCTGGGAACTCATAAATAGAGAAAGAGCTGCTAAGAACCAATCAACATCAGACTTGACTTGAATCATTTATCAATCGACGGAATAAAAGAAACGGACCCAAAGAAAATCGCTGACCCACCTTAACACCTTCTTTGTAAATATAGCAGAAAACACGCTAAAGCAACACCAAATATCGAATGACAACTTACTGTATAGTCCATGCTACAATATAGATACCACAATGACAGAAATGACCCCAACCACAGCCAAAGAAATTAAACAAACAATCCGTTCATTGAAAAGTAAAACCTCCTCGGGTTTGGACGAGATTTCATCAAAAATCATAAAATTTTGCGAAGCTGAACTTCTGAAAACCAATCCTTCACATCACTAACATATCCTTTATACAGAGCATAATTTCCAAAAAACTTAAAACAGGCCAAAGTATACCCTAAAATATAAACAAGGAAACAAAGATGAAGCAACAAAACTACCGTCCCATTTCACTACTACCAACTGTATCAAAAATAATAAGAGAAGATCACTCTTTCTAGACTACTCACTCACCTACAAGACAATAACCTCCTATCCAATAATCAACATGGCTTCAGAAAAGAAAGATCTACATCAACTGCAATAATAGACCTTGTTGAATATATTACAGACAACCTGGAAGAGGGCAACACCATCACTAGTATCTTTTTAGACTTGAGCAAAGCTTTCGACTGTCTTGGCCATAAGCTCATCCTAGCCAAACTACAAACTCTTGGCGTCCAACAGTCAGCCTTAAAATGGTTTGAGAGTTATTTGAACGAAAGATACCAAGTTGTAGAGGTTAAACAGAGAAGAATGGGAGAGACCTGTACTGTTAAATCTGAAAAAACTACCTATGACTCGAGGGGTTCCCCAAGGCTCCGTCTTAGGACCAGTGTTATATATTTTTATTCACCAATGACCTGCCAATTTCTTGGAAAACTACACAAATTCCATCATGTACGCAGACGATACCGTACTACTCTCAGCCCAGAAGGATGTTGAACAGCTAGAAATAAACTCCTACATCTCATTCAATATGGCCCAACAATATTGCAAATACAATGATCTGGTCTTAAACAGCTTGAAAACTAAACAACTCACTCTAGGAACTAATAAAAACTATGTGTCCGAAATCCCTGGTATTCAAGAAACAGAGGACATGAATTATTTAGGGAATAACACTAAATAATACATTGACATGGACAAATCACATTGACAACTTATGCCTGAAGCTAAATTCATCACTCTATGCTTTGCGAAGGACCCATGCAACAAGCACTCTTGAATCTACCAAAATAGCGTACTATGCCCTATTTGAAAGTCATCTCAGGTATGGGATAGCAGCATGGGGGGGCACAACTCAATTTAACCTACTAAAAGTCCTCAAAATTCAGAAGAAAGCAATCCGGTTAATGGGGAAGCTAGGACCTAGAGAAAGCTGCAGAGCTACTTTTAAAGAATTGAATATACTGACAGTGACTTCTCTATATATTCTGGAAACGATATTGTACTGCTTATTAAAAGACTTTCCCTCGAAATAGTAATCTTCATGAACATAACACAAGACATGGTCAAGACTTTCCACTACCTCTTCACAGAACAGCTGTATTTGAGAAAAAACCAACCTATGCTGGGAAAAAAACTTTTTAATGCTCTTGCCAGAAGAAATTAAGAAAATAGGAAACAATCACATTAACATGAAGACTGCAATAAAGAACTGGCTCTTGCAAAGAACCATCTACACAGTGGTGGAGGAATTTTACTTATGGAGACTGACAACTTGACAGAGACAAACATGAACTTTTATATTTTATAACTATGTAAACTTTTTGTTAATTGACGCTACTTGTAATCTTAAAGATTATCAATAAAGAATTTCTGATTTCTGATTTCTGATTATACCAATTAGAGAAACTTCAACCAACAAAATTCGTACACACACCATGACACTAAGGTCTAGGAACAAAACATTGGGCCGGAAGTGGCTTGCCTTTACCCCTTCCTCCTCCTGACCATCGCCTTCCTGTCCCATTGTTTTAGACGACACAGTGCCAAAGAAACAACATCGATTTTTGTGTTAATATCCCACTTTTATCCATGCTGGTGTGATTGTGTTTCTCGTACTCGTGAATTGTGCTCAGGACTTACATTCTCTGCAGTGACAATCCTGGAGTAGACTCCAAGCAGCTTTTGAGTATGTTTGAACCCTTTTCTTTCTCTTCTTTTCTTCTTTCTGGTTTTTTGTAAATACTTATACCTCTCCCACCTGACGAAGAGGACAGATTCCAATTCTCGAAACATTGTGTTATACCTTTTGTAACATATAACAAAAGCAAATGTCCAAAATCCTATTATACTACTACTATTTCATAATTTTCATTTATGTAACCAATAGTTGGGTGACCAGAGCAGACCTTCCACTGTGTCGAAACTACTTGTTTTTTGTTTTTTAACAACGCTATCAATTACAGCGTAATCAATTAGGCAGATTTTTGTGAAAATGTAATTCAGCATGTAACAAACATGTCCAATTCCATGTGAGTGATAATAATGCTCCACGATCAAAGCATTCTCTGCAGTAGGTAGCACCTGTCATTAAAAATTAACATTAAATAAGAAAGAAGTAATAAACAGAAAAATGTGGCAACAATCAAAAGTTGACACAGCTGATGTAGTTCCAGTAGTGATTATTTTGGCACATACTGTACTCTGTTCAGTTGTTGTATATGACCCTTTATGTTCATCTGTTAGTAGTACATTTTTGTAAGAGTTCAATCTTTAATTTAGCGTAATGGTGGTCTGTAAAAGTTATATGTGTGCTTTTAAATTTTTAGATTTTTAACTCAAAACAAAGGCTTTTGAAAAAAGTTATTACTCTTTTTAATAATAGCAGTATAACTGATTTTTTACTTCAAAATAGAATTTGTTAAATAACATTTTATTGTGTTTTGCAGCAGAGAGTGGCTCTGTCTGTGGAGGTGGAGTACCAGGATTATCAAACCGGTTTGCCTCAAGCTTCTTGTTGCTTGACAAACTTGGGCTGGCTGCAAGGGAAGGGGTAGCCCTTGTAGTTCGCCAGTCTCTCTACGCTGGTCACTATGCCCTAATCGACCGAACCACGCTTCGGCCAAATCCGGTAACAGCTTTTCTCTGACATCATTTAAATCAGCATATACAAAGCTACGGTAACAACCATTTTTACAATTGGAAAAAAAAACTAAAAAATTATATTCCTGGCTTGTGAAGAAATCAATTTACACTCAATGAGTGAATTCCTTGAACATGCAAATAGCCGCAACAACTAATAAAAACTTACAAGGAACTAAAGACAATTTATTTCTATTACATTGTATTGATTTTCATTTATATTATTATTATTTATTTGACACCTGTTCTAAACTTGATGTTTATGTATAAAGCTTTCTGTATTTTTAGTATTAAAAGGGCTCTTAACATTACCATGACTAAAAAACATTATTTAATGTTTGTTTTTACTCTTTTCTTTAACCCTAAACATAATGATAAAGTCTTAGAAATGACCCAAAACAGTTATTTTCTAAAAAGTTTATTTATTTTCTTAGCGTAAATCTTTTATTAACTGCTAACTTTGAGAAACAGATCTAAAGGAATATATTTATTTAGGCCTATTAGTGTAGGCCATTAGCCTAGACATATTCCAGTGAAATACACATAGTTTGCTGATTACAATAAATAATGTCAGATCCATTATTAATATAATTTATTAGTTTTATATTCACTTTTGTAATTTACAAACAATTGTGTAGAATAAAATAATACTATAACTACATAGATAAAAGATAACTACATAGACTAAACTTGATAAACATTATTCATCTGGTAAGGAAACTATAAATTATTTTTTAATTACTTATATTTTTAAGAAATAAATTTTCATGTGTTTTGATAATATATTTTTTATTCCAAAAGTGAAAAGTCTTTACATGCACCACCAATCCTATGGAGACCTAATAGGAGATGTGATGCCCTCTATTCTAATAGATAAAATGTAGTGAAATATATTTTATCCAGCAAAATAAGATTACCAATATCAGAAAAATAACACAATGGAAAATTTTATTTTTGTTCATGTAAAAGTCATGTACGTAATTTGGTGAAATTTATTGATGTCCAGTGTTCTTGCTAGATGGCATTCTATTAATGTGTCACGTTTTGACTTCTGAGTTTGCAAACTCTAAGTTAGTAGTGGTTGTAAAGTGTTATTTAATATATCAATTGAAACTTTTTTAGCAAACCTTATTATTCACGTGTGAGGAGAAATAAGCTTTGGTATACTGTAAGTTGAGTTATAATGTTGTGATAATAATTAAGATATGAATGTATGGAAGAATGATTCATTTCCAGCTTTTCTTTAACTGATGAAAACCAATGGTCCAGTAGGATTGGTGGGTGTCGTATGTATACAAGAAGTTGGTTGCTCCCACTGTGTTGTCTATCGAAGCGAAGGGTGAGGTACGAGAGACTCTGCGTCTTTACGCTCATTGTTCCCACAATGGCTCAGTCGTCATGTTCGGAGTGAACCTCAGCAACGCTCCGGAACAGCTGATGGTTGAAACATCAAGCGAATCTGCAGCTGCCACAGTTCAACTGTTTCAGTTGACAGCACCAGATTTGCTGTCTCAGTAAGTTCTAAATTCTTTCAACTTCAATTGTATCAAGTGGGCAACATTCATTGTATTGTAGTTAAGTTTTATAATATTTAAATAAATTTATTCCTACTTGTAGGAGTTTGATTACAATTTAAAAAAAAAGTACACAAAAAGGAATGTTGTCTGAGAACAATGCAGACTGCTCTGACTTTACATCTTTTTCTAGGTGTCAGATTTAATTATTATTATTTAATTATTTTATTTGTATTTGTTTCTTGGTTCTAATTGTGTATACTTCCAGTTGACATAATTTTGTCTTAGTTCCTGATTTTGTTGTGTCAGAATATTTCGTATAATTTGTTTGTTATCAGCCGTAGTAGGTTTTTTTACTGATACAACAAAAATGAGGGGAAAAAATCAGATTTCGGGTTTCGAAATGTAGTGTTTGTTATTTTTATAATACTTATTGGTGGAGTTTTATAATTGTCATTCAAATCCTTCATCATAAAAATTACATTTCAGGCCAGTTCCAAAATTCTTGTCTGTGTTTGTGTGTATGTATGCCGTCTACCCTGTTCGCCTTTATAACGAGAAGGTTTGACGTAAGCAGAAGGATTTAGCAACAATATTTGACTATTGAATATAAAGGTACAGCCACATGTTGGGATTTTTTCACTCTACTCCTTATACTGGAGGTAGAGTACAAGGGGCTGCAAGTAGAGGCATTTTACCATAATCTTCTCAGACCTATGTATATTTTTTTTTATCAGGGTTACATGTCAAATTCAACTTGGCACCGTGAATATAATTTATTCAAATCAGAAGTGCTCATCCATGCTCAAACTGTAGATGTGTCAGACACGGATTGCTTAACTTTGCGACACCTGGTACAAGCCTACTCCTAGTATTTATAAATTCAGAAGTGGATGTACTGAAAAATAACAATACCTGTATAAAAGCATTTAATATGTAATTAGCAGTATTCTCTTACTTTATTTCAAATTACTATTCTTCCAATTTTAGACAGGTACACACATACAATTAATGTGAATGTTGAGTTTAACTCCAGCTCACCTTCATCTTAGTGCAGCGTCTGAAATCAGATGCTGTCGCAGACTTGAATCCAGAAATCTAGAGTCATGTTCATCTGAAGAGATTCAAGAAAGGTCATGGCCATGAATAAATAGCTAATGAAAGGAGTTTACTCAATTGTCCTCCTACATCTAGACAACTTGTAAACTAGATAATTATGTTGTGTTATAGAGAAGTTATCCTCAACGGGATTCCACTCAGACTGCCCAGTGACTCTCCACCATCCCTCCAATCTGTCACTGTAGACATCTTCCAGCCAATTAAAATTGCTGGACACTCCATCTTCTTCCTTCATCTAGGCTACTTACAACCATATGTCTGTCAAATTGAAGATTCTTAATAGTTTAGGTTATTATTTTACACTTTTTATATTGTGTGATTTTGTTTGTTACTTTATACATGATTATCGTTACATTTACATTCTTTTTATAGAAGTTATAGATTTTAAAGTTTAGTTATTGACAAAATGTAAATTGTGATACACCTAATGTTATATTTTTATCTGTAAATATAAATGTTTCAATATGGAGTGTTTTTATGTTGTAAATTTCCATAGCTTAAAAAATCATAGATATTATTATTGAGATTTGGTGAAAACTATAACCTGGCTTGACACTACCCTGGAACCTCCTACGAGTTTCCTGTTTGGTCAGAAGGGAGTAACTGTAACATACCAGTTTATACAAAAAAAAAAAAGAATTGGTAATCATATAGAATTGTGATTTAAAGAAAAAGTGTATATTGTGTTTAATTTTACACATCTCATAGTTTTCTACACTTTTCATGTTAAGGTCAATACATTGTTTCTAACTAAGAATACATTTTTTATTTTTTTCCCATCAAATAATTGCCTTCACACCTCAAACAGTTAAAAGTTGACAAACCCTTCTGTTTTGTCATTGTCAGTAAAGCATTCTACCCAAATTTAGTTTCAGCATGCATGATGCAAGACCAGAACTGTGAGCTTATTTGAGTACATGTCCCTAAAATACTATCACATATGTACACAAAATATTGAAGAAAATCTTGTTGATTTGCTGCATGATTTGCTTTAGTTTGTCAGTTAGTATTTTTAGCACAGTTAGATGTCGATGATTTTAGTATTCTAAAAAACCAGATATCCAGAAATTGTTTCATACAATAGTGGTTTATAACTTACAAGGTGCAACCCAGAGTTCATGCTGAAACGTCCATCTGAAAATATTCATTTGAACTTTACACACTAGTTCGGCAGTATTGACAAATTGTTGCCCTGCTTTTGAGTCATCTTATTTATCTGTCCATCCTCGTTTAATTTTATTAATCACATATAATAGAGAGCAAGAAGTGAAAGATCTTGGTATCAAGCAGTTATTAAAACCTGAATATGAACAGTGTCTCGACTATGTCCAATAAAATGGTTGCTTTTATTTCCTACTTCTCTGAGCAGTGAGTGTAGTTACACTGAGGGCTATATAATGTGACAATTTGTCAGATACTAGAATTGAGGTCAACTTTCTGAGAAACTCGTCAAAAATATCTATGTGAAGTATTTGAACGTGTCCAACAACATTTTATCCCCCAGGTTGAAAACCAGTGTTTTAAAATGCCAGTTAATGATTTATATAGCAAACTTGATCTCCAAAATTTGGAATGGCACATTATTTAGCTTCAAAATCTTAAAGTGATCACTTTTGAAATACTCCTGACTTACCCGTATTAATAAACTAATCTTTCCTAGGTGTCACTACAGGGCTTAAAAATTATGCACCTAGCATAGTTGCAACCACCAAAAACCTGGCAACAATTTACCTCTGTTAACTAATGATAGTGCGAGAACACTAAAGCGGAATGTGCGTTGTGCTTTACACTAGTATCAATATAACCCCAATGTTATATAGCCTCTTTTTTTGTAATTCTTGTGTATTGTTATTATTGATAAACATGTCTAAAGTGGCATACTTATTATAAAGTACATTGGTTGTTATTGGTACATACAATAATTATTTATTCCTAATTTCCCAGTAATATTTTCTGTTACTTTGTGACTCTTAATATAATAGGTATTAACTTATTTGTTATTTAATTTCTTGATATTTGGTATGCTATTGTTGGATAAATTATTTATTTCTTTTTAGGTCGTTATTACTTATTGTAAATTTAATATGAGTAATGGATATGTATGTCCATTGGAAGTAAATAAATGAAATATTTTCACGGAAATAATAATGTTGTTTATAAGCTTTAATTGCCTTTGAAAGTGATCTGCATTATTATAAAGAACAGACTTTATTTGATTTACTGTGAAAATTACATGTCATTATGACCATTGGTTCTTGTTATCTGCCTCCCAAAAGAAAACGATGTTATGTTGGCGAGAAGGAGGCCACTCTGTTTATATCTACTATTTATTACTGAGCTATTCTAAATAGGTAAATACATAGGTAAGTATTGTAAATATAAACCTTTAACAAACGCTCGCGTGATCTGAGCTTGAATTTAGGTGCTATTGAGGGATGTTTTACTTTTTTTCACAAGGAGTGCGGGCTGGCACAGAAGTTCAACTTTTCCGATGCAGATCACATAGGACGATCCGGCACGTGATCTGAGATCGGGAATGCTCCTAGCTATCAGTGCGGGCTTTGGTGGCCCCGCACTTCTGGGGGAAAAGAGAAAACCCCCTTTATAGTACCGAAATTCAAGCTCAGATCACGTGAGCGCTTGTAAATGTTATATTTTATATTTACCTTTGGTACTAATAGCAACATATTTATGATAACCTAATCTAAATCTACTAACTTACATCGCTTAATGTCAAATAGTAGACAGGGAAAGAGTGGCCTCCTCGCCGACATCACTTCTTTTTTGGAGTTAAAACCATAACCGATCGACCTCAGTGGCGCACCGAGAAATATTCTCCAGGGGGTGTCCGAAGCACCAAAGAGTTGGGGGTAAGGAAAAACACCACATACTGGGGGGAGGTCCTGGAGACCTCCCCATGAAAAGTTTTGAAATACCAGGTCATAAAATCGTAAAAAATAATTCTATCAAGTCACAGTGTATAAAGGTTACAGTAAAACAACTCTACTACCAATAACAAGGGTAAGCTTAAACAGGGATATTAAAAATATTCTTCAACACACGCAGTTTACATGCAGTGTAGTATGTAACTAAAACAAAATTTAATCATAAGATTTTTTTTAATATAGTCAATTTTAAGCCACAAATCAAAACCAAAACTAAATCTTGATGTCTACTCTCGAATCAAAAGTACAGATATCCGAGTTCAAAAGTTGACCACAAACTAAGAAATATAGCTACAATAACGGAAGTTATATTAAAAATAGCTTTTTATTTCTGCATTCCTACATGTTTAACTGCCTAATAATATAACTTCCAGTCTTTATATCGATAACAATGAAAAATGCCGGATTTTGACAATTTTCAATCAAAGCTATGCTTTGCAAATCCAAATCTAATTAAAACTTGAATTTTTAATACAGATTAAATTGAGCAAGTTTTATTAATTCACTGTAAGCAGTAACTGTTCGTGTTATTGCGCAATTACCAGACTGCCGGTGTTGTCTCGTAGCGACAACAACTGGCCACAAACTAAGACAGTAGACCTACAGAACTGTTCAGACCTTGGCAAGTCACTCACTACTGTGACAACTGGTCACGTCGAGACTATTGCAAAAGATACTTTTCGTACCGTTTACTCGTTTGTACAGACAGTACAAGTTGTCGCAAACCGAAAGCACACAGTACAGGTTACTGTTACAGATACTTTACGATACTGTACACACTTGCTGCCGTTCCTGGTACAAAATACTCAGACTAGTTTAGCAGTAGCAGTGCCTGGAACGAACGTATACAATTTTAAGAGAACTCTTTAAAATGTGATTCTAAATCAGTACGAGTACATTACACGGTTACTGACTCGCCGGGTACTGGTAGAAACCAGTAGAATAGTAAGAACTAACCTTAATTTCGTGGTTGAAGCGTGCGGTAAAATTCAAATATTTAGGGGTTTAAACAAAGTTGAATTCTTATATATGCAGTTCCGTGTATTTAGTAAATTTAAATAAATATGAGATGTTAATTTATATATTTGATAATGATTTATTTCAAAGTTGCTACATAATTATATCTTTAATCGAAAATAGACTGTTAAGCTATCGAGTATTTTCAAACAACATGTTGTTGGAGGGGGAAGGTACCGTTCGTCCCCCCCCCCGTCACTGCGCCCCTGTTTGTCTTGATGACATGTAATATGTCACAGTAAATCAAATAACGTCTGTTCTTTTTAATAATGTAGTTTTTATGGGCCGTGGTAAGAAAACCCTCCTCTGGAAATGGCGTCTGAATAATACTAAAGTATCCTAAGAGTTTACAGCAACCTAATATCAGTAATAAAGTATGATACGTTAAAAGTTTGTTTTATACAGTATGGGTTTAACTCGTACTGATTATTAACAATCACAACTTGTATGCCTTTGAAATGATTTAATACATTCATTGGCTTATGGCTGCTGTATTGCAGACATTAGCGGTCACTCACAGCAGACGACGCAGATCACACATGCGCATTAGTCAGTTTACGCGAGGACCTTGTAAGTTAATTGACGTTTCTATGAAAGGTTATGTTTTGATATTATTTTAGTTCGTTTAAACGCTGAAGTGTTTACGTTTTTATGTGTTGTTTTGTATGTTAGTGGTATATTATAAAATTTTAATTTATGTGATATCCCTAGTTCTTGTCAAACATCATGCGTTGGATTATGTGCAGGGTTTATTGTGATTGTGGACAATCTATCAATTGACGTCTCATGATTGGGTTTACTTCATAACGGTTTGTGTTATTGATTCCATTCGTGTTGATTGTCATATAATAAAAATTAGTGCGTTTTGTTGGTTTTTCTTCAGGGCAGTACTCTAATGAAGAAGCAGAGATTCTTTCATTAAGGTAATCTTTATTACTACTCTACCTTGTATTATAATAATCACTTGTTTTGATTTACCTTTTATGTTTATCTTAAATTAAATCTATTTAGATCCATAGAAAAATATCTAAAATACTACAGAACAGTTAGGCCTAATATAGTGTAGCCTGATTTAAATTTTTATTTTATTCTAGAGCTATTTTGGAGACTTAAGATTGAGCAACAAATTCACTAAAAAGTTTGGATTGTCATTATGTTAGTAACATACATGATATAAAAGTTTATATTCAATGAAAACAACAATAGATTATTCTTCTCACAGCTCTCAAACATATAGGCTACAAGCAGTTACACACAGCTTTGCATGCGTTTATCCTCAGTGCGGGGTCTCAATCTTTTCTAGGATATTAGCTTTTTCAGTATTATATAACATTTCATAAATGTATACCTTAGGACAATCTTGGGATCTGATATTAGAGACTGTAGGTCATTTAAAAAATATATTTTTGACAAGATAATTTTGTTCTATAGTCTGTGAGATATTAAAGTGATTTCTTTTGCATAAAGAACAGTGGGGTACAGATATGTAATCAGTTAGTGAAACAGGTTATGTAAGTATTTATATTGTAAGAGGTATGTGCAAAATCCCAGGTAATTTAATGGTAATGAGTTGTTATTAACTAGACTTTGTCAATTTTTAGAATGGTACATAACTATATCTACACATATTCTGATACTAAATGCTTTGAAGTGAATTTGTTTCAGAGATGTAATTTCAGCGTATTAAGATTTCTGACAGAGCTTAAACATTGAATCAAAATCTTTCAAGCGATGTATGGAAAGCTTTTAAATTATTGTTTGATTGTATTTTACTGGAAAATTAAAAAAAAATACCAATTGTTTTTTAAGTCTTAAAATTGAGCATTGCATTCATTTTTCACTGATATTTTTAATTGATCTAGTCATTTAAGTAAGTTGGGGAGATTGGGGTGACTGCAGTAACCTGTTTTTCCTAAGGTAAAATTTTAATACATGTATCGTAGCTCTATTTATTTAGAAAATATTAAATGTATTAATAAATAGCAATATCTGAAATCTAGAAAGTTCTTTTTCAGATGACCATAGTTCAACAGTATATATAGCTACACTGAAAGTTTAGGAACTTCTCAGATAACACTAATTGTTATATAATTATTCTTGTTATCTCATAGATGCTTAATACTAAGAAACTGGTTTCCTGCCTGACTTTAAAATTGTGATTTATTATCTTCGAAAAACTTAGATGATATTCAATGTTTGTGAATTGTTCTGGAGACGTGATCCAAATTAAAGTTAACTCAATAATGGTGGAAATATAAAAAAAAGCATTTGTAATACAACTGGCAAATAACCTTAATATTTTGGAGATATTGGGATTCTGTCCTTTAGCTTCACAGCTAACCTTGTCTTACCAATTTTAAGACGAGGTTGATTATTGTGAATACACATAATGAGTCATCATAATAATACATGTCATTGTGTGTCATTGGAAAGAAATTCACATGAGAAATCTAGCCTATCAGTTTGAAGATGACATTGGAAATACAACAAGGATTTCTATATTCTGCTAGTGTATGAACATATTGAGAATAGTATACTTCAGATTTTCAGACAACAGTGCCTCGCCAGTCTCAAGATATAATTGCGAATAAGGCCTTGCTATCATCTATGGGCAATTTCATACAAGATAATAAATACATACCTTATGTTTTGAAGGCATCTTGAATTCAAACAAGAATTTAAAAAGGTAAACCATACAACTATTTTTAGTTAAATATTATCCTTC
The DNA here is from genome assembly GCF_021130785.1 of Homalodisca vitripennis. Classification (NCBI taxonomy): domain Eukaryota; kingdom Metazoa; phylum Arthropoda; class Insecta; order Hemiptera; family Cicadellidae; genus Homalodisca; species Homalodisca vitripennis. The sequence continues at coordinate 90,422,168 of NC_060210.1, forward strand.
AAGAATTATTTTTAAGACATTATTAGAACAATATAGAATACTATTAGAATAATCATAGTTATAACTGTAAATTTATGCAGTTTGTCTAAGTGTCTTTAGCAAATTCCTTATTAAATATGTATGGTTTTGTTTTTGTTGCTTTCCAATGCAACAAAAATGGTTGAATGTAAACTTTTGTACTAGAAAATATTCCTTTTCTAAATAATTAAAAAAAAAATCAAGTAGGCCCCTACACATTATGACACAAAATGACATATTATACAAAATGACATTAACATATATATATATATGACAGTACATAACATTAACTTAAATGTGAAAAAATCAATAAACATTTTAGATCAGTGCATTTTGTATATTTTTACACATATTATAACACAAGAAAATTAAAGCAATACTAATAGAATCTTAAAACTGTTGAAACTAATAATGTTTATACAGTTTAAGTAACACCCTATAAATATATGCAGATAGCCAGACAAACTAGTAGTGAGCATGTCAAAGTAATTGTTACCATCAATCAGAACGAATATATCTTTACAATTTCTAATACCCTTCAACATAACAAAGCAGAGTAGCTCATCATTAGAGGAACATCTAGTTCTAGAAATCAAGCACTGAATATGAAATATTCCTACATGCCATATTTACATAATGCAAGAAACTTTTTAATGAGCTATAGGCTTCGTTTTTCATAAAGATAAAAACTTTAGTTTTCGTCAATGTATGACTTTATCACAGCAAAATATTAAAATTTAAATGTTTTAAAATCATGGAATAGTACATACAATTTCAGATTTTATTACTGTTTTTGTAGCTGCGATAAATACAGTGAAAGTAAATTAGTAAAATAAGTTTTTATTAAATAGGAAGTTTAGAAAATGATGGATCACTTTCTTAACAAGGTGTTATTAACCAGTTATTTTTATAGGTGAACATTTTAAACTTGATAGAGTTGAAGTAAACTATTTTTATATTTAAGTATATGAAAATAGCTACTACAGTAGGCTACTATAGTTTTGAGGATTTCATGCTGTATTACCACAACAATAATGGAATTAAAAGAGATATTAGTTTTTATGATTACAAAATGTTTTCATATTTTAGACATATAATTCTAGTTTAAGCTCACAAAAATATTATTAATTATGAAAATACCAAGAATTGGATAACCATGTGTTTAGTGTTTTTTGTTGAAAATTACCTCCTGAATTATCTCCACCTTTGACCCTCCACTCTCGGAACTTCCTATATACGTATATAAGAATAAACAGCCAGGTAATAAATTTTTGTCTTAAAATCAGAAAACCTAAAATTAAGTTAAAAAATAGTCTCAGAACTTGAAAGTATTGATCTTGTAGTTTCCCTGCATTCTTATAATTTTTGTGACACATAGTACTGTATTTAATACGAGACCTTAAATTTACTGTGAATCAAGGTAATTTATTGATGATTAGCCAATCCATAACTGTAGAACAACATGCAATTTTTAGTTTTGTGAAATTTTTGTGTCAAATGCTTGGATTGTGGTTAAGAGCTTGATTCACTAGCAGCGATGTTGGCACACTGTCAGAAACAGAGTTTGCTGTCAGATGTCAACCCCAACAGTGACAGTGACAGATGTCGTGTGACAGGTCACAGTCACAATGTCGTCTGTGTTTCGGTTCACATTGAACAAATCATTTACACTTACCTAAATCCTTTAAATGTGAGAAGTTATCGGTAATCATAATGGGTGAATGAAGTAGGAACAATGTTTCATGCACAAGATTGCCGATAACAATTATGTATAATTGCGAATGTTAATATCCCTGCAATCTAAATTATTGATCTAAAAACTTATGTAACAGTGGTCTTAATCTGTAACAAACACACCTAAAAATTAACATTTTGTGTTATTACTGATTAAATGTAACAAGTGTTGTCTAAAATGGCCAAAATGTTCTAGCTACATAAAAGCCGCTTAAATTCTAACGATCCTGCTTTATTGTATATAAACAATATTATTATAAACAAATCTTTTGTTAGCAAAAATTATTAAGGATTTAATAGTAGCAAATACGAATAGTAGCAGTGTTACAGACACTGCTTCATTATAATTAAAGTCATTGGGTTAATTTATTTTATATAACATAAACGATTAGTTACTACTTTATAAATCAACCTATGTATTATATATATATATATATATATATATATATATATATATATATATATATAAGAATTAAATTATTAAATAGTTTATTCAAAATCAATTGTTCAGTTCAATATTTCAACAGCATCATTGATTTACATAAAACATACTTTGATTCATTTTAAAATTGCATATGAAAATATAAGTTTCACTGTATCTTCCTGACAGTTAGAGGGTATTCCTCACTTAATTAATGACATTTAAAGTGTTTTACCTTTAAATTGTAAGCTCTGTTGTAAATAATTACTTTCGATACTGATGTTTTGACTTGCACAGAAAACCTTTGAGTTCTATTGTGTGAATAAATTATTCTTATTCTTTAATTAAATGATACACCCAAAATGTATTTTATATATTTTTTTAACATTAAACACTCTTGGAAAAATATAAATATTGCTAAAAAAAAATATTATTGAAATATATAAGTAGGGGAGAGGGGGGCACATGTGGACAGGGGGCACAAGTGGACAATTTGAATTTCCCGCCATGCAACTAACCAGTTTAGTTCAAACTTTGTTCACAGAACAGTGTTGGTCTACTGTTTCCCTCCAGATAAATTTAGTGCTGTTTGGCTACATGTTTAAGAGGTAAGAATATTTTTTATGTTTTTTTATGTAAAAAGTAAAAATTGAGCCCAAATTTTAACTTTAAAAGTTATTTTATTCGGGCTCTTCCTTATAACATAAGGTATTTTTATAAACTTAGTAATATTTAAGCAACATTTTATTGTGTAGAAGATGTCATAAATCCTAACCTAAAAAAAAATATCGATGAGAATGCATTCAAACCACCTACAATCTACTGGTGGGGTACATGTGGACACTTTCAAGGGGGCACATGTGGACAAGGGGGTAGTTTTGGACAAGTGTTATATTAGTTACTTATTTAACATCTCATAAATGTATAGCTAATAAACTAGCATGTACACTTGTTGTGAATCATTTTTAGTCATTTTCATGATCTAGAACATTTTGTTTTTGCTCCCATAACCAAAATTAAGTAAATTATAGCTTAACCAAGCCTTGACACCACATCAATCAAGGGAGGTTGCAATATTTATTGCCCAATACAGATTTCAAAAGGCTTTTTAAGATTAACTAGTTTTATCTTTATCTAAATACAACAGTTATATACATTGATTTATTTATTTTTTAGGGTGAAGATGGTGAGAACCTACATAAGAAAAACCGAGAGAGCTGCAATTTCAGAGGATGCAGTCAGATGTGCTATTGAGGATATACGGAATGGCAACCAAACAATCCGTGGAGCTGCTGCAACATATGGACTTTCTAAATCTATGCTTCACAAAAGACTTCAAAAGCTGCCAAACGCTGAAAATGAGGACGATCCTGTGCAATCTACTTTTTCCCCGGTCTAGCAAGTATAACACCAGACAGATTTTTACAGATGTACAAGAAAATATGATAGTAGACTATCTAATTCAATGCAGTAAAAATGATGTACGGCCTAACCTATAGACAGGTACGTGAATTTGCCTATTCATATGCTAAAAAACTTGGGCTTGAGATTCCTTGTAAGTGGGAAGATGAAAAACTAGCAAATATTGAATGGCTAAAATGTTTTATGCGCCGTCATCAGTCTACACTGAGTCTGAGAAAGCCAGAAAACACCAGCTTTGCTAGAAATATAAACTTTAATAACAAAATGTTGATTCATTCTTCAATAATTTGGAAACAGTTATGGAAAAATATCACTTTACTAGTGACAGAATCATAAACATAGATGAATCTGGCATAACTACTGTATTACAAGCTCCAAAGATTGGTTGCTCCGACTGGTGTTAAAAACAGGTAGGCCAGAATGTTTCCCGCAGAGCGAGGAGAGCTTGTAACATTTTTGTGGGATTATAAAAGCTTCTGGTAACACAATACCTCCTGCTTATGTGTTTTCCCCGTGTTCATTATAAGGACATTTTCCTTAATGGAGCACCAACAGGCAGTGTCGGTTTTGCGACTCGTTCTGGCTGGATGTCTCAAGAAGTTTTCTTTGAGGTGGTCAAACATGTTAAATTACACACCGCATGTTCAAAAGACAATCAAATCCTCATTTTATTAGACAATCATGAGTCGCACATTAACTTGGATGTGATTATGTTTCTGCCGTGAAAATGGAATTGTTATTCTAACTTTTCCACCTCACACTAGCCACCGCTTGCAACCTCTCGACATTGCTGTGTTTGGACCTTTTCAAAAGTTATTGCAAAACCTCTTTTAACAAATGGTTATCTGAAAAATCCTGGAATGACTATATCAATAAAAACAAGTTGCTTATCTAACGTCAATGGCGTATGATGAAGCTTTTTCTAGGAAAAATATTGTTTCTGGCTTTGCAAAATCCGGAATTTTTTCCATTTCAGCGCTCAGTATTTAGTGATACCGACTTTATCAGCTCTTTGCCAACAGACCAGGCTAAAAGAAAATGGAGATAATGAAGGTTCTTGTAGGCCTAATCTAGAAGAACCCTAAGGCAAGTACTAGTGAAAACACCAGTACAAATCAGATGGATGCAGAAAATTACCAAATAAATTTCTCAATTTGAAAATGAAAAATGCACTCCAACAGTTGTGCGAAAATATCCAAAAAAAAGGTAAAAGTTGTAACCCCAGAACAAGTTCGCCCATTCCCCAAAAGCACCGTTAAGACATAACACTCAAAAGCCAAGGGGCAGAAAGAAAGGAAAGACATGTATCTTGACAGATACCCCTGAAAAAAATAGAATAGAGGCAGCAGTAAAATCAAAGAAAATTAAAGAAGAATTAAAAAAATAAAAGAATCTTTTTTGGCCTACAAGAAAAAACTTTTTAATGGAGATGAACAAGGTTTGTCTAAGTCTAAAGGAAAATCTAAACAGAAAAAAAGAAAACGCAGAATACATGTGGATAGCTCTAGTACTTCTGAAAACGAAGAAGATGATATTGAATGCTACAGTGATAAAGTCTTGAGCCCATTAGTTTTAAGTGAAGATAGTGATATAGAGGAAAGTAAAGGTGAGAAATGTAGAGTCTGATGGATCCAACATAAATGTTTTAGATTTTGTTTTAGTTCGGCTAGCCATGTAAAAAAAGTGAAAAATTTTATGTAGCACAAATCAATGACAAGATTTGTCTTACTGAATTTAATGTAAGTTTTTTTAAGAAAAAAGAGGGATCAGGGACATCATCAATTAAATTTGTCAAACCTGATCTTCCAGATGTAAGTGCCATTGACATTGAAGACATAATTGTAAAACTACCCCTACCGACTGTTTCAGGAGGTACTGAAAGAGCTGTCAGTATGTTTATCTTTTAATTTTTCCTTTACAAACTATAACATGGGTTGAATTTAATGTTTACTTGATGTGTATGTAGGCTATTAATATTGTTTTTCTATCATTCTTGTTTTAATTTAGTAATAGTCTAGAATAAGTTTTAGCTTGCAGGAAAAAATAAAACACGAATCTTGACTTTACGAATTGATGTCATACTTTTACTCTTCACATATTTTTTTAAATATGTAAGAAAATAGGTTTGGTTTGTTTTGTAAGCATAGGTAGGGTTATGTTTTATAAGCTATAACACAGGTTAAATAGCCTATTTGTTTTTCTTTGTCATTTTAAGTAAAGTATACATTGTTAGTTAGTATTGAACTTATTTTTTTACTAGTTTTATTACTTTCTTCACTTAAAGGTTGAAATAAACTACTCCTTGTAACTGTACAAAGAGTCATATGTTTGAGTTTAATTAATAAAAATCATATTTAAGATATATGAAAGATGTTTTTATCTGTCCACAACTACCCCCCAAAAATGTTTGGTTATGTCCACAACTGCCCCCTGGAGGGGCACTTGTGGACACTCCGTTTAACTATTTTAAAGGTAAGAATTAACAAGTTCAAAAGATGTTTTAAAGAGTAAAAATGTCATATATTTACATACCTCAACACCTATATTAGTATATAAATAAAACCTTTGACAATTTTTTCTCATAACAAAAATTTAAAAAAATAAAATGTAAAATTTGTCCACATGTGCCCCCCTCTCCCCTATTGCTTCTACTACAACAATAACATATTCTACTTATTTCAGTTTCTGTTGAGTAAATCCGTTCACCACTTCCTTTTTATTTTAGGTTTAGTTTGATATGAGAAGAGGGCTAGCATCTCACACTATTGTTTCTGTTAGCAGGGATCTTATCATTCGAGTTATCAATCTTGTTTATTGTGATTCTTACTGAAAGTTCACCTCAATGTCCAGGGTGGTATTTGTGAGTAGTGTGGTAAGATCCACAAAGTTAAAAATGATTCTTACTGAAAGTTCACCTCAATGTTCAGGGTGGTATATATGAGTAGTGTGGAAAGATCTACAAAGTTGAACATTGTTGAAAATGATTCTTACTGAATGTTTTACCTTATTATCCAGGGTGGTATTTGCGAGTAGTATGGAAAGATCTACAAAGTTGAACATTGTTGAAAATGATTCTTACAGAAAGTTTTCCCTCAATGTCCAGGGTGGTATTTGCGAGTAGTATGGAAAGATCCACAAAGTTGAGTATCGTTGAAAATTATTCTCACTGAAGGTTCACCTCAATGTTCAGGGTGGTATTTGCGAGTAGTATGGAAAGAACCACAAAATTGAATATTGTTGAAAAAAAAACTCCACTCAAGTGACAAATGTTCAGTAAACATTCAAGCAAACGTTTAACCCAAATATTTGGCTGTATATTCACCAGCAGTGTGGCCTTTACTTTCCCTTTTTCCTACAGATAAATTTAAAAACTATGGACATTATTACAAACTAACATTAAACATTATCTTACTATATTTATATTACAAATATAAAAGTTGGAATGTATGGATTATTGATTTTCTGTATAGCAAAATCTACCAGATGACTGAGTAGAAGTTTTGTATGAATTTAGATTAAACTCTGAAATTATGTATAGGTCAAGGTGTATAAATGTTAGGAATATCAATAAAGGGCTGCCCTTTCCCACTTGTTTTTAAATGTGTGGAGATTTACGAACTTTTGAGAGAGGTTAAGACATTTGTTTACATTAAGTCAACAATAACACTTCTTATTAATTTGACCCATTGTGTAAATTTATTGCTATACATTGAGTTTACCGATATTAGATAATTATTGAAGGTTCTAATTGAAAAATACAATATGCTTTAATACGTTAACTGTGGTGGATTCTTTGTACAGAATTTTACAGCAGTCTCAAAGTAGTAGCCTACATGTTTTGTGATACAGTGAATGTGTTAACATCATGTACTATACTTTATTTATAGAGTGGTATCATAAATTAATAATATGTTGACTACTGTGAACTTTTATTAGTATTTTTCCGGAAGTCTTAAAATTAGTATACGTTGCTTACAGTAGCGAAGGTGTTAAATGCAGATGTTATGAAATATTAAAGTATGTACTGCAAGTATCTGTGACACAAGTATTATTTATTTTTTTGCTACAAATGGTGATATTATTTAAATATTGAGATAAAACCCAAATTAATCAACAAAATTCAGAATAAGGTTCATAAAATTGGTTTTCTTGATATTGTAGCAGTGTATGTATACAATGGTGGAAGGAAAGATTGTAGGAACAAGGTTGTCACCTAAAGGCATTAACATTGAAAAACAAATGATTTCATATGAGACTACTGTCCTGAGAAACATACAAGTGCAATATATATTGCAAAAGTGCATACAAATTAAGCATCAAAGTACAATGTTTTTGAAAGTAGAGGAAACCATCTGGAGTGCATAGAATCATTGTTGTAGTGACGATGAATACAATATTTATCAGATATAAATTAATATAGTTCCCAAGTTGGTGACCAAGGAAATAGTATAATACAGTGAACAGGGATGGCAGAGACGTGTCTTTGATTTTTTAGAAAACATCACAGTCATAAAAATGCATGATTGTGTTGAAAATTTGAATTAATATTTTTAACAGCTAAGATAATGTTTATATTAAATATGATTACTTAAGTTTAAAAATTATTAGGACATATTCTATTATAGGTACTCTCTAAGAAAGAAGTGTGGACTTTAAATTCAGGGCTCCTCTGTCCCTGTAGTCTTAAATAATACTGATATCTTAGAAGATACTCAACCAAATTATTTTTTAGTAAATTAAATTTAGGATATAAAAATCTGAGTTAGCTTATCTCATTGGTAATCGTAGAAATGGTTTAATTCATCAACTTCAGGGCTTTGATACACTACTATTTATGCTTTAGTATCCAATTAGTTTAAAGTGTACCCAAAGATGGTACCTATAAAAATGCAAGATATAATTAATGACCATCACTTAACTCAGGAGAGCTTCATGTGCTATTTACATGTTAGGGCGCTATATTTTACATTTCATGTAACAGGCTTTGCTGAGGTTGCAAAATTAAAATATATAGCACATTTCATTAGGCTATTCTATATGTTACTGTCTTAAACATTAAACCATGGTATGATTATATTCAGCTTGTTTACAAAATTATTTATTTAGCAATTTTCTTTTTGCCTTCATGTTACCCATAGAACCAATGTAAAAATGTTCGCTAATGCTCAGAAAAATTCCATTGAGTGACTTGGACCATCATTAAAATCAGTGTTGCCTGTATGGAATTAAATCTCCATGAAAACTTTCAAATGTATAGGTCAGTTAGTTCATTAGATGTTGTGCGTACAGACAGACATAAATGAAAACTTTCCAGCCTCTCAAGTGATAGATGGGCTTTGTTAATGCTCAGCTAATTGGATGATTGAATTTTTATACATGAGTGAATTAGGGAATTCTTAACTCATTCTGTTTATTTAGTTTTTTTAATGGAATGAAACCTATTTGATTGTTATAATATGAAATTATGTATATGAGTATGGATTATTTAAATTTGGAGTTCATAGCTGTACACTTCCTTTGTAAAACATAATTTTAATAGTAACATATAGTTCTCAAAATCTTTGTCAATTATTGTTTTTTTGAATAAAATAAAGTACAAAATCTTCAAATATAAACTAGTTTATTCTGAAACAACCATTGCAGAATCGTTCATTAACCAACACCATTTAAAAAGTATAATCTCAAATTATTCTCCAATCTCTCCATAAAAATAATTCTCAATCACTTGTGTTAATGGAGTAATAGATGCACCACACTCATAAGTCAAAGTGACTATTAGTAGTGAAGTAGAGCTGTTTTAGGAAATATCACAAGGTTCTCAGTTAATTGGTTATTCTCCATTCTACATTCATCTGAACAATCTTTGGAATAATTCTTTAAAAAACACAAATATTGTACAATTTTAAATTTAATTCTTAATTTTATTAAAAAAACTGAAAATAAAAGACAGGAGATCAAATTGATATAGTTATTGCAATTTAGATACAATGATTTTTAATGAGTCTACCATAAAAATGTTATTTTATTTGTTACATGCCATCTCCTCATAGTAATATGCTCTATAAGAAAGTACAGCAGTTGTCTTTCTTTATTGTTAGTTTAATACTGGGATATTGATGATGACTTGTTCAAGTCATCTTCTCGGGATGAATCAAATGTGTCAATTTCAAGTAGATTGAGAAGGCTAGTTGCCCCTATTGTTTGGGCTAGAAATGCCCCTACTGTTCTGAGTGGAACATTGGTATACTAATAGTACACATAGAACTGCTGATAGTAATAATTGGGATCTTGTGTTTCATTCAAACATTTCATATACAGAACTAAAATAAATGTTGAGGATAAAAAATGAGGATACGCCTTTCCTTTATCCTTTTATCAAATGTTCTAGTCTATCTTCTCTGTCAAAATTCTTTTCTAATAAGTATTGTAATTTATTTTGCTTCTAAAGTAAAACAGTTGTAATTCAGTTGTTGGGCTTTTTATTAAAGTGTGATAATGGATAAGCACATGCTTGTTCTGATCCTGTGATCATGAACAGAATATAGAAAGTACTTGTTCTGTGGTATTTCATACAAACAAAAATACATATAACAACAACAAAAGATGATTGAGATTATTAAATTTGTGGTGTGTTTAGGAGAAGTTGCATGTATTTCTTGGAGATGGAACTGGATTTTATTCCTTTGTATCTGTAAATTATCCTTGATTATGACCTTCATATGAGATGAGTGACATGTTCTTGTGATCAGAGAACAATATTTTCTGTCTAATTCTACTTATTCATGGTGTGCTGAATAAATAAAACTGTTAGTATTTGTTCTTCTCATACTACAATGGACAGATGACCATATTGTCCATAGATGAGTATTTAATTAATAGCTCAGTGGTCAGAATAACTAAGGGACTCAGATTTGTGTGGGTTTTATCTTTGGTTCAAATGCTAATTTTAGTAAATGATAACCCATAATTATAATGGTTGCTGAAGCCTACTTGGCATCTTTACCAATGTACTTATTGGCTATATTCTCTAGTCACGTTGAACTGATGAGGAACATCATACAAACATATGTGTGGCCATCTTGAGAATATTATGGTCTCTTATCTACCAAACATCCTGCTTTTGAGTAGCTGAACAAATTTAAAATAAAAAAAGTTGTGTTTAAATGATCTTTAGTTGCACTGGCTCAGGAACAGACTTCTTTATAAACAAGAAAAGACTTTTTTGTAGAAAGAACGCAGAATTTGTTGGAAGGATTGGACATCTCCAGACAACAATAGTCAGGTTAGGGCTAGTAAAATTAAAACCTTTGATTACACTAATTGTAGTAAAATCAAAATAAATATCTTATGTATTTGGTATACGAACCCAAGAATGGCAAACAAGGCAAATCCAGACATCTCACTGGAAAATATTTTTACAGCCCTATACAACAGCTAGTTACAATATTACTTACTATTTAGCACAGCACTATCCAATTATGAATTCTAAAGTTACTACAAACAGTGAAGTAACTCCTACATTGTCTTTGCCAACGAAGTTTGTATGGCTAACAAACGGCCTGGGTCTTGTACCACTTTGATCAAGTCATTCTGTATGTGATTTTTCACTACATTACTCTCCAATATTTTTGTCTTGGAACGAGTCAAGGTATATTCTGCTGTTAATTACTAACCCAGTGACTTAATTATTTATTGTTCGATATTTTGTTCCAGACACTTAATTTAAAAAAAAAGGATTCACTTTATCTCAGATTCGTGCTATACAGGATGTTTAAAAATAGAGTATAGAGAAATGCATATCATACTGGCCTTTTATTGGTTAATTCCTGAAGGAAATTATTGTTTCCTACCCAGTGTGATACAAAATAATTTCTTATGTAATTTTATGTTTATCTTAAATTAAATCTATTTAGATCCATAGAAAAATATCTCAAAGACTACAGAACAGTTAGGCCTAATATAGTGTAGCCCAATTTAAATTTTTATTTTATTCTAGAGCTATTTTGGAGACTTAAGATTGAGCAACAAATTCACCAAAAAGTTTGGATTGTCATTATATTGGTAACATACATAATATAAACGTTTATATTCAATGAAAACAACAATAGATTATTCTTCTCGCAGCTCTCAAACATATAGGCTACAAGCAGTTACACACAGCTTTGCATGCGTTTATCCCCAGTGCGGAGTCTCAATCTTTTCTAGGATATTAGCTTTTTCAGTATTATATAACATTTCATAAGTGTATACCTTAGGGCAATCTTGGGATCATTAGAGACTGTAGGTCATTTAAAAAATATATTTTTGACAAGATAATTTTGTTATATAGTCTGTGAGATATTAAAGTGATTTCTTTTGCATAAAGAACAGTGGGGTACAGATATGTAATCAGTTAGTGAAACAGGTTATGTAAGTATTTATATTGTAATGGGTCTTGTACCACTTTGATCAAGTCATTCTGTATGTGATTTTTCACTACACTACTCTCCAATATTTTTGTCTTGGAACGAGTCTAGGTATATTCTGCTGTTAATTACTAACCCAGTGACTTAATTATTTATTGTTCGATATTTTGTTCCGGACACTTAATTTAAAAAAAAAAGGATTCACTTTATCTCAGATTCGTGCTATACAGGATATTTAAAAATAGAGTATAGAGAAATGCATATTATACTGGCCTTTTATTGGTTAATTCCTGAAGGAAATTATTGTTTCCTACCCAGTGTGATAAAAAATAATTTCTTATGTAATTTTATGACTTTTGTAAAATATTTAAAGATGAATAATGGGATATGTATATTGTGCGTATACTTGAGCAAGAGATACAGAATATTTTATACACAGACGGACATATGGGTGACTACACAAAGGCCTACTAATGGATGCAAAGTGGTTTGCTAATTGGCCAACCAATTGTGTGTTACGTCCACTTCTTAACTAGATTTATATTTGGAATGGCAACCACTTAAGGGCCAATTGGATGAGTAGCGTTGTCTATTTTGATACAGTCTGTATGTGTATTGAAGTCGCGAGCTACTCCGCGCAAGCGCATGCAACTTTCAGGATTTAATGTTTTTATTTGTCAAATGTAAGTTCTCAGTGTTTTAGTACGTATCTTTTTTTTCAAATTTGGTTTCTATATCTTATTTTTTATCACGGTTAGCTGGTAACAATGAGATAAATTAAATACTATCTAAAAAAGGGCGACCAGAAAGTTACAGGTTTGTTTTGTATTTCATGAAAAACGATTGCCAATAGCGATATAGTTGGCATCACTGGGTGGGATTCTTGAGCAAAGTGGTTTGTATACAGTGTTTATCCTTATTTTTGTTTCTGTTCCGTCCAACTATTTCATGAAAAACGATTGCCAATAGCGATATAGTTGGCATCACTGGGTGGGATTCTTGAGCAAAGTGGTTTGTATACAGTGTTTATCCTTATTTTTGTTTCTGTTCCGTCCAACTATTTCATGAAAAACGATTGCCAATAGCGATATAGTTGGCATCACTGGGTGGGATTCTTGAGCAAAGTGGTTTGTATACAGTGTTTATCCTTATTTTTGTTTCTGTTCCGTCCAACTATTTCATGAAAAACGATTGCCAATAGCGATATAGTTGGCATCACTGGGTGGGATTCTTGAGCAAAGTGGTTTGTATACAGTGTTTATCCTTATTTTTGTTTCTGTTCCGTCCAACTATTTCATGAAAAAACGATTGCCAATAGCGATATAGTTGGCATCACTGGGTGGGATTCTTGAGCAAAGTGGTTTGTATACAGTGTTTATCCTTATTTTTGTTTCTGTTCCGTCCAACTATTTCATGAAAAACGATTGCCAATAGCGATATAGTTGGCATCACTGGGTGGGATTCTTGAGCAAAGTGGTTTGTATACAGTGTTTATCCTTATTTTTGTTTCTGTTCCGTCCAACTATTTCATGAAAAACGATTGCCAATAGCGATATAGTTGGCATCACTGGGTGGGATTCTTGAGCAAAGTGGTTTGTATACAGTGTTTATCCTTATTTTTGTTTCTGTTCCGTCCAACTATTTCACGAAAACCAGGCTTTCGTGTTTGGCGATGTTATGATAAATTTAAAAGCAGTAACGGAGAGCAATGTATTTGTGTCAAGGTTAATGAAAATGGGAAAAGTTTTACAGGAACATTTCAAATGTTGCAATAGGCTTTTGTTGATACTTTAACGAGTGGTATAGAAGATTAAAAGTAAGGCACAACATCAGAAGACGAATTTCTTTAAGAATGCTGTCAACATTGCAGATAAATTTATAACCAGAGTAAACGCTCTAAGATTGTTAATCAACATTTTGTGAAATAGTAAAGGCATGGAACATTTTACATGGTTATTTCTAATAAGTTAACAAAAAACTGTAGATGCACAGAGAGGATAAAAACTGTAGATGCACAGAGGATAAAAACTGTAGATGCACAGAGAGGATAAAAACTGTAGATACACAGAGAGGATAAAAACTGTAGATGCACAGAGAGGATAAAAACTGTAGATGCACAGAGAGGATAAAAACACCAAATTGAGGATAGTTCGGAACTTACAGGTTGGTAATCATCATGAATGCGTTTCACAAAGTGAGAGAATTTATTATTGTTTTTACTATCTTGATCACTGAGAAGTTTGCGTGAGTCTGTCTCGCCAGCTAGCCTCTTGGTCAGGAAGCAACCAGAGTTGTGGCAAAGTGGACAATAGATGTTGTACCATAACAACGCATCTGTCCATTTTACATTGTTCATTTATTAATTTATTCGATTAATCCTTAATTCCGGTTTTACGTTTGTTTTAAAAATGTCCATAGTCGTTATTAATAAGGGTTTACATGATAACGCAAATCATTTGTTGAATTCATTCTTTCGTGAGTACATTTGCTTGTAATACATTCTTACGTCTACAAGCGTGTATTTACACTCTTCCGTGTATAAACGCCTTTTCTACGCGGTACTGTGCGGATCCGTGGTCTGTCTTTCTAATCCCTCCACAGATATTCTGGATTGTATTTGTGTGTAGAAAAGAGCGTTCCATATGTTCCTGGAGTAGTCACAGACCTGCAAGGTGGCCTTGATTGAGTCTAAAAGAAAGCTTACAGTGCTCGTAAAATTTGCCCTAACCTCCAAAGTTGTAAGCGAGGAACGTTATAAATTTTTTAAATATAAATTGGCCTTTGTTCGTTTTAAAACTAAGAAGAGTTCATTGTTATTGTTTGCAAGGTTTTAACTACACATTTAAATGTAATAAAATTGATTTGTGTACTGTATGTAATGTACAGATACATGAAACTTGAATGGAATTAAGCTAAATTATTTAAAGTCATATTTAAACAAAGTAATACACGCACACATCAATAAAATTATGAACCACTTAATAGCATAAACATGTACTATACACAAATTCCAGTAGCCTTGTATGTAAACACAACGTTATCGGCAATCATTTTGTTAAAGTTAGTGGATTTCTGAATGATATTTTGTAACATGTTCACATCACAAATTCTATTTTATAGCATTTTTGTAACAACTGAAGCAATAACCAACTGTAATAATTTATATTTTGTAACAGATCAGCAAAGTCGATTGATTCTTTACGTGATTGATTACTACCTATTTGTTTGCACTGAAAGTGATATCCCATTAACCTAATTACAGCCGTAAGCAAACAAAATTAATGGATTATTTCGAACTATTAATGTTTTTAAACAGGATGACTCCTCTTGATAAATTATTACTTTACGTTTGGATTTTCTTGGAAAATTTAATTTGTAACATGTACAGTTTTTTTAGCAATTACTTTATAAAATATAACATTCAGTTTGATCCGTGTTTATTCAAAAATATTTAAATTTTATTTTGTGTTACTTCACAGTAATAGTTTGATAACGATCGGCCAGCACTTCCAGGGTAAGTTTTCCATGCAATGTTATTACTAATTAAACAATATTAATATAATCTGTTAATTGTTTACTATAAACGAAATTTTGTCTCGTTTAAAGAAGATGAACTTTTCCACTGTTCTTATTAGCTTTGTGGGAACAGCGAAAGAGAGGCCTAGGCAGTGGTTAAGCTGTAGGGTCAGCCGGGAGGCCAATTCTGCCAGCCAATTGCTAGGCTCGGTTTAGTACCCGTGGCCCAATCCGGCGGCCAGGACAATACATGTTTCATTGACCCTTTGTGCGTCTGAGAAACAGTCTCATTGCCGCGTCTACGTCATTCATTCATCTTGATATTAATTCAAGGCTGTAGGTACACTATGTACTAATTTATATTAGAAAATTGTGTTATTAATGTAGGTAGGTGTACTCGTGCTGTTCTTACTTTAGAGAACTTAATAAATCAAGTACTAAGTCGTCATAAGACTTTCAAGGACTTAAATATCGGTTTAATAAGCAAGTACGTTATAACTATTTAATCACGTTTGGATTGTGCTAATCGTATTTGAACATAAAATAACTAAAACAATATCACACTTAACACAGTATGATGTATACAAGCTATGTAATATCCAAACGTGTTCGAAACGATTCTGATCGTTTCTGGGAATTCCTCCCTTCTATCATAACATTTAGGAATAATTTTTAAAATAGATGCACCGATTGAAGTGTTTTCTGAGATTAGTGGTACTGAAGTCTAAGGAGGCTTAAATAATGTACTTCAACTTATTATTTTGCAGTTCTCAGAGAGAACACCCCCCCCCCCCCCCACCCCCCCCCCCCCCCACCCCCCCCCCCCCCCACCCCCCCCCCCCCCCACCCCCCCCCCCCCCCACCCCCCCCCCCCCCCACCAGTAACTAATGCCCCGCAGGACAAAATATCAAGCTGACCTTTGACAAACACCACGCGTCACACAGAACAGAGGTGAATTTGACACTAATACGAGGATTTAACGGACAGGAGAACAATCAACAGGCTTGCCCGAGCAGCACTCTTATTATCGCTTTGTTGTCAAATAATACTGCCACAATACTTGTTAAGATAAACAGCATATTTATGAAGGTTTTTTATTTTAACGGATGAAAACCATTATGCAAGTAAATCAAAAAATAAACAATTAATCTAACAATAGGTAAGGTTATTACAATCTCAATCCAAACATGATGTATGTGTTATTAATCAGCTGAATTAAAGCAATTTAAAAATTAGCCAAATGTTATAGCTCACAAGCTGTGCTTATTACATTTCAATTTGGAAAAAGGGAAACTATCCCCTTAATTATTAACGAATTTTTTCTCTGAAACTTGGTTATATTTCGGATTTTAATACTTTAAATTATAGTATTAAAATGTATATAACTAACACTTTTTTCTTGTATGTTCTTTTTAAGATATTCACACTTAAAGATTTTTAAAAAAGGCCCAATTTAAAATAAATTTTCGTTAAAAATAATCGTTATTTTGTCTTTAATTACGCCCTTAGGCTATCAAGCTATATACCACATCTTCAACTTTACAACAACAACAAAGCCGTTCTTAAATTAAAAATTAGTAGGGCGGAAAATACAAACAATGAAAGGTTAATTATTGGGTTTTTAGTAATTATTTTTTTAGTAACAACGTGTGGCACAAACAAATTTTAGATATATATATATTTATATATATATTATATATATATATAATATATATATATATATATATATATATATTTTTATTATATATATACACACACACACCACCCACAATGGGGAGATGTAACTAAATGCTCTTACTCATAAAACTTTCTTAGGATACAAAAGAAAAACCAAAGAATTAAATGCTACCAATTGTATTATTTCTTTCCATTTAATGTCTGCCTGTTATTTTTTATTTTATAATTATATTTCAAAACTAATCATCCAACCTTAACTAATACGTTAGCAAGTCTCTATGTTGACATGGATTATTACGAACACAAATTTTATTTTAAACATTAAAAATGGGCGGCCATTTAAATATAGTTTAAATGTTAAAACATCTTAAAAAGTACTAATTGTGACAAGGACAAATTACAAGAGTAACTTTTTGTAGAAGAAAAATCTTTTTATGTCTACTGACACTATGCGTATTCTAATCTTAAATTTCTTCATCCAATAAGATAAAGGTTACAACAATGGAAAGTACTGTAAATAAATGTATTCAAAATTATTTGTTATCTCCTTTGGTACTGTCATATACCTGCTATATTTTTAAAGTACAATTGAATTACATTACTTGGGTTGTTAAGTTGTTCTAAGGAAGTTATCTAATAAAAAGACAACTTTAATCGTACAAAAATATGTTTTGTGGCATATTAAGTACGGGTTTTTTAACAAGATTGTAAAATTAAATATTGACAATGCTTATTACATTCTATTTGAAATATTAAAAACGACTACAATTCAAAATCAACAGTTGCAATATACAAAGTTTTCCCCAAGCGCATTCTATCCAGAAATTACTTTGGCCAAGAAAGATTAGCCTTGAATAACCTGTAGCCAAGGGCGCTGTTTAATAAAAATGGAAATAAATATATTTTACAATACCTTATATAAAAAATTTGAGTTTTATTATTATTCCCTATGATTAATATTTCGTAGGTTTATTACTAAATCAATGTGGACCAATCAGTAGAATGCAGAGGACCTGTCATCCCAAATTTAAATTTCTAATTAAATTTAAATAAAAGGGAAAATGTATTAATTAAAATTATACAATATTTTATATAAACATGATTTCATACTTATAAAAAATGTTTATTTGTTTGTTACACATTTAAATTGCATAGATGAAGCTTAAAACTATTTATTAATTTATGTGCAAAACTTTAAAAAAATTTCAAAATTTTAAATATATAATTTCTAAATAATAGTAGTGTGGACCCCCCCAAAACAGAACTGAAGTATGAACATTTATAAATTACAAAAAAAAACATATCTTACTACAAATTGGTTTTTTATTAATGGAGGGCCTTTTAAGTAAAACGAAGGATTAAACAATTTTGCATTGTGTTTGTAAAAAAATGCAATTAACCAAATTCACTGTACAACAATTCAATTACCCCAATCAGGTGGTATTGTTATTCTAACTTCGTATAAAAACTTAACAACTATTTTTAATAAACAAGAATCATAACATTAAAAAGAACTGTTTTATTTTGTTTGTTACACATTTAAATTGCAATAAGTGAAGCTAAAAAAACTATTTATTAATTTATATGTTGCAAAACTTTAAAAAATATTCCATTTTAATATAAATTTTATATAATAGTGTGTGACAAAACAGAACTGAAGTATGAACATTTATAATTACAAAAAACATATTTCTACCAAATTGGTTTTTATTAATGAGGGCTTTTAAGTAAAACTAAGGATTAACATTTGCATTGTGTTGTAAAAAATCAATTAACCAAATACTGTACACAATTTATTACCCAATCAGGTGGTTTGTTATTCTACTTCGGGGTTAGAAAGATGAAGAATGATAGCTGAATTAAGCATTAATGTTGAACTCCCATCCTCTGATATTAGTACAATAAGTGATCCGCAGTCCCGCGGGCTACCTGAATCAGGCCAACAAAATGAGCAGAAGCACTGCCCACCAACTAGGCCTACCTTCATCTATAATATATTTCTGTCTCCTGACAGACGCTAACGGATACCCAATTTTTATGTTCCTCACTCAAACTTGTCCTTAGTGCTTTACTTAGTACACGTATCATATTATAATGAAAAACTCATCGTAGTTTGTATGGTCTGCACGAAACAGTTTCCGTGTAAATCTTACAGACAACGTTCTGCAGTTGTCACAGATGAGGCAACACCGAACTTTTCATGAACGTAATCTAAACAAACCTAGGTTCTTAATTTAGGTGCTTGTGTTGGAAACAACTCCAGTATTTACATTCTGGGTGGTTTTATACCTTTCTAGTTAAACCTACAAATGGATACAGGAAACAGATGTTTACTTACATCTGAGCAATCTCGTGGATGTTCCAGGAGCCAGCACATTATTAACCATAATTGCCGAGATATTCTGGTGGAAAGGTGTATCGATATGTCTAGTCTATTGCGGAAGATGACTTTTAGGTGTTCTCTTCGTGTTGAAGACTTTCGCTAGCCTGGACATGGGGGAATGCCGTTTCCTGCCTGCCAGATTCGACTGGAGAGGCCTTCCCTTCTTCCAGGCTGTCATGATTGAGATATAACCCGTTATCGCTGCTTATGGGAAACTCTATACAGGAGGCGGTGGTCCCTATTCTCATCCTTACCCATCCTAAATATCATGTCACTCCGGTAGCAAACACAAAGGTTCTTTTAGGACAAAGTGTAAACGAGATCTCAACCTTATTGTCACAAGTGAAACAAAATAAAGTCAAGTTCTGTTAAGATTAGTGTCACTAACGACAGTAAGCTACCTAAAGAACTTGAAACGAGTTGTGATAATCGAGGTAGAAGAGAATAATGTAATAATGCTGGGCAATACTATTTGGATTAACGCGAGTGAGCTGGGTAAGTAGTGTAGGTTAGAAGGATAATACGCCGCAGAACGAAATGCCAAGCTGACATTTGGCTACATAACCCATAGTCTACCCATATAGGGCATACCTGATAAGGGTAGCCACAGTGAACTAATACGGGATAAAAAGAGTATAAGAAAAATGACCAAAAGTTTGTAGTGTTGTCCACATTATATTTTGTTACAATCTGCAATATTCGTATAAGAGATTAAATGCAAAATATATTAAGTCGAAAGGCAAGTCGTTAATCACATTTTAAACGGATTCCAAAACATTTTATATAGTGTGTAATACAAACTATAGTAATAAATTTCACACTCAATTGTCTCCAGAACCACTTAGTAGGTTTACGTATGTTCAAAATTATTGAATAACGGTAAATGAAGTTTACATCTTAGATTTCTGTTCAAGAACTGTCCGACTTTTTTATTCTTGTAATTCAATCACGAATCTGGAAAAAATTTTCTCATTTAACACAAAAAATTAAAGGATACAGTTACATTAACCACCAGAAAGTTTAAAATAAACAACTTTCACTTGGACACTTCGTTACGGTACAGCGGACAAACTTTTATTAATGAACTCTGGCGAGGACACCAACAAGGACCCTCTTCAGCTGACAGACAAGGTAATTTAAGGCACAATAGAGCGGGGTGGGGGGTTGTTAGTGGAGAGGGAGGGAAGCACTGAAGTTTATTGAAAAACAACGACTAATTAACCGACCCAAATATGTCCTGTACAACTTGAGTGCTTGCGGCATCACTAACACAGTCAAGACTTTAAACATCACGATTACCAGTCTGCATGCTGTTCACCTTAGTTCAGCACTACGTGGTAGGATCAGTGCACAGAGTTGCCTAGTTAAGTTTCTGCCATTCACTCAGTTGTCAGATGTGGTTCACCTTAGTTACAGAGTTACTTGTTGTACAGCACTGCGTTGGTAGGATCAGTGCACAGAGCTGCCTAGTTCAGTTTCTGCCATTCACTCAGTTGTCAGATGTGGTTTCACCTTAGTTACAGAGTTACGTGTTATACAGCCACTGCGTGGTAGGATCAGTGCACAGAGTTGCCTAGTTCAGTTTCTGCCATTCACTCAGTTGTCAGATGTGGTTCACCTTAGTTACAGAGTTTACTTGTTATACAGCACTGCGTGGTAGGATCAGTGCACAGAGTTGCCTAGTTCAGTTCCTGCCATTCACTCAGTTGTCAGATGTGGTTCACCTTAGTTACAGAGTTACGTGTTGTACAGCACTGCGTGGTAGGATCAGTGCACAGAGTTGCCTAGTTCAGTTTCTGCCATTCAATCAGTTGTCAGATGTGGTTCACCTTAGTTACAGAGTTACGTGTTATACAGCACTGCGTGGTAGGATCAGTGCACAGAGTTGCCTAGTTCAGTTTCTGCCATTCACTCAGTTGTCAGACGTGGTTCACCTTAGTTACAGAGTTACGTGTTGTACAGCACTGCGTGGTAGGATCAGTGCACAGAGCTGCCTAGTTCAGTTTCTGCCATTCACTCAGTTGTCAGATGTGGTTCACCTTAGTTACAGAGTTACTTGTTATACAGCACTGCGTGGTAGGATCAGTGCACAGAGTTGCCTAGTTCAGTTTCTGCCATTCACTCAGTTGTCAGATGTGGTTCACCTTAGTTACAGAGTTACGTGTTATTCTGCACTGCGTGGTAGGATCAGTGCACAGAGTTGCCTAGTTCAGTTTCTGCCATTCACTCAGTTGTCAGATGTGGTTCACCTTAGTTACAGAGTTACGTGTTATACAGCACTTCGTGGTAGGATCAGTGCACAGAGTTGCCTAGTTCAGTTTCTGCCATTCACTCTGTTTTCAGTTTTAGTACAACATAGTAACAGAATTGCGTGTTGTTCAGCACTAAGTGGCAAGAGCTGTGCACACTAGAAAGTTGACATAAAAATGATTATCTATTATACAATTGTATTTTATAAATGTTTGTGTAAAATATTATTCTTACGTTTTACAAACGGGCTATATTGATACAGAATATCTATGATTATCCATGATTGTATTATTGTTTTATTAAAAGAAAGAAACTAGAAAGGTCACTAAAAATAGACCCTGACAAATAAACAAAAAAGTTTCTTTGCTTAGTGAATTTTGCAGTAAATAAAATAAAGAAAAAAAACAACTTATCAGCATGTTTAGCGTTTCAAAAATTCATGCTTACGTTTATAAAGCCCAATAGCACACTTAATTGAATCTATTCATCGAACTTCTTACTGCATTATTTAGAAAAAAGTGATTGATTTTACTGACTATGATTCCACTTATGGAGAACTTTGCTATTTTAAATACCAGACTGATTTAGTGGCGGGACTATATAGCAAGAATATCACAAACACTACACACTTTTATTGTCGTATCGTCTCAAAGTACAGTGCTTTTATTCACCTGCTTGGAAGTACAATTCTCCGGGAATACATTGTAAGTGAGCAATTCACATAAGTTTTGACAGAACGCAGAAGTTGTGGTGGATTGGGGCTGTGGAGAAGGCGTAATTGTGGCAAGACCATGGGCAAGAAATATAATTGTAAAGCAAATAAGAGCAATTAGTAATCATATTTAGAGCAATGCATGTGTGAGTTAGATAACCAAAGATACAGGGCATTGAACACTTGGTTAAAATAATTTTTACTTCAAGTTGTCATGATCCTTAGGTAGATTTTTTCAAATTTTGAAAAATGGAAGAGAATGGCCTTACTTTATAAAGTAGACGTCGTTAAAAATTTCATAACCTACAATGTACGAAGGAATTACACTAAATAATGTGTAAAAACAGATTTATAATACATTTGTATACAACATGTAGACATGGTAAAATGAAAGTAAACAAAAATACTTCGTAAATAATCACGATTCAGAGATCTTTAAAATAAAATGTAACACGATTAACACCACGTTACATTGAAAGACTTTCCAGAACTAAGCCCCAATCTGCCAAGAGAGATTAAGGGGCATGCAACAGAGTTGTAAATTATTTCTCTGAGGTCTTTGGGGGCCTAAAATAAGGAGTTACAGTTGGAGGAGAGTCTTTTCAAATAGTTCGGCCACTATAGGTGATATGATACACACTGCAAAGTTTGAAGTGTCAGGGATAATTAGGCTTATAGCGATTAACATAACATTACAGGCAAAAGAAAAATCTGTGTATTTTATTACTTTATATTGAGAAAATATATATAGTGTACATTATCATCCTCATTCATTATCATACAGTTCTGGCAATTCTGATAAGTTTTTGTTAGTTTAATTGTGATTATTTATTGAAATGATCGAAGCCGAAAAAATGGAATAACCACGAAACACTTAAATAATAAATCGCATCAACAATGTAAAAACACAAACAAGTTACTGATATTGATTAACAACAGCGTAAAAATATAAGTGTTGATTTCGTAAACTAGTAAAAAAAATACAAAACAATCTAGTTTTAAATCTAGCAACTAGAGCAGGAAGAGAATCGTACACCACAGAACGTAACTAGACAGAAACTCTGAGACCCTTTAATCATCTCGCCGCAATACAGCTACTGATCCGCACTTGTATTGCTGCAACTGCGAAACAAAAGGGGCAGATGTGACACGTTAGTATTATATTGTGCGATACTGACACGGCAACACGCCAGATATGTGCACTTTATGTGCAGTTTATGAGGGGAATATTCTTCGTAGTATTGCAACCATATGTGTCCATTGAATGACATTTCTATAAATCACTAAAGATAGTGAGTAAAGTACGTTAGAGCTCCGAAATATAACGACTCAGAAAGCAACTCTGGCACCCCTTTAATAATTTCGCTACAGACCTTCATTTCTATTATATAAGGTTGACTTAATGATTGATATGTTAATGTAATGCCAAATTAATGAATTAATAACCTGAAATTTAGCATCAACCTCAAAGTCAACGTTTCTTTTAAACTTAGGCATCTTTGCCTACCAATATTAAAACAATAACTAGGAAAACTAAAAAATTTAACAATCAAACTTCAGCCAATAAAAGACGTGCACAAATCCAGAGCCAAAACATGATGCCGGAGGTGGTTGCCCTTTATCCTTCTCTGTTCACTCGCCTTCCTGCCCTCTTTGTTTTAGATGACGAACTGTTACACCACTGAAAATCAGACACAGATTTTCTTCTCAGCCTTCCACCTACCTCGGTGCGTTTGCCTTGTTGTTGAGTGCTTTTGATTCTGCACAGTAACATAGGCCGGAAATTCTCGCCAGTCTTGACTATAATCTTTTGGTGTACCAGTCAGGTTTTACTCGATTTTATAGTAGCAGTTCATTGGCGCACTTGCAGCGTATAAGTTTTTGTGCATGTCTATGGTCTTTAAACACCTGTATAAGAAGGTAGATTTAGATCCACGAAATGTACTATTATATTTCGGTAACATATATCGATGAAAAGTGTCAAAATCCTACAAATACCTTATTAACACGAACTTTAAGTCTTTGATAAACTGCGCTTTCAGTACAAGTACAGTAGGCCTAAGTAAATAGTCACGTAGTATAAACTCTAGTGTCACTAAATTAATTAATGACTTTACTGTACGGTATTGCAATATTCCATATGAAAATATATAAGCTTGTACCACAGCTTGTATCCTGGAGTATCATATGGCACTTGTTTTACAAAGTTAAGAAATTATTAATAAAACTTAAAAACCCAGGTATTGAAGATTGCACCTACACTTACTTCTTCTGCCACTAATAATACACGAACACTTGCAAAAAAACTATTGCATTTTCTGTTACCAGTGTCCAAAATAGGGGACGTTTTAATGACGATACAATATCTTTGATACCATAGACCTAGACTTGAAATCTGAAACAACTTTGTAAAAAAACCTTCATGTTTGAACAGCTTGTACGAGTGGGTTTGTGCTCCAGAGTAAAGAGACGGTTTTAATGTCGGTTCTGTTTACTTTACCAATAATACAAAAGCAAGTACATTACAAAACTCACATTTGCTAAACGTTTCAACATTTTAACTAAACTTTAAATTTGTTAATAACTAAAACAAATATGCCAATTTCAGTAACTAAACATATTTAACATATATTAATTAGTCGATAATAAACTTGGTTGATCAGTAATGACCTGCTACATACTTACAGATCAATCTTCTTATTATAGTTCCATCGCTCTTACCTGAAACATAATTATACTCATTACAATATAGTTACTACCGTCAATATAAAGGTGCTTTTAAAATAGAGGTTCTTTGTGACAGGTACTTACAGTCATAACAATGTTATAGAAGAGAGACGCAATAATTAAGCTTGTTTCGTTGGTATATTTAAAACTTTATATTTATTATTTTCCTTTTTTGTAATCAGTTCTCATCAATGCTATTATCAAATAAATAGAAACACATTATACAATCTAAAAAAAAATTACAATGACGAAATAGGAGTTTTACACCCATTCAGAACGAAAACCAATAAACCAATCATTAATCTATTTGAAAACAAGCTGATGTGATGAAAGGGGAAACATTAAGGTGTAAGGTGTAGGCGACTGCGACTGGTATAGACAGACGCCTTGACGACCATCAAATCAATGTTAACGCTCCTTCACTTCCTGTGGAGGGCGACGGCTTTTCTTAAAACGGCGTACAGGAGCCATATTGACTTTTGACGGGACAATCAATTATTCAAAACGCCTCCAGCAGGTTTGCGAACTGAACACCGCGTCCTCCTTTAGTGTCGCCAGTTCAAGTGTGGTGACCGCCACGGATTTCGTCATGTTCGAATATCCTACTGGATGATAAACAAATTGAGAATCTTTTATGTTTAATTCTAAACTAAGGTACAAGAGTAGTTTATAATAGTATATTTTAATATTTGTGACTAAAATTTTTAAAATGTTTTGCAACGCGAATTAGTTTTACATAGGAACAAGTATATATATATATATATATATATATATATATATATTCTGTGGTGACGTATTCCAGAGGTGGCAATAGAGAAATGTTTCCTGTTTTTCTCTTATTTCTCACATTACACAAAGTTTCTCTCCCATAGTTCAATGTTAGCATTATTATTACTTGTAATATAAAAATATCAAATAGAAACGAAATATATATATATATATATATATATATATATATATATATATATATAGGGTTGCATTATTATTTACAAACTGTACAATAGCAACTTACGCACGCTGTAATCTTTACCACCTGCCTAAGAGGTCAATTTACGATTCTGTAGTAGTTTTCCAGCTTTTCTCGCTACATTTTTTACATTATCAGAAAGAAAAAAAAACAAAAACAAAACTATTAAATGGATGCTTGTACCCGCATTACTGACCCTAGTTTAATTCACCTATATCCCCACGTTGTAGTGTAGATAAAAGATTACCAGTCCCCGCACAGCCCCCGCAGCCAAATGGCGTCTTCCATAAGAAGAATATATGTGAGAAACAAACTATTTATTTTTTTTCAATTTCACATTCTTAACAACTGGCTATTTCGATATCTAATCTTATTAGTACTGATTAAAAGTTTTGGGTCTTTTTCGTTTAAGGCCTAGCACAAAAGACCCTAGCTTGCCTATTCAAAACTCAGATCACGCGATTCTTGCCCGCTGCGCAGCGCTCTGCGCTGCTTGCTCTTAAAGAAAAAAATAACTCGAGCTTGCAAAGTCCAAGCCCATATCAACTCACGACTGCTTACACACACAAAACTCAGACAGAACTAACGCAGGTTTTCATTACAGGCAAAAGATAAGCGGCGCGCGTTTATCACTGATAAGATAAGACGAGTTTATACTAGAAGTAGTACCTGGACTACTGCCCTACGAACTAATAACACAAAAAAAAAAACGATTTAAATGCACTGTCAGTCAGGTATAGTATGTTTGTAAGGTGCTGCCCTTAAACGAAAAAGACCCAAAGTTTTTTATAGCAGAGCCAGACTAAAACCAAATAGTGCCTCAATTTTCAATAGCTATCACCATCATAACGTTAGATATGACACTCATTCCAAATTTTTCCTGTTCAACCATAAGCCTGTTCTTCTATTCAGTTAACCTCTAAAACTAAGATTCTAATTTCAGATTCTATGCAATACTAAATAAAGTGCTGATATCTATTAACTCTTTATTTGAATTGTTTATATTTTTCACAGGTTCAGTTTGAGAAAAAATCCCGTATGAGCCAAAACCTATGGATATATAACTAATTATTACAATCTTTAAAACATTTAAATTAACAGCTGACAATTTTATTTTCTCCTTAGACAGTGTTGATACTTTAAATGCTGAACACAATTTAGTTGTTTTATTTATGTACACATAAAATACTGACGTAATAACTAACACTGTTTCAGTGATAAAAACTTGAACATTTTTTACTTAACATATTCTTCCATTAGTTTAAGTGCGCAGTGAAGCCGGTTACTGCTGTTTTATTCTTACTGACGTCCACTTTACGACAAGATGAGAGGCTATAAACTTGTCCTTTCCTGTAACCCTGGCTGGCTTGGCGTAGCTTGGCAAGTCGCTTTATATTACAACCTCACCAGAAGAGGAGCCTCTCTCTACTTGCCAACACATATGTGACAACCACAGTTTATCTACACCGTCATAAACATTAAACAGAGCGATTTAATTGCCAGTCAGGGCGGAAACCATTATAGGTTTATTTTTCTATACGTATATCTTATGCTAACATATACTCCTTCAACATTCAGTAATGAATACCATGCATGCATGCTAATGTGTTTATCTGGCCTTCTGAGTTAAGTTCTAGGCCTAATGTCAATTACAATGAATTTATGACACATGCAGACTGATACACACACGCACGCACGCACGCGTGCGCGCGCGCGGCCACACACACACACACAATACACACATGTGTACATATCTATCCTAATAATATTATAAATGCAAAAGTGCCTTTGTTTTGTTTTGCTTTCATGCATAAACTATTCAACTGATTGTTCAGACATTTTACATAACATTCTTGCGGTCCCTAGGATGAATATAACTATTAGTTCTAAAATCCCCTCCGAGCTAACGCCCTATTGGTCTTTAACGTAGCGCAAAATCTCATCTTGGTCTCTAACGTTGTTTAATATGAATTAAAAGAGCATTTCTAATGTAATCAGCTGTTCTGTGTGCACACTGTTTATTATTTTTAATTTGTTTACATTTATAGTGAGTACATTCTCTTATGAATAATAAATACTTTTAAACATTTTTTTATATTTCTGCAATTAGGTAAGTACTCGTTTACCTTAGAAAATGACCTAAAAACATAAGATGGTAATTTTTTCTAAGGAATTTCGGATTTTATACCGAGACTCCCTTTGAAGCAATCGGCAAGAACTATGCTAGATGAAAGTTCGCTGGACTGTGCTTTTTTATGTACCAATTCCAGCTCTGTGTTCTAAAATATTAACAATGTTTTTCAGTTTATAAAGAAAAAAACGCGTAGTATCATTACTAATGGACTTTTAACAATAAATTGTTATTGAATATTAAGTATTAAATCTAAAACTCAATGTTACTATCTAACCTTTTCTATACATTTAAACTTATATAATACCTATCTTAGATCAATTTTTGAAAGAAGAAAGCGTCAAGGCAGAATCAAGTATGGAACTAAACAAACTAGAACAATGTAAATTACTAAGGGCATAAACATAAATTTACGTATAAATATAAATACGCTTTTTGACGTATTATCTTGATCATGGTAACAAAGCAAACTCAACATTGGGCGTCGCAAATATAATTCACGAAATTGCGTTACGAAAGAGTTAGTAACTGTTAGTAAAATATAGTTTATGTGATTATGTTTGTATGTTTTTTATAGTCAATCACACAGATCATAGATTTGGCACTTAAGACACTCAGATATGAAAATCACACTTAGAAATACATTTATATTCCGAAATAACCACTCACAAATACTTTTAATACTAATTTAGACAAACATTTATTTACTGTAAAGACAGGCAATATTTTTGATAGCTGATAGAGTCGCAGGCATGCAGTGTCAGACTACTTTGGTTTTCATAACTAAATATCAGCTTTTATTGAGGCATGCGTATAATAATGACAATTTGTATGATTTAACCGCCATTATACATAACACTAGTAAAGAATTCAAACCAATAAGTTTTAATTCTGGATTTTATCTAATAAATAAAATTGAGAATGTGTACAAAAGGTACTAGAAATGTGTTACTTTTGACATTGTTGAACGGCATATTTACAGTAGCTGAAGGAACAAAAACGGAGGGAGAGAGATGGGGCCACTAACATGAATCACCGATCTCTCATTGCGATAGAACTACAGTATAATACCGTCGGGGATATATAGAGTTAGTTCTTGGGTCTAATTATTACGGGCTAGAATATATATTAAGGCAATTCAGGTATTAACACAAATAAAGTGACTAATGAAAATCATACATTTATTTATTCACTTGCAATAAAAAAGTTGCCTCCGCTCGCACGATCTGTTATCAGGTCAAATAGGTATTTTTTTAATACAATACTTTTTAATGAACCTATATGTCTAAACAACGGAAAGTGTAGGATTCAGAAGAAAAAATAGTAATTTGAATACAATTTTAGAACTTTTTCATATAGAAAAATAAACTGATAGTAAAAGTAGGCGATATGTTTAAACTACAGATAATTTTAATACCTTTTGATTACTTCAAATCAAATCTTAGTAAAAGAGCAGTTAATCTTCAATCATTATAACGATGGTATAATTTTATATGAGATTAGAATATTAAAACAACTAGCAACAGAAGTCTTGTGTGATGCCACGCCTTGACCTGAATGCTATTATTATTATTATTATTATATTTGTTGTAAGCGTGTTCAGTTTCAAAGTTTCATATATTGTATAATACATTAGCGTTGCACTTCTTGTTTCTTTATATTATGGTTTTGTGATTACAATACATTCAGTAATGCGTACAAAGTGATGTATCCTCGCAGATGAAACATATTTCTTTGTTTACAGTTTCTTATTGACGATGGAAGGTTTAAAACGACAATATCATTTCGGACGTTTGCCATCGTTATACGAGTATACTACAAAAATAGAACACTATGTTTTGTACTTAAAGTATCTAAGATATTATCACAACATTGTTATAAGAGTATAATACAAAAATAGAACACTACGTTTTGTACTTAAAGTATCTAAGATATTATCACAACATCGTTATACGAGTATACTACAAAAATAGAACACTACGTTTTGTACTTAAAGTATCTAAGATATTATCACAACATCGTTATACGAGTATACTACAAAAATAGAACACTACGTTTTGTACTTAAAGTATCTAAGATATCATCACAACATCGTTATACGAGTATACTACAAAAATAGAACACTACGTTTTGTACTTAAAGTATCTAAGATATTATCACAACATTGTTATACGAGTATACTACAAAAATAGAACACTATGTTTTGTACTTAAAGTATCTAAGATATTATCACAACATTGTTATTAGTAGTGCAGTAAGTAATAGCGTACAGTGGTCTATCACTTATGATACAGGGTACACATGAGTTCTTATAATCGCTTTATTTTGCAGGAGAATTATCACATTTTTATACATTTCTGACGTCAGCAGAGGTCACCATTCAAGAACGTTATCTATAATGGCAGTGACGATTTGCAACCTTCACTCCGATAAACTTTAACGTCATTTGATATTTCACTATGATCATTTATGTATCTCAGAAGTAACTGGTTTGTTTGTTTCAGAGAAAGAGGTACACAATATTAAATTTGTCACAATTAATCCATAACAGTTGTTTTCAATCATCCACATACATTTCAAACACGCGTGCTTATCAAATTATTAAAAAACTGAGAAAATAAAAATAAACCAATAAAAGAGTTTAAAACTTTAAATACTACGAATGTTGATTTTAGCTCCAATTTAAGAACTGAACAGTTTTATTAGTGAACTCGAACTGTAGTATACAAGTATGCTTCTCATAAGTATAACCATTGTCCATCCAGATTTAGTAGAGACACATGCACAATGTACTTTTCCTTCGCTGAGACAAATGCGTTTAAATACATGTTTATTACAGAAATGAAAGTAACGATAAGTGCACGTAACGTTATTCTTATACAATGCGTTAAATGTGGTTCTAGCAGTTTACTAACTTTAAACATTACGCATTGAACTTATACATAGACACAGGACCTAATGACCAAAGTTCCTAATATCTTATTAAAGTCTCTAAACACAATAGTTCCTAACGCCAATATAGTCCTATAGAATTGATTCTGTATAAGTATTTTAGTCCAACTTTAGAGCATTTGGATTTTACGTCATTTACTCAGAGTAACTAAACTAGTCTATGTCTGTAATTCAAGGAGCTTTACACATTATCTGACATATATAGACATTGTTGGTCTATAAAGTCTATAAATCGTACTGTATTCTTAGTATCTTAACTGAAAATTCCAAATATTTAAAAATGAGAAATGCACTAAAAGTACATAAGCCCAAAAACAGTTCCCAAAATAATTATATTTTATAATACACATTGAATAATGTTTGACGGGTATTTATCTTAACAAAATTCTTTTGAGCCAAGAGACCTCTTTCCTGCCAAGTACTAACGAATGTCGTATAATATTTTATAAGGACGTACTCCTAAACTCTTTACTTGCTAATTTGCAGTGTCGCAAAAACGTATTCAAAGTGGTACACTTCTCCCCCTCCACAATCATCCCCCCCCACCCCCCCCCCCCCCCACCCCCCCCCCCCCCCACCCCCCCCCCCCCCCACCCCCCCCCCCCCCCACCCCCCCCCCCCCCCACCCCCCCCCCAGTTCACGTTCATGTTTCATCACGTTCATGTTTCACGTTCATGTTTCACGTTCGTGTTTACGTTTCACGTTCATGTTTTTACGTTCGTGTTTCACGTTCGTGTTTCACGTTCGTGTTTACGTTTTCACGTTTCGTGTTTCACGTTCCACGTTCGTGTTTCACGTTCCACGTTCACGTTTTACGTTCCGTGTTCACGTTTTACGTTCCACGTTTAAAATTTTCCTAAATAAATGGCGAACGTAACTTCAGAAGAAGCAAAAAAAAACTTGATCAAATAGAAAAGAAATTAATCAAAGAATTTAAAGTAACAGATTCGAATTGATGAAAAAGAACAAGAATTTATTCAAAAAATTAATCAACCTGTAACATCTGCAATAAAAAAATGTTGAGGGCAAAATTGAAAATGTTTTAAGCGATAATAAAAATTTAATGAATTTGGTTCCAGTTGTACGACAATTTGCTGATATTTCGATACCAGAATCTGAGTTTGAATTGCCAAAATTACCATCTTCAACACCATTTAGACCTCGAATCATTGAAGACTCTACCATAGTTATGAACCAATAAGTCCTGGAACAACGGATAAAATAATTGGTGAAAATTGGTAAAAAATTTCTTCCTAGAGCAAAGGATGATAAATTTGGTTTTGTATTGGGACAGAAAAAAGAAAAGTTTTTATGATTGGAAATTTGCCCC
Organism: Homalodisca vitripennis; assembly: GCF_021130785.1. NCBI lineage: Eukaryota > Metazoa > Arthropoda > Insecta > Hemiptera > Cicadellidae > Homalodisca > Homalodisca vitripennis. The sequence goes on from NC_060210.1 coordinate 90,454,815, forward strand.
GTGAATTTTGAGCATAATGATATCATTATTAATGAAAAAACATATGAAGGAACTCAAGGTTTATGGAGATTATTAACAGGCACTGATGTTCCAAAAGACGGTTTATATTCTGAAGAAGACTTGAAAAAGTATACTGAAATTTTATGGAAATCTGATTCAATTTACAAAAATAATGATCCATCAACTAAGAAACCAAAGTCAAGTAAAGGTAAAAAATATCTCAATTTGATTAAACCAATTTGGGAAAAAAGAATCGAAGGATCTGGTATAAGAAAATACAGTGATAATAAGATTGAGTACAGATATATCGACGATTTGACAAAACTCGATGGAATTATTAATTATATTTACGCTCAAGAGAAGGCTGGAAACAACAATTTTTTGAACGAAAAGAAAGCGATTAAAGATTTTATTTCGAACAAACTTGATGAAATGATTGAAAAACCTGATGGAATTAAATATTTAAAACAACGAGTTTTTGCCGGCAAATAAGTTCATCTATGATTGAGGGTAGTGGACTTTTGAATGATTTTATCAACAATTTACCTTTTGAATTACACGTACCAACTTATCAGTATCTGGGGCCTGGCACAAAACTCGAAAAAAGACTAAAAAGAGGAGATCCTGGTATAAATAAATTAGATCAAGCTGCTATGGAACACGATATTTTTTTATGCAAAACATAGAGACACAAAATTCCAGACATATCGCAGATAAAGTTTTGCAAGATAAGGCAATGGATAGATTTTTATCAAAAGATGCTAGTTTAGGTGAAAGATTTGTTGCGCTTCCAACAGCTGGAGCAATGTTTTTGAAGAGAAAACTAGGAATGGGAATCGAAGAGAACTTGAAATTTTAACTATATAAATGGAGGTGAATGTAAATTTCAGCAAAAATCAGAAAGAAAAAATAAAATCCGCTTTTAAGAAGAAAATACCCGTTAGTATTCAATTTAAAATAGATCAACTAAAAAAATGGCGAAGATAAGATATTTTTAACAAATAGACAATACAATAAACTCGAAAAACATAAGAAAAACAATAAAGGAACCAGAATAGAATTTTCTTATAATCAGTTGAAAGAACTTAAAAATGGTGGACTTTTGAAAGATTTATTAGATTTTGGAGAAAATATTCCAGTTGTTAAAAATGTTGTTCCTTATGTTCATAAAGCTGCTCCAATCGTTAAAAAGGATGTGATTCCTATTGTTCGAAACATTTTAAATTGGTTAGATAAAGAGTTGGAAGATGTTACAGGATCTGGATTAGATGAAAAAACTTTGAATTACGTGAAATCAAACATTGAAAAAAAAATTTAAACCTTTAACATTCGGGGAATTGGAAGAAATCTGCAAAAAATATTAAACATTTTAGAGGAATCTTCATGAGAGATACATTACCTGAAAAAGTTAAGAAATTTGAATGTGGAATTGTTGAATTTAGACTCGGTTATGGGAAGTGGAACGCATTGGGTTTGTTATTATAAAAATGATAAGAATACATGTTATTTTGATTCGTATGGAAGAATTGAGGACAAACCACCTATAGAATTGATTAAATATTTGAAAAAATCAAGCGTCTACTACAATGATTCTCAGATTCAAGACTATAAAGATCCCCCAATTTGTGGTCATTTATGTGTTTTTTTGTTTTGAATGAACTGAGTACTGGTAAAGATTTTAAAGAAGTTGTTAACAAATTATTGCTTAATAAATATGGATTCACAAAATATTTTTGACGTATTTGGAACACAAATTATTCAAAATGTAGATAATAGTTTGAATTTTGATAGTTTGAGAAATGAGTTTGATAACAAGTTAGAAAATGTATTACAAAACCTTCCAGATTCAGATATGTTTGCTGTCGAGATTGAAGATTTTAAAGCAGAATATGATAACAAACTTGCAAATTTCATGAGTTCAAATGAAGTTGCTGATAAAATAAAAACATTGGAAAAAAGAAGTTGATGATGGTGTAAAAAAATTATTTACCAATTTAATGTCCTCATATCGAAAAAAGCTGATGAAATTACTGAAGCGATCAAAGTTGAAAAGAATTATGTTAGTTTGGCTAATAAGAAAAGAATTGTCGTGTGTTCGACCTGGTATTGACAAACATGATGTTGTTGTTAAAGAACAAATTTTAAAACCTCTAAAATTATTAGAAAACATCGATATTGTTGATTTACATGATCCGAATGTTAAAAATGCCTTAGATTTTAAAGGAAAAAGAATTAGCGGTGTTTAGTAAAGGAATTAATCCATTTGATGTTGTTGTAATGATTCAATTAGAAGATCCTATTAAAATGTTTAATGAAACTAAAACAAAATTATGAGAATCATAAACAGCATGTTAAAGATTTTACAACAGAAGTCTATGACAAGTTAGAAGCCAGAAATAGAAGATCAGTAGACGATGTTGGTGAATTACTTGATAAAGTAAATAAACTAGAAGAAAACTTTAATACATATAAAAATAGTGTTAATGTATTAGTTGGTGAAGTAATTAACAAAATTCTGGAAGATTTTGATACACATTTCAATGAGAAAATAAACTTTTTTGAAGATTTTGGTACACGTTTAAATGAGCAAATAACACATAATAATGAATTACTTAAAAGTATAGATGATCGATACTCTTTATATCTCGATAAAGTAAATAAACTAGAAGAAAACTTTAATAAATTTAAAGAAGATGTCGATAAAACTTTTGAAAACATCGACAACAGATTTAATGGAGTAGGTGGTTACGATGACTAATTTTCCTTATATAAATGGCGCTCATATATTGTGTGAGATGTAAAGAGAAAACTGCCACAAACGATATAAAATACTATGCAAACATTAACGGAGTTAAGAGAATTTCTGGAAAATGTGCTGAATGTAACTCAAAAAAGAGCCAATTTATAAAAAACTTGATTTTGAAATTTTTTCTTAATAAATAGAGATGGCGGGACATTACAGTGCTTTCGATCTTTTTATCATGCAACACGAAAGAGATTTGAAAAAAAGGAACATTGGGATGACATTTCTCAAAAATATGAATTATCCGAAGATATGATGCGATTATACGTAAACAAATTGAATTGGTATAACATTGCAAAATATCAAACTTTATCATCAGAGTTCATTCAAGAAAAATATACATTATCAATTAAAAGATCATATGTCTGTTCTTTGTCTCTATCAACACTTGAGTATAAAGTTTTTGGATGAAAATAAAGATACAGTTGATTGGAACAATATTATAGATAGCGGTTACTATCCTGTGCAGATTTTATTGAAATATGTGACCGAGATCGCAAAATTTAAGGAAGAGAATCCTGAATATGACGAAGTAGATCATTAAAAATGACTCTAATCTTTTTAATTATTTTACTAAAATTTATATCTTTTCTTATAAAAACGTACATTAGATCGATGAAAAAATGATACACGATGTTTAAAATTTCTCTTATTAAATGGCGGACTACAGAAAATATGCTAGTGATATTGAAAGGGCGGAGTTTAAAAATTTCTATCCAATTAGTAAACAACATTTGAATGAACCGAATAAAAGAACTGAGTTTAATATTGATTTTGGAGATAACTTTTGCTCGTCTAACTTCCAGTTTTATATTTCTGGAACTTTAACAAAACAAGATGGTCAAGCATATCTTGGAACTGATAATGTTAGATTAATCGATAATTTTTATACCGTTTTTATTTTCTAAGATTGAAGTAAGAAAACACAATAAATTGATAGAAAGAAGTCGAAAACTGTGGCCAATTAAGCACAATTAAAGGAACTATTTCGTATTCAAAAAGTGATGTTATTTCTCAAACTTCTAATGGCTTTGAATCAGATTTTAAATTTGGTGTTTTTGAAGCAGCTGGAAATTTATCTCATTTTGGATTAGGATTTTTTGAAAATGTTACTATTCCGATCTATAAAGGAGGATTTTATCTAAGTTTTATAAGAGCAGAAGACGATGATGTGATTCTGAAGACTGCAACTGGAAATGTTATGCCTGTTGATGGAAAAATAACAATTACAGATTTTTTTTTTATTAGAGTTCCAATGATTGATTATAAAACCACGAGTAAAATTAGGTTGATTGATGAAATTACAAAAAGTCAAAACATTATGTTTAATTTTCTAGATTGGCAATGTATTGAGCAAAAAGGTATTTCCGGAACAACTTATTCGTTCGATATCACAAATATTTATAGAAATATCTTCAATCCCAAGTTCGTTATCATTGGTTTTCAAACAGATAGACAGAATAATCAAGAAAAAAATCCTTCAAAGTTTGATAGTTTGGATGTAAAAATATCAGAGTAAAATTGAACGGTTCTTATTATCCAGATGAATTACAAAATTTAAACATTTCCGGTGGTCTTTTCAGAATCATGTATCAGATGTATCAAGATTTTAAGAAAGTTTACTACAAAAATATGGAAATGTATTACAAACCCCAAAGAATTTATAGCAAATAGACCCATTTATGTCATTGATACAACAAAGAGTTTGACAAATATTTCTAGTTCAAAGAACGATATAATTATCAATATGGATTTTCAAAATGCTGTTACAAACGCGATTTGTTATGTGGTTGTGGTTTCTGAGAAATTTTTAGCCTATGATGTGATTAAGAACGATATTAGAGAAATTCAGTAGTTAATGATGTTCATATTGTTCTCTTTCATTCCTTCTAAAACTTCAAAAATATACTCTTTCGCTGATGAAAAATCTCGATTTCTTCCGGAATAATCTTTGTAATCATAAACAAAATATCCTAAATAGTTGTACAATAGAATGAAATTATTTCTTTTTATCTCGGTAGTTGAAATATAAACATAAACATTTGCGCTGAAAAATTTATATCTCGGCAGACTTAGTTCCATAGCTTCCATTTATTCTTTTTGTAAAAAATGGGAAAAGAGTATAATGCCAACTGTTACAAGTGTTATAATAGAGGAGAAATTATTGATAAAAGATTAGTTTGTAGAGATTGTAATTTAATTTTGTACGAAAGACCTAAGCCTAAGAAATTTCGAAATAAATTAACATATTTGAATAACCTGCTTAGAAAATTACAATATGGAGACAAGAAGCAAACACATTTTGTTACAGAATTTAGAAAACAGAACAAAAAATTTTTACTTATCTCTTGGAACCGTTGACAAAATTATTTTCCTTTTCAAAGAATACATTAGGTTTGTAGGTTTAAATACACACGTTTATTATGAGAAGATTTTACCTATAATCTTTCACTATTTGGACATTGAATTTGACTACGATTTTAAACCTGAAATCTTTGATGATTTTATAGTACATTTGGAGAAAGTAAACGAAGAACCTCGTGAAAAGAATGCGGTTTTACTCACATTCTCCCCGACTTCTCGAGTGATTGTTAGCAAATTTCATTATTTCCGTTTATATAGATTTTTTATGAAGATTTCCTGGATTTTTTCATTAAAACAGCTTAAGAAATTAGAAGCAAACATTGAACAGTAAAACAGCTATAGATTCGGTTATTTAACATTCGTGCTTTCCTGTTAGATTTTATTAGATTTGTTTATGGTTCAATGGACAGTATTTTACATTCGTGGTTTCCTGTTAGATTTCTTAGATTTTTTTATTGTTCAATGGACAGTATTTTACATTGATTTTTCTGACTGTCCCAAAAGTGCGCTAGAACCCTTACATTCATATCTACTCATATATATATACATATATATATATATATATATATGTATATATATATATATATATATATATATATATATATATATATACATACATATATACATATATATATATATATATATATATGTATATATATTATATATATACATATATATATACATATATATATATGCCTCATTATCTTGAGTCAAATGAAATTAACAAAACTTCAATAATTAAAAATTGTTAATTCAGCAGCAAATCATTGGTTTCAGAAATTTAATTAACTTTATTGCTAACTTTCTAAAAAGACTTTCCATTCAAATCAATCTATTTCTCCTTCTTCATGGGGATATCGAACTTATTCACAGAGGAATTTCAATTTCCAACATGTTGCTAATCTCATTTCAGCTTAGTCTACAATTAACGATCATAGATGGTAGAGCACAAGTAATATCCTTGGAAATTTTCCTAATTCTAATGTTTGGTCTAGGTCCCCGGTTTTTACATCCCCTGGTCGATTTAATTTTATCAAGTACCTGAGAAAAGGGCTGCGGTCTCGAAAGTAGCTAAGGTAGGCCTCATCGCGATACATGTAGCGCAGATCGTTCTTGCAGCCGACCAGTAGCACTGGAGTCTGTGGACAGAACCTGCGTATCTCCGGGTACCACATGGCCTTGCAGTTGCGCAGAGAGTTGTGGCTGGTCAGTGAGAAACAGAGCAGCACCACATCTGACCTGTAAGTGCCACCATATCAGTACCCCATCAATGTATGTTCAATGGTGTTCAAATATAAACACATCAAACATAGTGTCACAACAATAATCATTTCATCTTTAAACTGTACAAGGGAACCTCATTTCAATCAAATTCAACTAGAACTTCTTGAATCCATTACCATGATTGGATACTTATTATCATATTATAAAGCAAGACTCAGTAACTAACTTATATCAAATTAGACCACTTTCCAAGAGGTTAGAATTTAGAAACTTTGGGCAACCCTTTAAGTGATAGTGGGTGAATTATTTACCACCATGTTTTGCTTTGGATTATTTGTTACAGCTCAAAAAATCACTGGGATAATTATTTCACACTTTGGAATCCTTCAATGAATAAAACATATCTCTATGGAGAAGTAGGTTTCTTTCAGCTGACGAAAACATAGTAAAGCCAGTCAGCTGTTTATTCAAAAGTGGGAAATTATTATCCCACTGGCACTCTGGGACAACTAACCTACTGATTCTTCTTGGATCTTTGTTTTTTATATCAAGATAATAGATGACTGATGTAACATTGCAGATTTTGAAGGTTAGTAAACATATCTATGATCAATTAGGATTATTTTAATGATATAATGTATACATTTTCTCATGTATTATGATTGGAGTGAAAAACTATTGTGTTGCAAGAGACTAGGCTAGATTTGCAGGTTATTTTTTTGGCTGGAGTTTATAATATTTTCTTAGACACTTGGAAGGGTTAGATAACACAGTATTATACATCAATCTATTCAGCAAATTATAGTTTTCAAAAGGGCATTACCACTTTAGTCCAAGCACATTTGGCAAAGTTAATATTTAGCTGTCACTGTAAGCCTGCATACTTAGACAGGAATGTTTTACAAGGTTGAGGCCTATATCATTTTATGCCTAGCATTTTTGTTACAGCTTATAATTGCATAAAATGTATTCACTTCCTGACAATTTTAACACTAATTAGAATCTCTTTTTGTCAAATATTGTCTCCCACTTGTAGACTATAGCAGAAAAAAATTTAATGATAAATGTATTACTAGGGCCTACTCTGTACAAAACTGTTACTCAACTCTTCTAATCAGTTAATCATTGTTTTCAGATAACATGGACTCAATAGATGAGAAGGATATTCTCAGTCTTATCACTTAGACATTTCGGAAGAACATGAAAAAGGAATACGAGCGACTGTTCAAAATGCTGTTCAGCATTCAAATGTAGGTGCACATCTACCCCAAAAAATTGAGAAGTATAGAATCTTCTCCTTGGTGCGCACATTGTTCTACAAAGGCCAAGGAGAAGAGGAGCAATATGGTCTGCCCGACTTGTAACGTTGCTCTCTGCAAGGATTGTTTCACTCCATTCCACCAAAACTGGATGAAAAAGGCTACAAAACGAGCCCCACAATACATTATTGTGTTTCAAAGTGTTTTTTATCTTTAGTAATAATGTTTGTAATAATATTATAATTCATATTTGCTGTTATTATTAAAATATTATGCATATGACTAAATTATTTCATTCAATCAATTCCTCCAAAAAGTGGGAAATATATATCCCAGTAAATCATACACCAGACATGGATAAATGCAGGTTGCTTATGTTTCGCTAGGATATTAATTTCCCACCCAAAAAAAAAAAAAAAAACACAAAAACAAATAAAATTGTTTTGAAATTATTTTTTAAGTCATATTTGGCAACATTAGAACCATCCTATAAAGAAATTGGCTCATTTTTCAAAGTGCCAGACTACTGCCACTTAAAGGGTAGAAACCAATAGGGAAGTTTAATAACTGAAAAATACCAAAAAAAGTTTCTGTATATTTCTGATAAAAGAAAAAAAATGATTTATTGAGTTCTAAAGTACCTATACTCGTACTTAAGCCAAATTCAACATGTGCTAATTAAATCTCACAAATGGACAGCTCTGGGATTGATTGGAGTTTCCAAATAACAGCTTTAATGTATTGTGACCAAAACAATGATAGACATTAATAATAATTGTATTACTGACTCATTATTGTTAAGTGGAATGTAATAATAAACATATTGTTATGCTGAATCCAAAAAAGCCTTTAGATTATAAACTATTCAGCTTACAGTCATATGGACCAAGGAGGGGAAATAACTCCAAAATAGGTAATGCAATTGTATGATACATGTTTAATAAATGCTTAAGTTAAATTAATCCTTACATAACCTAGGTCCGATACCTGATATCTTTATTGAATATTGTTCATCATATTCATAATTAATGGACAAGCTGCTGAACGGATCTTAGTAATTTTTATCATTTATACCATTACTAGATCCGATTTTTGTAACTTAAAATATTAATAGGCATCTCCCAAACTTCAAAACAACATATTTTCCAAAACTGAAAATCATGAATGATAGCAAGCACAGCGAAGTGGAGTAAATACTATTTTGCTCCATCAGGACTAAAATAATACAATTTCAAAGAGTTACCCATGAAGGCCATGCATGAAGTCAACAATCACAGTCAGCAACCACAGAAGCTGTCATATTCTTTTTCTCATAAAATTTAAAACTGTGCATTTTAAATACTACTTCAGTGTTTTTAATTTAATGAGGAATCTGAACCAAGTAAAGTAAGTGATACATTAAGATGTATTAAAATTGTATTAAATACTCCTAACATTCTGTTAGTCAAAATTACAAACAGGGGTTTTGTCATTATAGGTGGTTAATAACAATATTCCAAACAGAATATTATTTGAAACATTTTTATTTATTCACAAAACAGAATGCATTTAGGGACTTCTTTTATGTACTTCACAGATATTAAAACCATGGATTGATACAACTGTCTAATTCTTTATTTTACTAAAACCAGGGTTACATATTCTTATCATCAATGTCAAAAATACCAAATCTTTATATTTTTAAACATAAAGAAATCCTATTATGGAATCCAAAAAATTTAAGATTAGATTAATTTAATTAAGCTTCACTAGTGGAGGATTAATATGTAAATGGTTCTGTGAGTTTGTCATAGTTCAAAGCGACTACTAAAATGTCTCTAATTAAAATGTTAATGATGTTAAAAGCACCATTGGACATACACCTAAAAATGATATTATTTATTGTTTCTTGTTGTCTGTGCATAAACTGCTGAATTATAAATGAATCAGGTGAAATAAACTGAAATGGAGAAAAGCAATACGGAATCCACCAACTGCCATATCATCAGCTACGCTACATGGATCACCGCCATTTGGCACCTGTTAATTAGCAGTTGGTGTCATCAGCAGCTATATTGCACCTGTGAACCATGATCACAACTACAAGCAGTTGTCTCAATCAATGAACTTTACTCTTTTTGTAAAACTTTAATAATTATTGTAAAAGTAAAGAAATGTTATTGTTTGATAGGTCTTTTTCCACAGATTACTTTAATTACAATTTTTGCCTAATAATTAAATAATGCCTAAACACCATAAAAGTATTACATTGTTTTGCGAATCCAGAACCTACATTTATTGCATCATTACATAAGACAAATGTCAATTTTCAAAACTGTAGAAATTAAGAAGTATAAAAGAGTAAATGGAGGTTAATATGTACTACAATATTTCTGGAATTTTTGGAAGAAACATAAAAGTAATATATCCTTTGAAGATTATTATGTCAGTGTTCACGACACTAAAGCCATATTTTACTGCCCTAGTGTTTGCATACAACCAGTGGCTCTGCATTTGAAATAGGGTAGTATTTTTTGTCCTACACAATCGTTATTACTACCATTTATTTGTTAAAAAAGATTATTTTTCAGAGAACCTTCATTAAATCACTGTACAAAAATCTCATATTTTTTTATAAAGTTGTAACGTTAGTTTTTAGTAGGGTGCAAAACTTCAACCGTTTTGTAGCCTACGCGGATAGTTGCAGTTAGCTGGGTATTTCCCAGGGGTCTGGAGAGTTGTGTATTTCGGATATAAAGTGTTGACTCAGAAAGCAAGTAGATCTCAAAAGATCTGTTAAAGTGGTTAGAGCCACAAGCTCATCATCGCCAAACACTTTAAGGGGCAAAGAACCGATTTGATTTTAAAATTTACGTATACGGAAACAGAAACATGGTATACAAGTAACCAACCCACGCTCAATTGGTATTCCGTCACTGCGGGACAACCTAAGCTTACCCCACGAGAATTCAGTACAATCGGGTTATAAATCGCTAAATAAAATGATCGTAATAAGATGTGCAATCATTTAAGGCTATGTCTATATATTTATCTTAATAGCGACCGCTCGTATATCCCGCTTATGACAGCAGATCGTAAATTTAGGGAAACCTAAATTTATTTCAGACAAGACCGATTTTCACAGCAGTCCGAGAGCCTAATAATAAACGAAAATTTTATTTAATCGAAAAACAGTTTAATTTAATCGCGTTTAACCGTTTATGAAACGCTTATGACAGCAGATCGGAAATTTAGGGAAACCTAAATTTATTTTAGACAGGACCGATTTTCACAGCAGTCCGAGAGCCTAATAATAAACGAAAGTTTTATTTAATCGAAAAACGATTTAATTTAATCGCGTTTAATCGTTATGACCCGCTTGTGACAGCAGATCGGAAATTTAGGGAAACCTAAATTTATTTTAGGCAGGACCGATTTTCACAGCAGTCCGAGAGCCTAATAATAAACGAAAGTTTTATTTAATCGAAAAACGATTTAATTTAATCGCGTTTAATCGTTATGACCCGCTTGTGACAGCAGATCGGAAATTTAGGGAAACCTAAATTTATTTTAGACAGGACCGATTTTCACAGCAGTCCGAGGGCCTAATAATAAACGAAAGTTTTATTTAATCGAAAACAATTTAATTTAATCGCGTTTAATCGTTATGACCCGCTTGTGACAGCAGATCGGAAATTTAGGGAAACCTAAATTAATTTTAGACAGGACCGATTTTCACAGCAGTCCGAGAGCCTAATAATAAACGAAAGTTTTATTTAATCGAAAACAATTTAATTTAATCGCGTTTAATCGTTATGACCCGCTTGTGACAGCAGATCGGAAATTTAGGGAAACCTAAATTAATTTTAGACAGGACCGATTTTCACAGCAGTCCGAGAGCCTAATAATAAACGAAAGTTTTATTTAATCGAAAACAATTTAATTTAATCGCGTTTAATCGTTATGACCCGCTTGTGACAGCAGATCGGAAATTTAGGGAAACCTAGATTTATTTTAGACAGGACCGATTTTCACAGCAGTCCGAGAGCCTAATAATAAACGAAAGTTTTATTTAATCGAAAACAATTTAATTTAATCGCGTTTAATCGTTATGACCCGTTACTAATGGTGAAGATAACTAAATATTACTACAATATACTTAATTCTATATGCGTACAAATTCAATGAAAATATGCATGAAAATTCTTGCACATGCAGAGTGAAAAACGTGCAAAGAAAATTTACGTTAAATATTGCAAGCCAAGCTAAGCAAAACAAACAGAAATTTACTACAACTATTGCACCATGAATAATGAAATAACTAATTAAACTCGGAATAATAGTTACCTGTCAAATGAAATTGAAGTTGTCTGAAAATGTCCTCTGCTCGCTGTACTGTCCTTCACCTCGATAATCACGCTTCTCCGTATCGAACCCCTCTCGCCGGCCCTCGCCAGTCCCTTTATCAGTCGACTACCGCGCTCTAGGTGGCGGCAGCTACAATCTTTAACAGCGCCCCCCGCGGATTCTACGGCAATCTCGTCCGCGACGGTAGCGCGCCGTGCGAGTTTTACTACAGCCAGGACATTAAAACTATCTTCTCGCTTCCACTTGATACAATTTAATGTAAAACAATATAGTATTTCACTGTTCTGACCAAAAAAAAAACACTTCAAAATTTGGGACCTTACACCCCCCACTTAGTTCGGTCAAAAAAAAAGAAACGGAAAAAGAAAAAGAACTCTGTTTTACTCAAAATGAACTTTCTTTTTACTTTAATAACATAAATAAAACTTCTAAACTAAAATAAGTATTCCTTCAGCTCCAAATTTAAAACTTATTTCCTATAGTATGTTTTGTCAACCTTGACAAATAACAAAACAAAAGGTAACTAAAAATTTATCTTGCTTCTTCGCAATCAGAAAAACTTTATACGGATGCCTTCATCGCATCCTTTTAATGTAGGTACTTTACGTTTACCCTCTTGAACTTCCCATCTTCGGAATATATTCTTATTCTCTTCGGGTGTCTCTTTTTCCTTTTACATTTTTCGGTCGCCTTTGTATTGCGTGTTTCACCGTCGTATTCTCCTCGCGGTGTTCCACTCTGTTTCAGGGACGAAGTCTCGGCTTCCATTTCAATACTCTCCCTCGGTTCGATATCTTTCACCGTATCGTCTCCTCGTTCTTCGCACAGTCTTTCATCAATCACTTCCCAAGAGTCCGAAGCCGCGATTGATAGACATGGAGAAACCGGCCTATCGGACTCGACTTTCATTTCTCTTTCATGGTCATTCGTCCGTTGGTTCCCTGGCTCCACGTCTAGGTCCCTTACTGCCTCGTCGATAAGGGCAATGAGGTCATCCGTTGCTGCGGAATCTTCCTCCACGTCGACCTCCATCGGGGCCGGGTGAGACGGTCCAGGTCGATAAAGAGGGCCGAACAGATCAACGTGCCGCATGGATGGATATCCGAGTTCGGCCGCTCGAAGCAGATCCTCCAGTACTGGATCATTTACTGACCCACTCGCTTCTCCCTGGAGTGAGGTCGCTGTTTCTTTTGGGGAGAGGCTAGTTTGTCCTCGAACCGTAGGAAACATATCCGCTATATCGCCCGGCTCGGCGTAACGAAAGTCCTCGACGCCAACACGCCCCGCTCGGAGGACCGAAGCGATGTTCTTCCGGATCGATTTTCCACTCGCTTTTTTTCCTTCTAATCGTGCCTTCCTTGACAGCACCTCCGCATACATACACACGAAGGCGCCGCAATCGTACGAGTTCTCTTGTCGAGGGATATCCTTGGGTGCGTCTACCGTTTTCCATGCCTCTACCTTCCGGTTCCTTCTCGTGGCCTCGTATGTCAGGAAATCTCGCACTGTCCCTCTCTCCGCTTCGTTATTCCATCCGCAAGAGTCGTACGCGGTGATTGTATTTTTCTTCGACCATCACCACGATTAAGATCCAGTGTCCCCTGCTACCACGGTCTGGGAGGTGTACGGGAACGAATAACATATCGTTTTGAAAGATATCTTCTTTCTTAAACCGGTTATTGACCGCCTGGTATCTTTTCTCCTTCCAGTCCTTGAAGAAGAACGTATCGAACATATAGATCGATGGAAGACACACTTTGTGGTACCAATTCCGTCTCTCTATAATTCGCAAGTAGGCCTCAATGACGACGTCGTTCATCAATGTGTCTTTCGCCGCTAAAAACATCGATTTCGGTTTGGTTAACCGTGATTAGTTTTCTCAGACCCTTCATTCTTAACCACAGGTATTACCTGAAAGCCACACAAAACAAGCATCATGCAAAGCAGTTTACTAACCAGCTAGCCAGTACCTTCACCACCAGTAGCATTAACGAATGAACGTTTTTAAGTCTTTTACGTGGGCATTACTATTTTTACCCGTGACCTCATCGGTTATACGGTATATGTTATAACCTACTTTAGAATCGATTTTAAAGGGTCCTATGTACTTTGGAGCTAATTTTGCGGCAAAAGCGTTAGCGGCTGAAGAAAGAGCGTGATTTCTTTTTAGGACTCTATCGCCCACGTTATACGTTACTTCTCGTCGTCTTAAATTATATACCCTTGCTTGATTGTTATAAGCTGCCCTTAGGTTCAGATGACATCTCTCGTATAAACGTTGAAATCGATCATACCTTTCCTTATGGATATCGGCTGTTGAGAGGGGTCGTTTATCATTCCCTTCTTCGAAAAACCCGTATAGGGATTTCGGTGGCTTCAGCTCTCTGCCAAAGTTAAGCATAGCGGGAGTGAACTTTGTACTGCCATGTACCGCTGTATTCATCGCGTATCTGAACTCTGAAATGTTCACGTCCCACTCTCGATGGTCATTCTTAACGTATTGGGCAATCATCGTTCCCAGCACGCGGTTATATCTCTCTACCGGGTTCGACTGAGGTGAAAATGGAGCAGTATAATTGACCTCGATTCCCCAATCCTCAGCTAGTTCCTTAAAAATCTTCGACGTGAATTGTGTTCCGTTGTCTACTATAAGTACCTCAGGTGATCCGTACCTAAGTAATATCAATTCCTTAAATTGATTGCATACTTGGCGAGCGTTGGCAAGTCTTATGGGTGCTATTTCTACCCATTTGCTAAAACAGTCTTGGAAAACCACCGCATAAGTGTTACCTCTTTTTGATCTAGGTAACGGCCCAATCAAATCCGCCGAAACTGCGAACCAAGGCCCCTTTGGTCGTCTAAATTTCATTATTCCGGCGGGTTTCTTTTGTTCACTCTTGAATTTCTGGCACGTCTCACATGAAGCGACATAATTTCGGACTTCTTGCCGCCATCTCGGCCAGTAGTATCTTTCTGCAATTCGTTTGGCTGTCTTTCGATAGCCGAAGTGCCCAGCCGTTTCCTTATCATGAGTTTCCTCAAGTACTCGATTTTTCTCCTCCTCGGGAACACACATCTTCCAATCCAAACTCTTCTGACGCCCCTCTCCTGGGCCTCTGTAGGGAATATATCTGTATAGTTTTCCTCCTCTTATGGTAAAACCGAGGGAAACTACGGGGATTTTTCTTAACTTTGTGTATTAGGTTATCATACCATGACATTGGGAGATAGTCGCCGCAATTTGAATTACTTTCCTTCTCTGAGCTTTCTATTACAAACACCTTCAGAGAATGATCACTAACTTCGTCGTTTTCGGTTGTTTGATCAGTCCTTTCAGGAGGGTTTCTCGAAAGAGCATCGGCTACTCTATTTAAAGCACCTTTACGGTACTGGACTGAAAAATCGTGTTGCTGCAACTCGAGGATCCAGCGGGCCAACCGACCGGTTGGTTGTTGTATCTTCATTAACCATTGCAGTGCTTGGTGATCGGTGATTGCGAGGAAATGGTACCCTTCGATATAAGGTCTAAATTTTTTTACCGCCCATACCAAAGCTAAACACTCTTGTTCAGTGACCGTAAACTTCTTTTCCCCGTCCGTTAACAGTCTACTGGCATACGCTATAACCACCTCTTTACCCTTTCGCTTCTGGCTCAAGGTGGCGCCTAACCCTATTTGAGACGCATCTACCTGTAGGACAAATTGTTCGCTGAAGTCTGGGCATGCTAGAATAGGGGTGTTTGTTAGGCGGCGTTTCAGTTCGACGAAAGCCTCTTCATGAGTCGCTGTCCAATCCCACTTAACCGCTTTTCTCAGCAGTTTAGTAAGTGGCGCCGTCAGAGTCGCGAAACCTGATATGAATCGGCGATACCAACTCGCAAGACCCAAGAAGCTTCGGAGGTTTCTTATATTCCTCGGCGTTGGAAAGTCTAAGATAGCGGACACCTTATCTGGATCTGTGGATATTCCTTGATCGTTTATAACGTGTCCCAAATATTTTAAGCGTGTCTGGCAAAACTTGCACTTCTCCGGGTTAAGCTTTAGGCCAGCTCGTCGAAGACGTTGAAATACTTCTCTCAGAGATTCTAAATGTTCCTTGAAATTCGATGAAATAATAATCAAGTCATCTAGATAGGCGAAAGCTTTGGGTTCCAATTCCGGGCCTATTATGGTATCGAGAAGTCGTTGAAACGTTGCTCCCGCTGAGTGCAAACCAAACGGCATCCTCGTAAATTGGTAGAGTCCTTTTCCTGGTACTGTAAAAAGCGGTTATGGCGCGACTTTCCTTCGATAAACCCACCTGCCAATACCCTGATTTTAAGTCGAGCGTGGAAATAAATTTGGCTTCCTTGAGTTTTTCTAGGATAGAGTTGATTTGAGGTAGGGGATAAGCATCTTTCTCGGTTTTTGCATTTACCTTTCGGAAGTCCACACAAAACCTAAATTTTCCGGAAGGTTTCTTGACTAATACAACTGGAGAACTCCAGGGACTATTCGATTTCTCGATTATCCCGTCCGCCAACATTGAATCAACTTCATCGTTGATCACTTTCTGCATTGCGGGGTTACGTGGATAAAATCTCTGTTTAATCGGTTCGTCGTTCTTTAATTTAATCACATGTTCTACTATGTGGGTAAGACCAGGGGAATCCTTAAACTCCGCTAATTCGTTTTCCAAAAACTCTCTAAGCTCCTCTTCTTCCTCCTCGCTTAGCGTGACAATAGCATTTATAGCTGTCCCCTCACAGTTATTTACGCCGTACTCTTCTCTGGAAATAGTTTTCTTTTTAAAGTCAATTAGTTTTAATGGCGCTATTACGTCCATGCCTAAAATAATCGGAGAAGTAAGACCTGAGACGTTAATCAACTTAAACGCGTGTTGTATGTTTTCGATACTTCCTTCAAATTCGATCCCTCTCCTTGCTTCGGTTTTTGTCCCATCGGCCATTTGAATCTGAAGTTTTTCAGTCGTAATCCGCGCTCCTTTACTCATTAGCATATCATACGTTGTATCGTTTACAAGGGAGATCATTGCCCCCGTGTCGACCAGGGCCCATACTAACATCCCACAGAACAATACGGGTACGTACGGTCTTATGTCTTTATTCCGAACTTCGGCAGGACAGGTTTTGGTGAATTCGGCTATATATTTTACCCACTGCTGCCATTCAGCGGAGGTTCTTAAATTCGTTTGCGGGGCTCCAGGTGACCTCCTTTCGCCTGAGCCCTCACTCCGTTTCCCAAGTTGCATTTGCAATCCGTAGTTTTAAAACCAGGGGTCTTGCAAAAGTAACATTTTAGGGTTTTCGGGAAGCGACAATTCCTAAAAATGTGACCGGGTTTCTCACAGTTCCAACATACAAAACTAGAAGTATTCTTCGGGATAGTTGTGTTTCTCTGAGAGGCTATACTTTCTCTTCTTACAACTTTTTGTCCTTCCCTAGTATCCATTTCCGGCCTACCAGATAATTTATTCGTCCTCTCAAACACTTTATTTTCTTCGTTATTTATTGATTTCCGAGGATGTTCCCGTTGATCTCGATTGGGATGTTCATTGTGTGATCTGAGTGTATCAGCCGCTGCCTTATTGGTGACATTTGAAACACCAAACGTTTTTAAATTCTTATTTTTGGGGCTATATGCGGTTTCAGGCACCAGGGACTGAGCTGGACCTGGCGGTGGCCGATATAAGTGAGTTTCTCGGATATACATCTCGTAGTGTTCTGCCGAAGAAATGAGTTCACTAATCGTTCGTATGTCTTGCCTCTTTAAACTCAGCTTGTACTTCGGGTGCATATTTGCATATAACCTATCAAGCTTATCTACGGGCGTCATACCGCCTCTTCGTCGCATCAACGTATTCAAGGCCACTACAAACGTCCTGATGGGTTCACTGTCACCTTGTGTTCTACGTTTTATTTCATCGTCCATGTTCGTCTTATAGCCTACCGGAAGGAAGTTTAGCTCGAAATCTTGACGAAAATCTTCAAAACTGTCCCAAAACTCTCTATTATTTCGATACCACAGTAAAGCGGTACCCTTTAGCAATTCAGGGAGTGCTTTTATCAGATCGCCCCCGGATACATTATAAGCCTCCATCAGCTCATCAAGTCTTTCAAGAAAAGACACTGGATTTCGCTCTCCGTCGAAATGTAAATTCCACTTTCTAATTGTGTTGCATATCTCAGCGGAATTGACATGCGGCTGTCGGGAAAGGTGCTCATCTCTCAATCTTTGATTTTCGTTAGAATAGTGCGTTACATGCCGCCTAAGAGAATCGTGAGAAATCCCAGGTGCAATGTATTGACTTGTCGCCAGAGCTGGAAGTTTAAAAGCATCGGTATACACAGATCTTGTTGCGCCATCGTAAGGTGCATAACTCGCATAGTCGTGTCCAGTATCCCAGTTGGACTTGTCCTTACTCCGCGTCTTCAGTGAAACTAAAAGCCTCTTTACTTCGTCGTCACTAGTATCGGGTGGAACCTCGAGTATCTCCCTCAGGTTTAACTCTCGGCTTCTTTTATCAGTCTCTGCTTCACTGGTATTCGGCCCAACTGGGTCGTTGCCAAAGGATTCTCTTCCGCCTACAGCCTCATCTCGTCTGTCCGGCTGTGAGCGAAGAAACTGTACGAAAGATTTTCTTAGATAATCTGTCGTCCTACCCTCGGTGTCCAAGTCGTGTTTTAGCATTTCAGTTATTAACTGGGCTTTCGTGAGTCTGTATATCCACCCCACGACTGGATCTAACTCAGAAGGGGAATAACTAGTCGTGGAAAAACGCCTTTGTTGTTTGGTCCTTCGAAGTCAACAGTGGCAAACCCAAATCTCGTTTTTCGATACCTTTAATTTGTGATTCGCTAGTATTTTCAGAGGAACTAGTAGTCACGATCGTAGGTATTTGTTTTTGGTGTTCTGAGTCTGTTGTTGACTTTTCGGGCCTATTCGTGTTTCCACCCTTTGGTAGAACGTGCATTTGAGCGAAAAAGTATTCGCACAGTCGCCAAAACCCGTTGGTCGAAGCATTTTATAAAACACTATCTCGCTAAACCTCTTACTAAAAGTTTATCTTTTACGTTCGAAGAATATTACACTCGTATAATCACTATACCCGTCCCTGTTCGGGCGCCATTTTGTAACGTTAGTTTTTTAGTAGGGTGCAAAACTTCAACCGTTTTGTAGCCTACGCGGATAGTTGCAGTTAGCTGGGTATTTCCCAGGGGTCTGGAGAGTTGTGTATTTCGGATATAAAGTGTTGACTCAGAAAGCAAGTAGATCTCAAAAGATCTGTTAAAGTGGTTAGAGCCACAAGCTCATCATCGCCAACACTTTAAGGGGCAAAGAACCGATTTGATTTTAAAATTACGTATACGGAAACAGAAACATGGTATACAAGTAACCAACCCACGCTCAATTGGTATTCCGTCACTGCGGGACAACCTAAGCTTACCCCACGAGAATTCAGTACAATCGGGTTATAAATCGCTAAATAAAATGATCGTAATAAGATGTGCAATCATTTAAGGCTATGTCTATATATTTATCTTAATAGCGACCGCTCGTATATCCCGCTTATGACAGCAGATCGTAAATTTAGGGAAACCTAAATTTATTTCAGACAAGACCGATTTTCACAGCAGTCCGAGAGCCTAATAATAAACGAAAATTTTATTTAATCGAAAAACAGTTTTAATTTAATCGCGTTTAACCGTTATGAAACGCTTATGACAGCAGATCGGAAATTTAGGGAAACCTAAATTTATTTTAGACAGGACCGATTTTCACAGCAGTCCGAGAGCCTAATAATAAACGAAAGTTTTATTTAATCGAAAAACGATTTAATTTAAATCGCGTTTAATCGTTATGACCCGCTTGTGACAGCAGATCGGAAATTTAGGGAAACCTAAATTTATTTTAGGCAGGACCGATTTTCACAGCAGTCCGAGAGCCTAATAATAAACGAAAGTTTTATTTAATCGAAAAAAACGATTTAATTTAATCGCGTTTAATCGTTATGACCCGCTTGTGACAGCAGATCGGAAATTTTAGAAGGGAAACCTAAATTTATTTTAGACAGGACCGATTTTCACAGCAGTCCGAGGGCCTAATAATAAACGAAAGTTTTATTTAATCGAAAACAATTTAATTTAATCGCGTTTAATCGTTATGACCCGCTTGTGACAGCAGATCGGAAATTTAGGGAAACCTAAAATTAATTTTAGACAGGACCGATTTTCACAGCAGTCCGAGAGCCTAATAATAAACGAAAGTTTTATTTAATCGAAAACAATTTAATTTAATCGCGTTTAGTCGTTATGACCCGCTTGTGACAGCAGATCGGAAATTTAGTGGAAACCTAGATTTATTTTAGACAGGACCGATTTTCACAGCAGTCCGAGAGCCTAATAATAAACGAAAGTTTTATTTAATCGAAAACAATTTAATTTAATCGCGTTTAATCGTTATGACCCGCTTGTGACAGCAGATCGGAAATTTAGGGAAACCTAAATTAATTTTAGACAGGACCGATTTTCACAGCAGTCCGAGAGCCTAATAATAAACGAAAGTTTTATTTAATCGAAAAACAATTTAATTTAATCGCGTTTAATCGTTATGACCCGCTTGTGACAGCAGATCGGAAATTTAGGGAAACCTAGATTTATTTTAGACAGGACCGATTTTCACAGCAGTCCGAGAGCCTAATAATAAACGAAAGTTTTATATTAAATCGAAAACAAATTTAATTTAATCGCGTTTAATCGTTATGACCCGCTTGTGACAGCAGATCGGAAATTTAGGGAAACCTAGATTTATTTTAGACAGGACCGATTTTCACAGCAGTCCGAGAGCCTAATAATAAACGAAAGTTTTATTTAATCGAAAACAATTTAATTTAATCGCGTTTAATCGTTATGACCCGCTTGTGACAGCAGATCGGAAATTTAGGGAAACCTAAATTAATTTTAGACAGGACCGATTTTCACAGCAGTCCCGAGAGCCTAATAATAAACGAAAGTTTTATTTAATCGAAACAATTTAATTTAATCGCGTTTAATCGTTATGACCCGCTTGTGACAGCAGATCGGAAATTTAGGGAAACCTAGATTTATTTTAGACAGGACCGATTTTCACAGCAGTCCGAGAGCCTAATAATAAACGAAAGTTTTTATTTAATCGAAAACAATTTAATTTAATCGCGTTTAATCGTTATGACCCGTTACTAAATGGTGAAGATAACTAAATATTACTACAATATACTTAATTCTATATGCGTACAAATTCAATGAAAATATGCATGAAAATTCTTGCACATGCAGAGTGAAAAACGTGCAAAGAAAATTTACGTTAAATATTGCAAGCCAAGCTAAGCAAAACAAACAGAAATTTACTACAACTATTGCACCATGAATAATGAAATAACTAATTAAACTCGGAATAATAGTTACCTGTCAAATGAAATTGAAGTTGTCCTGAAAATGTCCTCTGCTCGCTTGTACTGTCCTTCACCTCGATAATCACGCTTCTCCGTATCGAACCCCTCTCGCCGGCCCTCGCCAGTCCCTTTAATCAGTCGACTACCGCGCTCTAGGTGGCGGCAGCTACAATCTTTAACAGCGCCCCCCGCGGATTCTAACGGCAATCTCGTCCGCGACGGTAGCGCGCGCCGTGCGAGTTTTACTACAGCCAGGACATTAAAACTATCTTCTCGCTTCCACTTGATACAATTTAATGTAAAACAATATATAGTATTTCACTGTTCTGACCAAAAAAAAAACACTTCAAAATTTGGGACCTTACAAAGTAATTACCCTGACGTCTTTTTTTTTTTTTTAAATATAAACAGTGTTTTATAACTTAGAAATAAATATACCTACTAGGTTATTAGAATTTGCAATTTTTGTGCTTAAGAAAAGTGAAATAAGACTACAATTATTAAAATTTATGTATTATTCTGCTGCAACAGAACCATTTCCTAAATGATAACTGATATTCTGAACTTATATTTTCAGCTTTATGGAGATAACTTTTTGTTATCTCTGTAATGATTGATATATTTTCAGGCCATAGCTCTGAAATTAGCCAGTGAGCTACTTGTGGACTTAAATCGCTCTGCAATCACCCATTGAGCCACTGATAACTAGAAGCTCTGTAATCACCCATTGAGACACTGATAACTAAAATCGCTCTGCAATCACCCATTGATACACTGATAACTAGAATTGCTCTGCAATCACCCATTGAGACACTGATACCTAAAATTGCTCTGAAATCATCCATTGAGGCACTGATAATTAGAATCGCTCTGCAATCACCCATTGAGACACTGATAACTAGAATTGCTCTGCAATCACCCATTGAGACACTGATAACTAGAATTGCTCTAAAATCATCCATTGAGGCACTGATAATTAGAATCGCTCTGCAATCACCCACTGAGACACTGATAACTAGAATTGCTCTGCAATCACCCATTGAGACACTGATAACTAGAATTGCTCTGCAATCACCCATTGAGGCACTGATAACTAGAATCGCTCTGCAATCACCCATTGAGACACTGATAACTAGAATCGCTCTGCAATCACCCATTGAGACACTGATACCTAAAATCTCTCTGTAATCACACACTGAGCCACTGATGGACTAAATCAATCTCTCCACAGAAAACTCTTGTTAGTAAAAATAATGATTCCGTATCCCCGTTTTGAACCTGAACTAATAATTGAGCTTAGTTATGTACGTTTCATACTGCATGTACATGATATAAGTCCCAATTAGAGTGGGAGGTAAGGGGTACCTAACCTAGGGGGTTCCACAGTAGAGGTTTACCCCTTGCAAACTAGGACTGGAATCGGCCCTGATTCCGTTGCCACGTTTTGAACCTGACCTAACAAATGAGATTATTGTTCCTCTACTTGCCTTGGCAACCATATTTTCTCTCGTCCATATGTCACATAAAACTACCTTATAAAAAAAACACTTACATCGCTTTTTCCCCCATTATTGAACGGTATAGATAATTAGATCACAAAATATTTGTATAAGAAAAAATAAAAATGTGTACCTGTGTACAGCAAAACACTACATACAACTTCTGTAACGTATCTACAAAAATAAGGCGCCCTACTATATATAACACCTACAATTTATAAGCAATAATCATAATAATTAATTAACCACTGCAATAAATTATATTCAGTGAATTAACTTTGATGTTTAAATCAAGACTTAGTAACTAGAGTAATTTGAAACAATTTACAAAACTACGATCGTATCACAGCATTGACTTATTATGTGGTTCAATTATACCACAGACTAAATATATTTCTATAGAGACCGTTGGGCATTAGTTTCAGCGAGCACCGCATTGGGTGCACTATTTGTGTGATTTTAGTTCTCGCAATGAGCTGTCTTGTCCAATTGTATGTTTCCATTTCGACGGTGTGGTGTGGCTCAGACCCTATAGAAATAACTTTAGTATGTGATGATACCTTCCGTAGGCGAAGCGCCGATCTTTCTCGTGGTCCCCGAACGTATCCCATAGTCGCAGCGAGACGTTGACACCGTCTACCACTTCCCAGGATCGTTCCAAGACCTGTCACAATCAACCATATCAAAACCATACACTACAATCAATAAATAACTTATAATATGCGGTACTATACTGTAATTATTTTGCAAGAATGTTCATATTTTAATGTACAATATGCTGTTCCTATAGGGCATTAGAAATAACTTCGGCGAATCATAGGCCCTAAACCGTTAAAGCACCGAAGTTGGAACTCATAAGGGATTCAAATTGGAGCATCAGGATTTTCATAAAACAACATAATGAATACACAGGTAAAACGATAACAGATTAAACCCCCGATTTAATATGGTTACACAATATAATAAACACGATCTGAAATACGAAGTTAATGAAACACATAATACTCGTATTACAATAACTTGGTGTTCATAAGTGTGCCGATAGAGCATATCTTTTCAGGATATTAATATAATTAAATAAATGATATCTCTCGTGTTTACATCTCTCTTTCTTAAAACAGTTGTTACTTTATTTACAAAAAAACTTAATAAACACTTAATGTTTAAAAAAGTATTCTAATGTAAGTCAACTATGGTATTTCTAACCGACGTTTGTAGATTTGTTTGTATTTTGTTTAGCACTTAAAATGAAATTAAAATTTACCACATTTAACATTACCTCAAAATAAGTTTCGACAATTTCAACATTTTACTGCGAAAATTGAAACATTAAGCGATTACACTAATCTACTGAGAGAAACTATGCAAATTATTGTTCCCAAAGAAGTATATACTCATTAATAACGTAATGAAAAAATGTACAAACACATAAAATTCATCACCATAAAATAATATAAGTGCTCACGTATCACGGAATTTAAAAGACTAATAAAAGAGTTTTATCCGCAGATTAGTTTGTGGAAGATTTCTCGTGACCTTTGGTAAGCCAATGAAAGATACAGTGGCTGATCATGTTTATGCGGGTTATCTCATCCGGACCCGAGATTAACGCCAACAGATTGAAATTGAACTGGTTATAACCGATCAAATTACTGTTGATTTCAAACAGATGGGGAGTGGTATCGCGAACCAGCTTGTGTCTGATTCACTGTGCAGGTGAATACAACCAGACAAGTTTGAAAACTTGTAGATATACGAATTCAGGTGATAAAGCGACTGATCTTCTTTATGCGGATTACGTCATCCGGACGGCGAGATTAAAGTCAACAGACTGAAATTGAACTGGTTATAACCGATCAAAATTACCGTTGATTTCAAACAGATGGGGAGTGGTATCGCGAACCAGCTTGTGTCTGATTCACTGTGCAGGTGAATACAACCAGACAAGTTTGAAAACTTGTAGATATACGAATTCAGTGATAAAGCGACTGATCTTCTTTATGCGGATTACGTCATCCGGACGCGAGATTAAAGTCAACAGACTGAAATTGAACTGGTTATAACCGATCAAATTACCGTTGATTTCAAACAGATGGGGAGTGGTATCGCGAACCAGCTTGTGTCTGATTCACTGTGCAGGTGAATACAACCAGACAAGTTTGAAAACTTGTAGATATACGAATTCAGTGATAAAGCGACTGATCTTCTTTATGCGGATTACGTCATCCGGACGCGAGATTAAAGTCAACAGACTGAAATTGAACTGGTTATAACCGATCAAATTACCGTTGATTTCAAACAGATGGGGAGTGTTATCGCGGACCAGCTTGTGTCTGGTTCACTGTGCAGGTGAATACAACCTAGTTTAAAAACTTGTTTACTATTCAGTGTTCTGTATTATTCCAAAACAGCAATAAACTATGTAATAAAACACACAGTAATGGTATTGTGTTATGCAAGCAACAAAGAAGGGCAATATTTTTAAACTCTATATTTCAATAGGATTATTATTATACTTGTAAATAGTAGTTAAATTCATCACTGGCGTAGAAATATTTATTTAAAATTATTTTCGAATTTCGAAGTAAAGCTGTTAGATACATACAAAGGAAAATTTTCATTCTGGTAAAAAATTTGAAATTTTACATTTTACAGAATAACAGTTCAAATAAAAAAATAAGTTTTATATAATTCATCAAAAAGTTATTAGAAACTGTCCTTGAGATACTGTCATGAACAGGATTTTGTAACGCTTAGATCTGATGTCACAGCTTGGCAAGATATTCTACACAGCTTGAAAAACTTTAAACAAGGTGTACAGAACTGGGCACATAGGTAAAGTTCACCTCATTTAAGCAAAATAAGAATTAATATAAATACAGTAAGGGAAAGAAAGAGATCGAGAAGGAACAGGGATGTGCAAAGGAGTCCAAGAAGAACATGAGTTAAAGAGAAGGAAGACGAAAACATTGTGCCCAAATGTTTATATCTTTGTAGATGTGGTACTGGTTGATGAAAAGGAACGGGGGGTGTGTCTGTGGTGAGCCGTTTAGACAAAGAAATCTGCTTATTTCCGATAAATAACACTTCGTTGAAGACGAAGTTTAAACAAAGAGAAATATGAAAAAAGATCAAAGTAAAAGGGAGAAGATCAAGGAGATGATAAAAGAGGAATCTAAGGAAAACACAAAAGTCAAAGTAGTGACATGAAAATGTTATGTTTCCAAATAGACTCACATCCTTGTAGATGCGGTACTGGTCGATGGCCCAGACCGTGGGCACGTGTGTAGTGAGCAGTTGGGACAGAGAAAGCTGCTTGTTGCAGGCGCGCGCGCAGATGAGCCGGGTCTTGCCGACCGCTGTGTCGCCGACCACCACACACATTTCACCAACTCCTGGTGGGGTTGTTCATTATCCATTATCATTGCCCATCATCATACAAGCAGACCACCTACAACACAACAGTATATAAACCTTAGAAATAAGCAAGCTAGAATAGTGGAGGTACTTACTTAATACCAAAGTGACTACTCACTCCATATAGTTGAAGGAAATGAAATTCTGCTAGTTATTTGTTAATTCTCTCAGTAAATAGTGTTTTGAATATTCTTTATTTCAATGTTCTTGCTCTTGAAAAAATGTGTTGGAACGACCAACATTAAACAATATAAGAGAGCAACTTAATTGAAAAAATACATTTGTCTTTCCATTTCCTTCAATGCAAGAGGCATTTAAACCTCCATTTTCTCCTACATTATTAGGATACAAAATACAATTCACCCTTTTAATAATTTTTGAACGATTATGGATCTTATTGAATTTAAATCGATGGACACGAGAACATATAAAATATTTAATACCAACTTTGATACACTACATTTTATTGAACATCGATGATGACTTGCTTATTTCAAAATATTACAATTAATCAATGGTGTAGAGACGTTTTTTATAAAAAATATTTTATTTTAATATTGAATTTGCTTATTCTTGATTCGCGCATCTGTCTTGACAACTTAGCGTGTACTGGCACGCAGATATACGATAAAAGTATAATGTCATTTAATAAACTATTCAATTTACATACGTATATGAAGCGATTTATAATTCACTTCACTAGCACATGCTTTCATCAAGGTAAAATAAAAATAAAAGTAGTAGGAGATTTGTATTTCACTTGTTTAAAGCCAGTGCATATTGCTCGTTAACATGAGCGCAAGTTGGTTTTTATACTTGCAACATCACTAGGCGATGCAGCAAAAGTACTACGAATTTATATGTATTCTGTTGTGGACCCCTGAACATTCATAATATATGGAATAAAAGGCTTTTCTGAAAACTTTAACTCCAAAGTTAATATAGCAAATTTAATGAAAAATCTACCACAGACTTTCGTTTTAGAAATATAGCCTATATGAAAATATAAATAGAACTTTTGAAAAAGTTCTAGAAATGTTCAAAAGGTCAAATCTTTATTAAAAATAAATTAGAATAGCATAAACATATCAAGTTTTGTAGAAGCGATAGACAGTTCAAAGTAACTTTTATTCCTACCAATTCGTGTCATCTCTGGAATAAAAAATATGAATATAAAATAAAACTCATTACAAGGGGTTAGCAAGATCTTTGCTGAAATTGACCAAACGTTTATGAAACGACGAAAATACTCAATTAAAAACTGCATAAAAACTGTATTCAGAGCCAGGAAAAATCCAAGGTTGTTCTTTATCGTGTACTCGTAGTTTACGCGGGTTAAACTGTTACTATTCAAAAGACGCCCATTTTATAATTAATTTCTACACAAGTCAGCCCCCATGAGTAATAATAATTGCTTATCTTGTTAAAACAAGAAATGCTGCATAATATCAATGAGTAAGTATATTTTAAATTGTGATAAATTGTACAGGAAATACTTACGCTCACAATATACTCGTAAATAGGCAAATGCTCATTTTATTTTATACATTAATGAAGAGAATTATGTGTAGTGTGTTCAGGATGTGATGTCACTTTTGCCCTTTCCCTGCCAGTGTCCTGTCAGATGAGTACCTGGACACTGTTACAACAGCGGTAGTACAATATAGCTGTTAAATATAAGAGCATTGTTTATTATTTTATTTCGTTGGCCTTTCATTATTTGCTTCAAGGTCAGGTATAACATGTGCTGACGCAAAAGAGTATAAACCGCGGGTGTGATTTTACCACGTTTTCCTCTAAGACCCTACTCTTTATCAATAAGCTCTGTAAAAAATATAAATAAGACTACAATATGGAGGTGATTTTCAGGGAACTCGGATGCCTTATTTGCGCCTAATTTACCTTTGCTTGATCCCGGTTGAATGAGGAAAAATTTGTGCCCAATTAGGATGTAAGCGAAAATAAGATTCTGGAAGAGTTAACGTTTAATGGCAATAGCAAAGACGATTGACAATCACCCATGGGGATCTTATGAATGACCATTTCACTGAAATCTTTACTGGGAAATCTTCTTGATGCAGTCTGAAGTAACTCTTTGGAACAGAAAAATTCTCTTTGTCAAGGCATTGGCGTACAGCCAATGTTTTATCTTGCGTCCATTGGTTTTCTGTGTACACGCTACCCATAATCACTTTCCCAGGCGGTTTACCACTGAGGAGTGATTAGCCTTTTCCCTTAGGTGCGATGTTTTGTAATAAAACTCGTTACTAATAATAACCCTCTCTCGTACAGATCGGCTCTTGATGGAGTTCATCAAAGACAATAAAAGGCAGTTCTAGCGTTACGCTTTAGTCTTTTTTATACAACTTCGATTTTGGCTCTACTGGTTTCCCTGAAAATCTATCGACTAGTAGGACGTATTTTCATAGCTAAAATGTTCGAATTTTTCAGCTACTGAATTTTAGGTTTTGGAATTTCCCTTCTCGTTACGGTGAAGACCAGCTGTTTACCAATTGCCTGCGGAAGAAATGGTAGACTTGAGCACTCCTTTGTTTGACGTCCGGTTTTCTAGGACAATGTAAATGATACCCCTTTAAACATCGTGTTGTGCTGTATATCCCCTGCAACTTTGGATATAAAGTATAGGATTAATTCATATCACCCCACGTTCCAATCGATTGCTTTCCCATAGAAGAATAACTTACACAGTGCACAGAGAAGATATTTAGATATATCATGTTTTATCTGATGGCCATAGTTGCTGTGTGTGTAATTCAAAGTCAGTATTCGCATTAAATGTGATAATGATGATGCGACTCGGTAGCAACATCTTTTCCCCCCCCCCACCCCCCCCCCCCCCCACCCCCCCCCCCCCCCACCCCCCCCCCCCCCCACCCCCCCCCCCCCCCACCCCCCCCCCCCCCCACCCCCCCCAATCGCGATGAGGCCTACCTTAGCTACTTTCGAGACCGCAGCCCTTTTCTCAGGTACTTGATAAAATTAAATCGACCAGGGGATGTAAAAACCGGGGACCTAGACCAAACATTAGAATTAGGAAAATTTCCAAGGATATTACTTGTGCTCTACCATCTATGATCGTTAATTGTAGACTAAGCTGAAATGAGATTAGCAACATGTTGGAAATTGAAATTCCTCTGTGAATAAGTTCGATATCCCCATGAAGAAGGAGAAATAGATTGATTTGAATGGAAAGTCTTTTTAGAAAGTTAGCAATAAAGTTAATTAAATTTCTGAAACCAATGATTTGCTGCTGAATTAACAATTTTTAATTATTGAAGTTTTGTTAATTTCATTTGACTCAAGATAATGAGGCATATATATATATATATATATATATATATATATATATTATATAATATATATATATATATATATATATATAAGCTTTGTTATATGTTCTTAAGAGAAAAACAAAACATGCCTTGTTTTTTATATTAACTGTATCTCAAATGTGTCATTATCTGCAAGGGCAGTTGTTTTATTTTTTGTAAATTATAATTTAAAAAAACAATTAAAAATGTAAGGTATAGGTGACACTGTTTTACTTAATATTCTGAGTTGCACCATTCAAGCAAAATTAATTGTAAGATTCTTGTGAATAAATCAATAATAATATTATTTAAAGAAAATGCATGAGTTTATGCATTTTAGGGATATGTGAAATAAAAAAAATAAATTTTTTAAATTGTTTATAAAATACACCTCTTTGTTGGTTTGTATAAGATTTTGAATCTGTCACTGTCATTACAAGATTTCAAGTTTCAAAAACTACAGACAGAATCAGATGTAGCTTTAGATATTATATTTCTCAACATGAGATTTATTTTGTCATTGAGATACACCAACCAGATTAAATTTTTTTTGTTATATCAGCGGCAGCTCCATAATAAAGTACACCCCCGCATTTTGGCAATGGGGAGGAGGGCACTACATGTTAGGGGTACAGCCCGGGGTAATGAAAAATGAGGAAATGTTAATAAAATTAGTAAAAATGCAGTCCGATTTCACTACGTTACTCTTTTATTAGACAAATATTACTGATTTCATAATGATAATCTACAAAAATATTTTGTATTACTAAATTTGTGAGAAAATCCGAGACCTTACTTGTTATAGCAATAATGTAGTCTTCAAAACTGAAACAAGCAAATTGTATAGCGAACAACCACCACACCACGCGCCGACACATATCAAGTGTAATCACAATATTTTATCTTACATGAATAAGAACTTTTATTTTGAGTTCAGAACCATGTAGGCCCAAAGGACCTTCCTAAAGACCCAACAAGCAAAAGATCTTTTAGCAGTGATTTTTATTACAAAGCTGCCAAAACAGGCCAAAAACTAGAAAGGTTTTGGTTTTGTTATTCGCCTATATTAAATGGAGTTTACTGTGAACCTTGTTTAATAAATTATTGGCAAGGATTGAGCAAAAAAATTTAAGATGAGCATAGAGTATCAACGGACTCATAGTATTGACTTAAACAAGTTAATATATTAAGATCTATGCAGATAAACCACTCCCAAAAAAGATATGAACATCTCAGAATCTTCCAAAACTGGCATATTTTATCTCAAAAATCTATTTAGAACAGTTTCCTATTCAGAATGGATTAAGAAGCGAATTGCTAAGACACAAATTCCTTACTTGTGAAAGTGGAGGTAACTATTACTAAGTATATGCAATGAAAATGGACCAAAAAGTACTTCAATTTTTGTTGGTTGGTTTTGAACTCAACGAGAGTCTAATTTTTATTGCCTCAACAGATTGATATGACTCTGATTTCCTAAAACGAATTTATGCTTAATTTGTTTATAAAAAAAAGGACTGTTACCTCTGAAGAATACTTATGACAACAGGAATTTATTCATCAAATTCGGAGTTGGTTGCTGTGTATTACTGCCATTTACTGCATTCAGTTGGCTACAAGACTTGTACTGGTCACATTTAGCATTAATGATGTATGTGGCTTTGTCCGATGCTGGTTAGCAATGATGAAGGAGGCAATAAACCCATGGTTTGCAAAAGAGGAGGTAATGTATTTAGTACTAACTTCAGTAAGTGGAATTGCGGCAATGAATGGTTGCATACTTTAAAAATTGGTCAAGCATCAGATTAACTCGTCATAAAGTTGGTTGGCTCTCTCCCAGAAGTATAGTGTTGAAGGTAATAACAAAACAAATGTTTTTGTAGTGGCGTTAGGTACTCTCAACCAACTACTAGTGTTATATGTATTAGTTATAATTTATAGTTAATATAATATCAATTAGTAGTAAGTTGTAATTTAATTTGGTTTGTTACTTCTTGATAAACTGAATTATTATTTATTTGTTCATAAATGAAGTGTTATGATAAAAACATTATATGAGAACATACGAGTATATACTGTAAAGTACCGAATTTTAATGAATTTCAGCCAGTGAGAACTTATGTAGCATTTCATTCCTTCAAACTGTATACTATTTATATTCTTGAGTTGATTCTGATCTAAAAACTTTCACATAAAATATTGTATTTGTTTAAAGATTTTTTAAGCCTGTGTACATATGACAAATATATGACTAACATTGAAGTGGCATTCTTTTTTTCTATTGACCATATTCTTGACATACACGCTAGAAAAATGATGAATACATTTTAAAATACAAGCCTTTTATAAATATAAAAGTGTTAATTTTCATGCACTAATAAATATGAATTGGCCATTGCTGTCCAAAGTTAGTTCATAGCAGACCATGTGTTATACAGAGCCATCCGCAAGACTGACCTAGTGATGCCAGACCAGGCACGCAGTATCGCGCGTGAGCTGGGAGTCTATTATTACGAGACTAGCGTACTCACGTACTATGGTGTCAACGAGGTGTTTGAAAATGCTATCCGAGCAGCTCTCATTGCACGGCGACAGCAACGTTTTTGGATGACTAATCTCAAGAAAGTGCAACGTCCACTGCTTCAGGTGCATAATATTACTAATTTTTTCTGTCTGTGTTTATAAACTAATTGTTGAGGCATACCTGTTTTTTGTAATAGTAGTATTCATTATTTATATTTAAATACTGTACAGTAGGCCCAACACTATGTAGTATTCTCAATAGGTCAGCCGGCCCCAAAGTTTATTTGAGTCATACATATGGCTATATCTTTGAAATGTTTAATTTTGTGGTTTGTGGAAAGTTTATATCATGTCATAATAGCAACTATATTTGAAACAAGAAATGTCCCATTTCTAAAACCAATTGAGGAAAAAATTAAACTATCATAAATATTAAATCTTAATAGTTTATATTGTATCATTTCCAAACTAATTCAAGGACAAATTGAAATGGGGCAAGCTTTCCTTAGTAGATTTCACCTTCCAAAATTATGTTGTTTCTTTATTTAGTAAACTATTACATGATTACAGTTATTACATGAACTGCAGTATATGTATCAACATATAAGAGAAATACAGAACAAATAAAACAAAGTTCATAATGATCAGAAACTAAACACAGAAAATTAGTACATTTGTGCAGTAACAAAATACACAAATTATGGCATAAGGTAAAGTGAAGTCAAAGCTATATGCTAGGTGTAATCAGATGTATGCAAAAAGTGTTTAAAATCTGTTAGGCCATTTCTAGCATGTTATATACAGAATATATTAAATGTAAAAGATCAAACTGACATCTTGATTATCAATGTAAAAAAGTAATAAAGATGTCAACTTAAATTTAAGAAAGTATTAAGTTACTTTCATCCAATTCTCTAATTATTGTTTAAATTATTTACATATTATGAAAGTTTTAAATTTTGAATCAATTTACCAAATGATAAAAATACAAATAATTAGTATAATATTATGTTTTCGGTTCTAAATACTGTATGTGACAATTTTTCAAGTTCAAAACTCTAGTTTCTCTATTCATTGAAGACTTTGTATAAAAACATTACATAATGATAAGAACCTTGATATTGTTTGCTCCTGCTGTGGGAGATAAAAGGTACCAACAGGGATTATTAACTGAAACTGATAACAGTTCCTAAGTAGCAATTTGAGAACAATGGACAAACAAGTCTTGTTGGTTTTATCCACAAATCCATGATTTGATGTTCATGTATATATCACACTCCCTTCAGTTCTCAAAGGAAACATATTCTGTTATGTTATGTGTTCTGTATTTTCAAAAAAATTTTCTAAATAATCCTATATTATTGGTAAAAAGAGTGTACCAATGTAATGAAAATACTCAGAAGAAATCTTGATGTAGATCTTGATAATAAATAGTGATTCTCTTTTTTTTTAGTTTATTGGCAATGGAAGATTTATTTGTCATCGTTATAGCACAAAAAAGTACAACACTATGTTTCAAGGACTGAAATCTACTCCCTTTTTCAGGTATACAATGTCTTAGGACCTTTTGCATACCTGAAGAAGTGGGTAGATTTCAATCCTTGAATCGTAATGTAATACTTTGATGTAATTAGAAATAGATATATATTTTAAAATGGAAAAAAATATTTCTACTCTACTTATATATTTTATATTAATGCTTTTTATATATTTTTTAGTGTATTTACAATATATATATATACATATAATTTTAATAAATATTGAATCATAAAAGGTACTTGCTCTGCCGGGACTCGAACCTGGATCTCTCACCTACCGGGTGAATGTGCTAACATTACACCACAGAGCCCTTACTTTTTACGATTCAATTATTTTGTATTTGGCCGTATCTGTCACATATGCGTTTAAATATAATCAAACTAACATATGATCAGGGTTTAGATATAAAATACCAGTCTTCCTTCTCACTTTATTGTTGGATATTTAATCGTTATTTGGTACTCTGATTGCAAGAAGGTGAGAGAACAGATGATGGGCTTCAAGTTAAAGTATTAACGTAACATTTTAAATCCATCTTTTCATTTGTTCAAACTGGCTTAATTAGCCCTATAAATGTTTTTAAAAATATTTGTTTCCGTTTTCATTGTTTTTAAATATTAAAAACAAAAAAAGAAAAGCCATGCTTTTTATATTTCTTGTACATTTTATTGACTGACTTTCCAGGCACCATACTGCCCGCCCAAGCCTCGGCCACCGGAGATACATGTGTCTCCCTCAACATACGAGGAGAGTCTCCACTGGCTGTTCCACACGCAGGCACATGCTGATGTCATCTTTGTCGCCGGCGCTGTGGGTTTCTCAGCGCACAGGTTCATCCTGGCCGCCGCCTCGCCGGCACTACATCGCTTGCTGTGTACCGACCTTACTGGTGAACTGAGCACCCGTAGTGCCAGCGAGTCCAGCATGGTCAGTCGCCTTGTACAGACAAACAATATTGTAGTAAAATGTTCTTTATTTAAAACAAAGAAGAGGGAGGGGTCAGACAGGAAATACCTAAAGACTAATAGCAAATACCCTTAAGAATTATTAATATATGTGTAATATGAAATCTTCCAATATCAGTAATGAGCTTCTAAAGAAATCAAATAAGAAATATAAATCAACATTACTTTGTCTTGATTGACTCATTCTAATAAGAGTCAGGCAGCTTAAAAAGTAATTGGTCGTAACGATATTATCCTTAAATACTAATGTTATTACCTGATTTTTCACTTGATTCTAGTAGATTTTACAGCATTTTGTTGGGATATAATATAGCTTTAACTTATCTGATTTTATAAAGTTAATACTTATTATAAATAATGAAAATTGTACAACTAGAACTAAAATTAGTGTTGTTACCTAAATATTAATTCCCAGATTCCAGCTTATTTTGCTAAAACTGTCCCTCATTCGGTTATATAGGGTTAAAAATAAATACTATTCCAAACCTTGGAGACTACTCCTTACACTAAAATAAAGAAAAGAAATTAAATAAACGTATATCCTTTGTTCATGAAAAGCCTTCGTTTGCAAATTATCAGTAAAAGTTATTATCCTACAGCTTTTCAGATATAACTCAACAATTTCATGTTTTGGCACTATTCTTACAAGATTTTGAGTTATTATTCAGATGGCAATGTATTGCACGAGGGAATTGCTTACATTGTCAGAAAACTGTCTTCAACATTTCAATAATATCCAGATATCTACACCAGACAAGTGGACCTGCTGGCATGTGGTACATGCCCAAGTTTAGCATTTAGGATACTACACAAGCAAGATACTAGTGTTATAAACTCCCGTATTTATTGTATAAAAATCCTTCTATCTGTTAAAACTAAAATATAAAATATTTTTTTCTGATCAAATAAAACATGTATAAAAAATAAAAAATTGACTCATGAAGACTTTTGTATTAGCTCATTTTCTTACAATGTTGGTTATAAGCATAAATCAAGTCTTTATTTTTTTATGATAACTTAAATAGTAGGTATACTTAACCACACCGAGTAGACATTTATTACAAATTCTACTAACATTGATTTTCATAAAGCAATAAAAGAGTACTTAAATAATAACCCAGATATAATCCTTGCCCCAAGATTATCTTTTTCACTTTGAATGTTTGCCATCAATATAAATCTAATAAATCACTATCACTTGTGAAGAGGCTCTGATATAGAATTTGCTAAAGATAATCGTTTATTTATAAGAATAATTATAGATTAGGTAACAAAGTATCCAATTTAGTTATATAAATTTAGTGTAAATGTTCTTTATTACTTTTTTTATAAGTAAAAATTGTAACAATTAAACCCGAACTAGTAAATCTCCATTTAAACAACATGTCAGACTTAGATATATAGACAAATACATGATTGACTGTCATAACTGGCATTGTAAGAAAGACTTGTAATAGGTATCAACTTTTGGAGAAGCAACATCAGGGGACTTCAATGAAGACACTGAGTACTTGATTCGTGTGGAGAAACCAATGAGGTGAGAATTACTTCAATACCTTCTCCTGGTCAAATTACCCTGATGTGTTTCTGGAGCTACCAGGTTGAATTTATTAGGCTGCTCTGCCACGGAAGATATCTTTCACTTTTTTTGTCATTTTAACAACTCTATTCGAACAAAACCATTACGTTTTAAACGTTATTGTAAATATTATTAAATTATCTTCAGTGGTGTGGTATTTTAAAAGATATTAACCTTATGATGACAGTTAAATCTGAACTAAAACTTATATTTTGTACAATAAATTTTTGTTTGTATTGTCATTCCAATTTGGATCTCCTACCTTAGTAGTAAAGAATGACTAAACTATGACAAAACTGTAAAACCAACGTAACAATATAATGTCAGTACAACAGCAGATCCAGAAAGTTACAAATAGTTCCAATAATTCTGTTAAATAGTAGCACAAGTCAGAAGGCATTGTGCTGGAAAACAACTAAATCACTGTCGATGAAGAGATCAATAAAACATTTCATATACACTTCAAGATAGTATCTATGAAAAAACATTCAATGAATGAGGGCAACTAGACTGGCATTAGATATTTTCATTAGCAGTTCCGAAGGTGTACGATGGCAGCACAAAGCAGAAAGCAATGTTAAAGCGGTTGGAGGCGACTGGACTCTAGTGTCAGGCTCCCCATCATGACAATTTCCTAAGAGAGGGTTAATGTATTTAGTATCATACAATAGTTTAAAGGTTCAAATTTGTTACTTTACTATTTTTAAACTTATTTTCTAAACTTTCTATGTCTCTTAGATGATTACTACTCGGAGTTGTCCCTTAAAATTAATCCATGACTTTAAAGTGATTAGACCCCCTGCCTCTTCCTTTTTCATCTTACTAAGAGATAAAGAGAGAGTGAAGGCTGTCTTTTGTCAAACTGAGAACGAAAAGTCAATACTGAAAATTGTCACTGGCAATACCCCGTTGTAATGCCTACTTGCTTATTATCCAATGGGTCACACCATCATCACTTGAATTCAATTGCGTAAAAGTGTTCTACTGATGTATCATTGTGCATAATTGTATTGTTCCTGTTTTATTCAGTTCTGCCGTAATATTGCATGAGAAGCATTTCTATGACAACCACGTGTCATGCAAGTAGTTCTGGTGTTTTCTACTATGCACTTTCTTTGTCCTCTGTCATGAGCACCTTTATGAGTTCGCTGTAGTCACACAGTGCAGACAGCTACCACATGTTGTTTTTGCATGGCACCCATCCTGGAATATTTTATGGTTATGTTTCTAGTGTTTATTGTACTATGGAAATATACGATGTACAAATAGACCAGGGGCTATGTTTATGTGATGATGACACAAACACAGGTAGTGAAAATGACAGTGGACGGTATATAAGAATTACAAAAAATATCAAAAATTAAAAAAGACACTAAACATAACTTTATGTATAAAATAATATGTATCTCAAAACAACATAGTTTAAGGCACAAAAAGAAAACCATTAAGCGGTTAATTCTAAACAAAGGATAATTTATAAGGATGATAAGATAAGTCCAAATTCAAAGGTCGTACATACTTCTGTGGTATTATAATAGTAATAAGGTAACAACTAGGTTGGTTTCCTCAGAAAGCATTACATAAACTAAAATTCAACATTAATTTTATATACAGTTTTACCTTGATAGTTAGAGCTCATGGGGATTTGGAAATCATTCCCGTTACCAAGGTACTCTTCTAGTTCAGGTTCGTGCTATCTGTGTATAAGTCTGTGTATACTTATGTAATATGTAATTAACAAGTATAATACCACAAGTTCAGTAACACAATATCATAGGTACAAATTAATACTTTAACAATTATAGATGAATTTTTTTATCTAAATAGTACAATTCTTGTAAGTCTACTATAGGTGGTGTGCTGTATTTTGTTACAATTGCTGTGGTATAATTTTTAATTATTTCACAATTTGCAGAAATACATGGTATGCTAGTGACAAATTCGCTAATGTTTGTTTGTATTTAGTTGAATGTATGTGATCCAAGGCACTGTGAAATTTATTAATTCATTTCACAACACCCTGTACAACCTATTTCTCAACGAACATTTAACAATTATACATTTTTGACACCAGAATACATTACAGTACTACATATATGTCCTGGAGAAAGGGGTTTTGTATCTAGATATATTGTGTCCAAAACGTGTTCCTTTAAAACACGCGAAACTGACCGTGAGAAACATGCACTAGAAAAGAGTTATGTTGTCATTTTATGTACCAGAAAGGTTCTAGTTTATGAATAAATGCACTACTGAGGTTAAAATTATATTATAAAGAATTATTTGTGGAAAAAGACTGTAAATCGAGAAATATCCATACTATTGATATTTAGAAACAAAATTAAGTCATACTACAAATGTACCCATTAAGTGTCATCACGGTTTTATGGAGGTTAGAAAAATGCAGGTATTATGAAGAAATCATGCTATTTACGGTTGAGTTAGCGAGAGTCTATTGTACTAAATAAATGTTAATTGGATAATCTAACTGTGTTGCCCGGGCAGTTTGAGCCTTCAAGTGAACAGGCACAACCCGTAGTAAATGAACAAAACCTGCTCAGATAAATCAGTATTAAAAGATTTTACAATAGTAGTTTACAACATTACACCCAAGACAACTGCAATGAGAGCTCCATATCGAGACCAATGCCAAATTTGTTTATCCCCCTGGTCAAGTATAAAAGTTAAGATAGTTATTTAATAACTTTTTTTATAATTCTAAAACGTCTTCAAAACAGTACATTTTTACTAATTTTGTATAAAATTTGGATAATAAGTATCAGAGTTATGAATTTTCAAAGTTGCAGTTTAATTGAAAAGTGCAAAAAAACCAGCACATTTTTTATGTTATCAACATAAAGAAGGGAAAAATATTGTTTGTAAATCAATTTTGTTATATGTCTATATGCAGAAATAAACAAGCTAAATTTAAACATAAGTCCCACTTTCAAACCCGGGTATCTTAACTTTTTGATCCAAGAGTAGACAGTTATAAACCAGATTCGGTTAAAAAGAGTGTTAAGTAATCAGACAGCTGTATATAAACTTTACTAACCAATTAGGGCAAGGGATGAATACATCCCGTAGCAATTCCGTTTTGCATAATAATATATTCACTTACTATACAGCAGAGCTGCTAGGTGACGATTTTGTAGTCTATTCTATCAGATGTTTTAATGGAGCTCATTTTGTTGTATTACCATGCAGGGTTTGGGACCAGCTGAAACGCAGATCCAGCTGCCAAGTGTTGACCACCTCCAGCAATAGTTCCAACACCAACAAGAAGGTATCGGGTAGTCGCGAGCTCAACCATCCAGCATTCTCTGCCATCAGAGTACAGCAGGTATTCATGCAATATATAACATTACTGAAATGCAGATCCAGCTGCCTAGTATTGACCACCTCCAGCAATAGTTTCAACATCAACAAGAAGGTGTCGGGTAGTCATGAGCTCAACCATCCAGCATTCTCTGCCATCAGAGTACAGCAGGTATTCATGCAATATATAACATTACTGAAATGCAGATCCAGCTGCCTAGTATTGACCACCTCCAGCAATAGTTTCAACACCAACAAGAAGGTATCGGGTAGTCGCGAGCTCAACCATCCAGCATTCTCTGCCATCAGAGTACAGCAGGTATTCATGCAATATATAACATTAATGAATTGCAGATCCAGCTGCCTAGTATTGACCACCTCCAGCAATAGTTTCAACACCAACAAGAAGGTATCGGGTAGTCGCGAGCTCAACCATCCAGCATTCTCTGCCATCAGAGTACAGCAGGTATTCATGCAATATATAACATTAATGAAATGCAGATCCAGCTGCCTAGTATTGACCACCTCCAGCAATAGTTCCCACATCAACAAGAAGGTGTCGGGTAGTCATGAGCTCAACCATCCAGCATTCTCTGCCATCAGAGTACAGCAGGTATTCATGCAATCTATAACATTAATGAAATGCAGATCCAGCTGCCTAGTATTGACCACCTCCAGCAATAGTTTCCCACATCAACAAGAAGGTGTCGGGTAGTCATGAGCTCAACCATCCAGCATTCTCTGCCATCAGAGTACAGCAGGTATTCATGCAATATATAACATAACAAAAAAATCACCATTACGTTTGGTCTGAAAATTTTTAACAATTTTCGTTTTATTCAGTCTCTAATTAAAAATATTTTACATCAACTGATAACTTGCACCGTTGTGTGTTTTTGGCCAGTGGATTAGAAATCCTTTTCTATAAAATGGGCCTTTTTTGTCTACTCTTTTCATTTCATGTTATTCCTTTAATAATTGTATAACCTTTTGTGTAGAGCTTAAATCCTTCTCTTTCTTCTTTTTCCATTTTTTTTTCTTAACAACAAGATAATATTAAGGCAGGAAGTTGTAGGGATTTTTTTGTAGAATTTCTAGATTTTTTTGTATGCATTTTATTGTGGATTCTGCACAGTTTTCCACATTTCTTAAATGATAAAAGTTATAAATTTACACATCTTTATTGTTAGTGTAAATAATTTTTTAACAATTAATTGAAATCGAATTTTAAATTGCAAAAAAAGCTCTATCGTGAAAATATATATAAAATGAAGATAAGTGTAAAAGTAATCTTTTGATATAGAATTTAGAAATATATTGATAGACCAAATCTTGACTGATTGTTGTTGAAGGCATCAACATTGAGTTGCTCCTATAAGTATTAGGCAAATACAGCCTTCAAATAAATTCCAAAATCATAAAAAGTGTCTTCGGTTAAATAGCACTTATGAGTAATGTATGTAGTTCCCCTATTCATAGTTGTAATCTTGAGTCTTGATATACTTGTTCAGTTAACCATATTCCATTTGTGGATAAAGGCTAAGCGGTGCTTTCCGGGGTAGGTCAGGGTGAGGCCAAACCATTTTGAAGAAAATAATAAGCGTCTAAGTAAGATATATTTTACTTTAATTACTTCACTGTTAAATCATATTACATAGCTCACGAATGTTAAGTTCCATATACTTAAATAAAAACATAAATACAGTTTTAATAGCACTAAAATGTTGCTCTGTTACAGTGTGAAGTGATGGACCAGCACGGAGGAGTGTCCAGCTGTGTACAGACAGTAGTCACTCTCACCAAGCTGGTGACTCCCCACGCTATCCAGCAGTGTCTGCAGTTCCTCTACACTGGCACATTGGACAACCGATACTCCCAGCTACAGGTCGGTTTTTCCTCTCCGCAACTAACACGGCCACCACCTCAGCTGGTGGCAGTTGGGTCCTACCACACATTTCTTATAATCATAATGACTTCAGTGCAATTTTAATAGTAATAAAATATGAGGGCTGTCCAGAAAGTAACAAATGTTTCGGATTTCGCTGTGAAGGGTAGGGCTTC
This sequence comes from Homalodisca vitripennis, assembly GCF_021130785.1. Taxonomy (NCBI): domain Eukaryota; kingdom Metazoa; phylum Arthropoda; class Insecta; order Hemiptera; family Cicadellidae; genus Homalodisca; species Homalodisca vitripennis. The sequence continues at coordinate 90,496,474 of NC_060210.1, forward strand.
AGCCAGGGATGCACCGACGGGTGGGGACGAACATGACTACCCTCCCTCCAAGAGCATCTTATTTCTAAATAATGAATGGATGAATGAAACATACCTTTATTAAAGAGGCGGAATTAGGACTATTAGCCCACTCAACCTCAAAATAATTGTACACCTCATTGTCTATTTTCGACTAAAATACCATTTAAGTAGGAACTTTGAAATCTATTACAATCTAATATATAAATACGAAGTTTATAACTATTTTAATTTATGGAATACATGGCACTGCACATAGGTTCATTTTTGTTCAAAACTCCAAACATTACAATTTCATTATCACGCAGTAACTGTGAAAGTGAGGTTAGTTCTATTTATTTCTTGTGGCTTTTACCTGGTATTTTTAGTATAAAATGCACTTGTATTGATTTTGAATCAAATTACAGAGTACCCCTAAAATGGCACAGCGACAATTTCCAGTTACTGTTAATGGTAAACGAGTTCAATTACTTTGTACTGTAAAAAACGAGCATTGTTCGGTTACATTAATTGAACAGAACCTGCACAATTTAATCTGTTCTAAAAAATAAACGTTAAATTAAAATTTAAACTTAGAGCTCCTTAATGTAACCAATTGCCAAATTTTGTAAGCCTCCTGGTTTTTTCATATAAATTTTAGAATAGTGTGTAATAAAAACTTTATTTTCATACTATTCTAAAATGACATACTCAATTGCAGTGTAAATGTTTTTTTATAAACATTTAGTCTTAATCAGATCACAAGTCTCCAAGTAGCGAATTTTTAAATTTTTCAGTTTGGTTTAAAAGTACCAAAACCCGGTATTTTTTTCGTTGCTATTGAAATAAAAACTGGAAGTTATTGTTAATAAACAGTTTTATATGTAAAACGCAGAAATAATCAAGTGAAATGTTAATATAACGTCCATTATTTTAGCTCTATTATTGCTACTTTTTTTTGTCCAGTTGGTGATGAATTTCAGTTTAAAGTGCAGTGAGATTGGGGAGGAAAATTTAGGATATAATACATTTTTGCTAGGTGAGTTCCAAAACTTTTAATGAAAAAGGTCACAGGAAAAAGTAACTAGCTGCAAAATTTGTGTTTATTAAAGATTTCAGCAAAAATGGTGCCGGAGTTATTGATCGTACCGTAACAAGATTTAGGTAAAGCATGTAAATTTTGAGGTCATGGCTTTCCATACAATGGATTTACTACTGATGCAGCTACCAGTGTAACCATGGGCTGAAAACAAAGGTAACAGACTTCTTCAGAGACAATACTGGAACACTTATGCCACTATATAAGTGCATTAACTTCAATGGTGGTTATATCAAAAAGTAGCTTAAGTGTGTACCTTTCTAATGTTTTATAATAAATTATGATTTCTCGTTTTTTCATTTTTTTATTTTAAATATCTCATACTTTCTGGACAGCCCTCCTATAGTGCGTAGTGCTATGTAACTAATATTTGTTCACGAATTCTCTCAGTACTATGACATGTAAAGTACTTTAAAATCAGACAAGTCGGTCAATATTATAAAAATATTTTTTATCCTAACCTCAGAATTGATATGGAGCTCTTGAATAATACAAAAGAGATTACTATTAGGACACATTATGTCAGTGTGCTGACAATTATATTTTGAGAAATTATATCAGTTGATTTGCCCCTCACCTTGCTAAAAAAACAAATTCGTGATAATATTATTTGTGATTTCAAAAGGTTCATAGTTGTGTATGGGATAGTATTGACAAAATTACTGATCAAGAATCTTTTATAGTTGCATATACATATTATTTTACAAACATTTAAGATGCCTAGTAATCGGCACTGACAATTGTAAGGTCCCAAATTTTGAAGTGTTTTTTTTTTGGGTCAGAACAGTGAAATACTATATTGTTTTACATTAAATTGTATCAAGTGGAAGCGAGAAGATAGTTTTAATGTCCTGGCTGTAGTAAAACTCGCACGGCGCGCTACCGTCGCGGACGAGATTGCCGTAGAATCCGCGGGGGGGGCGCTGTTAAAGATTGTAGCTGCCGCCACCTAGAGCGCGGTAGTCGACTGATAAAGGGACTGGCGAGGGGCCGGCGAGAGGGGTTCGATACGGAGAAGCGTGATTATCGAGGTGAAGGACAGTACAGCGAGCAGAGGACATTTTCAGACAACTTCAATTTCATTTGACAGGTAACTATTATTCCGAGTTTAATTAGTTATTTCATTATTCATGGTGCAATAGTTGTAGTAAATTTCTGTTTGTTTTGCTTAGCTTGGCTTGCAATATTTAACGTAAATTTTCTTTGCACGTTTTTCACTCTGCATGTGCAAGAATTTTCATGCATATTTTCATTGAATTTTGTACGCATATAGAATTAAGTATATTGTAGTAATATTTAGTTATCTTCACCATTAGTAACGGGTCATAACGATTAAACGCGATTAAATTAAATTGTTTTTTCGATTAAATAAAACTTTCGTTTATTATTAGGCTCTCGGACTGCTGTGAAAATCGGTCCTGTCTAAAATTAATTTAGGTTTCCCTAAATTTCCGATCTGCTGTCACAAGCGGGTCATAACGATTAAACGCGATTAAATTAAATTGTTTTCGATTAAATAAAACTTTCGTTTATTATTAGGCTCTCGGACTGCTGTGAAAATCGGTCCTGTCTAAAATAAATCTAGGTTTCCCTAAATTTCCGATCTGCTGTCACAAGCGGGTCATAACGATTAAACGCGATTAAATTAAATTGTTTTCGATTAAATAAAACTTTCGTTTATTATTAGGCTCTCGGACTGCTGTGAAAATCGGTCCTGTCTAAAATTAATTTAGGTTTCCCTAAATTTCCGATCTGCTGTCACAAGCGGGTCATAACGATTAAACGCGATTAAATTAAATTGTTTTCGATTAAATAAAACTTTCGTTTATTATTAGGCTCTCGGACTGCTGTGAAAATCGGTCCTGTCTAAAATAAATTTAGGTTTCCCTAAATTTCCGATCTGCTGTCACAAGCGGGTCATAACGATTAAACGCGATTAAATTAAATCGTTTTTCGATTAAATAAAACTTTCGTTTATTATTAGGCTCTCGGACTGCTGTGAAAATCGGTCCTGTCTAAAATAAATTTAGGTTTTCCCTAAATTTTCCGATCTGCTGTCACAAGCGGGTCATAACGATTAAACGCGATTAAATTAAATTGTTTTCGATTAAATAAAACTTTCGTTTATTATTAGGCTCTCGGACTGCTGTGAAAATCGGTCCTGTCTAAATAAATTTAGGTTTCCCTAAATTTCCGATCTGCTGTCACAAGCGGGTCATAACGATTAAACGCGATTAAATTAAATTGTTTTCGATTAAATAAAACTTTCGTTTATTATTAGGCTGACTGCTGTGAAAATCGGTCCTGTCTAAAATAAATTTAGGTTTCCCTAAATTTCCGATCTGCTGTCACAAGCGGGTCATAACGATTAAACGCGATTAAATTAAATCGTTTTTCGATTAAAATAAAACTTTCGTTTTATTATTAGGCTCTCGGACTGCTGTGAAAATCGGTCCTGTCTAAAATAAATTTAGGTTTCCCTAAATTTCCGATCTGCTGTCACAAGCGGGTCATAACGATTAAACGCGATTAAATTAAATTGTTTTCGATTAAATAAAAACTTTCGTTTATTATTAGGCTCTCGGACTGCTGTGAAAATCGGTCCTGTCTAAAATAAATTTAGGTTTTCCCTTAAATTTCCGATCTGCTGTCACAAGCGGGTCATAACGATTAAACGCGATTAAATTAAATTGTTTTCGATTAAATAAAACTTTCGTTTATTATTAGGCTCTCGGACTGCTGTGAAAATCGGTCCTGTCTAAAATTAATTTAGGTTTCCCTAAATTTCCGATCTGCTGTCACAAGCGGGTCATAACGATTAAACGCGATTAAATTAAATTGTTTTCGATTAAATAAAACTTTCGTTTATTATTAGGCTCTCGGACTGCTGTGAAAATCGGTCCTGTCTAAAATAAATCTAGGTTTCCCTAAATTTCCGATCTGCTGTCACAAGCGGGTCATAACGATTAAACGCGATTAAATTAAATTGTTTTCGATTAAATAAAACTTTCGTTTATTATTAGGCTCTCGGACTGCTGTGAAAATCGGTCCTGTCTAAAATTAATTTAGGTTTCCCTAAATTTCCGATCTGCTGTCACAAGCGGGTCATAAACGATTAAACGCGATTAAATTAAATTGTTTTCGATTAAATAAAACTTTCGTTTATTATTAGGCTCTCGGACTGCTGTGAAAATTCGGTCCTGTCTAAAATAAATTTAGGTTTCCCTAAATTTCCGATCTGCTGTCATAAGCGTTTCATAACGGTTAACGCGATTAAATTAAACTGTTTTTTCGATTAAATAAAATTTTCGTTTATTATTAGGCTCTCGGACTGCTGTGAAAATCGGTCTTGTCTGAAATAAATTTAGGTTTCCCTAAATTTACGATCTGCTGTCATAAGCGGGATATACGAGCGGTCGCTATTAAGATAAATATATAGACATAGCCTTAAATGATTGCACATCTTATTACGATCATTTTATTTAGCGATTTATAACCCGATTGTACTGAATTCTCGTGGGGTAAGCTTAGGTTGTCCCGCAGTGACGGAATACCAATTGAGCGTGGGTTGGTTACTTGTATACCATGTTTCTGTTTCCGTATACGTAATTTTAAAATCAAATCGGTTCTTTGCCCCTTAAAGTGTTGGCGATGATGAGCTTGTGGCTCTAACCACTTTAAACAGATCTTTTGAGATCTACTTGCTTTCTGAGTCAACACTTTATATCCGAAATACACCACTCTCCAGACCCCTGGGAAATACCCAGCTAACTGCAACTATCCGCGTAGGCTACAAAACGGTTGAAGTTTTGCACCCTACTAAAAAACTAACGTTACAAAATGGCGCCCGAACAGGGACGGGTATAGTGATTATACGAGTGTAATATTCTTCGAACGTAAAAGATAAACTTTTAGTAAGAGGTTTAGCGAGATAGTGTTTATAAAATGCTTCGACCAACGGGGTTTTGGCGACTGTGCGAATACTTTTTCGCTCAAATGCACGTTCTACCAAAGGGTGGAAACACGAATAGGCCCGAAAAGTCAACAACAGACTCAGAACACCAAAAACAAATACCTACGATTGTGACTACTAGTTCCTCTGAAAATACTAGCGAATCACAAATTAAAGGTATCGAAAAACGAGATTTGGGTTTGCCACTGTTGACTTCGAAGGACCAAACAACAAAGGCGTTTTCCACGACTAGTTATTCCCCTTCTGAGTTAGATCCAGTCGTGGGGTGGATATACAGACTCACGAAAGCCCAGTTAATAACTGAAATGCTAAAAACACGACTTGGACACCGAGGGTAGGACGACAGATTATCTAAGAAAATCTTTCGTACAGTTTCTTCGCTCACAGCCGGACAGACGAGATGAGGCTGTAGGCGGAAGAGAATCCTTTGGCAACGACCCAGTTGGGCCGAATACCAGTGAAGCAGAGACTGATAAAAGAAGCCGAGAGTTAAACCTGAGGGAGATACTCGAGGTTCCACCCGATACTAGTGACGACGAAAAGAGGCTTTTAGTTTCACTGAAGACGCGGAGTAAGGCCAAGTCCAACTGGGATACTGGGACACGACTATGTGAGTTATGCACCTTACGATGGCGCAACAAGATCTGTGTATACCGATGCTTTTAAACTTCCAGCTCTGGCGACAAGTCAATACATTGCACCTGGGATTTCTCACGATTCTCTTAGGCGGCATGTAACGCACTATTCTAACGAAAATCAAAGATTGAGAGATGAGCACCTTTCCCGACAGCCGCATGTCAATTCCGCTGAGATATGCAACACAATTAGAAAGTGGAATTTACTTTTCGACGGAGAGCGAAATCCAGTGTCTTTTCTTGAAAGACTTGATGAGCTGATGGAGGCTTATAATGTATCCGGGGGCGATCTGATAAAAGCACTCCCTGAATTGCTAAAGGGTACCGCTTTACTGTGGTATCGAAATAATAGAGAGTTTTGGGACAGTTTTGAAGATTTTCGTCAAGATTTCGAGCTTAAACTTCCTTCCGGTAGGCTATAAGACGAACATGGACGATGAAATAAAACGTAGAACACAAGGTGACAGTGAACCCATCAGGACGTTTGTAGTGGCCTTGAATACGTTGATGCGACGAAGAGGCGGTATGACGCCCGTAGATAAGCTTGATAGGTTATATGCAAATATGCACCCGAAGTACAAGCTGAGTTTAAAGAGGCAAGACATACGAACGATTAGTGAACTCATTTCTTCGGCAGAACACTACGAGATGTATATCCGAGAAACTCACTTATATCGGCCACCGCCAGGTCCAGCTCAGTCCCTGGTGCCTGAAACCGCATATAGCCCCAAAAATAAGAATTTAAAAACGTTTGGTGTTTCAAATGTCACCAATAAGGCAGCGGCTGATACACTCAGATCACACAATGAACATCCTAATCGAGATCAACGGGAACATCCTCGGAAGTCAATAAATAACGAAGAAAATAAAGTGTTTGAGAGGACGAATAAATTATCTGGTAGGCCGGAAATGGATACTAGGGAAGGACAAAAAGTTGTAAGAAGAGAAAGTATAGCCTCTCAGAGAAACACAACTATCCCGAAGAAATACTTCTAGTTTTGTATGTTGGAACTGTGAGAAACCCGGTCACATTTTTAGGAATTGTCGCTTCCCGAAAACCCTAAAATGTTACTTTTGCAAGACCCCTGGTTTTAAAACTACGGATTGCAAATGCAACTTGGGAAACGGAGTGAGGGCTCAGGCGAAAGGAGGTCACCTGGAGCCCCGCAAACGAATTTAAGAACCTCCGCTGAATGGCAGCAGTGGGTAAAATATATAGCCGAATTCACCAAAACCTGTCCAGCCGAAGTTCGGAATAAAGACATAAGACCGTACGTACCCGTATTGTTCTGTGGGATGTTAGTATGGGCCCTGGTCGACACGGGGGGCAATGATCTCCCTTGTAAACGATACAACGTATGATATGCTAATGAGTAAAGGAGCGCGGATTACGACTGAAAAACTTCAGATTCAAATGGCCGATGGGACAAAAAACCGAAGCAAGGAGAGGGATCGAATTTGAAGGAAGTATCGAAAACATACAACACGCGTTTAAGTTGATTAACGTCTCAGGTCTTACTTCTCCGATTATTTTAGGCATGGACGTAATAGCGCCATTAAAACTAATTGACTTTAAAAAGAAAACTATTTCCAGAGAAGAGTACGGCGTAAATAACTGTGAGGGGACAGCTATAAATGCTATCGTCACGCTAAGCGAGGAGGAAGAAGAGGAGCTTAGAGAGTTTTTGGAAAAACGAATTAGCGGAGTTTAAGGATTCCCCTGGTCTTACCCACATAGTAGAACATGTGATTAAATTAAAGAACGACGAAACCGATTAAACAGAGATTTTATCCACGTAACCCCGCAATGCAGAAAGTGATCAACGATGAAGTTGATTCAATGTTGGCGGACGGGATAATCGAGAAATCGAATAGTCCCTGGAGTTCTCCAGTTGTATTAGTCAAGAAACCTTCCGGAAAATTTAGGTTTTGTGTGGACTTCCGAAAGGTAAAATGCAAAAACCGAGAAAGATGCTTATCCCCTACCTCAAATCAACTCTATCCTAGAAAAACTCAAGGAAGCCAAATTTATTTCCACGCTCGACTTAAAATCAGGGTATTGGCAGGTGGGTTTATCGAAGGAAAGTCGCGCCATAACCGCTTTTACAGTACCAGGAAAAAGGACTCTACCAATTTACGAGGATGCCGTTTGGTTTGCACTCAGCGGGAGCAACGTTTCAACGACTTCTCGATACCATAATAGGCCCGGAATTGGAAACCCAAAGCTTTCGCCTATCTAGATGACTTGATTATTATTTCATCGAATTTCAAGGAACATTTAGAATCTCTGAGAGAAGTATTTCAACGTCTTCGACGAGCTGGCCTAAAGCTTAACCCGGAGAAGTGCAAGTTTTGCCAGACACGCTTAAAATATTTGGGACACGTTATAAACGATCAAGGAATATCCACAGATCCAGATAAGGTGTCCGCTATCTTAGACTTTCCAACGCCGAGGAATATAAGAAACCTCCGAAGCTTCTTGGGTCTTGCGAGTTGGTATCGCCGATTCATATCAGGTTTCGCGACTCTGACGGCGCCACTTACTAAACTGCTGAGAAAAGCGGTTAAGTGGGATTTGGACAGCGACTCATGAAGAGGCTTTCGTCGAACTGAAACGCCGCCTAACAAACACCCCTATTCTAGCATGCCCAGACTTCAGCGAACAATTTGTCCTACAGGTAGATGCGTCTCAAATAGGGTTAGGCGCCACCTTGAGCCAGAAGCGAAAGGGTAAAGAGGTGGTTATAGCGTATGCCAGTAGACTGTTAACGGACGGGGAAAAGAAGTTTACGGTCACTGAACAAGAGTGTTTAGCTTTGGTATGGGCGGTAAAAAAATTTAGACCTTATATCGAAGGGTACCATTTCCTCGCAATCACCGATCACCAAGCACTGCAATGGTTAATGAAGATACAACAACCAACCGGTCGGTTGGCCCGCTGGATCCTCGAGTTGCAGCAACACGATTTTTCAGTCCAGTACCGTAAAGGTGCTTTAAATAGAGTAGCCGATGCTCTTTCGAGAAACCCTCCTGAAAGGACTGATCAAACAACCGAAAACGACGAAGTTAGAGATCATTCTCTGAAGGTGTTTGTAATAGAAAGCTCAGAGAAGGAAAGTAATTCAAATTGCGGCGACTATCTCCCAATGTCATGGTATGATAACCTAATACACAAAGTTAAGAAAAAATCCCGTAGTTTCCCTCGGTTTACCATAAGGAGGAGAAAAATCGAGTACTTGAGGAAACTCATGATAAGGAAACGGCTGGGCACTTTCGGCTATCGAAAGACAGCCAAACGAATTGCAGAAAGATACTACTGGCCGAGATGGCGGCAAGAAGTCCGAAATTATGTCGCTTCATGTGAGACGTGCCAGGAAATTCAAGAGTGAACAAAAGAAACCCGCCGGAATAATGAAATTTAGACGACCAAAGGGCCTTGGTTCGCAGTTTCGGCGGATTTGATTGGGCCGTTACCTAGATCAAAAAGAGGTAACACTTATGCGGTGGTTTTCAAAAGAAATCACGCTCTTTCTTCAGCCGCTAACGCTTTTGCCGCAAAATTAGCTCCAAAGTACATAGGACCCTTTAAAATCGATTCTAAAGTAGGTTATAACATATACCGTATAACCGATGAGGTCACGGGTAAAAATAGTAATGCCCACGTAAAAGACTTAAAAAACGTTCATTCGTTAATGCTACTGGTGGTGAAGGTACTGGCTAGCTGGTTAGTAAACTGCTTTGCATGATGCTTGTTTTGTGTGGCTTTCAGGTAATACCTGTGGTTAAGAATGAAGGGTCTGAGAAAACTAATCACGGTTAACCAAACCGAAATCGATGTTTTAGCGGCGAAAGACACATTGATGAACGACGTCGTCATTGAGGCCTACTTGCGAATTATAGAGAGACGGAATTGGTACCACAAAGTGTGTCTTCCATCGATCTATATGTTCGATACGTTCTTCTTCAAGGACTGGAAGGAGAAAAGATACCAGGCGGTCAATAACCGGTTTAAGAAAGAAGATATCTTTCAAAACGATATGTTATTCGTTCCCGTACACCTCCCAGACCGTGGTAGCAGGGGACACTGGATCTTAATCGTGGTGATGGTCGAAGAAAATACAATCACCGCGTACGACTCTTGCGGATGGAATAACGAAGCGGAGAGAGGGACAGTGCGAGATTTCCTGACATACGAGGCCACGAGAAGGAACCGGAAGGTAGAGGCATGGAAAACGGTAGACGCACCCAAGAATATCCCTCGACAAGAGAACTCGTACGATTGCGGCGCCTTCGTGTGTATGTATGCGGAGGTGCTGTCAAGGAAGGCACGATTAGAAGGAAAAAAAGCGAGTGGAAAATCGATCCGGAAGAACATCGCTTCGGTTCTCCGAGCGGGGCGTGTTGGCGTCGAGGACTTTCGTTACACCGAGCCGGGCGATATAGCGGATATGTTTCCTACGGTTCGAGGACAAACTAGCCTCTCCCCAAAAGAAACAGCGACCTCACTCCAGGGAGAAGCGAGTGGGTCAGTAAATGATCCAGTACTGGAGGATCTGCTTCGAGCGGCCGAACTCGGATATCCATCCATGCGGCACGTTGATCTGTTCGGCCCTCTTTATCGACCTGGACCGTCTCACCCGGCCCCGATGGAGGTCGACGTGGAGGAAGATTCCGCAGCAACGGATGACCTCATTGCCCTTATCGACGAGGCAGTAAGGGACCTAGACGTGGAGCCAGGGAACCAACGGACGGATGACCATGAAAGAGAAATGAAAGTCGAGTCCGATAGGCCGGTTTCTCCATGTCTATCAATCGCGGCTTCGGACTCTTGGGAAGTGATTGATGAAAGACTGTGCGAAGAACGAGGAGACGATACGGTGAAAGATATCGAACCGAGGGAGAGTATTGAAATGGAAGCCGAGACTTCGTCCCTGAAACAGAGTGGAACACCGCGAGGAGAATACGACGGTGAAACACGCAATACAAAGGCGACCGAAAAATGTAAAAAGAAAAAGAGACACCCGAAGAGAATAAGAATATATTCCGAAGATGGGAAGTTCAAGAGGGTAAACGTAAAGTACCTACATTAAAAGGATGCGATGAAGGCATCCGTATAAAGTTTTTCTGATTGCGAAGAAGCAAGATAAATTTTTAGTTACCTTTTGTTTTTGTTATTTGTCAAGGTTGACAAAACATACTATAGGAAATAAGTTTAAATTTGGAGCTGAAGGAATACTTATTTTAGTTTAGAAGTTTTATTTATGTTATTAAAGTAAAAAGAAAGTTCATTTTGAGTAAAACAGAGTTCTTTTTCTTTTTCCGTTTCTTTTTTTTTTGACCGAACTAAGTGGGGGGTGTAAGGTCCCAAATTTTGAAGTGTTTTTTTTTTGGGTCAGAACAGTGAAATACTATATTGTTTTACATTAAATTGTATCAAGTGGAAGCGAGAAGATAGTTTTAATGGTCCTGGCTGTAGTAAAACTCGCACGGCGCGCTAACCGTCGCGGACGAGATTGCCGTAGAATCCGCATTTAGTTATCTTCACCATTAGTAACGGGTCATAACGATTAAACGCGATTAAATTAAATTGTTTTTCGATTAAATAAAACTTTCGTTTATTATTAGGCTCTCGGACTGCTGTGAAAATCGGTCCTGTCTAAAATTAATTTAGGTTTCCCTAAATTTCCGATCTGCTGTCACAAGCGGGTCATAACGATTAAACGCGATTAAATTAAATTGTTTTCGATTAAATAAAACTTTCGTTTATTATTAGGCTCTCGGACTGCTGTGAAAATCGGTCCTGTCTAAAATAAATCTAGGTTTCCCTAAATTTCCGATCTGCTGTCACAAGCGGGTCATAACGATTAAACGCGATTAAATTAAATTGTTTTCGATTAAATAAAACTTTCGTTTATTATTAGGCTCTCGGACTGCTGTGAAAATCGGTCCTGTCTAAAAATTAATTTAGGTTTACAATATTCGTCTATGAACTAGAATAAACGTTGATACCAATTTCATAATTTTTCAACATTGTTTCTGGGTGTCCATTGACTTTATACAGTTAGAACAAATGTTTCAAACTAACCCATTAGAGGCCAGTAAAATTAGACGTACCGGGCTCATTTGAGACATTTTACATAGTTTTATGAATATGATTATAACTCTTTAAATAAGCATTACAGAATGAGATAGAATCATCATTTTGCTGTTGGTTTATTTCTTATGAAATAGTTTTTTTTATTTTGTATAGATCTCTTCATATGGTATGTTTGTAACCTTATATTTGATTACTTTTACTATAAGAAATAAAACTAATATTAGAGTAGATAAATAATTTTAACTCACTATGAGGAAAATAACTTATATTTAGCTTCATCTGAATCAAGAATCAAGAAGTTTTTATTGTCTTTAAACACAAACAGTGTAATTGATAAATTCATAGGCTTTTAATTATTTTGTTCATATTTACTAAAAATTACAATTATATATTGTTTCACATGCGACATTTTAACAATAAAATTAGATTAAAAAATAGCAATGGCCTAATTAAAATATATTATGATCTGTTCTACAGATAATTTATTTAGACAACACAACAAAGGATTTTATATTAAAATACTAATACTAAAATAAAATTTACAACAACATCAAAGACATATAATAGACATGGTATTGTTATATATTCTCATCTTTACAAGCTATATTATTTAGAAATCTGAATTTTAAAATTTTTATAAAACACCTGTGCAGTAAAATTAAAATTTGTTGTAAAATTTTTAAAAATACCCAACTTTACCAAAATGAATACTTGTTCTTTTCTTTTTGCTTAGTATTATGCTACAAAACTTTTTGTATTAATAAGATTGTGTTCTTTAATTGTTTTCTGCAGAGTATTTATAGACTAATTTAGAAATATGTAGCCGACATACGTTGATCACTCACTTCACTTACTCATCATAAAGTTAAACTGATTGTAGTATAATGACAAATCTCAACACTGAAACAAAACTAAACAAAAAAAGCAATCTAACCAGACAAATACCTTCATCGACAACTGGTAAAGAACAAGGAACAGTTTACCCAACAGGAACAGAAAAAGGAATGAATTGCGTGCATTCAGACGATGATGATGAGTGAGTTAATTTAAATCTCTTTTGTAACTGGATGTAAATTAATTTAAGATTTTCTTTTATAAAATTCAGTTGTTTAACTAACACATGGATACTATGTTTTATTTTATTGATATTTATAAGTCATTTTTTTAATCGTCCAACAGATCGGATAATGATCTTTTCTTGTTGTATTAACGTCTGAAGGATCTGACATTGTCTTCAAAGGGTTAAAAATAAATATCACATCTCCAAACCTCAGCCATTTTAGAGTAAATGTAAACTTGTCAATAATAAAGTTGATAATTTGTCATTTAAAATGGTTATGTTTTATTTGTACAGAGTAATTGATAAGTATTGAGATGAGCTTTATAAATTTTAAAGCATTTATTTTTAAGGAATAATGAACATGATCTTTAGAAAAATCAAATAAAAGAAGTAAACTTATTGAAATTTTGTAAGATCTGAAATCAGTTTGCTCTAGTGTGCTTTTATGAAAATAAATACATGACAACACATAAGGAGAGCATCGCTCACTTCAATATACAACAACAAAAAAGACAACAGAAAAGCATTGCTTTAGTGTAGAGGTTCCCAGATGTTTCAAACAATCCATCTGTTTGGGTCGGCTTGAGTACCGTTTTGAAGATAGTAGGTTCAGTGGAATGCTTCTTTCTCCTTCAGTTGCTACATACACATTCACAAGTATTTTACATTACATACTAGAAAAGAAATATGTTTTTCTGGTCAGTACATAGTAGTAAAAATGACTGTTGTACTTTGTAAGGATAATAGCATTTCGGACATTTGCCATCACTATATGTTACCCTACGTTTCGAGGATTGAGATCCTTTTCTTCGGGTATCAAAACCCTAATACATTAAAGAATCTTAGAAATTGAGCAGCAATTGGACTGCTATTCCACTGTTCACGTGATACCAACAGCATGGATACCAAACTGGAGAGAATGTACCCAAATAATGTCACTGCACAGGAGTCAAGACCTTAGACATGTCACACACCCATCAGCGAAAGTGGATTGACGACAAACTCAATGTCAGCAATTCCTGTGGTATTGCAGCGCGTCATCTGAAACAAAGAAAATAGGAAGGTGATGGTCGGGAGGGGGGCAGCCGTCCCCAGCCTTATGTTTTGATCCTAGACCTCAATATCATGGTTTGTGTAAGAAGTTTATTACTGGAGGAGGGTTCGGTTGTTAAAATCTTTATCGGTTTCCTAGTTAATTTTTTTTTAATATAGATAGCCAAAGTGGCCTTAACTCAACAGAAGGTTGACTTAGCAGTTGGTCTGTTAATTTTATGCATGAAGACTCAATAGTTTTGCATTTAAAAAAATTCTCCTCTGTGTATTATGTGGTCTTCATCCCATTTCATGTGATTGTTTTCAAACCAGCAGTTCAAGATGAATTTCAATCCTCTAAACATAGTGTTAAATCTCTGTTTGCTGTAATGATAGCAAATGTCCGAAATCCTACTACCTTACAAATAATCTATCGTCAATAACAAACTTTAAACAAAGTGTTGTACTTTGTTACAGAGCCTTCCATTAGGATTGCTCTTGGTAAATGCCACAACCCGTAGATTAGCGATCCTGCCATTCTCATTCCCCTCAGAATTTGAATGTTGCATTCATTTTCACATCATATCCAGCCATTGCTAGTAAAATGTGTATGTCTTGCAGACGTGTAGTAATTTTTCTCTCTATACGTTCATCAGTTCATTTCTGTGTTGTTTTAGTAAATGTGTATCAGTAGAATGACTGTAGCCCCCAGTGTATACAAATATTGTGTTATATGTATTTTTGTCTGCTGCAGTGATATCGAAGTAAAATGTTAAGTATACCATTTTATTTGTGAATAATGTTTGACAGATAAAATAACTTACTCGAACAAACACCAGCTACTACATTTGAGTTCATCACGGCCGAGAAGTATGGCTGAGGCTCTCTAATCCATCCCTGGTGAATCCAGTAACAATTTTCAAATGGACTTGGACTTTTATCCTTGAAAGTGTTTAATATTGTTGAATAAAACGCTATTGGTATACAAAGAAACCTTCTAAAAGATAATTAAAATTCACGTTCATCCAGTATACTTTACTAAGAAATCAACATTGATGGACTATCTTATTTTTTATGGATGAGTCAGTTCCTCTCTTGTGGACTTGAGCTAAAATGCTATATTAGTGAACATATTGCAGTTTTGTAGTAAATCTGTTTTCATTAATGTATATATTTATAAAATATCTTAATATACACTGAGAATACCAATTTTGAAGTTTATTTTATTTCTTCAGGAAATTCGACAAGCAGCAGAGTTCATGGAGTTACCAGAATTGTTAGTCTACGTCTCCAACATCCAAGCACACGAGGAGTTCCTCAACCCTGAGCTGAAGCAACGATACAGACAGGTCTGTTCTACTTCATTCTGTCTGAGATTTTACCAGTGGTGGTAATATAAATGTTTTAACAAATTAAATTTTTTATTTAGAGCTTACCACCTGAAGAAGAGTAGATAATTGTTTTGAAAACATTGTTAAACAAATGACAAAGTGAAATTACAAACATCCTGTTCCCAGACGTTCTCTCTGTCAGTCACCTCTGCTTATTGCTGATATAATGGACCTTCTTTGACATGTTTCAGGCTATTCGGGTGAGACTGAAGGAATTAGTTTTGGGGCAAGGTCTGTTTGCTGACGTGCTTTTTCAACTGGATGATGGCTCTCTCTCAGCCCACCGTCCTCTACTCATGGCACGCTGTGACATGATGCGAGCCATGTTCTCTGGGGATTTCCGTGAGGGAAGTGCCAAAGTGGTTAGTATTATCAAGCTCACAGTAAACTGTGTAGTTCATTCATTCCTAACATTAATTCCTTTGTTATCGTAGTATTGATGAAAAAAGCATGAAAAGCTAATAAGACAGTTGGGGAAATTAGCTAATAAATGGTCCTCTGTATCAGATACTGTTTCCCGGGAGTGCGAACTGACACGTTCAGGCAGTTGGTGAGTTTTCTGTACTGCGATGACGTGAGCACAGTGCTACCAACCCGCTGCTTGGATCTGCTGGAACTGGCCAACCGACTGTGCCTGCAACGGTTGGTCAATCTGGTGGAGAAACGTGTAGTGGAGGAACTGTCCCGAATCTGCTCAGTGTCCGACAATGGTGATGTTGTGGAGCACTGCCTGCGGCTACTGGAGCCTTGCAAGGTATCGAAGGCGTAATTTCATGAGATTACTTCTCATGTTGACTGTCATACTCGTAATGGCTCAGTAGTCAAGATTACTCAGTATAAAGGCATGATGAAGGTGTTAAAAAGAGCTTAAAAACTTCAAAATACCTTGGTATTAAATGAATAAATAAGTTTTCTATATACTGTAATGTATTAAAAACTATTAGATATTATAGAAGAAAAATGTGAATAGTATTATTATATAAATTATTCCACAAACACTCACAATTAAAAGGATAAATTTTGTAAGTACACAGATTCTTAAAAAATTATTTCATGTGGAAAACAAAAATGTTCTATTAAAAAATAACCACTTTTAGGCAATAATGAAAAAGTATCAATTTTTTATAAGAAATACAAAATTAGAATTTCTAGGATACAAAGATATTTTATTAACATCTTCACTGCGGCTCTATTTTGAGTGAGATCTACTACTCGTACTGTGTTTAATAGATGAATTATATGCATAACAAATATTCAACCAGACATTTTAAAGATAGTCAAGGCTAGACCAGCTCAGAGTCCACATTAAACATAGGCATAACCGACTTATTAGTGAAAACTGTAGATTAATGTTTAAATGTGATATAAAATAAGAATTTTTGTTTACCATATTATTATAAAATCAAAGTTATATATTTTAGAGCATTTAAACTTGTGTTTTAATTTTATTCATTGTTGAGAATGAAACAGCTCAGAGTGAAAGTAGAAATTTTTTATGAATTTGGTGTAGGCTATGTTTGATAACAGTTCTTAAATCCTGACAAACTGATATGTAACTGTTACTTTTATAGCGAAGTACAGAAGAAATATATTATTTTATTTTGAGGGAAGTTGTCGGTGATGTGCAATGCATCAGTCATGTCGGAACATGAGCAGAGCAGTGTGATCCCGAGCACTAGTTGCTTGCCCAGTGCTTCTATCTACCATTTAAAGGTTTATCATTTAATCTATAGAAATATTTAGTGTAATCAATACAAAATAACTTTAACCGAGAAACCGCCATACTTAGATACATATTATCTTACAAAATTAGGACTTGATTATTATAGAAAATATGTAACTGTTTTTTCTTCTGCAACCCCCAATAATGGTCTTTCGCAACCCCCAGATTGAGAATCCCTGGGACTTGAGTAATTTATCTTCTCAGACGGCTTACATCTTGTTTTCATAAAAATTATGTGAGAACGGCTTATTTTGCCTTTTTTCAATCAATTATAAAATATTGACTTATAGTGTGGAGGAATACGTGAAAGATTAATAACATTTTTATTCTTTAAAAAAGTGTAATAAGAATAATTACTAACTCACAACCACTAGAACATAGTAAAACTATGTTTAACTATTTAGAATATTCTACTCCCCCCCCCCCCCACCCCCCCCCCCCCCCACCCCCCCCCCCCCCCACCCCCCCCCCCCCCCACCCCCCCCCCCCCCCACCCCCCCCCCCCCCCACCCCCCAAGGGCTGGTAAATAGTCTTGTCCTGAAGAGTCTTATCGGACCCTGAGAAATGGTATGTCTCATGAAAACTTCTTAGTACAAATGAATAATCTGATATATGGAACTCAAGAACTTCTTTTCTCATCAGTTATTTTTAATAACAGCACCAATGATCATGCACCTGCTGACCAAGAAGATAAGGAACACAACCGTTCTTTCACTAAATGTGACACCTCTGGCTCATGTTCAACCAACTGTAGCAGCCTCGAAAACAAAGTGCAAAAGTTTATAGTGGTTTCCAGGTGACCTCACATACAGTGAGGCACTAAAGCAGAGTATGAGTGAATGTGTATCAAGTGTTTCACCAGTTGTAATTAATGTAAATAAAAAGTCAAGAAGTTTGTACGGTCAACGAGGAAGACCTGCTTGTAAATAATAGTTTAAGATCTGAATGTTTAATTGACTCATGTAATGATTCTGACAATGGTAGCCACGAAGAATACAATAGGCCACAATCTAGTTTTTTAGATTTGGGAAAAAAAACCGAGTAAAAATAATGTAGTCCCCTCTAAGAATATTAAGATTAGTTCATTTCCTAAGGAATGTGAAAATGTAAAAATACTTTACCTCAATATTCAAGGTCTCAGTAATAAGGTAACTATTTTGGATAGTTTCCTATCTGATTTAAAATAATGCCTATATTGTTTGTCTGACTGAGCATTGGCTATGTTATAACAATATACTGTTTTCTTTTCCAACAGGGTACCATTGCGCTGGAGCTTTCAATAGGTCCAACCATATTAGAGGGAGGTTTCTGTGGTGTTTGTCCATAACTCTTTGCAGACTAGAGTTTGTGACATAAGTAGATATTGCTCGGAATTACACTTTGAGAGTTCTGCAACTTTTATCGATGAACTGAATATGATAGTAGTAGCTGTCTATCATTCACCAGCTGGTGACTCCGATATCTTTTTGGATGCATTAGATAACTTACTACTTTTTCTTTCTAACTGGAGGGATTACTCTGTGGTGGTCGGTGGTGATTTAAATTACAAATTTGACTTAACCACTAAAAATGGACCTGCCTTTGCATTACAAAATCTTCTAAGACAGCACAACTTCCTTTTCTGAACTGTAATGCTAAAAGGGGCAAAAATTGCCTGGATAACGTTTTTATAAATAACACAAATATTTCGAGTCATGTCTCCTGCAAAATTATGGATTTTCCCTATTCTGATCATAATGGTATCCTAGTAGACATAAATAAATTCCTAAAATATAACAGTGGTCCTCATAACAGTGTCAATAATTTTAAAACTATTTTTGCCTAAAAAATCATTAGATAGTATGGTAATAACACTAGCCTTCATATGACTGGGATAAATTCATGACCCAGCATAAACAATGTGATGCAGTTACATTTTTCAATAATTTTTTTCAACCATTATAAATGTATTATGTTATTTTAAAAAACTAAAAAAAATCAAATGGAAAAAATTATAATATATCAGGAAATTAGTGGTATACCTCAGATTTGTCTGAAATGAAAAGTAATCTTATATACCTTCATAAAGTTGCAAAACATGATACCCAGTTATGGCAAAGTTTTTTTAAATCTAAAAAAAAAATTACAGACAAGCTATTGCCTTAGCAAAGCAACGCCATAATGAACATTTTATAAATACAAGCAAAAATAAATGCAAGGCAGCCTGGAAAATTATTAATAGCAACAACTGTTTTTCCAATGCCAGTGATGATAAGCCTGGCATTAGTCCTGACGTTTTCAATTACTATTTCATAGACTCTGTTCTCAATATTAAAGCCAACTTAGACAATGCAACAATTTCTGCAAGTGATTTGTTAATAAAAAGTAATATCAATAAACCCTCTCAGTCTTTTCAGTGGGCTAAAATAACATCAGATCATATTCTAAATTCAGTTCAAAATATGAAAAACTCTGACAGCTGTGACGTTTATTGTATGTCTAATAATATGATAAAGCAAATAACCCCTCACATTTTATCTCCATTGACACATTGCTTTAACCTTTGTCTAAAAGATAGTTATTTCCCCGAGGAGCTGAAAATTTCAAGAGTTTGTCCGGTTTATAAAAAGGGACTCAAAAATAAACCAGAGAGCTACCGCCTGATATCCATTATTCCGATTCTTGGCAAACTGTTGGAGGCTCTAGTGCATAAGCAAATTAGCAATTATCTCGAAACTAACAATCTTCTTAGCTCCGTGCAATTTGGATTTAGGAAAAATTGTTCCACTTTTCAAGCTCTAGATAAATTGTTGCGGGATGTGTCTCTGGCTTTGGAGGATAAGGCCTTTGCTCAAGCCACTATGTATGACTTGAGCAGGGCTTTTGATTGTGTAAACCATAATGATCTTGTAAGGAAGTTGGCATATTACGGTTTTGGTCAAATGCCGATTTTATTTTTTGAGTCTTACCTTAATAACAGAAAACAAAAAGTTTGCATTGAGGAAGGAAAGCTGGTCTCATGAAGTAATCATGAAGTACGGAGTCCCGCAAGGATCCATACTTGGACCTTTGCTGTTTTTAATTTGTATAAATGATCTGCCTGCTTCAATTACAGCTTCAACCATCCTTTATGCAGACGACACTACATTTTTAAATATTAGCAAAGATTTAAGTGAACTTAGTTTAATTTCAAAAAATTCTATTTCAGATGCTTCAAATTGGTTCACAAGCAATGGTTTCTTATTGAATGAATCAAAAACGCACAATATTATTTTCAGTACGAGGACAGTTGACAGTCGTAACTTAAACATTAGTCTCTCAGACAATGTAAAATTCCTAGGAGTATACATTGATAGAAACATGAACTGGGACTCTCATATTACGTATGTTTCTTCTAAATTGTGAAGAGTAGTTTACCTCCTTAGGCGACTAATCTTCTCTGTTAGCACCGACTATGTCAAAAACCGCCTACTTTGCATTTTTTCAATCAATACTTAGATATGGGCTGGTTGCATGGGGCAATGGTAGTAAGATCAATGACATACTGATCCTCCAAAAAAAGGCCATAAGAAATTATATCCGAATCATCTAGCTTAGAACACTGTAAACCGCTATTTAGATTACTAAACATTCAAACTGTCATAAACCTGTATCTATTTGATTTAATTCAATATAATTTTCCAAAATCCAAATTTAATAAAGCCCATTGGTGATACCCATTCGCACAATACAAGATGCAAGAATTTATCAAAAATAAAATTCAATAGATTAAGTAAAACTTTAAAGAGTCATCAGGTACTTTCCCTGAAGGTATATAACCATCTGTCACATTTAATCCCAAATTTTGACAAAACACTTTTCTTAAAGAAATATTATTTATGGCTTTTGGAGAACCCATTCTACTCTGTAGAGGAATTTTTCTCCAATAAGTCTGTTTTGTTTTAATAAGATTATGTTGTGTTTTCAATACAGATCCATCGATGTAACTACAGTGGTACCATTGTTATTTACTGTATAGTTCTTTGCATTGCCAAATAATGTAAAATTATTATTAAATTACATTAAGTGCATTAATGCTGATACTGTTGATGTAACTGTGTTGAAACTTTTAACTTTTAACTATCTATGTTGGACTTGGCTACCAGAATGTGCTGTATTTATGACTTTGTCAATGATCATGAGATTTATACGACAATAAAGTGATTTTGATTTTTGAATCAGTGTAGCTACCAAAGCACCTATAATATTTTTTCTCCAATTCTTTTTAATGTTTACACTATAACAATTACTGCAATGCATTCTAGAAAATTAATATGTATGTTAAAACAGCAACCCCAGCTCCCTGAAAGATTCCCTACACGACTCTCTATAATTCAGCTTTGCAATGATTCTGATTGCTTTTTTTTGGAGCTTGAAAACTCTTTCCATTTTGTTTCTGGCACAACCTCCCCAGAGTCTCACTCCATACGCAAAGTGTGGGTGGATTAAACCGAAATAGGCCATTTTTAAAACTCTGAGGGAACAAAACTTTGCTAAATGCCGCAAGGCATATATGCCTGAGGCTACTCTAGCACATACATTGTCCACATGATCAGCCCAGGTCAGTCCTCTATCTAGGAACATTCCCAAAAACTTTGTGGAATCAGTTTCCTCTAAACGAACATCATCCACAAACACAGCAGGGCGCGCTGTGTGATCATTTTGTCGAAGACTAAAATGTATGACATTTGTTTTTGACTGATTTGTTTTCAGGTTTATTTCAGCAAAATACTGAATGCAGGCATTCAATTCTATGAAAGAATTGATTTCCAGATCTTGGGTTGATTTGTTTTTGAGACAGAGAGTAGTGTCGTCAGCATACTGAACCAGCGTTCCATGCTGGATCACTGATTTCAATCTACAGACGTAAACTAGAAATAAGAGAGGCCCAAGGATGGAGCCCTGAGGGACACCGTGGGTCATTTTAATTTTGTTTGAAACAACGTTCGAGATCTCCACGCACTGGTCTCGATCCTTGAGGTAAGAAGCGAGCCACAAGTGCGAGAGACCCCGCACGCCGCATTTCTCCAACTGGTGCAACAGTGTCTCATGATGCACACAGTCAAAAGCTTTGGATAGGTCGAGGAATATGCTAAGCACATGTTCTCGTCCTTCCATTCCATCGACAACATTGTCCAAGAGGTTGTTCACAGCATCCACTGTAGATCTGTTTTTCCTAAATCCAAATTGTTCTGGATTCAGAATTTTGTTATTTTCTAAAAAGCTTGCAAGTCTTTCATAAAAAATCTTTACAAAAATTTTGCTAAACACAGGCAGAATTGAGATTGGGCGATAGTTGCTTGGAAGGCAAGGATCGTCCTTTTTGAAGATCGGGATGACTTTGGCCGTCTTCAGGAGAGACGGAAAAGTTCCCTTTTCCAAAGAAAAGTTTATCAGTTTTGTGAGTGGTCTCACTATGTGCCTGAAGCAACGTTTGAGAAGCCACACTGACATCCCGCTGGCATCACACGTTTTTTTTTAGTTCAGCCCTTGTATCACACGTGCTACCTCCCCCTCACACACAGGAGCCAAAGCCATGGATGCAACTGGTTCAACAGCATCTCCCCCGCCGAACCGAGGTTCAGTGAACTCCGAGTTCACTGTAGCAATGGAAGAGAAGTACTTATTGAATTCGTCTGCTACTTGAGCTTGATTTTCAACAATTTTGTCTTCAATTCTGATTGCAATTTCTTTCGTGTTTTTGCTCAAATTTGTATCTCGAGATAAGTCGTTTATGATTTTCCAAGCAGTTTTTGAGAAGTTTTCGCAGTTACCCAAGGCTCTATTTACATCATACGCTTTACCTGCTCGTATAACTTTTTTATAGATCCTTCGGTAATTTCTGAAAAAAGTTTTGAAATTTTCGTTTTGGGTTCCAATGAAAATTTTGTGAAAAAATTTTAGCTTCTCTCAAGACACAAGAATTCCCGTGGTCAACCACGTACCTTTTTGTGGTTTGCGATTGACTTTGGTCCTCCTGAACGGACAAGCAACATCTAGGTAATAGTTGAAACCATCACTGAATGCTGCATACATGTCATCGACACTACCAAACTTGTCTAAAAACTGCCAAGGCTCGACTTCCAAAATCTCATTCAAGTGGTGAATATTTTGGGGCCGAATTGTCCTGGCAACTTTAAATTTAGAATTTTGACTTTCCAGTTTGCACCCATGAACCACGGCCTCCTGCGCAAAGTGGTCAGAGATTGCAGTGTTCAAAACAGAGACTGTCAGGTCAGGAATGTTGGTGACAACATTGTCGATGGCAGTACTCGTTGTAGCGGTCACTCGTGTCGGTGAATTCACGGACCAATTTAGATTGAAAGAAACTAGAACATCACGAAGCCGCTGGGTGAGGGGGTCAGTGGGGTCCATTACATTAATGTTGAAGTCTCCCATTATTAGGAACTTCACTGAGTTTGAAAAAAGGTTATTGAGAAGTTGTTCAAATTTTTCAAAAAAAGAATCGCTGCATCCATTGGGTGATCTGTATAACCCAATGACGGCTATTTTCCCCAAACAATCTGACACGATTTCGATGCCTTCGGCCTCAAAATTCATCTCAGACATGTTGTTGATTTTGAAAGGTTCGAATTTTGACAAATTTTTTACAAAAATTGCTACACCGCCCCCTTTTGAAATAGTTTCGACAGAAGTATTTTGCCAATATAAAATTTGGAATTTTGAAAAGATGAATCGTGTCGTCATGTATCTGGGATTTGTTTAATAGACAAATAGATAGCTTGTGTTTCCCCTAAACAAAATTATCTTAACTTAATCCTTTGAGTACAAGACCAAAATTCTTCTTTGTGTTCAAGGAACACTTTAATTAGGGATTACCGAGTAATACCGAACTCTTTTTAAAGCTGATATGTACTATTTACATTTTTGCCTGTAATTCTCTTATTTTTCTTAAATATTAATGGTTTAAAACAAATTTTACCTAAATACATTTTGTAATAACATCTTTTTGTAAAACAGATGTAAAAATTAAAAGTAGTAATAAAATATGTACTTACCCAAAAAAATTTGTATTCTGTTAGTAGGAGGAACATACCTTACAAAAATTATTTTGGTGACGGTTAATTCTTTATTTCAGCTTGGTGTGTACAAGATCAGAATGAGGTCACCTCTCCAGTCAATGAAATCGTGGCTAAAGGTTTGATATGAGCAATGCGTTATCTCAACTGTAAAATTTTAATTGTTCAAGACACATTGTGAATGCAACGTATTCCCTAGAAAACTTATCGCTTTCGTTTTCACTCCAACACTGAAGTAACTAGTTCAGTTGTAGTTTGCAGTGTTGTGTTATTGACTTGACCACACTCATTATGAGGGTGAAGATTGTTATGATAGGTGTTGTGTGTTTGTTAGTGTTAGTGTGGTAGAATACACGTTTTCTGCTCCGAACATGACAACAGAATACTGAAGAGATGTGATTACCAATAGAACCAGGTATCGTTTGCGTACACATCTTGCACAGGGATCAGAAGAAGCTTGACTGATATTGCCCGAATGAAGGAAACTCTGGAAGCAGGAGAGCTCCAGGTGATCCCAAAATTAGATTGTGATCAGGTTTTAAGACTTAGCCAGAAAATTAGAAGTGTACCATTATAAAACCTTTACTTTAGGATAAACATGGAACATTATTGTTTGCACATGTTGAAATTGATGTGTTGGATGCTGAAATGGTGGAAAAGATTTACAGAACTCGGATAAAGCTTGAATATTATCTGATTTTTACTTAATCTAAACATCTCAAGTGTTTTGTTTACTTGACATAAATACAGACTGCCATGCAACAGAGGAACATCTATATGTTAAAAGAATACTGGAAAACATTGATTCAACTGGTAATGTTGTAAATCAAATGTTGAGATTGTTAACCTAATTTATAAAGCTTAGTTCAGAAGCCTTGAGCTAGTTGGCACTGTATAAGCACACAACCTTGTTTTTCTTTAAATCGATAAAGAATTTCTTTATATATACACACCACACTAGCTTTGGTGGCGGATGAAATAGGAAGGTACCTAAAGGGTTAAACATATGAAGAAATCATTTTATTTTTTTTATTTTAACTTGACTCACTTAAAACCAACTGTCAGACAGTAAGAGAAATGTATCAACAAACCATATACCATAGATCCTAAGGTGGCAACTTTCAGTCTCTTACTCTAGTTGTCTCATGGTGATATAACTGTTATTTATGTGTCTGATGGTCTGTTTTAAGTGTATCAAGCTAAAAATATACAATCGGGGAAAAAAATAAATTTAAAATTTGTAACCCTTTAGATAAACTACCATTTCAACATCCATCAAAACTAGCATACCTGACAATTGATTTCTTGCTAATGAAAAATCCCTCTACAGATTTAAAAAAAAAAACCAGGTTTGGTGCCAGGTACAGTGCAAATTAATTCTCGGCTCCTGGACTTATTTTCATTAGTTATCATTAGTTATTTGGAAAGAAGAAATACCAAATGCTAAAAAACACTGCAAAAACGATCCTCTTACAAACTGTAAACTTCTTTTTACTCTAATAATATTTACTCCACAATTCTTTGTATAATGTTAGTTTGAAATATTTTCACTGTAACAGAATGTAATAGCTATTCAAATTTCAAGAGAGTAAGTATTGTATTAAGATAAAACAAAATGTAAAAGTTAAGGATATTTCACTTGTCACAGCTTATTAAATTTGGTTATACAATTAGACACTTTCGAATTCAGTATAATGTCCCTCTGATGTTTCCATAAATTGAGTAAATCCTCAAATATGTCTCTATGATGGTTAGGAATTGAAATGTTGAAAAAGTATAAATTTCAGATAACAGAACTTTTTACTGATACTGCTATGAAAACGTAAATGTTTCTATGACATAACATAAAAGTAAATTTTCAATAAGCAACTTTAGCATGTGTTCCAAAATATGTAATGATGAATAGTTATAGTGTTTCGTAATTGGCTTGGTCATTACCACCATTTTTCTAAGAACATAACATTAGTGGAAGTCACTTTCTGATGGCTGTGCTCTTCTATGTACTGAATGAAAGAACCTAGTGCAATGTCTATTAGATATGTGTATCTGATATAAGGGATGCTGGTTCATAGTTAGCCTCTTACGCATTTATTGATTAGCTTGCACGATTAGTTTATTGAGTGCAACACACTTAAACGCTTTAGTTAAATCAATAAATGCAGTTATTATTTAGTCACATCTATTTTATTTATTATGTACTCAACAAAGGATATTACACAAGTAGTTGTAGATTTCTTTATGTCTAAAAATATGCTGTTGGTTATCTAATAAGTTATTATTTTCAAAGTAATCCACCAATCGTATTAACATACATTTTTCAAAACTTTTGATAATGAGGGCAATATTGAGAGTGGTCTGTAATTTTATGGATATTTTTTACTTCCTTTCTTGTAAAATGGAACTATTTTCAAGACTTTTAGTTAAGAAGCGAAAACACCAGAAATAAGGCAAGAATTTATGGCTGATGGAGTGGTTTGAGAATTACCCATTTAGCATCTTTACTTAATTACTGAGAATCTCGTCATAGCCAGAGGACCACTTACTTTTGACATAAGCTACCCTGATTAGCTGTTCCTCAGAAACTGTATTAAATCTAAATTTAGGCCTATCCAATTTAGTTTTAGGTGGTGTTTGTTTAGTTTTCAAGGTATTTATTTTGGGAATTATTAAATTATCTGCCATGTCAGTATAATATTTATTGAATAAGTTCACTACCTCCTATTGAATAGATTTTACCTCATGTTTCAATTCAATTTGTTGGTGAAAAGTGTCTGTATTTCCCAAGTTCAGTGGTAATCAAATGCCAAGTTGCCTTTAGAATGTTTTCAGATTTACTCATTTTATAATTAAAAAAGTTTCTCTTTTTTGGTTGTATTAATTTCCTATCATTCCTTTCCTGTTTTTTAAGGCTACACTTTAAGTTTATTTTTGTTTACCCTATTATGCCTTTAATTGTTTATTACTTGAGCTGTGATTAAGCACACTACCTTTACATGTTTCCTATCAATACTAGTAATAAAGTTATCTATTGTCAGTTACTCTAGTTGGTAAGTTTACAGTATAATACATGTTGTATATTTCAAGTAAGTTAACATAATCAATCTGTTTTCTATCATCTAATGACATATCAATATTAAAATCTCCTCCAACACAGATATTACAACTAAAGCTTAATCATGTATTTAAAAATCTATCTAATTTTTCCAGAAAACCATCCACATTTCTTGAGGTAGTTCTATACACACCTTTTACAATAAATTTTATATTGTCTAATTCAATTTCAGTAACACAAGATATAAGAACCTTATCTGTATTCAAACACTCTATAAAATCATTAGTTATTTTTTTACAATGAATATGACTTGCTACTAAAATCCCTGATTTGTAGTCCTAACAAAATAGCTTGTTAACTTATAACTGGGTCAATTTGAACTTTTCTATTTTGGCTAAAGTTAATTTGCGCTCTGTCAAAATAATAACATCTGGTTTAAGTCAATCAATCAATCATATTTTTATTGCGTTCAAACAATGTTACATTGTATTTGCAAATGTCAATAAATAAAGTTAAAATCCTGCAATTTGCTATTCTAAGATTCATTCACTGCTCGCATACATACATTAAATTACATTCTCCCTCTCATTCATACATGGCTTCAGTATCGGTACTAAGTTACGAAAATTTAGTGGTCCCAGCGGCGTAACATGAACTCATCCACAGAGTAAAACACTTCAGACACTAAAAGGTCCTTTAATCAAGCTTTATACAGGGTTGGGTTGTTGAGATTTTTTATGCTCTCAGGGAGATTATTAATTAATCTGACACCAGCTTGTGAAGGAAGTTGTTCAGATGCCAGTGTTCTATGATGTTGCATCCTGTAGCTGTCCCCACCTCTAGTATCATACCTGTGGACGTCCCTGCCACGCACTAACTCACATCGGAATCGGCAATACAGAGCTACATCCAAGATATAGAGGCAGGGTAAAGTCAGAAAACCATGCTCCCTGAAAGCATCGCGGCACGACTCTCTAGGATTCAATTTGCACATGATTCTGATGACTTTTTTCTGAAGCCTGAAAACTCTGTTGAATCTGATCCTGGCACATCCACCCCAAAGGCGTATGCCGTAGGTCAAATGAGGATATAAAAGGCCAAAATAGGCCATCTTTAGAACGTCAAAAGAGCAAACCTGTGCCAAATTCCTCAGGGCAAAAACGCCAGAAGCAACCCTTGCACATACATGCTCAACATGATCGGTCCAAGTTAATCCTCTATCGAGATATATTCCTAGAAATCAAGTGGATTCCACTTCCTCTAAAAGGGTGTCCTCTACCATGACAATGGGTCGAATTTCGTTAACTTGTTGACGGAGACAAAAACTTATATAATTCGTTTTTGTATTATTTGTTTTAAGATTTAAGTCCGAGAAATACTGAATACAAGAATTCAGTTCAACAAAAGTTTCTATTTCCAGAGCGGTATTTGATTTTGCTCTGACGCAGAGAGTCGTGTCATCCGCATATTGGACTATCTTTCCATTCTGAATTGATAGTCCAAGATCGTTCACATAAACTAAGAACAGTACAGGTCCAAGGATAGATCCCTGGGGGACCCCCTGATTCAAAGGAACTCTCTGTGACTGAACATTGGAAATTTCTATAAACTGATATCTGTCACTGAGATACGATTTCAACCACTTCAGTGGCAGACCACGTACCCCATTCGATTCCAGTTTTCGCAAAAGAGTAGCATGGTGAACACAATCAAAGGCCTTCAAAAGATCGAGAAATACACCAATTGTGTGCTCCCGACCCTCAAAACCCTCCACGATCGCATCCACAAGGCTTGTGATAGCATCAATTGTTGACATGTTTTTTCGAAATCCAAATTGGCTTGAAGACAAAATGTCAAACCTATTGAGGAAATCCATGAGTCTTGCAAGAAAAAGTTTTTCAAATACTTTACTTAAAACTGGCAGAATTGAAATGGGATGATAGTTGCTTGCGAGGCAAGGATCGTCCTTCTTGAAAACTGGAATCACTTTGGCTGTTTTTAGCTGGGCTGGAAATACTCCTATTTCAAAGGACATGTTAACCAGTCTTGTCAGTGGTTTCAAAATGTGCTTTAGGCAACGTTTGATTAGCCACACTGACATGCCATTGATGTCACATGATTTTTTAGTGTTGAATCCCCGTATCACCCCCGCCACCTCGTCCTCGCTAGCAGGAGAAAGCACCATGGACGATACCGGTCCCCTTATAGGTTCCAAACTAGACCGACTGCCGCTCAAAGGCAGGTTCGGCACTGCGGTTGCAAAAAAATTACTAAACTCCCTGGCCACTTCTTCAGGGGTCTGTAAAAGTTCATCCCCAACTTTAATTTTTATTGGTTTTGAAAATTTGGAAAAATCTGGTTTTAAATTTGAGTGCTATATGCTACTTTCGATATGTTATCTGCTCTCTTCAGTCTACTTTCAATGTCATATGCTTTAGCTGCTTTTACGACTTTCCTGTAAATTCTCTTATAGCTTTTAAAAAAGATTTTAAACCGCTCATCTTGAGACTCCCTAAATATGGAGTAGTAAAACTTTAATTTTTCTCTTGATTTGAGAATGCCCTGGGTAACCCATTGATTTTTTTGAAATTTTATTTTATCCTTGAACATGTTTAATGGGCAAGTGGCGTTAAGATGTGTGGTTATGCAATAACTAAATGCATTGAATGCCTCATTTGGGGATTTTAAATTGTTTAAGAAAGTCCAGGATTCTTTTGAAAGAGACTGACAGAGACGATCAACATTTCTGGGATTTAGAGACCGTTTGAGTTTTTTAGTTTGGTGTTCGGGTTCCGGCCTCATTCCAAGGATGGTAACCTCCTGCGCAAAATGGTCAGCGATGGCGGTGTCCAATACAGAGACCACAGCAGTAGAAATGTTTGTGATGACATTGTCAATGGCTGTGCTCGATGTAGCGGTCACTCTAGTGGGTAAGTTCACAGCCCACTCCAAACCGAATGAACTCAACACGTCTCGAAGCCGCTGGGTCATGGGGTTGGTGTGGTCTAAGACATTGATATTGAAATCGCCAATTATAATGAAATGCTTGGACTTCAGTTGAAAAAAGGACAAAAGTGATTCGAGTTTCTCAAAAAATGTATCGGTGCAGCCTCTGGGGGATCTATACAGTCCGACTATGTTTACATTTTCAGAGGATTTTAGGGAAACACTTATGCCACTAATTTCAAAGTCCAATTCAGAATTATAGTTTGCTTTAAAAGGCTCAAACTTTAAATAATTTTTTACAAAAATGGCCACACCTCCCCCTTTGAAAAGACTGCGATGAAAAGAGTTTGCCAATTGATAATTGTTAATTTTAAACTGAGAAATTGAATTAATGTTGAAACTTTGCTCTGTAACAACAAAAACATCAGGATTCAATTCCTCGCATAGCAGTGACAGTTCACTCACTTTGTTCGTTGCGATCTGGGCATTTTTATGTACCACAGAAAGCTTATTTAAATTAAATTTAGGGTTTGTTAGTTTTGCACGATGCCAAATTTTGTTGTGGTTTACCGATACTGAAACCGAGATGCGTCTATTGGAACTTCTAAAAAAAGATCTGGTCTATGTATAGTCAGTTCATCTTCCCTCTTCATTTTTCAATGCGTCCGCATATGAGTCTGTACCAGGGCACACGCGCGGGACGTCTTCAACTGGAGGTCCAAAAACGGATGAGAGCTCACCGGAGGAAAGTGGATCGGCAACATCAGTCAACCCAGTAGCAGGAGGCTTCAGATGGAGTTCAGCAGGCACAGGAGGATCATCACGAGGCTCAGGGGCAGAAGGAGGGCCAGCAGCAGAAGAGAGCCCCGCATCGTGTTCAGGCACCGCAGCGGCCACAGGTTCGGTGTCATCAGAAAGTCCGGTCGCATCAGAGGATGACTTGGCTCCATTATGTAGCTCCGCAGCGGCCAAAGGTCCGGTGGACGGGCACTTATCAGCAGGAGACGCCATGATAGCTGATGAAGGGTCACAGACGGGTATATTAATCCTCAGCAAAGCCTCGATGATAAGTTTAGCAAAGAGGCGCTTGCCGGGCATCCTAAGATGCATGCCATTGCTCGTGAATAGGCGGCGATTAATGTGGTTGAAATCAACAACCTCAAGGCTTTTATGTTTGGCCCTTAGATCCTCAATAAACCCATTCACTCGCCTCGTGTGTCCGTTGACTGGATGGTCAGCCGCGAGGTCGTGACGATGAGGCAGAGTGGACACAATAACCGCTGAAGAGCTTAGTTTGGCTGTGATGCGCTGCTCTAGATGTTGGAGAAGGGTAGTGTGTTCACCCGCTGCGACATCATTAGTTCCAGCGATTATTATTGTACAGGTATGAGGTGGAGGCAGAGTGTCGGACGTCACACTCAGAAACTTTGCACCCGGCTTGACCACCGCCGTAACCCTAGGACTCGGGCCTATGATCCCCTGAAGTAATCCTGCAATATGGCGGCCGTGGCTGTCACTCTCTATGTGTACATTTTGAAATATAATAGGTGGGAAGTTCTGTTGCTTTTTAAAATTTTTAGTTTTATGCTTATTTTCTGTATGTTTATTTTTAGCTGTTTCTTTTGTTATGGCGTTTGGGGTTTTTAAATTGTTTTTAGAAGTATTGGAATTGTTTTTTGTTACTTTTTTAGATTCCGGGTCTTGTTGCGAGAAGCATTTATTTTTATTATTAACTTGGCGGGGCCTATGCTTTTTGTTAATTTGCACTTTCCACTCGTGACTGCTACCTTCATGTCGTTCCTTGTAGATCTTAGCCTCATCCTTGAGGCATTTTATTTCTGCCTCCATAACCTCTAAGGTGGTCTTGAGGCTAGTTATGAGGGTCTTATCCTGCATGCATTGAGTGTTGTGACACGCGGTCTGAAGGTTACATTGCACTGCGATATCCATGGTAGAAGGCGCAGCTGGAGGGGAGCAGCGGGTAGTAACGGTGATCTCGTTGGGCCTGGTTGTGAATTCGTCACAAAAATTTCATTGGTGAATTCCATGAAACGAGTATCGGATTCTATGGAGTGGTCCAAAATTGCCCTAACTCTATCCTTCAGTTTAGAAACTTCTTCTCTCAGAATATTATTTTCAGCCTCTAAGTCTTGAATATGCGACGATGGACTCAACGTACTTGATGCTAGAGTCGTCTGGGAGTCAGAAGGACAAGTTGAGGAGAGGGCCAATGGAGTTAATGACAATTCCTGTGATGTTGGAATAGCGGCGAACCCGGGCGAAGTGGTAGCGGGCTTGAGCGAGACCGCAGCGGGCGAGGGTGACGCGGCGGCGAGCGCGGGCGAGACGGCAGCGGCCGACGGCGAGACAACGGCAGGCGCGGGCGAGGGTGACGTGAAGGCGAGCGCGCGCGAGACGGCAGCGGCCGACGGCGAGACAACGGCGGACGCGGGTGAAGTGGTCGCTTTCACCACTTTTCAGCACATAGCTTTCCCTAAAATTATTATCGTACAATAAAGTAGACCTTCCCTTTTTTGCATCTTCAACAACAAGTGACATTGTCTTAGTATTATTATTTATTTTTGTGATAACAACAAATGCAGGGTCAATTATGTATTAATATATTAGAAAAAATTAATCGCATTAACAATAAAGTGCCCTCCAGAGATATTTTGAAGCGCCTGGAAATTGTAGATACTATTACGTGTGGATGATGTATCTAGCACAATGCAGGCGGAGCAGCGGTAAAATCCAGTAATCGGAGTAAGGTCAGGTTTTATCAGTGAGCTGGCGGGCAGGGATTGTCTTGCCTGATAGTAGTCCCAGGCAGCGGCCAGACTGACATGCGCGAATCAGTTGCGCACTGATTGAGCCAGTTTATATTTATAGCGTCTGATCTTGCTTCGTGGAAACGAGTCTGATGCTGTCAATTTTTGCGGTAACCTACGTTAAGGTTATGAATTTAGAAAGAGAGTACAGGTTTTACTCTTGGAGATTTAGCAAAGAAAACTTCATCAATATATTATACCTGGTTTAAAGTCCAGTCGTAAATCATGGATTGTTTCCATTGTTCTTCCAATCTCCAAGTTCTTCCATTGTAATGATTAGAGAATCAATCCTACTACTTAAACTCTAAACACTCTTATGAAAAACTGTTATATCTCTACCATTAGAAACTTATACATCAGAGCTGTTTATACAATTATTTGGATTATTTTTTGATCACTTAAACAAATGTTGACTTTTGTTGACAGGTTTTTTACATTTTTCATTATTCTTTTTACATTATAGTTTTTATGATCTTCAATTGTACAAAGTCTCTGTTTAGTTTCTTCAGCTTTATTTATATCTGGAGTTCCAAATCCCAAGAAAGGTGAAGGAAATGGAGTTGCATCTGCTTGTATGTAGTTTTGGCCTGCTGATTCCAGTGCATCTGCTGTATCCAATATATGGTTTGTTGTGTCCGCTGCAATTACTGGGTTTGTCAAGCTCACTTAATCAGTTGGTTTGCTCAAATTTTCAGCTGCTGCATCCCGTTTGAAATTTTCTTGTGATAGCGACTGCTATTCAAATTACAGTGATGATTTAGGGTTATTTTTATCAACTTTGTCCACCTTCCATTCATGCTCGGAGTCCACTTTTCTCTTGATCATGGACGTTTGTTCTGACATTGTAAAACTGAATGCACCACTTCCTGACAGAACATTAGTCATTACATTGTTCCCGAACACTTCTCACAGTTCTCAGTGAATTTCGGTGAATAAAAAACAAATCTCAGATCGCAATTCACAACTAGCAGGATTTGAAATTGCAACACTCATTTTAAATTTGAAGATATATATAAAAAAACCAGCAGCGTGAAGATCTTCCCGTTGCCATGGCTAGACACTGAATGAGGTGTCGAGCACAAGCATACGAATATATACGCGACTGGCACGTGCCTGGGTGTGTCAGGTGGAAACTTCCCTTTCTTTCTGAATAGCCCTTGTAAATGGAATTTTTAAAAGGTTGATAATAAAGTGATCTTTCAAGATAAATGTTAAATCTCTTTATTTACAAAACAATATTTACAAAATATTATAAGGAACTCTATAAAAAATTACAATTAGAATATGTATACCCTACATATATTAATTTGTATATTGCTAAGATATTGTACCATTCTTTGCATACAACAAAATAAAATTTTATAGAACTGTATACATTTATTTCTTTGATTAATGTACAAATTAAGGGGAGAACATCGCTAAAAAATGGATTTTTTTTATTTTATTGAAAAATTCTTGGATTCTTCCTGAAAATGGCAATATATAACACTTGGTATTTTAAACCACGGAAGATCTTGATAAAAATGAAAATATATTATGTGTTCAAGTGTTTTACCGCATTTTCTGTAGAGAAATCGTCCCAGAACTCATACTTCCGTATTCATTCTCATACATAATATTTTATTTCCTAGTGTTATTGTTATACTCTATGCAGTTTTATGAGATACTGTACTGTCACCAGCTGCAGCTGTATTGTAGTCTTGGGAAGTTTTTTGTTTATATATTATGTGCAGTAATTTGTTTACAAACAGTTTCAGGTGGTTGTGAAATTTGAGCTTATTAGTTATAATCAGTTTTGTGTTTGAATATGCCTAAATGACTAAGTTATACTAAAAGAAGAACCTTCAGAGGGAATAAATTTACTAAACCAACAACATTAGGCATTAGAAGTAATGAAACTGCTGAGTCTAGCATTAGCTCAACTCTAGGTTATGGAAATCCTAGGCCTAGTTTTGAAAGTGCATCAAAGAAAAAACTTTCCTATTTGAATAAGCCTAGTAAAGAAATTGAAGACATATATCAATCAAATGTTGTAAATATTATTGTTGATGTAAATACACTAAGTACTCTCAATACCTTATGTAAATGCAAACATTGTGACTCTTCGCAATTTAAAAGACTCAAGTAAAAGAAAAGGTATTGTTTCAAGTCTTATTATGCACAAACTGCTAATAAAGTATCAAAAGACACATCAGAAAAGAAAAACAAACTCTACGAACTAAAAACTAGGTTTGTTTATGGCCTACGTTGCATAGGAGTACGCCTAGCTGGTGCGAAAAATTTATGTGCTATATTAAATGTACTTCCTCTAAGCTAGTCTAGAGGCTACAAATGAGATGAGGGTGAAGAAAAGACAATGTAAAAGGAAGCTGGAAGATGCAGAGAACCAAGGGACCAGCCACTATGGTGCTGGAGCATTCTAAATTTATTTGTAGGTCTTTTTACATATGATCAACTACTATGTTTATTTCAATTGCCGTTTTCCCCCGAAAATTGTGTTTGTTAAACTTATGTACCTGTAGCTCAGCTTTTGTTTAAGTTAGAAAGATGAAATTTTGTATACTATCCCAAGGTACTGTTTTGCTTATCTGGTAGTAAAATCATGACTATATCTTACTTATTTACTGAAATAAATAATAAAAATCATAAATTAGTGTGGTAAAAAATTACTTGTTTATTTATAATGCAATAAAATTTTTTCTATTGCTCTAAAATAATTCAATCTACTACAGGCTCATCTAATAACATACTAGATCATACTGTAAAAATTGCATTGTAATATCTTGACTGGTTATAGAACTGCAGGTACATGAAGTTAGTAAAAGTTCTCATATATTAAGCATACGCGACGTTCTCCCCTTAATATGATATAGCTTTGTACAAATAAAATGTAAAATAAAATTTTTGTTTAATTCACTTTAACCCTCAAACTGGTTGTGTTAGCTTCCATACACTATTTAAAACAAACTTAATGCTTTTTGTAAATGTTGCATATACTAAAGTTATATACAACATGTTATGCATCAGTATTTATGAAAACTTTAAGAAATATTATATAACTAAAATTCCATTTTAAATTTATACAAATCTATATTTGTTTGACTAAAAAATACATTTTTAAATATATATATATATATATATATATATATATATATATATATATATATATATATATATATTACACAATAATTGCAAAATATCAAAATCAAATCAAAGATATGCCTTCTTAGTTATTTATCATTATATCACAACAAATGACGTATTAAATGTTTTTTTCTCTTTTACAGCTAGAAATTGTACCTTTTTTGCAATTATTTATTCTACACTAATTGGTATTATAATAATTAATGAGTAGAATCAATTTGTGAAACTTATTATGAAAGTTTTAAATTTGCTACGAGATTTTTATTAACCAAGTAGGAGATTAAAAAAATGTATAACAGTCAATTCTGTTACAATAACAAACATTAATGAAAATTATAACAGAAAAACACTGAAGAATTTAATTTTTCAGGGAAGAAACATATACTAAACAAGATCAAGATAGGTTAAATGTACCTATTTAACCTATCTTGTTTTAATTAATTTAACCTATGAGTTTTAATTAATTTAATTAATTAAAACTCATTGAATGAGATGTGAACATTTTTTCCCCACATTTTTCTATACATAATACTATAATAAGTAAACAAAAGCATAACAACAGTAAATATAAACAAAGCATTTTTTTCTCAGCACCTAGTCAATCTATCTTCACAGTTATATTTAATAACTATATGAAGAGGAAAAATGTCTTAAAAATCAGGTAAAATGTGACAAGTCATTATTGCTATTATTCTTCAGTCAAATGATATTTGTTTAAACAAAAAAAATGAGATTTTATAAATCTTTATAATACTTACGTTGTTAGTATAGCAGAACCCGAGCAGCATAAATGCAGCATTAACCAGTCTGAGGGTTAACCGAGTTATAATCATGTTTGACTTTTCATGATGTAAATTTAAAACTTTCAAGTATACATGGGGTTCCTCTTCACTGACATGTTAAATGTAACAAGCATCAATAGTATTTGAACAAATTATCATCTCCCTTTGTACATGAAACATCCATGAGACAAAACCAACATGATAAACCTCCCCAATAACCTCAGTGAACTGGAAGACTAGATACAGTGGAGGGGTGGTTTAAACAGAATGATTGGAGTGGAGAAACAACATCCTGTCCACAGTCTCGGGTGAGAGGTTAGCTCTCTTGATGTGGTACGCTATGTGAGCTTCAGCAGGGATACGGCTGGGAGGCAGAGTGGTGGCAGGCACACACGTATACTGGGCAGCGATACGGGCGAGGTTGGGACACTTGGTGGCGATACGACTCCACCAGTTCACTGGGCACTGGTCTAACGTGGCTGTAGGTTCCGACTGATATTGCACAATCTCTAAACTGGCTCGGTCCTGTGTCGACATTGTGTTGGTGGGCACACCAGGTGACATGTCCCCCAGCAACATCACCATCCCTGAGACAATCATGATTTTATTACTGAGCTCATTATTTTTCACACTAAACACAATTTTTATTATAGATTTTTAATTAAAATTTATATCTAAAAAATCAGAACAGTTCAAAAAACAATGTGAGTGATGGCTATCTTTACATTTCTGAAACCATATTTCAGATCAATATTGTATTAAAAGGTTTTTTTAATTTTTTTAATGAGGGCTATAAATAGTTTTAATTATTTCATCAGAAATAATTTTGGTTTTATGTTAAGTACTATGAATTTCAAAACTCGTGTTAAATTTACTTGCACAAAAATGGTAAAAAGAAAAAATCACACGTTGTTACAAAAATTTATGTTACTTAACTTGTGAATAAAGTAGGCCTATAATTTTAGTTTCATTAGAATAAAAATTAAATTAAACATAAAATAAATTGATATTTATGTGTCAATTATTTTAGCTATATGGTTTTCATCAACAAACTTGAAATTAATAATTTATACCGGCGGAGCAAGTACTTTTTGTGATTTAATGTTTATTGAAATTAAATTCGGCTATTGCCATTTGTACAAATTTAATTAATGTAAATAAAAGTTGTTTGACAGGTATTTGATCTTCCGATCATATGTTAGTTTGGTTATATGTGACAGATACGGCCAAATACAAAATAATTGAATCGTAAAAAGTAAGGACTCTATGGTGTAATGGTTGTACATTCACCCCGCAAGTGAGAGATCCGGGTTTGAGTCCCGACGGAGCAAGTACCTTTTGTGATTCTATGTTTATACATGTGTGTGTATACATACATATTACAAAATATAACATTTTCAAGGTATTAATTTGTTTTTTTTTCATATGTTTTTTAACTACTTTTAATAAGAAGTATAAATAAAAAAAATTAGCTTGATATTTTTTTTTAAGTAGCCTAGTTATGAGTTCTTTTACAAAACACTTAATTTTCTCCATAAAAGGGCTTAGGATTTTTTGCAAATCACTTGATATGAAAAGCTTTTGCACATAATATGATATTTTTAAAGCGTAAATGACTTTAACAGATGAAAAACTTTGACTTGCTGATTAAGTGTTAGAGAGGGCTTCTTAGCCCTAACTTCACCTGGTAAAATAAGACATTCTTTACTTTTTTTTTACTTTTTAAGCCAAGTCCATAAATATAATACATTATAGCAGCTATCCGTGATTTCACAAGCAATTCTATGTTGAAAAAACAGATTCTTTTTAAATGACATTGTAAACACTCTAGAGATAAGTGATAGTCACTGGAAGATATTTCAATCTTCTGATGCATTTTAGATTTAAGTTTAAAGAACAGATTTTCAGACCCTGAAGTTGGAAAGTTCGTGAAACAGTTTTTATAAATACCTATGAAATAACACCAATTTCTCTCCAACAATCCATGTTTTATTGAATAATTCTTCCACTAATAATTTAACTGTGGAAAGTGTGGATGAATTAAAAAAAGATGAAGTCCTTACCTTTTCAGTTAACACACTAACAATGTAACAAATTATGGAGCTGTATATAGTTTAAAAACAGAATTAAATATATTTTCTGTACTTATTATGTCAGTGTTCATGGTTAATGGCCACTTCAGAAGTTCAGTAAAATTCCATATTGTTTTTATTTTACGTTTTGCGTGTGTATGGTTCAAGTGAATTATATTACCGATGCCAATGTTGAATTTGCCTTGTTGCGATGATCAAGAAAATATATCAAAAAGTGTATATTTATGGCCATTGCTATTTACTCAAGTCTTACTATCTTTTATGCCATGGTTTATTTTGCTTTGATTCCCCAATCAAGAAAATATATATTTCTACAAACGGCTTATTTTATCTGGATAAATTCTGTGCCCAACAGTGATTCCAGAACAAATTGAAGGATAATTATATAAGAATTTTTGTTACTATCTAGCTTACTGTATGCTTTCAAGATTATAAATGCAAACAAATTTATAATAATAACTAAATTAATTTAACATATGGTTGTGCTCTTACAAAAAACAATACAGAACAGTTCATTACATTTAACAAGCTCTTTCAATCAATATTTATTTGCTGTAATGCATTTCTTATGGGATTTTTCACACAGACCAATTAAGTGTATGTACTCTGGAAGGATTTTTGAAATAAGAATAGGCCTATATGTTAACCAGGAATCCTAAGAATGTCCATGTAAAATTTCAGTATAATTGGTCCGGTAGTTTTTATGCAATTGAGAACACATACAAACAGACACCATCATACTTTATATAATAGTATATATCTTCCTAAACTTTACAGCTACAGTTGTTCTCAAACATGGTTTGCTAACCAACCTGTTCTATTTTATGAATGGGTCATTTCAAGTAGTTGAAAATCATCCTGTTGTACTTTTTATATTTATAAATATAATCTTTATGCAATTTACTAAGGGTGCTAATAAAAACAATAGTACTAATAAAAAAATCACTAAATACTAGTAGAAATAAAAAATAATAATTGTAAAATCACAGTAAATGTGTGAAGAAATAATTTAATACTCCTTTTTAAAGGAATAAAGATCAAGGAGCATATGCTACTTGTAATAAGTAATTGTTCACGCCTAAAATGATAACATATGATTTTGTACAAATTGTGGAAAACCATTCCATTTCAGCTTGAATGTATTTTTGTTGCATTCTGTGCACAAATTGTCAAGCTTAGTTTTTAATGTATTTTAAAGTTATAAAAAAAATCTTTCTTAAAAATGATATTTTATAGATGGTTTAAAGCTTATAAAATGGTCTTCAAAAAACATTTATTTATTTTTATATAAAAGTGCTATTTATTCTGATGAAATAATTTAAAGTTTCTTATACAATTTGTAATAAATATCAATGTTATATTAATTATATAATTTATAAACCAGAACAGAAAGGGTTAAAACATTATTTATGTACTTAAAAATGGTATTTAAAAAAAATAGAATTAACTAAAAAGATGTCATATATCATACAATTAAACAAAACAAAATACTTCATGTAAAACAATGACATTTCTTTATGCAGAATGATGACATCTATCATCTAATGGATAGTAGAAGAAATTCAAACAAAGCATGTAAATGACAACAAGTATTATATTATACTTTGCATCCCAACTTCAGCTGCTCAGGCATGAGACAGGCCGAATGTAGGTGGCTGCTTTTGATTAAAAAGAGAGAAGATAGAGAGAATAAAAAGTTTGCAATATTATTTTATTTGCTTAAGGCTTATGTACAGTAAAAAAATACAAATAAAACATTTTCTCTACAATTCTATATATAAAAATCTTTACAAGTACCTAGAAGTCTTGGTTTTTTCTTCTCCGGCGTTTCCTCCACAATGGCCTTGATGTCTCCAGGGCTTTCATCAATAAGCCTGATAAGAGCCTCCTTGATAGGACCGTCCAGTACAGTCTTGGCCTCCTCAGCTGTGGTGGGCAGACTCTTGAATCTCGGGTCTAACGTTGTGGCAATCTGCAGAAGTTTGCTGACTGTCGGATCACTGTACCTGAAACACCATAATCATGTACTCAGCATATTATGTTGTGGTGGATTTGTTAGTCTTATGAATGATTTGCTAAGGATACCAATGGTGTACCAGATGTCCCACCCCATCTTAACTTTCAAATGCTTGTGAATTTTCAAATTTCCTCTGAAGATAGTCATATAATAATAGCATTATGTGAGAAAGTTTTCAGTGGACTTCAAATTTACCACAATTACAGCCGTAAATAGTTAGTGGAAAGGCCATGCAAAAATTTTAAATGGGCTTTTATTGTTAACTCAAATTACTACAACTGGCAGTTATAATTTACAACTCATTTTTTGCCCGCTGTGAGTATGGACTTGTGCATATTACAATTTGGAATGTTATTGTAGTATAAATGGCTTTTTAACTCATAAAAGCTATTATTATGGTCATGATTCAATAATGAAAAACTAGAAAACAATAACATTCTGTTTCTAATGTCCAAGTAAAATTTCACAATGTGCTTTCGTGATAGTTCTTTAATTGGCCATCAGTGTAGTAGCAATATACTATTTGTAGTAGTTTAAATAAACAGTATTAGAAGCCAATGATAACACACAGCTCATCCTTCATCTACCAGGCGTTGTATAGTGAAACAGCTGTTTGACATGTGATAATATGAACAAGGCAGTTAAGGGTTTAAAGAAAGATAAAAGTCCAGCTTTAAGTAAATGCTATTGGTGTTGCTAATAGAGTTAACCTTGAGAGCTCAATTTTCACTATTCTTCCAGTTTGACCTAGACTTAAAAAATGAGGCATTACTTGAGGGGCATGATAAAGTATTACATGATGAACGCAGGAGCCAGCTGTAGTTTAATTTACAAACGATACAGATTGCACCATAGGGGCATTTGTTAAAAAATTCTATGCCATGGTGCCATCACACAATTTGTTTGTTATAATATAAAAAAATCATTGTTCAGTGATGATATTTAGCTACCACTAGAAAGCTACCATTACGAAGAATTATTCTTTCATCACTATTTTTTTATTTTAGGTCTATTTTCACTTGTGAATATCTGTACCCTAAATCCAAACAGAAATACAACCAAACTGAATGAAGTACTCGTTTCTCATAACATGCATAGGTTGAACCTGCCACCCACAAGAATAACTCATAACACACAGTCATCTATTGATTGTGTATGTACAAATATTAGCAACAAGAATTCAGTCAGATGCAGGATTATTACGAGTAATGCCCAACTGTCAAACCACACAGACCAACTCTGTACATTTCAAGAGAGAATTGGAAATGTGTACTAGAAGCACCATCTGTAGCCAAGCTTACGCCCTACTAAGTAGCACTCTTCAAATAGCCTTGAACTCTGCATGCCCAAAGAAAAACAGAAGACCTCGGAAAAAAAGAAGCCAAAGCACTTTGCTGATAAAGAAGCTTTCAGACTTAAAACAGTCTACCTAAGAGCACTAAACCAATATGAATTAACAAGCAATGAAAATGACAAAGCGGAAGTAGCTCGGAGAAAAAGAATTTATGACCAACGTTTAAAAATGCTTAGGTGGCAAGCATCTCATAACCACATAAACAGATCTGACAATAAGCCCAAAGCTCTATGGGAGGTGATAAACAATGCAAGAAATAAAACAACTAGACCTTGAGGATTCAAACTAAATATAAACAGGCATATAACAAATAACCCACAAGAAGTAGCAAACTACCTAAACTCATATTTTGTGAATATAGCTGAAGAGACATTGACTCAAATTCCTGACAATGAAAAAAAGAGCCTAACATAACAAATAAACCTTTACTTTCACACTTAATTGCTGTTCCTGATAAAGAATGAAATGAAGTGAGAAAACAATTATTGACAGTATAAAATCTAAAAATTCTGCTGGTACTGATGAAATATCCTCTAAAATCCTAAAATATTGTTCAGATGAACTATCATTCAGAAAAGGCATCTTCTCATCAGGTATGAAATTGTCCAAGGTTTATTCCTAATTCAAGAAAGGAGATTACACTACAGTAGAGAATTATAGACCCATCTCGCTTATTTCAACCAGATCAAAAGTGTGTGAAAAAATAGTCCTCAAGAGACTCTTAACTCATTGTATCGAAAATAACCTACTGTCAGACATCCAGCATGGTTTCACAAAAGGTAAACCAACTTCTACAGCAATGATTACACTGGTTAAGTACATTATTGACAGCTTAGAAGAAGGCAGTCTGACAACAGCTATTCTGCTGGACTTAAGCAAGGCTTTTGATTGCCTCAGCCATGAACGAATAATTAAGAAGCTG
Organism: Homalodisca vitripennis; assembly: GCF_021130785.1. Lineage (NCBI taxonomy): Eukaryota > Metazoa > Arthropoda > Insecta > Hemiptera > Cicadellidae > Homalodisca > Homalodisca vitripennis. The sequence continues at coordinate 90,539,678 of NC_060210.1, forward strand.
GAACACTTGGGCGTAACCAACATAGCAAAAAAATGGTTCAAAAGCTATCTAGAGGACAGAAAACAATTGGTAGAACACACAACCAAAGTAATCACAAGAGAAGTTAAGTCCTTTCCCCTACCAGTACAACGAGGTGTGCCGCAAGGGTCTGTGTTAGGACCAGCCTTATTTATTTTATTTATAAATGACATGCCACAGCACGTAAGAGGTCTTTGTACTCCTCTCATGTATGCGGACGATACCACCCTCCTGCTACGTGACACAACAATGGATAGGCTTGCAGTGAGCTCCTATATTGCCCTCAACACAGCATATGAATATTGCTCCGGAAATGATCTTGTGATCAATCTCTCAAAAACCAGCCAGTTGGCATTTGGGAGAAGAGCAGCTGATGTTCCAGTGATCCCCGACATTGAAATGGAAACACGAGCCTCATTCTTAGGTATAATACTAGACGAAAAAATGACCTGGACCCCACAACTTGACCATCTTACCCACAAACTTAACACAAGCCTATATATAATTAAGCAAATCAAATCTATCAGCCGCATAGAAACAGCATATTTCTCACTATTTGAAACTCACCTGATGTATGGAATAGCTGTATGGGGGGGGGGAACATCAGCAACCAATCTACATAGAATACTTATCTTACAAAAGAAGGCCATAAGGGTTCTGGCTGGATTTGGAAGGATGGAAAGCTGTAGAGAAATGTTTAAGAACCTGGGCATTCTCACAGTTGTTGCAATCTACATCCACGAGCTAGTACTGCATGCGGATGCAGCAGAACTACCCAGAAACAGAGATATACACCAACACCACACAATCCGGTCTCTTAATCCTTTTAAACCACCATCTTCAACTGTATGAAAGAAAGTCATCATACAATGATAGGAAACTTTACAACAATCTACCACCAGAGCTGCAATTGAAGAAAGGGAAACCCTTGAAATTGGCACTGCAGGAATGGCTAAGGACCCACCCATTCTACACACTAGAGGAATACATGCAGAGAACAATATAACCACTACCTTTCATATTTTCTTGCTTTATATGCATTTCAAATAACAACAAATTGTATATTTGACTCAATTTGTAATCTCTAAGATTATAAATAAAGATTATTCTGATTCTGTATATGTTATTAGCTGGTTAGTTGGGCTGATGTTTCTCTTGAGTTGTTCTCATTTGTTTTGAATGTGCAACCATCGTGAATTCGATTAAGATACACCTTTGACTATTTATTGCAAAATAGGTGAAATAGAACTTGTGCACGGTTATTTATAAAATTTAACAACCTGACACTTCTACGTTATTTAATCAACCAAAGATTACAAAATCTTAACAAGGAACTGAAGTATTTTATTGTTTTTACACACAACATACTTTTCTGACAGCAAGGTTTTCAATGCAACTTTGAAGACTTGAGCATTGACAGAATCTTCGTCCTTTGCCTGAAGATGGCAGCTAAGAAGCTGCCACAGTAGCGGCTTCAACAGTGACATTAGGGGTGCCTTCTCCTCACTCAATGTCATCATTGTCACCTGTAAACAAACAATGTCATGAGAACCTATCATATATACTGCATAATGTACTTCATGACAAATATAATAAGAACTGCTGTAAAATCTTTATTACAGTTTTGCATCTTTATTATTTTGTTTTGCATCTTTAATATATTGTTTTGCATCTTTATTATACTGTTTTGAATCTTTACTACATTGTTTTGCATCGTTACTATATTGTTTTGCATCTTTATTATACTGTTCTGCAACTTTATTACATTGGTTTGCATGTTTCCTGAATAAAGATTTTTAAACTTGACTTGAACTGTGTTTTTCATCAAATCATCAGCATGTATATTTAGGGTATTATGTAATATCTGAGTCTCAAATTTAACTTGCTGCTTTTAACACAAGCTTTATCATAATTCTAAGAATATCATATAGTTATCTCCAACTGCAACTTTGTTATCAAGTGAGTATAAAAAAGTGAAGTAAATACTTTATTAAGGTGTATAACCTTAAACGGCTCCAGTACAGATAGGACATCCTCCAAGAGAGTCCAATCCTGATCTGAGATGGACAAAACATCACGGTCAAAAGAGGAAGAGTCAATATTCTCCAGAATGGTGGGAATGATCTGTCGTCGTGCCACCATGCTCTCTATCATGGTATATGTGGAGATCCAAACCTTTGGGTAGTCTGCCACTAGAGGTGTTTCCTCCAACTGCAAATAATAAGTACTGTAAGTTAAGAATATTGGATTAAAATTATTCTATGAGGAATGTGCACCATAAGGTAATCTGCTGCAGTCAACATGTTAAACTATTGTACAATATCTGTCTTGCTATAATACATGTAATTAACACCCTTATTGTAGCTCTATACTGAGTGAAACCGGCTACTCTGTATCAGGTGCTATGTCGAAAGGCATCTGCCGCTGACGTATTAATAAGCTTAAGTCATTGTAAAAAAAGTTTTAAAAGTTAAAGGAATACTGAATACTACACAGTATATACGTTATAGTAAAACAAGATACATAAATCAAGAACTATTCAACCCTGACTAGTGTACAAGGTGTGGCTTTTAATTAAATAATAAGACTGACATTGTAAAAAAATGTATTTTTATTTTATACACGGTCACATATTGTCATCTACAGTATTCACTCCTCTATCCCTACACCACTCCATGTGAATTTTCTATTGTTGTAAACAGTGCTGGAAGTCATCTTCTGTCAGGTTCTTCAGGACACACGCCGCTTTCTCTTTTACTCTTCCATAAACTCAAATCTTGTCTCTTTTAATGCAGAATTCACCTTAGGGAACACGTAGAAGTCACATTGTGCAAGATCTGGTGAATAAGGTGATGTTCTAGCACTGGGGTGCTGTACATGGCTACAAATCTCTTGACAGATAACACAGAATGAGGTAGCGCATTGTCTTGGTGGAGAACCTATGATTTGTCCTTCCACATTTTGGTGCGTTTTTTCCTTACTCTTTGAGGTAAATTAGAAAGTACCTCAAGATAGTTATTGATTAATAATTGTTCAAACTTCAGGAACCCAGTAAAGACACTCAATCCCAATGGATATTATATATATATATATATATATATATATATATATATATATATATATATATATTTTTTTAAAAACTTTCATCAATGCTTTAAAATTTGACTTGCTCATTCAAGTTTTTAACTCTTGGTGAAGTTGGGCTCTTCTAGTGCATGGATTGGAACTTCGTTTCTGGATCATAAGTAAAATACCAAGTTTCTTCACATGTTATTATTGTTTCCAAAAAAATTGGTTCATTTTAAATTGTGTACAAAGTGTTACTACCAACATTTTTGTGAGCTTAAATCAACTTAATTCAAATATTAAAATTGAAGTTCAAAAAAACATTTTAGGATGCACTTTATTCATGTTAAAATTGTCATGTAAAATTTGCCACACACATTCTTTATAAATAGCTACAGATTAAGCACTTGCGAGAATACTTAATCGAATATCACACCAAATCAAATTACCAACTTTTTTGACATTGTCATCCGTTTTTGATGTTGAGGGGTGACCTGGCCGTTAATCATCTTCAATGTCTACTCTGCCACCTTTTTAAAGCTTAAACCATTCAAAAACACATACCCACAATTAACATTTTCCCTGCCACACACTACTTTCAGTAAATTTAAGTTTCTGAATTTTTAAGTGTAATTTCACAATAGTTCTTTGCTCTACTAACCATTTTATCCACCAAAACAAAAAACAATAATAACGCAAATGTAGAATCTGACTAAACAGTATTTTTTACAGAAGCGAGACTAGCTGCGTACTAAAGGGAAATGTTCACACTAGCAATGCCAGCCTCGTTATTTAATAGCCACACCTCATATAGCCTACCTGTACATGTACCACTACCAACATTATTATTTTGTGGAGAACCTGTGCCAAGCACAATTTATATTGCCATATTAATTACGTATATGCATGAATTATAAATTTTTTAGGAAAATAGGTCTAAAGTCAAGAAAACATGGGAATACAGTGAGTCCAGTTGGTCAGTTTCCTTGCTGTGCACATGGCTTTATTTTCTACTAAAATGATCATGAATCAGTGACCACTCTAGGATAAAAGAGTTGGTACCATCTGGTTTTAGGCATGCAATAAACCTTCACCTACATGTTTCATCCCTCCTCCTCCTTCCAGGAAAACTTAATTTATTTTTAATCAAAAAACAAATTATTTTTAGACTTGACAATACCTTTTTAAAATCGTGTTGTTTTCTAGCCGTCTATATTAGAATAAAAATAACTTTTATTATCAAATTACAGTTCATACAAATAAACAACAATGGCAACATCACATCAAGTGGGTCTAATCTATTTAAATAGGTGGCCTAAGTATTAGCAACACTGTTGTTTAAAATTATCAAATCTATTAAACTGATTTTAAAAGCCTTAAAACTCGAGTGAAAGAATTAAAACTAAACCTTAAAAGCACATAATTCAAAACCAAGATCAACAAGCTGTTCAATAGTTAAAAGTTCTAGAGAGCAGGTAAGTAAATCTTAATATTACATCTGTAAATGTAATACTGTATTTTTAAATTCCTGGCAAATAAGACAACATCTTTACTTGAGCAGGCTTTTCTAAACAAACAACTTATCCTCCCAACATGTTGGTTCCAGTTCATTGACGACATCTTCACGATATGGACGGGCCGGGCAATATTCCTTAAGCAAATTTCTAGAAAACCTCAACATATTCAGCTCTCTGCAGTTTACCCATACAGCTTCCACCACAGACAGTGTTTCTAGATGTCACCATTAAACTGGAAAATGGCCTACTATAGATTGGAGTTCATTTCAAACCAACAAACCACCTACAATTCCTTTACTTCAACAGTTGCCACCCTAACAAAACCAAAAGATCCGTTCAATTTAGCCAAGCAATAAGAGGACAGCATATATGTTCCAATGAGGATGAAGTAAATACTTTAAACACCATCTCTGAAGTTTTTGTTCAGTGGGGATACACATGGAACCTAGTCCAGAACCAAATCCGCCCTACCCACTATAACAATACACCACACCAAAAACCAAATCTGATAAGTTCTTGTCTCCCACAACAACATTCAATCACGGCTTACAACTGAATTCCATTTTTCAAGACGGCTTCAAAATTTTACAAGCCTCTTCTCAAACAAAGGATTTCTTAACGTCTGCTCCCACTGCCACTTTCAAACAACCCCCTAATCTGAAAAATGTACTTTTCAATCCTAAAATCCCTGATCCCAACACATCTAATAGTAAAAACAATCAAAACATAATCCAAGGTTCATTCCCATGCAAAAACCAAAAGTGCAAAACAATTCCCATGAACAAACTTACTGACACCTTCAGAAGCTCATCAACACAAGAGATATTTCAGATAAAAGGATACAACACCTGCTCTACGGAAAATCCTATTTATTAACTTCAATGCCAACACTGTCCTGCACAGTATATATGCCTCACAACCAATAGCCTAAGAACACGAATAACAGTCACAGACAAGATGTCAAAGTAGGCTTCAAAGACAAACCAGTCCCCAACAAGCTACAAGCCAGAACATTACAGACTTTAATAACTATTCAAATCCACAATAGTAACTATTTAAATCATTACCAAAAGACTGCAATCCCTTACAGTTAAGAAAAAGGGAACTGGCACAACAATGGGTAACATAATCAAGAAATCCTCCAAACCTAAACCTGAGATAAATTCCACCCTACACTCCCTACGGCAGGCTAACAATTTTCATAGATATTTAATAAAGTACTCAATACATTGGCAACAGTTATAAAGTGATAACAGTGACTATAAAAATGAATTGACAACACTGTTTCCCACATTGACTATGCAATCTAAAATGAACAAACAACTGGAATGTTCGCTACTGATTGAGAAAGATTACAGTGCAATAGAAAATTTTTAATTATGTGTAAAATATGTGTTCTCAATCAGTGGACACTAGAAGATACCTTTTGGTAATCCTGCTGATTTTCCTGTCAACTAGTAACTATCCCTGGTTTTCAACCCTATTGATTATTAAAGAATGAACCCTGTTGATTTTGGGATCTGATGATAGAAGGGCAGTCCCTCTGTGTGCGAGTTAATAATTTTTATACGTTTATTCCGTAACCATCATTAGCAATCCAAAAATATCACATCAAGTAAATATGTAAAAATGAGTTTACTAATTAAGAACAATATGGCAACGAATATAAAAAATCAGGTGATTGCTTTTACAATTATACTGTTCGGAAATAGCCGACAATCCACAGTAAATCAGTGGAAAATTATAACTGAGAAGAAAATTAGCCACTGCACTCTGACATAACGGAAACTATGTTAGTTTTTCTACGAATCTATGTTAGATCGCATATGCATTCAGGTGAACAATTATAATCCACAAAACAATATAGTGTTGTTTAGTGACATAACAAATCCCACAGAGCGATCAGCGTTACTGTGGTGGCACAAGGCACACTATCACTTAAATGTTGGAACAACAATGCATATCTAATAACTGTTAATACCTTTTTATAACATGCCCTTACAAAACCAGGATATTAGCCTACCAATAGAGGTAATCTAATTGCCGGTTCTTGGATAACATCAATCGGCCATTTTGCTATAGTGCCTTAGTTGTGCAGAAACTTCATATGATGACCACATGTATTACAGACTATAGCTGCTTATTTTTTATCAATAAATTTAGTTCATATGTAAAACTTACAATGTTGGAAATTATGTTCTCCTGGAATAAATTATTAAATAAAAATAAATTTCAGGATAACAATACAATAGAGTTTATATCTAATAAACATTGAACTAATCATTAATACATAAAAGTACTGTATAAACATACATTATGCTAATTATAGTCAATTAAAACTATTAACAGTTGTGGTAATATGTAACTTACAGACATTAGGTGATCCTGAATTCGAAGTGCTGCCAGAGCATTTGAGTGTTTATAAATCATGTAAATGAGAGATCGGCATTTGCTTAGAATATCTTTCACATCATCTTGTTCAAAACAAACTTTTGTGCAGACATCCTGTTGAAAAAAAATTAATGGTGTAGTCTAATAATAAGAATTTACAAGTAGTTTAAAATCTAAAATGAGTCCTGAAAGTTAATATTACTTAATGATAATTCTATTCAGGGTGGTTGATTTTGAATTTTATAAAAATCTCTTTATTTTGTAATCAAGACAACAATTAGTCATTCACCTCTGGTGTTTACCAATAAAGTGTAGTCACACCACACACTCACAGCTCTGCTGAAGTCAAATTTGACAGCTGATTGTTAGTATATTCCAGATTTTATTTAGTTATGAGTATTCAAACCCGAATTGCAGATTTTCATCTTTAAATATGATAGTTTTACTGTAACAAGTTTGTGAGAAATAAGAAATATTTTTAAAAGTTACTAAAGTTTCTAAAATACCTCTCAATTATAGATTTTTTTAAAGCATTTTCTAAGTTTCACTAAAAACTTCAAAACCGTTTTGGCTAAGTTCGTTATTCATTCACACTTTCTAAACAATTTTTCTGCTGTTTTTCTATTAATCATTACAGAAGGAGCCATGAAAAAGTGCAATTGGTGGTGACTAATAAAATGGAGAGGCCCCGCACGACGTTGCCACACAACATGTCAACTGCCGCCCGGCACAGAGCGCTGTGATTTCAGCGGACAAGTTTGGCACCATCGGTGAGTACTCGTTGGCTCAAGGTCACGCATCACACAGGCTCCTCGCTCAACTGCACTTTCTGGTGATTCCTTCTGTAAGTATTTTACTTCATGAATCAATTACAGCAAATCAATACAAAGAGAGATACAGACCTGTAACACATGTACCAAGCAAGGTAGAACAGTAAATCCCTTGTTCAAAATACAGCTGATAAGATCCGATCTGCAGGATCCACAAACTACTGCCTTAACCTTCTCAAATTTGAGACCCCAGTCTGCAAATAGGTTATCCAGAAAATTGTCCCAAAAAGTGGAATCTACCATTGGTGGACAGTGGACTGTAGTAAGAACTCTGTTATTTATATTGTCATCGCCTTCCTGTAACAAAACACAATGTTTCTCAGTGAAAATCGAATCCATACAACTATACACCATATCACACACTTATTGACATCACTACCTAAACACGAGGGAGTACCATATCTGCTTAGATTAAAACAGGCTGAAACAGCGCTGGCCTCCCCTTCTTTCAAGGTGACATGACTGGGATAAAGTATCCGCTAACCCTTCTCATAGTGGATGTCAAAAGTAGGTGACCCCTACCCACAAACCCTACCTATCTGAATATCCTGTCACTCCGGAAGCAAACACAAAGTTTCTTTTAGGACTAAGTGGAATGAAAGGTTTTGCCAGTTTATTGTCCAAAGTGGAAAATGAACAACAAATTTGTAAAACACCACATCATTATCTTTGTTGTTTGAAAGTGCACCATCCCCAATTACCATCATATTTGATGGAGTTCATGGATATAGCTTCATAAAAGCAACCACTTCATCACACTCCACCTAGAACCATTAGTTAATACTTTCTAAAATTTATGTTTACTATAATTATATTGAAGCAGAACTTACAACCTGATAGCAGATAGAGAATGTGACATAGCTCTCTTTGCTGGAAGATTCCCATTCCTCCACAGCCAGAGAGACCTCACGCTTGAGGCTGCGCACCACATCTTGGATACCCTCTCTGTGGTGTTCATACACCCGGGGTATGACTTCCTCCACCAGCTTGGTCTTGCTGGGGATCTCACAAGGAGACTTGAGTGTAGCTATCAGTCGCTGGAACCCTCTCCCCTCCACCACATCCGGCTGCTGCATGTCCATTACTATGAACTCCGTGATGGCATCACACACATTCTTACTCTCCACTGGGATCATGAAAGGGTGTAGACTCTGCAATGAACACATTTACTATGAATACTATTAAACTCATAACTTACTGTTTACATAAAAGATACATAAAAAAAGATTTTGTCTGTAGAGATCTTGAATGAGCATAATTTGATTCAGATAAAACTGCTTACCTCGATAGTGCAATTCTGCTCCCCCATACCGGGAACCACCAGAGTAACTTGTGACTTCCCAGAAGACTGATTGGTTGATTCTCCTTCACTTTTGGTAACGAAACCCGAAACACCTTGGTGTTCATTGTTGCCCATGACAATGCTCCCATTCAGAGCAGTTGAGTACATATTACCCATGTCTTTCAGCCTTTTAGAGACTTTCTTTATCTTTTGTGAACTCGAGTCTTGTGATTTACGAGGTGGTGTTTCAAGTTCGATTTGCATCAACTCCTCAGGATGTTTGTTTTGCAAGTGTATTCTCAAGTTACTTGTGTTCCTATTGTACTGTATGGTGGTTTTACACAACAGACATACAATTCTATCTTTTGTCAATATTTCATCGTCTGCATCAGCAGGAAACCCAAAACATTTCCAGTACACACTACGCATTGTCATTGGTACGACAAGTTTATCATAGTTTAATACTGCACCACTGTATGAACCATGTCTCTTCTTGGATTTTGAGGAAATTCTTGTCATACCATCACCTATAACAAAAAACCATCTGAATGTTGGGAAGATAATACAAAACTGTTACAAGGAAAAATAACTTTGCAGCCAGACACTGGTAAGTACCAGTACTTATGGAAGCGATCCTTATAATTTCTGCATAATTTACAGTAGATTTATTTGCTTGAAGAGAACAAATTATTTGGTTTTATAACAAGATTGAAGGAGTATTTTGTAAATAATAGTTTTAATTCATTTATCTTTGTTTGAGACATTATAAATAAAAAATTTCTAATTCGTGCAAATATGTGATTAAGCAGGTGGCACCAAAGTAGTCTGATGGTGGCTGTTGCATTTTAACCCTCCCTCTATAAATTGCGCCTAACACAATTACTGCTTTTAAATGTATGAAAAATACTGTTCCGTCTCAACAAATGTGCAAATATCAACCATCATTAGATCTTACCATAAACAAATGTATGTATGTTTGTTTGATTTCATTCATTTGTTTTTCAAACAATACGGAAATCAAGCAGACAGTAGTGACTATAGCCACGTCAAAGCAAGAACAGCTGTTGGTCAGCAGCAATAAGGCAACACTACCTTATGTTATACGACTATTTCTGTGTAGGCTGCTCTAGTAGATTTTTCAATTTAAGAGGCGTGTTCTACAATGCTTGGCATAAACTATTCCTTCACATCTTTTATGAAGAAGATTTAATGCTTTCTCTCAAGTGAAGCCAGAATGTTTATCGTAAATCTTCAAAGGAGACATTTTTTATATTGAGACTATTGAACAGCAAAAGGGATGAGATTTCAAGTAGGCTTAACAAACATGCTAAGTCCAAAAAACTACTTAGGAAACAATCCTTTTATTTTCTGCCATGCCAAACCAAATGATAATGCATGACAGAGAGGCAATTTTATTGATCATAATAATGTACACATTGTTGATCATCATAATAATGTACTCATTATTGATCATAATAATGAGCCCATCTCAATTACTGGTTTACTCAAAATGTGACTACTTTTATGGGATGTAAACTGCTTAATACTTTGCTCCACATGTATGCATTCACTTGCTCCATTACCTCATTAAAAACCATATTGTGGGTACAGCATTGACTCACCAATGGAAAACCAATTCTGTAAAGCCCATTTTAGAACGCTTGATAAAACATCTATTTACATAAAGCTTTAAATAAATTTCTGTACAGTGAAACTTTGTATAAAAAGATAAGAACGTACCTGAATCATTTGGATTAACTACAACAACTTCTGTATGGAACTCCATTTCATTATCATCTCCACCTCCATCACCACTGTTAATATCTTCTGCCAGATTACCAGGGTGCAGACTCTTCAAATGTGATAACAGATTGGTAGTACTGCTGTGAGCTTTTATATGTTTGCTACAATGTCTGCATACGGAAGTGTCTATATTTATTTTATCAAAGTGTTTCCAAACTAATGATCTCTTTTTTGGAGCCATTGATAGAATCTGTGAACACCAATTAAATAATTAAGAATTAATCAAGGCAAGGCATTTATATTCTCTTTAATACAGAGAATAGATAAAGACTGGATAAACAGGTTGCTTAGATAACTCAATAGAGTCTAAGTAAAACTCAAGAAATAACTCTCATGAGTGTTTCTTCATTGACTCATATTGACTTCTTGTGCTCTTGACTTGTGCTTGAGACCTGCAACCTGTGCAGTGGCAACGCCTGGACTTGACTCTTAGCAGCTTTCGGGTAAGTTTATCCCTTTTTCTTTCTCTTCTTTTCTTTATTTTTTTTACCTACTAATTACCTGGCCACCTGACAAAGAGGATAGATTTTAATCATCGAAACGCTGTGTTATATATTTTGTAACATATAATGATGTCAAATGTCCAAAATCCTATTAATTGATGTAGTGGCACAGATGGAAGTCCTCATTAACTAGCAGAAAATCCTTTGTGAAATAAAAAAGATCAAGATCTATACTGTAAGACAGCAGCCATTAAATAAATCTAGTTATTAAGTTACAAAATGAATCATTTAGGTGACTTTATAGATGGTTAGTTTTATAGCCTGCTGACTTTATCCAATGCCATTATTCCCGTTAGAATATTTTCCTACTTCTTGTTGATAAGGTAATAAGGTAATAGTGACTAATTAAAAACCTTGTTTATACAGTGAATGTGATATTCTAAGAACATACTGATAAAGTATGAAAAACCATTGTTTCATTACAACACAATGTAGTTCAGACCCCAGATATTGTTTAGAGTGTATTCTACAAATCCTGGAGCAGAAACCATTTTCTCTGTTAAGAAAATCCTCTATTAGTCATAAATCATATTTTAAAGAATTTATTAGAGAATTATGGTCTGCACAATGTATCTATTTAGTTTTCAAGGAAACAGTAAGAGAGGTTCACGAAAGGAGGCAACTTTTCAGAAACTAAAGCAATACAAGTATTGTATATCAAAAAAACATTTTTACGACAGAAAAAATTCTCAGTTTTGCCTTTAAAGAACTGAATTCCAAAGTAAGGTAAGGACAATTGCTGAAGGACATCTAATGAATATTTAGTAATGGCCAATTTGTAAGGTATTTAAATCTCTGATGACCAAATGCAGAAACCTTAAACCCACATCTTAGATAAATGTAAATAAATAGGCTAACTGAAATACAAGGATTTTGAAGAAATTCATACCATACACTTGAGTTTCTATTATATTATTTATACAACAAACTGAGTAGGCTATGCTGAAGTCATGCATATCAGAGAGTACTTTGCCAGAATGGGCAAAAAAAGATACATATTTCTAATATCAAATCTGTCAATGGCGCAGTGTAGCAGTTACTGGTACAACGTTACATAAGTTGTAGTACAACCGTTATCATAAGATATCCGGATCAAGCAATGTTGAGTGTGGCTGCTGCTTGGATGATTGACCACTAAGCGATCCTGTCCTCTCCGGCCATTTACTTTAAATATGTTGAGTTTGTTTTTTTCTTACCAAAAACTAATTCAATCAAAAGGTCATTTTTATTGATAGAGTAAAATTCTTCAATGTTAATTAAGTTAATTTGTATAAGCACAATCCTAAACATGAATTCTTCACGAATTTTTGTGTAGCCTACAGAAATGCAAGTGAAGATCAAGAAAACTAAGATCAAATAAACTGATCAAAAGAGTAATATTGGACTGAAATGATCCATCCCCAGGGGTTTGAGGGGCTGGGTGGGGTAGAGGAGCGAAACGGCAAGTGCAGCCACTGGACTACTAGCACTGCAGATATTAGACTAATGTCCAATATTAGACGCGTGTCCAGGCTTTCATTGTACTTCTTTAACATAACACTTCAGGGTACTGTTTCTCTATATTTTTACAAACCTTGTATATTATTTCATCTGTATTTTTACAGTTTTTTAAACCAAAGCTCATTTTAAGCGCTGATATTTATGTCTCATCAAATGCACAACTGAATGAACTACGATGTATTAGTCACGATCCCTAAGCATGGTGGAGCAACCAAGAGAGGAAGGTGCACTAAGTGTAAGGTGAACTGGAACTAAACTCAACATTCACATGGATTTAACCCTTCCCACTATAACAAAATTATGTGTAGAAAACCCGATTACCTATAACATAATTCGGTTTGACATTTTGGTTTTGTTAGTTTGAATAATCATGGATATGTATGATTCTATTGTGGTGGTAGCCGCTTATTATACTGCAGCGCTTAGATGAGTAAATAGTCTGTCACAGAGCAAAAATAGTCTATAATGTGTTGACAGTAGGGTATTTTTTTTTTTTAACAAACATTAAACTCCTGTAAAGACCAGATCAGGTGCACAAAATCTTCAAAATTGTTTCAAGGACAGAACCAATTATGCAAACTTCACCATAAATGTGATAATTCACACCTATCCGAAAAACCGGGACATCTTGCATACTGTATTTTAATAAGCATATCTAACTGATTTTGTTCTGACATTAGAAAACGTTCAAATGTAATTAATTTCTTTTGTTATATCTTGTTATTTTTTCAATTTGAATAGACTATTTTATTTAAAATTATGTGAGCTATTTCAACATCAGGATGACAACTTAGACCCTTTTTTTAAATTGTAGCCAACACATGAGAAAATGTAATACAAAGTATAGGCCTACTAATTATTAGCTTATCAAGTTAATTATCTATGGGTTATCTATCTATTGCCTAGCCATAAAAGAACTATAGGCTACCTTATAAAATTAATTACTATTGTTACTATACCTGCTATTTAAATTACTCTACTTCTTAAAATTTGTTGTTTTATTGACGATTTGTCTTAGTTTGTCGTCCACACCAACTTTGTGAGATAGTTTGTTCTACATAATATTTGGTGGCTATATAACACTATCAGTTGAATAAGCCGCTAAAACACAGAAGTAAAACGATTTCCTAAACTAAACTAATCGAACTATCACTTCAATCGTAGTCTATATCGCAACACAGGTTTGCCAGATCAATCCAAATTGTTCTCCACTCGCAAGATGGCGATCGAACTTCGGTTCGGATGTACCGATCGAGTGAAAACGATGGCAGTCGCTGGTGGCGTCGTCAACGGCAATCCTTGTCACAACGGGCCGGAGTGGGAGAAGTGAGAACACTCACTATTCGTTAGGCTTGTAATATCGACTCTTTGTACGACTTTTTTCCGACGTCACCAGATGACGTCATATATCGATTCTGAGGCGGGAATCCGATAGGCAAATACAGCTGGCAGTGACGGTATAATGGTCAACAGAATTTTCGGCAAGCCATGTTAGCCATCGATAGATTGTCTTGCATAGACATTTCATTTGAAACAAAAATGCTTGTTTGTGCCGAATGAAAAAAATACCTAACGAATTCTGTCAAGCAGCTGACTATTCCAGATAGTAATAGTTGTACGAGAAAGTAAGTAACAATTACAAGCAGTTTAAGTAGTTCCGCGCAGATGTATGGACCAAAATAAAAAAGAATATATATATATATATATATATATATATATATATATATATGTGTGTGTGTGTGTGTGTGTGTGTGTGTGTGTGTGTGTGTGTGTGTGTGTGTGTGTGTGCACCCAAAATTCACACACCTTCAAGGCCACCTCCAGGAAGACCCATTGCTTCACGCTACGGATCTCCAACCGAACGGCTTTCGAGTTACGTGAATGGACTTTTACAACCCTTTGTTAAGAATTTGAACTCTTATGTCAAAAACGCAGATCATTTTATTTAAAGATTCAGTGAAATTAAACAACCACTCCCAAATGATGTTATGTTAGTGACTATTGATGTGCAATCACTATATACCAACATTCCACACAGTGAAGGTAAACAGTATGTAACTTCATTTTTAAACAATACGGCAAGCAAATCTAAACCTAGCACACATTTTTAGTTACTTTAATTAACATGGTACTAAAAATGAATAATTTTAAATTTAGTGTTCACAATTACCTTCAAGTTAATGGTATAGCAATGGGAACTAGAATGTCACCTTCCTATGCAAACCTATTTATGTGTAAGCTCGAAAAGTATTTTCTGAAATCTCAGCCACACAAACCTCTTGTTTGAATGAGATTTATAGATGATATTTTCATGATCGGGGAACATGGTAAAACTGTATTGGAAACTTTTCTAAAACAACTCAATTCATTTAAATTTTTTAAATTTACTTGGAATTTTTCTAAAACCGTAACCTTTTTGAACTTTTTATACAACACGGCTATCTAAAAACAAAAATTCGTGTAAAGGAAACTAATACCAAGCATTACCTACACTTTAACAGTTGCCATCCTCTTCACATTAAAAAGTCCATACCAAGAAGCCTACCAATCCGACTAAAACATTTATGTTCAAACAACTCGGATAACCACCATTATATTGAAACATTATCTAAAGCATATACTTTTAAGAACTACCCTACCTATTACAAATCAAATTCACAAGTCTAAAAGAAATAACAACAACAGCAGCAACAAGAAAAATTAGACAGATGATCCAAAATGTATTACGCAATATATATTACAACATTTAGAATCATCTCCCTTGACAAACAGTTTGATTTCAAAACCCCGAGAATTATTTTTAGTAAAGCCCCTAACCTTCTGAATAACTAACATAACCTACTTGAAGAACCTTCTGGTAAGACCTAAATTATACTGTAAATCAAAGAATGTAATTTATCAGTTGTCATTCAAATTCTGCCCCAAAGACTATATTGGTTTAACGAAAAATCCCTTACATATTTAGATGAATAACCATTGGTCTTCATCCAAAAGAAAAGACGACAAATTGGTTTCACAACATGCATAACTCATAACGAAATATTTAATAATTGTTACACATTAAAAGGAATTTGTAAAGTACCAGAAGATTCTTTCAAAATTCTATTTGAAAATTTAGAACAAGCATATCAATTAGTCACAAAGTCAAAATTGCCTTTTGGTTAAAATAAGAAATTATATGTTAAAAATAGTCTAACAAATGTTAAACAAACTGTACTGTCAATTTTTTTGTGATGAATGTACAACTTAAAAACAACAAAATTGTAGATATTTCATTTTACTTCTATTTTAAGGTGTTATAATGCCTTTGTTATATTTGTTAATCTTCATTTTAATATAGTCACTTTTCAAAATTTCTTATAATACACCGAAGAGTTAAAAAATTACACTATAAATTAATTTAAATTAAAACAATTTAGCTGATGCTAAATTCATTATATATTTAATTTTATTCTTTGCTTGTATGCATATGTTTATCCTTTCTGAGAACGGGATTCGTCTAAATATTAAAGGATTATATGAAGTTTGATACACACACACACACACACACACACACACACACACACACACACACACACACACACACACACACACACACACACACACACACACACACACACACACACACACACACACACACACACACACACACACACACATATGCATATATATATTTATTAATTAATTAATTTATTTATATAGGTATATATATTCAAAACAAAAAATGTTCATGTACACATAAATACCTCAAACCACAAGTTTTTGTTTTATGGCTTTCCAAGAACAAATCCATAAATTTATTTCTCTTTGTTCTGATTCTAACGCGACTTTGAATGACGCCCTAGAGTAAAAAAACCTAGTTCAGACCCGGTTATCTCACACATGGTGAATGGGTGATAATTTTTCCTTCTTTTCCGACTATGAGCTTGTAGTATTTTGTTCTAAATGTCGAAGTTTCCACTGAGATCCATAGAATACTACTTATTATTACCACAATTGTCTACATTAATTGCACTTTTCATAATTGTGATGAACTATTTATTTACATTACCATCATCATTCACGTTGTTATTTAATATATTGTAAAATGCATATTTATAATACATAAATTATTTGCAGAATTTTTCTTGCCTTACTGATACTATTTACAGAAACAATATAAAAAATTACAATTGAGTTAGGTGTTAAAAATTGTAAACAATTGCGTAATTAATTCAAGGACCTAAAATGTATATACTGTACATACATAATGTACATATATGTACACGTGTACATATAGCGTAATTATACGATAGTACGCATAGCGTAATTAATTCAAGAACCTAAAATGCAGTTCCGGGAAAACAGATCGGTAGAGACTTTACACATCTTTAGAATTATCAGGTAGATTTACCCAAAGTGGTCTGGGTGATCTTTTAATCTTGAGAGATAATTGAGACCGAATTTCATAATTTCTTCTTTGACCATTGGGGTGTTCAAATATTGAAGTGAAGTTTTATTGGATACATACCTTGCTTTTACACTTTTTCTTAAACGTTTTGAGTGATAGCGTTTGAGGAATTGCTTGCTGTGCACACCATATGTCCATGTAGATTTAATATAGTTTTTAGGATAGTTTTATATAGTAGTAAACGGTTCTTCAAACTGAATGTTAATTTAAATCTGAGTGGCCAATTAATTTGATTTTTTTAAGTTTAACTGCTGTCTCTTCGTCGGAATGTGGGATTTCCATGTAAGCCTTCTGTCTAAGCACATGCCTAGATGATTTATTTAGTTACTTTGAATAAATGGACGTCATTCGATGTAAACTAGAGGACAAGAATGTTGATTTAATGTAAACATTATGTGAACTGTATTATTTTTTATAATTTTGATTCTGTATATATTAAACCAATTAGTAATTGCATCTAAGCTCTGTTGTAAGCAATTAGATGCTCAAAGACAATCTTTATGGACTGACAAAACTGCAGTGTCATCTGCGAAAGTTGCAGTTTGAGTACGTTCATTTTCTGAGAGGTTAGCGTTACAAGAATAAAATGTATTAAGTATACCACCTTGAAAAACTCTGGAATGTATTGAATGTAGCTCAGTAAGAACATCTTAATATTTTATTTGAAACTAATAAGTTTGAAGGATGTTATTTTAGAATTGAAAAAATAGAATGGGACAAAAACTTTTTAATTTTGTATAATAGTAATTTTGTATAGTAATTTGAAGTTTAGCCTTGTCATATGATTGACTGACATCTAAAAAGGTAGCTGAATAATAATTTTTATTTTTTAAGCACTCCTGTATCATTTCAATAACTCTATCCGCTTGTTCTATTGTGCCATGCTTTCACCTAAAACCAAACTGACAAACAGGTACTACAGAATCTTCATTGATTAATGATTGTACTCCTCAGAAGAAGCTTTTCAAACAGTTTTGAAATAATTCGTAAGATGCTTATTGGTCTGTATAAGGTCAGCTGGGTGAGAGACTTCCCAGGTTTTAAGATGACAATTAGTTGGGCTCTTCAAAATTGAACTGTTATTTGTTTCAGTCTCAGTATGGCGTTAATTAATAATGTTAAGAATATAACCGCTTTTCATGGAAGTTCTTTCAGTATTTTTCCGGTAATAGAGTCATAGACAGGAGACGTATGGGAATTGTGTTTGTGATTATAACTGAGCAAAAATTCGGTTTGGATTTTCGTAAACGGAAATTGAGTTGAAGTGGAAAATATAATATTCACGTATTTCCTCTTCAATTACAAAGGCGTGATTTGGTTTGAAAACATTGGTGAAAAATTCTGCAAATGTCTTTGATTTTTTGGTATTACTTTTTGCCCAGTTTCCACTATTTTTTAAAATAGGGGAAATGGATATCCTAGGCATCATACTTCATTTAGTTACTTTCCATAACGAATAGTCTGTAGCTTAGGTGCTGTGAGAAACTAATTATACTCTTCAAACTATTGGTTTAAAAAAAATTAAACAATAACCTTTTCAGATGTTGAGCTGGCCTGTTGAAGTTTGCCTTATCATTTTGATTTCTACTGTTCTGTTTCTATTCTTTTTAATCTTCTTTTCTCTGCAGTTCTTTTCTTGATGTAGTAATATAATAACTCTACATTGTCAACTTTTGAAGAACGGTCTTTGGCAGAAAACTGAAAACAACCAATAAAGTAGTCAGTAGTATTTTTTTAAATCCTTAATACTTTTGAATTGAATGTTCAAAACCCACTTAGTAAATTTCTTATGTAACATTTCACATGACGTTAAAAAAAAAATACTTCTGTGCTCAAATTAAGTATGATCGGCAAATAATCAGAAGACATATCAAGGCAGGATTTTATATCTGTGCAGTTTTGATTAATACCTTTTGTAATAAACAAAATCGAACAAATTTGGAACTTTTGCATATTAGTTGGCAAGTACTTGTATGTAAGTTCACCTGTAGAAAGATAATGGCAATGATTATCAATTAGAACCTTTTAACAGTTATCGTCCTCTAGGAGTGGCCAATCGAGAACCCAATTCTTGGTGTTTCACGTTGTAATCACCTCCTGCTATAACTTTATTCCTCAATGTAGTGAAAACTTTTCAAATTGTTGTTTGGTCCAAACATGTATGGAGTAATGATAAATTGCTGAAAATGTAATAGGGCCTAATCGATCTTCAAGAACTATGCTGGAAACTTGAAGGTGCTTCTCTCTAAAGCTGGATAGTTCATAATGTTTTATTGTATCTTTAACTAAAATGGCAGTACCCCCATGTGCCGTGTTGCCAGGATGATTAGTATATTATAATGTGTAGTTAGAAATTTTGAATAAACTTCTGTCAAGGATGATTAGTATATTATAATGTGTAGTTAGAAATTTGGAATAAACTTCTGTCAGTCAAATGAGTTTGTAAAAAAGTAAGACGTATAAATTATGTTGGATGGTAAATAACTGTACTTTTTGACTATGCTGTGTCAACCTGTTGTCATTCCATAAAGCGATTTTGAGAAGAATATTCATTCTAGACAATAAACAATAGTAATCAGTAGATTAAGTAATATAATAATCTATAATAATCTTGAATAAGACACTTGTACGAGTATTCAGTTTTACTTACCATTAAGTGCAGAACTGATCACTGGTGAAACATTTCTCACCTCAGGCAAAAATATGGGGGGGATGGCTTTGGATCTTTTATTGGGAGTGTTAGTGATATCTTCATCCATAGAATTTTCTGTTAGAGGATAGTAAGTAGTTAATAGCTATTACTGAGTTGAATGGGGCCATAATTTCTTTGCCCGGAAACTTTACTTAAACAGTGGCGTTTGAGTCCACGGTCTGTGAAGTAGTAGGCTAATACTTCTTGTAGTGTTTATTGACTTAACTGTTTGCCAATTATCTAATTCGATTGGTGGAGGAATGAGCAGGTAATAGAAAAAATGTATTTGTGGTGCACTATGCAACAATGTTAGATAAGATTTTTATCATATCTAATGCAGCTTTAACTAGTATTTATTACTGTACTATAAACATTAATTTGGTGAAACCTTAGACTGCTTGTTCAGCTTCCGAGAAGTTGTAATCTTGAGTAACTTACAAAATGAAGAATTTTAAAATTTTGAATTTATTTCAAGTTTATAAGAACTAAAAGTTGATTTGTCTTTTTTCTGTGGAAGCGATTGAACTTCTACAATAAATAGGATCTTTACATATGAAATTTTAAAGTACCTGGAAAATCAACTACTATTACCATTATCTAAAATCCGTTGAATCTTCTAGCCAAGTACAAGAAAACTCTTTAGAAAAATAGATACTTTATGTTCATTGCTCCTTTTGTATGTGCATTTCGGCTAAGATGTATTGCATTTATGCATCTATGAAGAAATCACTGGCTACAGACCTTTCTGGATTCATAATTGATATTTATTCATAGAAGGGTGGCAGCCATGATCAATAAAATATGTTCACTGTAAGTTGATCTTGTATTATAAGAAGTAATAAAATGACATGTTATTTATTAGTGCAATAAAAAATGAAATTGCATCAGGAAGTCATGAAGCATAATCGTTTTGAAAGTAACTTATAGTACAAGTTTCCCTAATGAGCTGACATTTATTGTCATCTCGTTAATTGTGCATTCATCATCTCTACAATACTCTTTACAACTGTTTGAACTAAAAATTCTGCTAATCCATAGTCTCATAATTACATTGCAAATTCCTCACAGATGTTGATCCACCTTCTGAATACTAATTTGCTACAGCAATGTCCTCCTTTATATTTCTTAAGAATTATTTGACTGTTAAGTTTTCCACTAACCTCACATTGGAAGACAGAACATTGGTCAAATCAAATCAATCATTTACTTCTTTGTGTAAAGTTTGTTATTGACAATGAAGGTTTGAAATAATAACAGGATTTCAGACATTTGCCATCGTTATAGGTTATAAAAGGTATAACATAACATTTTGAGAATTGGAATGTATCCTCTTCGTCAGGTGGGGGAGGTATTAATACATATAGTATAATTTTATCTATATTTTTAAGGTGTTTTTTTTCTCAAAAATTGCCTCTTCAAAACGTACCAATTTTGCTAAGATCTTATAACATCCCCCTTATAACCCTTATATGGCCCCACAACCTTATCTTCAAATTGGGGAAGCAAAATACAAGAATCTATAAAAGGATGGCAAATGTCCTAAATCTTTTACTGCCAGAAGTACATACAGTGGATGGCAAAAGTCATCATTATCTCTGGATAAAATTTCAACATACACACCAAAAGAAATCTCTTTCAAACATTAACTTTCACATACCATTTGCCAATCTTCCCACATCCAGCAACTGTGTTAGCCTTATTGGGCAGTCGCCCAGTTGTAGTTATAAAAGTTGGTAATACTAGAAAGAGTTCTAAACGAGTTTTCAACACCTTGGTGTTTGAGCATTTTATTGAATCTGGCAATTTGTTGATAAAATGAACACTTGCTTGCAAAGGCAAATATTGATAAACTACTGTTCTGTACCTCTTTGCTTGTAGTCTCAGACATATGTATATTTTGGCCACTTATCATATCACAATGTGTAAACATACAAAACAATGTTGGTTCCAAGATATACAGCAAATGCAGAATTAACGTATTCAACCTTTTTGAAGCATTTCTTTAATGTCAGACTGATAGTTGTACCCTTGTCATTTTAAAATGTTTACTACATTGTTATTATTGAAATGTAAATTGACAATACAATACTCGTCGGGTCAATAAAACAACAACAGTTTCTAATCCTCCTTCAAAGAGATTTTAGCTTGATTCAATACTAAATGCAATCTAATTAATGTTTGGTGTGGAATATTGTATGTGTCAATGTTATGGATTGTATCACATCAGCAAAGTGCCAAAGTGACCAGTATTTTAAAAACGATTCAGTCTAGGCAGAGAAAGCAAACCACAAAAAATAAGATCTTATTAAAAATGTAAAGCATAATTTAAGTAATTTAAGCATACTTATTTTATTGCATTAACTTGTCTAATTAATTATGTCTATTACTAATTGTCTGTTATTAAAATAATTCTAACGTTATTTTTATTCTTCAAACACTCAATTTTATTCTTTGTGAAAACAGCTGTCATAAAAACTTTTGAGAAGTGTACAAAACAATCATAATTACAAAATATCCTTTTGTATTGAAATTAGTAAACCAACTAGAATCAAAATCAATGTTTTAAATTTTTATGTAAATGGTAAGAATTTAAAAGTAAAAAAATGAATGTTTTTTTACCTTACAAATAGTTATTTTTAATTTAAAGATATCGCTATAGATAATAAACAATAACCAAATTTATTAGGTTCCAAAGGAGGCCATGCCCGGACCACCTTCAACAACCTATATTTTTTACATTTCTTGTATTTTGCTTCCCCGATTTGAAGTTGGGAGTGTGGGGGGCATAAAAGGGTTGGATGTTATAAGGTCTTAACAAAATTAATATGTTTTAAAGAGGTAATTTCTGAGAAAAAAACACCTTAAAAAGATAGATAAAATGATACTGTTTTAGTTTAGTGCAAACCCTATATAATGAGAACAATTAAATTCTGTATATTTTATGGCAACACTTAGCTTGCAGGTGGTGTTAACTTTCTTGACGTCTGTTTACTAGATGCAGTAGATCAACAATAACAGATTGTCTATTATGACATTAAGAATGTAAGAGAGTGTTGAAGTATTAATACATTTGTAAATTGCAAAATATAACTTTTTGTCAAACATTTTACTATTACGTTTGTTGTAAAATCCTTAATAATGCATTTCCAACCAACTTACAAACAAGAAAATCTATAATATCATTAATTTGATTTTTTGCCACATTTTCATGATTCTTGTATTGTAGCACTTATGAGAAATACAATTGTGTTTTCCCTTTGAATAGCCAACTATAAACATGAGTCACAAAATAGCTTCATAACTAAATAGTCCAGAAATACCTATGCTATGTATGCCATTGACATTCCAGAGAATAGACCTTGCATCTAAATAGAGATTGTATATATTTTGGTAAAACTAGTTCTGTTCTTCAAAGCATACACAGCACTTACTTATTAAATATTTTGTTCCCAGTCCTAATCTTTTTATTATAATAATTACCTCATTTTTATCAATTAATTTGCAATGTTCAGTATTTGTTTATTATTGCCAGATTATACACAATGTCACATGTGTTATTAAACATTCTCTAGCATCAGACTCTATACTAGCCTATTGACCAGTTAACAAAAATAATTATATGTGCTAAGTCCTACTCATTACCAATATTTAATCATGTACTTTAATACCAGTATGAGATTTTATAGCCTTGTTTCACAAAAACTTAATGTTTTAAAACTACTTTCATATCAGTCATAACCATGGAACAATTTTCTTTCATAACTTTATTTGATTAAGTTTCTAAATGGTCATTTCAAACTTCGGAGACATTTAACCAATACTTGATTAGTGCTGCTGTGTTGGTAGAACGGAAGAATTCAGAACTAAACACTCAGCGCATGCGCAATAACGTTATATCCATCTGATAGAAAACAAAATATAACATTCAATTGTCAAAACGTTAAACACTTACTTGGAACTTGTGATTTAATTTTATATAATTGAAATAAATTATAAAACATCATTGAATATACATACCATAGGTTTTAACAGTCAGATAAAGTAATTTTGAGGTGATTTTTAAAAATTGATTTCGGTGAGGGAAATTGTGGGAATTTTGTTCTCCCTCAACCACTCCGAGCATCACTGCTGCCGTCAGCCAGTGCAGTTTGGCGGCAACGACGCGCGGTGCGGGAGTGTAGAGCTGTGTTCGAAAGTTTCTCCGGTGCCGGTACTACGAAAACGTCAAATGTCAACCGGCCAATTCCGCGCGAAATTTCTCCCAGTGTTAATACGACTTAAATGTGTGTGATGAGGGAAGATGTGTATCTAGTGATCCGAGTCAGCTGGAATAATGCCGTTCGTCCAGCGTGTTGTGAGTCCCAAGTTCTTGAGCAGGGTTAGCCTCCACGACGATGAAGGGAAACCTAAGATCAAGGACGGAGAGTTGGAGGCCGTCACGAACTTCACACTGAGCAGTGCTCTCAGGCAACTCGCCTCGGTCGTCTTGATCGCGAACGACATTTTTGAAGGGCTTAACAAACAGCTGGAGGATGTTACGGAACGCACGGGTAGACTCCGGGTGCGCCTCAACTCCGTGGAGGAGAGGGTCAACAGCTACGATCCGAAGATGGTCACAGTCCGTAAGTAGAATCTGCTCATTACAATCTGGTGTCCATACTTTAACAGTCCGCATAACGTCTAGCCATCTTTAAAGTAATATTGATATGTTCAAAATTCCTATAAGGAAACAAATCACAATGACCCAAATGTTAACGTTTCTAAAATTTCAACCTATTCTTTTGACAGTTCATTATAGCAACTAGAGAGACCGCACACCATCTTCTACGTTAATTAAATTAAACTAATTCCTATTATACATTCATTCATTACGTTCTAGTCAGAATGTTTTTTTTTAAATTTGAAACACGGAAAATTGAGTATGGTATGACAAATCGAAACAGCCTATTCCTCCTGTATAACAAACCACAAATTGTGAGTTAATCATAATATGTTATTGTCAATTAATTCTAAAATAAACCCTAGTGTTGTGACATTTTCTTAAATTCGGTGACCTAATGGTAAATACGGCTAATTAATCTTTCAGCATTAGGATTATTATATGAACATTTTATTAGAGATAAGTATGAAATTGTTTCTTTCACTTGAATGGTTTATTATATGGGTCGAAAATTCCAAAAGAAGTTGCATACAATCGCGCCAATAGTGCGTAGCTTCCCAGTTGGTGTAGTAAGTAGCCAGTAGGCCCACTGGAAGAACTGAAGAATGAAGAGGGCAGGCATTGACAGAGAACTGGTTTGGTCCAAGGGTCAGGTAAGCCTCAGACTCCTGGTTTGGTTTCGGTTTTACATTCCATTAGGCTATCTGGCCTCCCCTCTTACCCGGACCGTCTCCGTCACGGTGACCATCTCACTTACCAACTGGGCCGTTTTATTCAAAAATAGTGCCCATCATGTGCAGTGTTGCCTTTCTCGTTGAGGTGTTATTTAGGGCACATCCTTTTAACGTTTTAGTTTTTACCATGCATCATAAACTTACAAGTAAAAGAGTCTAAAAACTTGAAGAATAAAAGTAAAGATTCTTTTACCCGGAAAAAAGCAGTGTCCTTAAACGCCTGAAGAATTGGTGTTCTGTAATTGCCTACACTAATGTAATAAATAATTTATACGGAAATTGATCCGTCTAATTTCAGCCGCCTGATTAATTAATTAATCCTCCATAGACTTGACGTTACAACTGGCGTAATTACTCCAATAAAGGCGTGGTCGTTAAATTTTCATCACATTACAGTTCGCTGAGATTGTGGTGTAGAATTATCTGTATGTCTAGGCTTTCCAAATTAAAATGAAACATAAAATATGTTTTTGAATACGTTACGTTAAAACGCACTAAAATTTGCATGTGAATAAGTTCCGGTCAAACGTACTACAATAAGTATGTGAATATGTTACTTTAAAACGTATTAAAATATGCATGTGAATATGTTACTTTAAAACGTACTAAAATATTTATGCGATTCGTTACTTTAAAACGTACTAAAGTTGACAAGTGAATACTTTACGTTAAAACGTACTAAAATATGTATGTGGATATATTACTTTAAAATGCACTAACATTTGCATGTTAGTTACTACATTACTTTAAAACGTACTAAAATATGTATGTGATTATGTTACTTCAAATCGTACAAAAATTGGCTAAGTCAAAAGGCCAAAGTCTAATGAGAACGCTAATTGCTCCAAGATGGCAACTAGTGCGTTTTTCAGCAAAGCCGCTTTGATAAAAAGCTGTATAAAAATGTAAACGCTATGAGCTATTTTCTAAACTTTCACTATGCAAATACCTATGCCAGCTGTTTATTTATCATAACAAGCGCCTTCTTATATTAACTACTTGATTTTGATCATTCTTTTCACTTTAATCAACGACATATCTTTGAGGAATGTAACTGTTATAAATGATAGGTCCACAAATAACAAAGTCAAACAACTGTTGAAATACGTCTTGTTTACTGTCGTTCAGAAAAATAACCCTAGACATATTTAATTAGCCTTCTTAATAAAACACCCAAGCTCCAATTTAATCTGCCTCAGATGTATAAAGTAAAGCAATATTTTTGAACCATTCTGAACACCGCTACCATTCATCGCTTGTTATAACTACACATTGATTCCATCACAAACTGTTAATTATGTCCATAACGACCTGTCGTAAAATTCCGCACAACTAAGCGATATTGTGGACAGGTGGAACGGAACCGTTATGGCAGGTGCTGTAACAGCTGATTCCGCCCGCTTCCGGTCTCGCTTACCGCCTCAACACACCGCATCGCGTCGCACTTTCTCTCTTTTAAATAATTATTTTGGATCCCAAAAATGCCGCTGGTAAAGCGGAATAGATTTGTTTTAAAATTCGACGCCACAAGAGCAGGATTAGTTATAATATAATTTTTACAACTATTATGCAAATGGGAATTCGATGACCGAGTGTTACAAGACCGACAGTTTTACGGCGTCGACCTACAGTCCGTATACCGTGCTGGAGATGGCGCATGTTGAAATACTGTAGTGACTGTAGCACTTCGTACCATCGACATTGTAAGGTATAAGGTATCGCAACCCCCTCCCACAATTCTGTTTGATACAATCCTGGCACAGGAGGCCAGAGGCCCATGAAGACGACCAGAATAAGGTAAAAGAGAGACGGTCTCTTCTTAAAAAAGTACTAATCATTCTGATTACTGTAAATTTCTAAATTTAATTACGTGTCAATCAAACTTCTCATGAACATACTACTTTTAATCTGAACTGGCGTTGTTAATCATTCATTTAAAATGTGGCTCTCTTGAAAAAAACTCATTGCAAAAAGAAATAAAAAAAATTAATTGTATATGGCAGACTTCAGCTTTGTGAATGTTTCTTTCCTAATTTTGTACTTCGCAGCTGTCGAGAACTACAGCTGTAGGCGTAACCCGGCGAGTCTCCATTGAACAAACTCCACAATCATTGCAAAACGTCATTTTATTATATATACAAGTATATATGATACCTTGATATATATGATATAATCTTCAAATTATATATATATATAATTAATGTTTTATATATATATATATATATATATATATATATATATATATATATATATATTTTTAATATGTTTGTTGTTTGCGAAAGGTTTGTTTTTTTATTGGTTTTTTTTTCAAATTTGTCTACGCTAGTTTTTATGCGTTTGTGAAAATTGAATTGTGGAAACTATCTCTATTAACGGTTTTCAGAAATGACCTCTTTACTGTGTATTTTACTATGTAGTTCAACCACAGAATTAATGTATTGTAATGTTAAGTTGTACAGGGAATGTTCATGATATATTAGTGATTGTTGATTCTTTTTCTCATAATTAATTATTGTTTATACAAAGTCCAGTTTAAACTATAGCAATTGATTTTATTTTATACTTTAACAACACAACTTGGCCTCTTTATCTCCGCCAGCCCTGAGACTAAAACAGTCCGGTGACCTTGATATTTCGGTTACGGAGCGGCGCCTTTATTACCGGCCCCATTCACACGGAGACTACAAAAAGCTGATTTCCTGCTGGCTGACGGTTAACCCCCTTCACTTCCAAATCCGACTCCCAGCTGCCAAAAAACCACCCTAGCTCCCCTCCCGGCGCATTTACATACTCGCGCTTCGCTCTCGACTGTTGTCCACTGTTGCCAATTATTGTGCAACGAACACCAGGCGATTGCAGCATTGGCAGTTGGCACCATTGTTGCTGATGCAGCGTAGTCTGTCCTTGTAGAAGTAGCGATAACAGGCCTAAGATACCAGAGTTCTAGGTTTTATTTTGGTATGCAAGGTATGAAAGGACTAATAGAAGATCCAAATAGTTGGGTGCTTCACCACTGTAATTAAATTTTCTAAACATTCAAAGAGTATTAAACCAAGCAGGAAATTGATAATGCCTGAGTCTATTTTCATTTCTACACATTTCTATGATTCGTATACGGTTTTGAATAAAAAAGAAATAGGGCCCTGGTAGAATAAAAAAGTATATAAATAAGTTTAGAAAACAACTGCCTTGTTGTTGTGGTCGACGTGGTGGGTGCTGGAAACTAACGAATAAAATAATTGATTTTATCTTTTAATTTAAGATAGTAATAGTTGTTTTAGTTGTTTTTAGTTGTAGTAGAATTATATACTTGCCAACGGATTTGATATTTTCTTGGAACGGTTTAGGGGGTGGCACCCCTCCCCACCCAATACGCCGCAGAGCAGTATCTCACTAAAAATATCGATTTGATAATTAGGTGAGTACCTGTTGTCGGTTTGTTACTGGGCCCTTACAACAAGTGTTTTAACATAGTACCTATAAGAGAATGTCTGTCACCAGTAAGACCATTTTTTTTTATTTACGACCCTTTTTTATTCGTATATTTTAGTGTTCGCCTTTCCGGCCAACTTGCTGGTTGAAATTGCAATTTCGGGGTGACTCACGAGTTAAATCGTCTTGATAAAAATGACCCAATTAGTGGGTCAAGTGACCTCTTCCCCGAGGTCAACCCTGAGGTTGTGAGCTGTGTCCTCTTGCAGACTAAGATATCGTTTTATATACGCCTTTGTCTTCTCTTATAAGCTTTTTATAAACTGTACTGTTTGCGGTTCTGTATTCAGCAATCTGTATTTCCGTATCTGAAGGTTATATAAATTCTGTAGTGATCTGAAAAAGACAGAGCAAAAATACGAGTTAGGATAGTAGATACAATCAATATTGATATTGAGATATTACCATTATATGCGAAGATTCTAAGATAGAGATAATTATAAAAATATGATTTAAGATACCAGCCAGTTTTTAAAACTTTTCTACAGGTAAAGTAATCTAGAAGTTATTGACAGTTGTAAATTGAACTTCATTTCGCCAGGACATTCCTCTTCTGTAAACGCCATAACGTATGGTATTATCTATCCATCATGGGTATCAAAACAAAATGGTCATTCATCACAGGCAATCCCTTAACTGAAGTGTCGTGTTGTTATTAAGAGGAATTAGGAGATTACGAAACATTGACCCATACATTTTCAAAAACAACGTCATCCATCAATATAAACTATAAGATTTTATATAAAGACTACATCAATTATTTGAAAGTAAAAGATTAAACCCAATATATGTAAATTCAGAGACAACATTTAGGAATCAACAAATAAATTGTTCTAAAAATGCACAACTAACTACTTAAAGCGTCATCTCGGATGAAGTGCATAATTTAGAAATATCCAAATATAAAAAGTTCCTATTTTGGAATTTTAAATTTCACACTAAGGAAGCTTTTGGGAAAGGCAATGGATGATTTCCTCTGGAAAAAAATTTTCCTGGTGGAATAAGTCCGATAAGTTAAAGACGTGGAGAAATGAATTTAGAGGTGAGTTTATTTAGACTTGTTTTGTATCTTTTATATCTATACATTCCCTTGGATAAAATGCTGCTCTCTGGTCTCTGAAAGTCAACTTGCTTACCCTTGAGCACGGAATGTGACTGGATCTTTGGCGTCAACTGCCCAAGAGATGTTCCGAGAAGACAAAGAGAGTAAAACATTAGGCGAGTTGATTGTAGAAAGCACACTTTGATGTGCCGCTGGTTTATGACCGAGCTCTAATAGGACTTGGTCGGGCGGTCTTGGTGTACGTCCACAAGTGCCTACTTTGGTGCCGGATCTATTTCTTCCAACAATGTTAGTACAACTTTTGCAGTCCCCTTTACTTCGGTGCGGAGATTGAAGATTCATTGATAAGTAGTTCGAATACCTCAGGGTGTGGTCTTGGGTGTCCGCAAGTGCCTACTTTGGTTCCGTATCTATTTCTTCCAACAATGTTAGTATAACTATTATAGTCCCCTTTACTTTGGTGTTTTACTTATAAGCATGATTGGAGTGGCCAATTAAAAATGTTCAAATGGCAATCCCCTACATGGACACGTCGTTGTGAAGGGAATGAAAAAGAAACATTTTGCCCCAATCTAGAAGTTGCTATCTATCACTGTTCTTATATGCCGCTAAATGGCGGATTTCAATGAAAATCTATATTGGGAAATGATTGTAGAAAAGCACAAATTGACAATTTAATTTGAAAATGTTGATTTGGTGTGTGATCCCAAACATTTTTTGACATGCTAAAAAGTAGATCTCATTAACCTAGATAGATTCTCAAATTGTTATTTTTATCGGTCAAACCGTATATAAATAACGGGGGTAACCACTAATTTTTACAAGACTCCAGAAGTTTTACTCTGTGTCTATTTTACTTTGGTGCAATGAAAGAGGAAAGAAAATTATACCACGATATAATTTTAGTATTTCACTTTTGTTATTTTATATTAAATAGGCTCTAAAAATTAAGATATCAGACTGCAATGTTGTTTCTGAATCTGATGTTTACATTTCAAGGTAATTTTTATATAATATTTATTATCTTAATCAGTCTTCTAACCTAACTATGAAGTATATATTTTTTTTAGTCTCAGCAAAGACGTTGTGTGTCAGATTCCCATTTAAGTAATAAAATAGTAAATTTGTCATGGTTTTCTTAACTATCTATGGTATTCTATATTTCATACTACACTATGCTGTAATAAAGAAACACGAATATTGACCACTTTTGGTAATTTTAAGCAGAATTAGTAGATAATCGCTTATAAGAACAAACATGTCTGAGATAGAAATTCGCAGTGTCACACATTGCAAGTTTAGCTACGCTATGGCCACACATTGTCCATTACTCTAATACCTCGGACTCAGCTGCTTGCACACTTATCCCTCCATATTTTATCACGATGTACTCAACCCAATTAGCTCTTCTTGTTAGCTCTAGTCACGTTGCTCATTTATTGCTGTGTAATGTAATTTACGAGTATATCTTAAACTAGCAGTTGCCCATGACTTCGCACGCAATTTCGTAGGGTTTGCACCTGTATGAGCATTGAGCACTTCTGGTTCGAGTGAATTATATTTCCGCCGCCAGTTTTGAATTTGCATTTTTGCTACGATCATAAAATGTGTACTCTATATGTGTGGACGTTGTAATTTATTCTGGTCATAGTAACTTTTTGTGCCATGGTTGATTTTGCCTTTTTTCCCGATCAATAACATATATGTACATATACAGCGCTGAGAAGCTTACTTCTGTTAAAATACATCTAGCACAGTCCAGCAAACTTTCATTTAGTTCTTACCGACTGCTTTAAAGGTAGTTGCTTCAGAGTAAAATTCTGGCTCTTTCAACTAATATATCATAACTGTAGAGATCAAGATGGGATTTTCGCTACATTAAAGACCAGTGGGGCATGCCCGGAGTGATTTTCGAAATATGAATAGACCTATATTCATCTCAGGAACCGTAAGAATGTCCATGTAAAATTTCAGTACAATCGGTTGAATAGTTTACACGTGAAAGTAAAACAAACACTGGCACTTTCGCATTTTTAATATTATCTAATATGATGCATTGATGGTTTAAACACTTAGTATGTAAGCTATCTACAGACTAGTTCAAGGGCTTAATAAAAAAATCCGAATTGTCGAAGATTTTCAATTATTATAGACTGTGTAATTCTTCTATTGGAATGTCAAACCAAAAATGGGAAAAGTTCGAATCATCATAAATCTTGGATTTAAAATGTACAAATTAGCCAAGTTTGGCTGTATGTAAGTAATTATGAGCTTTTTTCAAGCATATGAATTTTTTACTTACAACTACAAAAGTTAACAATTCTAAAAAATCGAAGACGGAATCAAAACCAGTCTATCCTGAACTAACTTTTGACAATATCTATTGGTCTTCGAAGGATCAACTATTTTCATTTATATTTGCCCGTAAAAACTCTAGGAATGTAAGCAAATTTTTTTGAAATTAGTAAACTTAGTTTGATAGGCTTTTCTCTGCATTCATATAAAAAGGACTACGGGGTTTTATTGTAATAGTTTCTTCTATTCAAATTCCAATCATTGTTACTCACCTTATTTGTTTATTCATTCACATAAAATTATAATAATGTGTTATCAAAATGAAACGTTTCATTTGCGTGTAGAATTAAACTGAATTTCTGTCGGAGATAATGTTATTTCCAGCCTATTCCATTTTGCAATCTGTATAAAGAAAATGTGCATATTTAGAGAAGAAAGTGCATGAATTGAGGAATCAATTGTAAATAGATATATTATTGATTGTCCCATTTATTGTTGTAAATAAGCACATTACTTCAATATTTAAACAGATTCCGAATTTGTGAATACTGTGAAGATACTTATAAAATCTATACAGTCCCGTAGACACCTCACGACCCGAGTTCTAATCTGAACCCAGAAAACAGAACGTGGTGCCCGTCGTGATAGTCTAATTACTAAGGCTATCGGACGACGAAGGCAGATCACGACACGATGTCGGTCGTGGAGTACCGAGAATTGCCGACAATAGCCGACCAGGTGTCCATTGTTGGGTATTGTTGTGGCGTTACACGCCTTGGACAATCACTCTCTCCCCATTGTTATCGGTACAAAGGTGGATTCCCACGGTTAGAAAGCTATGTTTGCAATCAATTGTTTCCGTTATTCTATCATTGTTTCTGATCTGATCTTGACTTTAAAAGGCATTGCACACGTGCAATACGCACTTGAATGAATCCTGAAATACAAATTGAATAACGTCGATCCATAAAAACGTGTAACGTCTTAAAACATATTGAATACTTTGACACAACTATGGGTTTATAAATTGAAATAAATACGAAACTGAAGAATTTTTATTTATTCAATGCCTTATTACATGTGAGGTACTTTCATACAACCGGCTCTCAATTTGACGATTATGGTCTGCTCAAAAGTGGTAAATGAATTATTCTAAGTGCATTGCTAAATACATTGTTATGTATGAGGTTAGTTATTCAAGTGAAGACATCAGATTCCAGACCTCGAAAGGCAGTGTCAGTTTTTATTTGTAACTGCTAAGTTTAATAAATATATGCAGACGAATGGCTCCATTTGCTCTAAATTTTATAATTGATACAATTTATTTACTGCTTCACAAAAAGCGACTGTTGTAGTTTCAAGGTAAAGTAGGATCATCCAGCAGACCCCGGCCCAGGTGCACGCCACGGGAAGTGTTCCTGGAAGTCGCGGAGGGAAGGAAAGGGAGGGTGGCCACGAAGAAGAGAGAGAGGGTCACTACCCTATCCTGGCGTGACGGATGAGCGCATTACAGAAATGAACGCGGTGGGGCGAGACGCACTATTTTTAACAGTCCAAAACGCTAAAAGGAACCAACCGTTTCCGGGTGAAATTGATGTGCCAGATTATACCACTAACTTGGTATTTTGTTAAAGTTACAATCCGAAATGGTTGTTTTAGTCATGCCTTCTTTCAATTCTTGCCATTGTTCTCTGAAGTAAAAAAGAATATTTGAATCATAATTCTTTTGTGTAAGACGTTGAATGTTACGAATTAAGTTTATCTCAAGAATAACAATAGCTTTGTATTATGTATTGAAACAGTAACGAGATATTGCCTAACCTGGTTTTCATAAAGAAAGGTTTCCTATATCAGCGTGTCCTATTCTATAGTGTGTCCACAAAGTCATGTCACACTTCTAAATAATTGTATTTACAATAGTATAAACCGCTTAAGAATGAGGTTAACATAGGATTAAATAGTACTTTTAACAGTTTGAAGTAAGTGTATCTGAACATGAGCACCATGAATCGCCCTACAGACACGTCCGAGCGAACATTGATCTCCCTCCTCCCATACTTTGATCAGGACTTGGCTGGGTTAACTGATTCAATCCCAGCTCTGATTTTTTGCTCTGAGAGTTCAATATACAAGTATGTTATGACGATGCACGTTTTCAGAAAAGTGAAAGGTAGCCTCATCATTAAAAAATGATGACACGGGTAACTCAACTAATAAAAACAAAACTTCATAAACAGCTGTTTTAATGTACATCTGTTTCTTATATTTGTGATCAATAGTAGATTAGTTATAAACAATTTATTAAAGGTGAATGTGAACACACTGTAGAATACACGACATGTATTCCTCAAAATCTATGTTTTAACGAATGATACTGTTACTTGTAATTCTATTGATAAATGTACTTTTTACTGCTAGATATTATTACCCAGCTTACCCTATCCGATTAATAATCGGCGTTCTGAGGTATCATGTATTACTTACTGAAATCATGACGTAAAAGACAAGCTGGAGACTTTACTATATTTCAAAATAAAATGTTTACTTTCAAATATAATTCAAAATGAATTATGATTTAAAATGTTAACAAGCCATACTATAAGAATGAAATTATTTATTCTGGAGACATAAGTAGTGTTATCCTGTATTAATGCATTATCTACACTACAGTTTTTGCGAAATAGATTTTGTTGTTTGTGTGTCGAAACCCATCGTTACGAACCGGCTGTAGAAAAACAACATTTCTTCATAAGTACAATGTCAAGCCTCACACACTTTTTTCCTTATCTTTTGTGGTAGAATTGTGGGAGATTTTAGATGTTATGAATAGACATACAACTTTTTATTACGTCCTTCTTGTGAAGTGCGTAGTTTTTTTAGAATTTAGAGATTAAAGTATTTAAAGTAATATCACAGAACTAATAGATGTCCTTGTACGTAGATTTCTAATGATTCTAGACTGAAACAGGGACATAAAAGTATTACAGAGGTGTTGATATGATTCTTAGGACTAAATCAAAATGTTTATCTTTATACCAGAAACTGACAATAATTTGAATAATATAGTGTTTAAACTGCAGTGTTGTGACAGTAAAACTGTGTATTTACTGTATGGGCATCGCGAAATTATTCTCAGGTCCTAACAACTTTTTCAGGCAATATTGCCGACCAATATCTTTTCTGTACGTTTTACATATTTATAAATATATCCGACAAGCCTTTAAAATTGTTATACCATCTGTATTAAACATGGAGATAAATCCTCGTCGTGAACCATCTCTTGATGCACAGACAGTCTCCAGTGAGCCCTTGTACGTCACCTTGTTCACTTCCGATATAGCTGACGTATATCCACTGGAGATAAACCGGTAAAGTGACGTTCCCTGATGGTGACGTTGACAGACCCACTGCGTCTGTCTGTCTGTCTGTCTCATGTCACTTCACACTTCCGGGTCTTGTCAGAGCGGCGCCTTTTGACAACCACTTACTCTATTAACGCATCGACTTATTGTCGATATATGAACGTTTATATTTGAATCTACCACCGAGCGTACTCCAGACTCTATATGCGGTGAACATCCCTGGTAGACCACGTGCACGAGTGTACTCCCAGAAAATTATCCCTCCAGGCAACGCGTCGATGCAACCCATTACTTTCAAGTGGTGGGTTGGGTCAAATTTTAATATTTTCAATTATTCAAAGATTAATTGGGCATATTTTGAAGCCGGTAGTGGAAATAGTTACGGGGGTTTTATCTAATTGTTCCAATTCCTTAAAACCGTTAAGAGTTATAATTTTAATCAAGTTATGAAAGTAGCATTTAAGGGAAGTTGGTATCTATGATACATCATAAGAAAACGCAGACATCATTCTCCTCCTATTTAAAAAATATCTGATTCTTCCCCAAAAGTTAACACATTGATAAGAAACTATATTTTTAGTGGTCATAAATCCTAAGTTTGAATTTACAAAAAGCAATTGCATATCTTTTCGCTAAAAGATACTACAAAAAAACACAAAGTGCAGCCTATCTTTCATTTTGTTGATTTAAGAATGTTAAGGTTTATCAACTCAGTGACAGTCGCCAGTGTATCATAAACATTGCAAAGGAAATTGTAACTGTCTTAGAAATTATAATAATACTCAAAATACTATTGTCACCATCATAACCAAACAAAGGATGTTATAGTGTATAGCAATGTAAAGTTAGGGGTTTACCATCAAATTGTATTACTGCGTTATTTTACGCTATAGATGTGATATTCATAATTATTCACCTAAGTACAATGTTTTACTGTGTGCACTGAAATCAATTACTCTAAATGTACCTAAGGGGATTATTGTAGATAATCCTTAATCTGTGACACAAGACAATCACTCCCCAATCCTCTAATAATTCTGGACTCGTCAAGCCAGTTGTTATCGGAGGTACCAAGTCTGTTCAGTGTCACGACCGATAAGTGATAAGCCGTCACACGGTCTATTTCTGGGAGCCATATGGCCTACTGGCCGCCCTCCGTGGGCTATCACTGGACCCCGTCACTCCGTCTAATGGACTGGATTGGGCTGCAGGCGAGGGTGTCAGGAGGATTAGTAGGACTCTGACATGTCTTGTCGAAAGATGTTCGTGTGAGGATGGCGGATTGGTGAGCCGTATTTCACAACAACTCTATTAATACGAGTACTCTAGGGACCGACGTAGTAAAGCAACCTGTGGGACGGGGCAAATCGTAAAGGCGATGGTGCTTATGCCACAGACTGAGAAATCTGTGACTTGCATGCTTCAAGTGCGGCCAAATATGGAAATACCAGTAATCGAGACTCGATATATTGCATAACCAGTACATCACGCGGTAGCCATGCACGATTATGCATCATTCCAAGACGTTCACTTTGTCGTGTATATCATTTCATAATTAAATTCCAAGGTAGTACTTGAATTAGACATGGACTATTATTTCTAATGTTTTATCATTTGGTCATCTCAAGACACTCTATGTCTTGACGCTTATTGTGTTTTTTGTCATACACTACCATCTGGTCATCTCAGAACGCTCACGATTCACTATCTAGTGTCATATTACATCGCTCATCGTGCACGACCATCTGGTCATCTCAGGACGCTCACATAAGGTTCACAATCTAGTGTCAATATTACATCGCTCATCGTGCACGACCATCTGGTCATCTCAGGACGCTCACATAAGGTTCACAATCTAGTGTCATATTACATCGCTCATCGTGCACGACCATCTGGTCATCTCAGGACGCTCACATAAGGTTCACAATCTAGTGTCAATATTACATCGCTCATCGTGCACGACCATCTGGTCATCTCAGGACGCTCACATAAGGTTCACAATCTAGTGTCAATATTACATCGCTCATCGTGCACGACCATCTGGTCATCTCAGGACGCTCACTTAAGGTTCACAATCTAGTGTCATATTACATCGCTCATCGTGCACGACCATCTGGTCATCTCAGGACGCTCACTTAAGGTTCACAATCTAGTGTCAATATTACATCGCTCATCGTGCACGACCATCTGGCTATCTCGGGAAGCTCATTTCTTCCAGTACATGGATATCTGGTCATCTGTCTCATTACTTTAAAAATTCGAATTAAAGCGTTCTACATTTACAATAAGAATATATGCAACGTGAACTGAAAGGCCAGCCACAAAAGTTAAGCAATTCTTTTCAAAGGAAACGATTTTTCGTCGTTTTTTGTGTGAAAGGTAGTGAACAAGCTCTGTTTAAAGAACTATTCATTAACTTGACATCAGCCACGTTGCGGACAAAAACTCCATAAAGACTTTTCCATTCTATTCTCATTCAGTCTCCTAAAAGGACTGCTCCCTCCTCCCTACGTCCTCGCTGCCCCGTGCCCCTCCCGCCACGCTGGCCTCGGGAGTTCCCCACGTGTTTCCTGGCCGGCCGAGACCGGGGAAGGACCCGCCTGCTGCAGCCAGAGCATGCAGACACTCGCCCGACATTTGTTCCCCCGGTTATTTAGAGCGTATTAATACGTCCATATGTCAGCGCCAACAAGCCATGCAACGGGGGCGACTAAATGTTACTTCCGGAACGGATATGTGTCCAATTATTCAAATAAGACGATATGATCGCGTGTTTACCCCGGGTCCAATTTGGGGTCGTTGTCTCCCCACTAACAGGATTATTGGGATTTTGGGAGGAGCCGGGGTAGTTCTTGTTGAGATTGGAGAGGATGATGACTCAATCGTCCTGGCCAAGGATTCTATGTTCGAGCAGTACGTCACAAGTTACTAGGAGAACAAGAGAGGAAGCAGTAGGAATATAAATAAGCACAGTCGCAATGTTGACTAGGCGGAGATGTTTCAAAAAGGAACATGTATCTCTCAATAATTTACAAAGAAAAGAGTAAACCACAAATAGTCTTTGAAGAGATTGCGTAGAAGAGAAGTTTGTTACAAGTCAGTGGCGTAACTAGGACGTTGCTTTGGAAGGGGGGGGGGTGTGAACCTGATTGATGAGAACACCACACACGAAGATTATGGATAAATCTGAATAAATTTAAATTTCAATTAAATTTCAATAAATTAGATATGCCTCATTCAAAGTAAAACCTTTAACTGCAGTATTTAACAAGTTGGATTGCTGTACGAATATTATTAAACAATGTTGGAGCTTTTTGGGAGAGTTCTATCCCCTTCATATGCTCCCATATGCTCCCTTAATTACGGTTACGATACTGTGGTCAAGCTTAACAAGGTGTGTACAATATAGCTAGGCATGTATCATAGATTATCCTACATTCATTAGTAATAGAGGTAAGAATGGAAACGATTTATCACGTTGACTTACATGTCTTAGGTTGGAGAGATAATCATTACTGTACAGTAATATTGGCGTATGTGTAGATGTTTTCGAAGATGAATATTTTATTGTTTCAATAGTTTCGAAAAGTAAGCAGCAATCGTTTAAAGCTCGTTACAGTGCGGTAGCTGTAATTTGCACGCGATGATTGAATAAGGGTGTGAGTGGATTGGCCAATTTTGTAGTTACCGCTGGTGGTATTGATTCCATCGCTGCGGTTAGTTTTTTTGACAGACGCAAGACAGATGGTCTGTTTTGTCTCCCAACTGTATTCGCCGGGTGGAACTGTTACAATAAAATCGCTTTCCCAAACAAACTAATACAGAGTTCAACTCTATTAGAACCGATTTATTTTTATTCCAGTTGCAATTACTCAAACATTTTAGCATTATCATTTTATTTGAATTTCAATAAACAAAACGTATTAGTATATATGTCAATGAGTTTTCATAGCTATTTGTTATAGAGGTTAGGATAGTTTACTGGAGTAGTATGAACCCGAAGTGATATTTAGTCGGATTATTGTAACTTGCCATCTGCACCCCTAGCCCTCTCCCGGTGTGGGGTAGCCCAGGGTTTTTTTTACTATAGGGAACTAATTGGCGGGGTGGAAACTATTTTGTTTGACTTCCCGGCGTCCCAGCTGCCGCTAATATTCAGTTAATCTTGATTGAATTTAAATTCTGTTTTCGGATAAATTGAATTGAATCCTAAAAGAACTTTTGATATCTTGTTACGGAAATATTTGTTACTGGGGATGGATATTATATTTTATAAAAAAGTAACATACGACTGTTCATTTTGTAAATTTACAAGCACAATGCACAGAGGTACTCTGGAAATACTGCATACCCAGTTCAGCGTAATTCCTATAATTGTATGTATAACACCCTCGTGTTTAGATATATTTTGTATTGAGGTTGTTCTTGTCTTTTGCTTTATGTTTTTGCTATGGAAGGGTAAAGATTTCTCAATCTGTATGTGCAGAAATTCGCAAAAATTGCGAATCTTCTCAATATCAAAATATTCTGTACGATAGCTTTCAGAGCTAACTTTTTTAAATTGTAACTGCTCTATCCCATACGAATATTACAAATATTTTCCGAAAACTGTTTTGAAACTTTCGCAATCTGTGATTTCCTCCGAAGAACTCGACATTGTCAGTCACACATCAGTCTAGTCTATTGGCTGCCTGGATCTGAAACTTTGAACTTCGATTACGTTCTGTTTCTAGAGCTTACGAAGAAAAGATTTTGAAAAATTAAGCATTCTAACAGCAAAAGACCTCGAAAACCCACGAATACTTCTTAAGTAATATAAAATTACAGAAGATTCGGGAGTGTGAAAATGTTCTTTCAAAATATGATTTTTTTCCAAACTTTAGAAAACCAATTTAGTACCTTTTTAGACTGAATTCTTATAAACGACTAACGCGTGTTCAAGGCGTGTTATTGTTTAAAAAACATCAATCAGTATTATGTTATGTGAGACGTGTCATCACTATGAAGGATTCTTGCTCTTCAACACGTTCCAGTGGTATTTGCAGTAAGGCATACTACTAAAAATGATTAGATCTCAATAACTAGTAGGGCTAAACCTATATTATCATGATTATCTAAGAAAATAAATCTACACTACGATTTTAACGTATAGCATCACTGGTCTTTATATTTGCCATGTTTAGTCTTATAGCAATATAAAAGTTTAAACTGTTAGCTTAATATGTTAACACTTGAACCCCCAACTGTGCAACATGTGTTGAAAGCACATTTGGCTATAAAAGCGAAACAAAGAAAGAAAGAAAGAAAGAAAATATTTATTTCCCAAAAATAAAACATAGTTAATACATAATAAACAATAACAGATATGTATACAATAAAGTCCTTGGCCTGCCAGGGTGTCGACCAGAAAAAATATGCTATAAGATTTACACTAAGATAATTGAAGCTCACAAAATTAAAATATTAATATTTACATAGACATCAATATAATCTAAAAGTTTAACTTAACTGTTTTCCTAGAATGTACTAAAATTAAAATAAAAAATAAAAAAACACGTTTTGGTTAACTAACATACTTAAAATACTCTCCCCCACATGGGTTATAGGCTGAAGAGAAAGGGAAATTAGAATCAGTTGATGTTAAGATGTAGCGTGAAATTACTAAAACAAGTATAAGAAAGAAGATGAGCAATGAAAAAAAATTAATAGAAATAAATGAAAGAAGACAATATTGATGTTTTTTTCTTAATATAGGAGAATTAAACTGACTGGTCATAATAGTTTCTTTAAATCATATTTGAATGTAAGATCCAAGTAACAAAAAGCAGACCTAGGAAATCTTATTTTCAGAACTTTAAATCAAATTTCGATCATATTAAGAACTTTGTAATATATCAGTCATGTTTGACGCAGCAGGGCAACCTTTAGACGATGACGATGATGATGATGATGATGGTTGGGTCCTTCTGAAGACCTCGGCGCTATGATGCTCCCCTACTGAACCCGTTACGAGCGAACCTTAAAAGTAGATTTGCTACTAAGACTATGTTTGCATGTTATAGACATAATACGTTCACAACTGTGAACTTGTTGAAATTATCAACCTTTTGCCCATTTTATGAGTTAATAATTATTTGTTTACGTTTTCCGTTACATAATTATCCTAACTATTTTTATTTTTGTTTGAGTTTCCAAGTTCCCGATGTATGAAAAGTCATTACTCCACTTACAAGCAGTAGTATCAACAGGTTTCTTGTGGTCACAGTGTGATATAAGTACAACGAACAGTATAGTACCACTGAGAACAGAGAGAGGATAGAGAGGACACTGCGGTCTCGTAATTCATCCGTCTGCCACCCGCCGCGCTGCTGTGGCGTTTGTTGTATTAGATTCCCGCAATTGTCATCCTAGATATTACGTTTTCTTTCATAACTCCGTACCGAGTTCTGTTGTTTTGTCTCTCGGAACATTTTTTGTCGAATTAGGATTGTAACTGTGATAAACTATCGGATTGTCTGCGTTCTTTCCGACTCTTAAAGGACAGTCGACTATATAAGAGACTTATGTATATCACCATCGTTTTCTAATCGCTACAAGATTGCCATATATCGTAACTTATAAGTAGTTACGAGTCCATTTTAATCAATGATTGTTTACAATTTAGTTTTAACAGTCACTTCTGATATTCAGATTCGATAGTTATTGATTACTCTATATGTAATCTTTTCTTAAGATTTTTAGTCTTTATTATTTATCTAATTAAATTCAATAAAAGAAACGCAGACTTACACACATGATGGTATATCCTAAAATTATCAATAGAACGATCTATTTTTGAAATATTGCCATTCATGATTTACTTTTTTACAACTTTCTCCCATCCCAAAGAAATTGTTTATTTGTGCTCGAAACTATGAATTCATCAATACCAACTTGCATATAAGCTTGTCTGATTTTCATATATATAAATTAACTTCTGATTAAATTGTACCGCACAACAGTCGTCCAACAATTAAATAGTGACATTCAGTTAAAAAAGAAACTAGTCTACAGTTGTGTTTTTTAATAGTGAGTTATTTGGTAATTTTGCAAACATAGATCTTTCCTCTAAGGCATAAAGACATGCAAAGTTCTGAATATAAAATGCACTAACTAGTGGCGTAAACATTGCTATAATTATAGGAGTTAATAACAACTGTTTATATCAGCCCCTCTCCTCCCCCCTCCGTCAAGAGCAGTGTTGGCCATTTCCAAATAGTGTGTTTACTCTGCGTGTTTGTTGTTGTCGGTTCCGTGTACTATAACTACACTTGCATGCTGTAGTGGGCCTGGCGGTCGCTGTCTAGAGTAGGCTATAGTACAAAAGTGTAAACAAATAAGTCAATAGTTAGCGGCTGGCTTTGGTCCAACCTGCAGAACTGAGTTGCCTCTACCCCTCCCCGTCCCGCTGTAACAGCCGACACTGCCATCTCGATATTGTACTCGTATTGCTTGTTACATGGTTTGTAAGTCCAAATTCACTCAGTATTTCAGCTTTCTTCACTGTGTTGAATATTTTTGTAACGCGTGTATATAATGTGAA
Organism: Homalodisca vitripennis; assembly: GCF_021130785.1. Classification (NCBI taxonomy): domain Eukaryota; kingdom Metazoa; phylum Arthropoda; class Insecta; order Hemiptera; family Cicadellidae; genus Homalodisca; species Homalodisca vitripennis. The sequence continues at coordinate 90,582,918 of NC_060210.1, forward strand.
GGCTTTACATAGTTCCACATTTGCGTCAGTCGCAAGATTCATGTTACTTGACTTTGACTGTTATCGTGATCCTGAAACATATCTTCATTGTCGGATTTCAAGGTTGGGGTGTGAAAATAACGAGAATACGATGTTTGTGAACTCACTAGTTTGACTAAACAGAATAGTAATTCAACTTGATAAAGATTCAAACAAAGGAGGAAGTATATGACTATTCTAAATCTGAATTTTTTGAGTTAAATGTGTGCTTAAAGCATATAACAAAATTAATGTAGATAACGGATACAGAACGTATAAGTATATTCAGGAGGAGAGATGTTTTAATCATTACAGTGATGAACAGTTCTTTATTATTTTGACTACAAGTGTCGTATAGTGCGGTGCGAACACTCTTGGATTCGTCAAGAGTCGTAATATTCCACGTGGTACCGTCGTACGATCATAGGGTACCGGCGCACCAAAAGTATTACGTCACTTACCGAATCCAAGCGCCTCGCACTCGCACTCACAGCCTCCATGACCGCACTGCAGTCTGAATCATGCCTGTGTCCCCGATGTGTACTGATCAGGTTGTATAATTATATCATAATTAAGTTATTGTTGTTGCTTACGTTACCTTCATAGAACAATAAAAGATTAGTCCCAAGTACGATGTTCTTATGAAATAGAAAAGCTACAATTCAAATATATATATATATATATATATATATATATATATTGCTATATCACATTTTAGTCAATGTGATAATACATTAAAAAAATTCTAATAAATGAAAAGTTAAATAGTAGTTCTGTTCGCCATAGTACTAGTTGATGACTTGAATATCCAGGTAGCAGGGTTGTGGCGACATTTGGTAGTTAGTGTACGTGTAGTGGTAAGGGTTCATAATAATTAATCCTCCGGATAGAGATTAATCCTCTGGTAGCTACTTGTGCAACACTATTATTTCATAGATAAAGAAAACATTCAACAAGACAGAATGTCAGTTTTTGGGCTCCAATCGATTGGGTTCGCCTAGTTGAATCAAGATCGCGCTAGTGTCTAAGTAACTTAGGCTCGCTGCCGCCAGAGTCTGAAAGTGAAGTAGTGTAACTATAGCTTCGCAACTGTATATGAACTTCGATTTGATGAGTTACACAAGAGATAACTCATCCAATGCTATAAATCGAGGCACAAAAAAGTGCCATCTGTGGGGTGAGAGGTCCAAGTAACTCAGGTAGTAAATATTTGAACGGGAGCAATAAAAGTTGTGTAGCGCTGCCCTAGCGTGGGACCTCAGAACTAACTGAAATAATACGAACCCGTCCGTATGGTAGGTCCTATTTATCTCATAAATTTATTTTCAACAGCTTTTGATAAAATTGTATCAATAATAAGCGCACGAATGAGGATTGGACTGTCCATCCTCAAAAGGATTATTTAACGATCTGCCTTCAATACTTAAAGAGGGACTTTAAAACAGTTTAAACACAAAAAGCTCAACAAAGCTGGAATGCCTGAGTTTTAAACAGACTAAGGGTAAATACTGAATTGTAACTTTCCCGCTCGTACGCTAGATCAAACATTTACTCCTGCCCGCGTCAGCATGCCTGGCGTTCCGATACTTCTCCAGGGATTCTCTTTTTTATATGATGCACGGCATACACATGCATATTTTCCTACGCATAAGCAGGCGGCCATATTTAATTTAATACTAATATTATGTTATTATTTGAGGCAAAATTGGTAATATTATTACGGAAGGCTAATTGACAATCCATTTGACACGGAATGATTACAATTCTAAATGAAATGAACTAAGGAATTTGGCTCTTTAATTCGCTTTACTTCAGTCTGATCGACCTTTCCAGTTGACCTCCGAGGCTATGTAGCCTACGTACTAGGCAGGTGAGGAAATAACGCTTTTCCTGATTGTTGCCTATTACTCTTTAAACAGTCGTTGCTAAGAAAGATAAGTTAATCATTAATTTTATATTGGAAGAACAATCTTAAAGCACTCTCAAGGAACGTTATGGCTGTCAAAATGATAATAATATTTCTCAAAACCGTTATTGTGTCGATTTCTAAAGTACTTTTGATTTACTGAAAAAATTCGATTTCACCGACTTATCTATAATTACGTGGCCTCCACTTTAGAGAACATTATAACCAAAGTTATTGAGGAACTATATTTAAATTTCTAACGAAAGCGAGAACATTGTAAACACTACTGTCTAGATTCTCCAAAATTCTGCCCTTATATTACTTATGTTTGTATTGCAGTAAAACATACTAAACCTAACAGACAGTAATTTCAACAACTTTGTACAAAATTTCATCTATTAACGAGTATTCACTAGTCGACTCAACGAATATTTCACTATGACCTGCCGATAAAATGAAACCTTAAAATGGAAGTTGCGGTCTTATACGCAACTCGAAGGTCAAAGGTTATCCTCTAAGAATAAGACAAATGTGATTACCGGTAAATATTATAAACTGCATCATGTAAGAGTTGCACAAAATACTCTGGATATATACCTGCATCAATATTGCGTTATACCGCATCTTCAATACAGAACATGACGTTTTCCAGTGCTTCATGGCGCAGAACACTCGTCGCGTTTCCGTATAAGGTATGATTGTTACCTTGGCGGGAGCTTGCTCACAATGGCGGTCGGAACACCTGATTTCCGCTCCCTTTTTTGGTATCTTGTGCTACTTCACGATCGGAAGTGCCGTTACGTTTCTTCGATCACATTGGTTTGTTTTAGAAACGTATTTTTTGGGATAATGCCATTACAGTCATATTGCTGAAATGTAAATAATAAATCATATTATTTTCTACATTTAATTCCGATAACGTATTGATTGATAGTTCTTCTGAAGTACAATAAAATAATAATTATCTTGAAAATATGGTATAAGAAGTTAGTTTTCAAATCCGCAATTCAGATCAATATAACGATCACCACCTTAATAACTACGTGTATGTTACTGACCTAAATATAAAAAATCTGCTTGGAATGACTACTCGTACTCAGATTGGAAGAGATTTGGAACAATACAGACATTTCTTACCAAAACTTATGCCATGAAGGAGAAATATCGAGCACGATTTGTCTTCTTTTACTGATACTATCCTACTGTGAAACTAAATATTAAGCTAAAAGAATTTACACGTCGATGTACTAAATTGGTTCGAAGAGAAAGAGTTCCAGACAACAGAATTTCCCAACTTTGATCTAACATTTAAGATGAATATTTAGTTTCTTCAGAATTTTCAGTATACTTGTTTGGTAATTGTCCAGGTGGACAAAAGAATACCGACGAGTCCAGATAAGTCAGGTATGCCAACGGAACGTGTCCAGCAGCCAAATATACCCACATCTGTTGTCTGGGCCGCACTCCACAGGTCCATGATGTGATCTGTCTCTATGTTTAGCCGTTGTCGTCGCTCTGTTTGTGATCTTAGCTTTGTTTTGTTTGTTTTCCCTCATCTACCCCGGTCATGTCCGCGTTGCTCTAGACCACCCGGGATATATAAGCTTGATCTGCTAGAGAATCAGGTGTGAGAAAATTCATCTTACGGTCACACATTCAGTCCTTGACGTCCAAAAATGAGTATACGAGTAAAAGTAGCGTCATGTTAAGAACTACAATGAAAATCTCAAAGATGGGCGTGCTTATACTAACCAAATAAATACGTTCTTTTTACCACTGAGATTATTCATAATTCTTCATAGAGGATTGGCCTGGTCTATTTATAAAGATTAAGAAGCCCTCAATTAACATGTAAGTAATGTCATAGATTTCTTGAATTTGCTATGTATAACCATGACAGGATCCTCCAAGCCTCTGTGAAAATTTTGTACAGTCTGAGTTAGTCCTTTAAGAAAGTTCAATGCTAGAGCAATCAATTCCACATGTCAAGTCACCCGCTAAGCAGTTATAGAATCACCAGGCGGTAAAATTAAATCAAAGTAAGCTCTCACGATTCAATGTCTATTTTTAAACTACTAGGGTGAAGCTTGGCTCCCAGATGTCGGTTTTGACAATCAGCTGGTCAGTGATAGACGTGTGTGACTGATTGCTTTAATTACAGCGATGTCATTGCTCCGCTAGCCTTGCGCTTGCTGTCACGGTCACGGCTGACGACCTCGTTCTCGCTGAGGTAAACCTCCAAGTATCGATGATGTCATCGTTGGGTAGTCGAACTGGTCATATTTTACTGGCATTCTTCATCATTGCAGTTCATACTATAGTATTGTACTTAAAACGCTTTAAACAGTTCAAGACACTGTTAAATAGCTTAGAATCCCCTAGGGAATTGCTCTTAAGTTGGTCAAAGGTTTCGCCTGTTGTTACGCTTGAAATTCAGGGATTACTTTGAGCACAAAGCATTTTTCCCTATTTAGAACTACTGAAGATGTATTTTGGGTCTTGGAATTCAATACAGTTCTAGTATCATAGTTATAAAACCAAGAATTCACGTGATGCTGAACAATGTAGTTTCATAATAGTTTCTATTGAAAGAGGAGTAGTGCCCATTAGTCTCCATCGTACTAGTAAATTTCAAATTCTCTTTGTAGAGCATTCCCAAGATCTCGATTGTTAGTCTTTAAACGTTTTATCTGTATCAATCAGATCATAAAACAATAGAGTTGTGACGAATGTAATGCACTGTGCAAAACCGAAATTTGTTTAATCGCATTTGTTAAACTTGTTTCATCTGCTTTAGCATATCAGTTGATTAAGCAGGAGGAAAAGAGAAATATTTTAATTTATGGGTTGTGTCTAATTAATAATTTGATCCGTCTATTCCTTTAATTTCATTCCAGATCAAAACTAACCAACTAAAACGGGATTCAAAGCAATTGTGACTTTGACCATGAGATCGAGATTCAAAAGGTTTCCCTTTTTTTTTGAATGTGTGTCTCCACTCTTTGTTCACTCAATCCACTGATAGTTACAATGACAGGAACAATGGGAGTACACTGCACACACCGACTTCGACCGGATACTCCCGTGCCGCGTCATTGCCCACGGCCTGCGGTCTGCCTGCCCACTGCTTCCGCCCTGCTCTCGCGGACAGGTAGGCTGCCCGTGCACGTGTATCTGGCTGTCGGCGCGGCTCGGTCAAATGGGACTGATACATCCTAATTAAACATAAATTGGTATCTCGTATTGGGTCTAACAATGTACCAGACCATGTAAACATGACACTACTAAGTAGTCCCTCAACTAAATTCATAATTGTTAAACCCTTGTAATTTATAATTAATATTAATTGTTTGGCAACAACTGCAGATGACTTACACGTAAATTTACAACTTTTTTGATGTGTAGGCCTACTATTTAACTCTAAACGAGAAAATTTAAGTAAGTTAAGGATATTGGCGTCTTGAATAATTAAATAGTGCACTTATTGTACATATGTATTCACTATTCATATGTCACTCCTTTTGTGGCTTAAACGTTGCCTTAATTATAATCGTTATATTATTAATCATTAATTATAACTCTGTTTCTCCTGTTCTATTGAGAACGGGATATGAACCTTGAACCTGAGTAGAAATGGTAGACAATCACACCCAAAATATCTAGTTACCAGCTATACGCTATAGGTCGTAAAACTAAAACGCGAGTGCTTTTCATGTTTACTTTTTGTTATTATAAAATTTTATTAATTTACATTTTTTTTAAGGTCATGGGTATTGTCCCATAACCAATAGGTGTTATGCAATTATTCAACAAATATGCAGACCTGTAATCTCTTACGTTAAAATTCCCCAGCATGAAAATACCTTTCGCAGTATGTTGGATATAGTGATGCATGTTATAGGCTTTTGCATGATGCATCATCAAACATTTTTGCTGTGGGTTGGTGATAAATAATAAAGATTTTGCCATTTTAGGCGTTCTTTAATATATTTTGAATGCTGTATTAATGTGTTAAAACTCATCAAATTCACCTTATTATAAAAAAAATGCAACTTTGGTGAGACTAGTAGGAATAAAGTCTGTAGCGTCTTAAAACAGGAACAGTTAGTTGAGAGGACTTAACTATTTCGGTCAGGCGTTAAAGGACGTAAGACAGTTGAATAGTTTACATACAATCGCCTCACGGTAGCCAGACATAACCTCAAAATAGTCCAGGAGTCGTCGACATCTGTTTAGTATAATCAGCTGTTGGAGCATCAGCTGTTCTGTTCTAATCACCTGGCGGGCTTCTGCTTCTGGCCGGACCGGAACTACATTTCTTTTACCTTACGTCATTTTAGTTTTATTTTGGGGAACTTCCTATTTTAAATGGAAACATTTTGAAGTGCTCATCATATAATTCACATATCTACATTACTGCTAACAGACTGATACATAAATTTTGGTACAATTGTTACATGCATTATTTAAACATCACAGCATCTAATGGTGTTCCCAAGAATGAAGGTTTTAGGTTATTTTCAGTTTTTTACTGTTAGAATATAATTATATGAAATTTATTTTGATAAATGGATTTTAACTTTTTTGCACAATTAATAAAAAAAATTGGATTTCCGTTTAGTTTAACAATCAACATATACGTTCCTCAATTATTTAATATCTGATAGTAAAACAATGTGACTCTAAACATATTTTCTTTTAACGAGCTAGTTTTTATGTCCCTAGATTGTGTTTTGTTACTAAACTGTTTTGTTAAAGTTGGTATGAAACTTTTAAATGACTGCCAATTTTAAACTGGTAAAAATATATTTTAGCAGTAAATAAGGTTATAGCAATTTACAACAAACCGCAACTCTATATTGTTAAAACTATTTCGGAGCTATGGAGTTTTTGGAAAAAACAGACAGGGAGTAAACTAAACAATACATGCCTAATCTGAAATGGCATTTATTGTTTGGTTTAATCATCCAGTAAAGTTTGATAGAGTACTTGACTGAGCTTAGCGAAATCTATTACTCGTGGGGCTGGCAACATTTACTCTTCTGTCTGTCTGCAGGATTTCACGAGAACAAATTGAACTGTAAGCTTGAAATTTTGCATTAACATTCACCGTATATAGGCAAGATCGAGTTCGATGATAGCACATGTTTGTCGATGGGACTTGCCAGGGTTTTAGCGAACCCTATTACTCAGGAGGATATCTCGAGATGTTTTATTAGGAGACACCCGGTGGGGGGGGGGCTAAGACTCTGTCGGTAGTTACGGCCCTGGCACGCTACGGTGACATACCGACAGATAGTCGAGTGGACCATTACCATCTCCAGTGAATGGTGGGACAGGAAACGCTTACTGATGGTAATTGTGCCACTTGACCTGTACCAGACGGCTTTGTGGCGTCAGGTCATTTCTGCGTCTACATCTGGACATCTAGATGTACAGATGTGTTGATTTCGCCTATTCCCGTGCTCTTCTCTGCAAAAATGGTCGCCTTGTAAAGCTGTTCCGAATTGATTAGTTGCCATTGCAACTTAATTAGTTGTCATTTATAAACGCGATTAATTAGCAAGGATTATGCTTAATTGGATTATCCATAATTCTTTATTTTCCACATCCATTGTAGGAATTCAAGTCAAAGACAGCTGAAATACGGTGTACATTTTGAACACAGAGACTTGGACTTTACATTATTTACTTAATTTCAAATTTAACTAATGCTGATGTCAGTTTAATTTTCTGTTCAATAAGCAGTCTTTGTGATTATGCTTAATTGGATTATCCATAATTCTTTATTTTCTACATCAAGAAGTTGTAGGATTTCAAGTCAAAGACAGATAAAACCATATTTTGTGTATATTTTGAACATAGAGACTTGGACTTTACATTATTTACATAATTTAAAATGTAAAAATGTTGGGTAGGATTTCAAGTCAAAGACAGCTGAAAACATATTTTGTGTATGTTTTGAACATAGAGACTTGGATTTTACATTATTTACATAATTTAACACGTAAAAATGTTGGTTAGTTTAATTTTCCGTGCAATAAGCAGACTTTGTAACAAAATACCTTTACGGGCGTGCGAATTCTTTAACACGAAAATTCGTGATAAGATCACGAATATAGTTCGCTATATGAAAGATGATACAGTGAGCTAACCCTGCTTCAAAGGGATCGTTAGGAGAACACAAAGATGTAAATTGAGTGAAAAGTAAAGTTATTCAATTGAAGTAATAGAGTATGGAAATGTTCCAAAGGTAGGAAGAAAGCTTACGACGGTTTTGTTCTCCTCAATTCAAACATCATTTCTCGTGCTCAAATACTACACATGCAATTTATGTGCGTATCCCATAAAGAAGTTAAACATTTTTCACTGGTTCTTAATAGTTATATTACTTTTTAATGCCATTTTGTAAAAGGAATCTCATACAAAAGTGGGGTTCAAACGAACGAAAATGATATACGCCTATTTTAAGGATTTAAATATTTACATTCAATGCTGAAGAGAGTGACACCTGTTAGTTACCTATGCACCTTGGATAAAAAATCCTAACAAGGGAAGTAGGCCTATTAAAAACATTACCATAATTAAATTCATAACAAGAAGCCTAAAAAGTCTTAATACGCCCAGAATGCACTATTTTTTTACGTTCAGTTGATGATAAAAGGGTCCGACCTCATTAATATGAATGAGTTGTTTTATAAAACACTCAAGCCTACTTTTAAAGGTCTTCGTTTTTTTTCAAACACACTGTTTTGCGTTTTAAATAGTTCATATTACTTAGAGTGGGGTAGTCCTGTAATCCTTCCACTTGCAGCTCTGAGGTTGAGGAAAATTTTAGATACAGGTATTAATATTGAAATCGGCCTATTCAACTATTCAAAACTATTTAACTGATTGTACTTAAATTTTACATAGACATTCTTAGGGTCCCTGGGATGAATATAGGCCTATTCCTATTTCGAAAATCGCTTGAGGCTACGTCCCACTGGTCTTTAAAACAGTGAAAAATCCCGTCTTGGTATCTAAAGTTGTGAAATATTAATTGACAAAGCCTGTTAAATATAATCAACTGTACTGTGCAAACGTTGTTTTATGACAGCACAACCATTTATTTTAATTAATTTAAACATTATTTTCAATTATTTTAGATTTATAGTGTGTACATTTTCTAAGGAGTAACCATTAGTTTTCACGCCGTTTTTTAGAGATCAGTGACTAGGTAAGTGTACCTTCTACTTAGAAAGCTATATAAGCTATATAGCTTTCTGATTCAAATTCAAAATCTGACTCCAAAGACTCCATTTGAAGCAGTCGGCAAAAGTTCGCTGGCCTGAGCTTTTTGAACTTATGTACCAATTCCAGCTCTGAATGTTCTAAATCATTAAAAATATTTTTCAGTTCATTAAAAATACACACACGTAAAAAGTGTCACTGTTAATGTACTTAGCATATGACTGTGCGGTTTTAGTAAATGTTAAGTATTAGATATTATATATGGAAGACAATATTGCTATCTGACTGTTAGTATAAAACACATCTTAGTTGTCTTTTGAAAGAATTAAGATTTTCTTATCTCTGATATATATTTTCTTGATTGGGAAAAAAGGAAAAATTTACAATTGCCATACATGAACACCTTTTCACGTATTTTCTTGATCGTGGCAAGAAGGCAAACTCAACATTGGCGTCGGAAATATAATTCTCTCGAACCAGAAGTGCTTAAACTGGTGCAAAATCTACGATATTGCGTGCGAAACCGCGGGTAAACTGCTAGTTAAGCTATAAAAGTGTTTAGCAATGAATGCCCTTATGGGGGAAATCTATAGCTGTCACACATTTTACGCATCCTTCATTCAGTAAAAGACATATGAGTGGTATGTCAGCACAAGGTGATACTGAAACTGATACTACTACATTTCCGCCGTCGTTTGAGCGAATCCCTCAGTAGTCTGCTACCGCTCGAGGACTACCCTGACATTGTAAACAGTGCCCGTAGTTAACTCGCCGAGGTAAATGTGTCGGTTACCGAATGGTAAATATCAGTTTGTTGGCCAACTCAAAGCCATATGTATACATTAGACCGCCATATGGAAAGTGAAAGCCTTGGCCGATTCCCAACGCTGTAGCCTCCTTGTAAACACATGAAATCAACGAGTCACGTTCAACTTGCTGGGCCGTGGGTTTCCCTTTCACCCACCACATCCCTGCCGTACAATTTTCTCTCGGTTCTTTATCAGATGCTGTTTCAAGTGACTGGACGAAGCGATGGTGGGGGTAAGTACAGCGTAAACACGGAATTGATATATGGCACGACGTAAAGATGAAATTTAACGCATTAACGTCAAACTTATTTAGTAGACATGGCTTATCAAAAGGGGGTGTAAAGTTATTTTTCTGTTATAATATCAATTTTATAAATACATTTTAACCATGTAATTTTTTCCAATACTCAGTGTTTCCGAATGCTTACAAATTTCCAGGTTACGTATTCACCACATCGAAATGTTATGTTTTATATGAACTTCTGGTTCATGCTCCAGTATATTTTTCGTCTAGAATCAAAGCCCTCCAAATTATCCTCCAGAACGACATTAAATAATCTATTAAAATTCACGGCAGTTGATGTGGGTGTTTTGGTCCAAGAACCGAGAACCATTTTACGTTGTATGAACACACGGCTAGGATTTTCGAAATCGATGGAGAAACTTTTCCTAAGAATGAAATCGATCGTCAACTACGCTAGTTTTCGTGGAGATCGAAATGGGATGCTGTGAAAAGGGTTAAACATATGGAATAATAATTCCTTTCTTCAGATTATATTTTTTTTTAGCCAGACACACTTGAAACAAACGAATAGACACATAGATACATTTTAAATCAGCGTCAGATAACTATAAGTGGCGACTTTCGTTCTGACTATTGGTAAGAGTATCATTTATTACGATCAATTATACAATCAACAAATTTGGCTTACATAGGTTCAGTACAAAAAATAAAATAATGATCGATTCTAATTTCAATAAACGTTAGCAGAAAGTAGGGCGTTCGTTAGTGCATCTTTTTAAAGTCAAAGTCTGACTGAAATATTTATTGAGATTTCATCTTCGACACTTTAGTTGGACTATGGGAGGTGCTTGGAATTTCTACCCGACCAGGCTTCTCAGCTGATGGTATCGGGATGGGTACGTGGCGCCGCGTGCCGCCCACACGCGTGTTAATTTGGCTGCACACACGCCTTTATCTCGCTCGTTTTGATAAATTGAGGCTGCCGTGTGATAGCATCTGACAACTTGTCTGAGATACATACGTATAACGAATTAGACGTTGCAGCCCGTTCTCTCTTCCATAACGGACTTTCTGCAGGTTTTCAAGTTTCTTTCCCCCGGTCTAAGTTTGTCAATGAATGAATTGTCTTTCTAATACCTCTAACAGTGAACGAAAATGGTGTTGGGAAAGGGAGGAGCAGAAATTGTGTTCAATTTCTACGAACAAAAAGACATTTTTTGTTCGTACGATATAAAGAACTTTTTTAAAGATATAAAATACAGTATATTATAATATTCATACACTAAATTTTATACAGGGAGGTGTCTTTTGTTTGCGCCCACTTACTATTTTCCTGAGCTTACATTTGCTTGTGTAATTTTTAAATGGAAATTGCAAAACAGATTTTGTCATTATTTTTTTAACTTTATTGATTGCTTCCTTTGTGACTGTATAAAAGTTTTTTTATATTTTATACTAATGATTATACTTTTGTTTCGTTAGTCCTGAGCGTTTGCATTTTACTGTCGAAACAATAATCACAACATCAGAACATCAAAACTTGTTTTGTTCTGTTAGTTTGCATTTTACTGTCTAGATAATAATAATTGAACGAGAACATGAAATGGTGATTACATGAATCTCAATGAATCGACTGTATATCTTCTTACCTGGAACTCCTACCATCGACTAGCTTATCCATAGTTCTAGTGTCATATATTCACTTTAAGGATCCAAATCTCTGAACTTACGGGACAAACACAATATTTATTAATTTGGTTGTTTAAAAACTATTTATTAATTGTTGACGTATTATGTTTCCATTTAAAATTTGAAAATGTATAGGTTTCTAATTTTAACCTGGCATTAATGCCAGTAACGACCTTGTTATAGACCACCATGTTGCCGTGATAAGCGCCCAGTCTACAGAAGACCCGCCGCTGCTATCTTGTCCCTAGTAAAAAACAAATCACTTGAAATACTGACCTTTGATTATAACTTCCGGTTTCTCCGTCGATTGAAGTATGTCAGTAGACGTTACTCAATTCCTCGTGGTTGAGTAGCTAGAAGAAATTGCTTGTTTATCAGTATTGTAAATTTATAAGAAATTTTGTCGTATTTTATCACATGCATTGATATGAGTATAATAAAGTTTATTAAGGTGGCATTAACATAATCTTTCCACCAATGGTGACATGTACCAATAGGTGTTTATGCCCATAATAATGTACATAACTTTATGATGATAATACCCTCCCTCAACCTTAAGTTACAAGTTATCAAAGATCCCCTTGTAAACCAACTCACTCCTTCTTAAAAGATGTTTTATATAATACACGCCTAAAGCTTTAAATACGATTAGTTGTTTTAATGGGTTAAATATGTGTGTTATCATTGTCTATTTCTATGTATTTTATAATTATTCTTGAAAACGACTTGAGCTAAGACTAAAAGTCGATAGTCTAAGAACCATAATTTTTCTGAATAGTTGAAAGTTAATGTAGCGTTTGAGTATGAACAAAGTTTTGATGAATACAAAAAGACTCTGTGACAGGAATCAAAAACTATATCTTAAGTTGATGAACATTAAGGACACATCTTCTATATCTCAACCTTTTCTAGTGTACAGCATACGAAAAAATAATGTATTTCGTGGTTGAACCCCACAAGTTAAATTAGTGTTCTAATAACCGAAATTGCGGGGTGGCGCAGACTACCGAAGCCCGCACTGATGGCCAGTGGCAATTCCAACAGGTATGTTCCCGACCTTAGATCACGTCTAGATCTTACAACTTTTCCGACATCAGATCACATTGGACGACGAGCTTCGGTGTTGCATCAAGATAGTACCTAAATTCAAGCTCAGATCATGTGAAGTATGATCTTTAGCTTTTTCTATTAATAATACGCAGTGCGTATTTACCTATAATAATAATAAATGATTTATTGCGTAAAACATGAAAACAATGTTATAGCAATCGTCAAGTTGCTTAGCTAAAATTTTGCATTCATTCCAGCACCGAAGTCCCACTCAAACATACAATTTTTGCGTTCACTCTCTCTCATTCATTCCAATTTATCCACCACTTCCCCGGTCAGTCAACCAAATAAGAAGTCTCCCAATTGTGTGCCATAAACTTGTCTATAGTGTAGAACGCGTATGTAGTCAATGTTGTTTTTAGACGAGTTTTAAATTCTTCAGCATGGGGACACTTTTGATCGAGTTCGGCAAGTTGTTGACAATTCGAACTCCTGCCTGAGAAGGCAAACGCTCGTGAGCTACCGTCCTTTGTCTCCCAGTTCGGTAGTCATCTCTGCCTCTAGTTGCATAAGAGTGTAAATCACTACCTCTTATTTGTTCACATTTGAATTTGAAAAAAAGAAACGTTTCCAAGATATAGAGACAAGGTAATGACAACAATTTTAGATTTTTGAAAGCTGGCCTGCACGACTCTCTTCATTGCAGTTTTGCAATTATTCAAACTGCTTTTTTTTTAAGGATGACAATTCTGGAAAAGTTTGCGCTTGTACCTGATTGTATAGCCTAATAACAAGTTAGTATATTGGGACAGAGTGGCCTCCGAATAATATCAAAGTACCATTAAAGTTAATATTTGTATTTATAAGAATAAAAGGACCTTTAGTCGGGAACAAATTTTAATTGACCTAGAGTAATTTCTTGCCAGCGAATGAGATGTTCATTATTTTGGACATTGGAGATCGAGATTTGTTTGTCATTGTTAATGTTGTTCCTTCTCAAGAATTTTAATAATTGCTTTTATATTTTAGTTTGTTACAGGGGTCATAGGAAATCCACACGATATATTTACTAATACAGAATGTGGATGCACTTGCCGCGTCAATCAGACGTCTTATATTATGCAAACGTGTGTGCTGAACGTAAGTGCCGCCGCAGGTGGGGCATATTATTTTATGTGCCAGAAATGTTTAATTAAAATCTTAATCAAGTTGGGAAAGGGTTGAGGAATGTGGAGGGGTGACGTCGGCACGGATGGTGGGGAGGACCCCCTCCACCCTATAACTCTGGAGATTGCTTTCATTCCATTATCTCAAGTAGGTTACGGTTTTGAAGGTTCTTGTCTCTGTAGAATCTCGATCGATGTGTCAAGATCAACCTCTCAAAGACTGCCCCAAAGTGTTTTAACTTTTTATGGAGATTCTGATGACTCGTCATTTCCTCAAAGGGATGATTTGAATCTGCCCTCTCTTCTTTCTCGTTGATGGTTAATCTTTATGTAAAGATTTATAAAAGAAAAGGCAATTTAATTTTTCATTCCGGTCTCACAACTTGTAGCAGATCTGAGGAGTCTAAACTTATACACAGGGAAAGTTTCCTTTAAGTGCGAACACTGTCACGCGTGTTGTTTTACAATAGACCTAGATTAGTTTTGACCTAAGGTACTGACATAAAATGCTATAGATATCACTTAAAATTTATTAATGTTAAATAATTAGAATAATTTTTTTTAGTTTACTTTATTCTTATTTAACTGTGAAGCTCCCAGACAGACTTAACAGACATTGTGTCAGCCTACTAAGTGATACGCTTCAATGACGCTCAGTCAAATTCCATGATTGGACATGCAATATCATAGAAATCATTCATGTGTACGTAGAAATAAAGATTCATGCAAGATTATAATCTGCAGATGAATTTTAGCGGGGTTATAGAGATATCTTGCTACATAAGGCATTCACATTTTTGTTCATTAGATTAGGTTCAAGAGCATTGTTTAAACAATAAAAGTTCCAGTCAGGCAGGGAGGGCAATACAACGCGAGAGTGCGCTGGAGTACGATCTTGTTACCAACGTTTAACATTGATTTCCACTCTTTGTTTTATTTGTACTGTATGAATAAGCTACGAGTCTTACTATATTACATGCTTGAACGCAGCTTGTTTGCAAATTTATTTATTCTATTTTCTCGTTGTCATTAGGGTTAACTTTAAGATTAATCTAAAAATATTTGCAAACGCACAATAAAATCCCATGAAGTGACATTTACCATAATAGAAATCAGTGTTACTAATGTATAAGCTTCATTCAAACTTTGAAGTCTACAAGTCAGTTTGTTTTCGAGATATCCAATCCCAAGAGTGATAAGCTTCACTAACACGCAATCAATATAGACTGCAGTTTGGCGTAAGTGCTTCAGGAAAAGGACTACATATGTAGTATATCAAGTTCCGGTCTGCTGTAATACTGCCTACCACCTTATGTGGGACTATCCACTGTGTGTAGCTGGGATAGTCGCCTACAGTAACAAACTGCGATGCAAGGTAATCAATCGTACAGACAAACCTGATGCAAATATGTATGAATTAAATCAGTGTCCACACTGACGCATCAGTTCACCAGTATCTAAAGTGAACTGATGTATATAACTGAGGTATATAGACGTTTTGCATATGTAGATTCAAATGGTTGAGGTTCCAGCTATTGTTGTCTTAATTTTAATGGAGTCGTATTTTCCACAGTCAAATACACTACAAAACCAAAATCAGCTGTAGGTTATAATATGTATTTTTCTTTTGGAAACTAAAAATTTCCAATGAATACTGTTCCTAATGTGAATGTCAATATTCAGTCAACAACACATGTATAACGGGTATAAATAAGTTATCTCATATAAAATTTATATGAGTATAATTGATAAAAAATTTAAAATGTTTATCATTCCCCACTCATGTGAAATAATTAGACCCTGTGGAGCACCGGTGGTAAATTTGTTATTGGTTCAAATGACTTGAATAATGCAAGTTATGCGTTTCCATGTTAATATCAACTAAGATTTTAAATTAGAGATCGCCAAGAAATACTTTTCGTGAGACGAGGCAGTTCCTGTTGTCACCACTCAGCCTAAAATGTGTCTTTCTGCAATTTATAATTGACTACGTTATACCTGGTCGTAGGTTTCTAGCTTTTAACTTGATGATGTGAGAGCGCTGGCTGATAACCAACCGTTCCTGGAAGCCCTCTTTTATCATTCGACCCTGTTATCGATGACTGAACACATTAATATACGCCAACGTTCACCCCAACAAATATAATAGCATTTCAGCCTTTCTTAACTCTTCAAGTTTAAAAACTGCATTACATTTAATGGTTACGTAATCTTGTCTACACTGATTTGAATAATATTACACCATCGGGAAAACATTTATTTGACTGTATAAAGAATCAATTCAGATAAGCCATTATCATGTACATAAGTACTAGTTAATAATACTGTTTTAAAACGTTATAGTTTGATTTTAATATTGGAAGATTATTTAGTAGGTGAGTCAAACATGCGATATTGATTAACCAATAATCATAGACTTTGATATCCTTAAGCGGCGGCTTCTATTCAGTTTTAAACAGGTGAAAATGAACCGATCCCGAGACGGCCTGGTGACGTTCAGCACTCAGTCAGTTCCTAGAACTTGTCTTCTGCTTACTTGGAATAATGAGTAAAAAGCATTTAATTTTTGTTAATAATAAAGAATGTTTATCGTTATTAACAAATATTATACTCTTTTATGGCTTAGCAAACTCTCTAAACGTTATCAGCAAATTGTTTATGCAGTAGAGATACTAATGGTATCGCACATGTTAGAATCTTAGGAGAAACATTCTTTGTGATATAGTGAATTAGGCCTTAGATTCTTTTTGGAAACAAGACTACGAAAACAACAAAATTGAGAAATGGCTTTGTCAGCTTTATGCTGATATCGATGGCGCCTCAAACTGTGTGTTGAAAGGATGAAATATTGCAGATAAATCAAGAGAACGGTCTAGTCGATGGAAGGGTAATCGGAATTTATGATTTCGGATTTCGTAATCCGTTCGCTTTATTTTCTTTGCAGTATTCTATTACATTATATACGCTAATTAAATCAGTTGTGGGTATTTTGTAAAGTGGTTCTCCTATTAGCGATTAAGGTTCGCCAACGTACACTAAAGAAGTTTGATAAATGGTAATAGCAATCTGTTCAAAATATCGAAGGCAACTGTTAACGAAACCCCTCTCTAACAAAGGGCAAGCAGCCCTCCAAACCGAGCGTTTCGTTGTTACTGTTACGCGGGAAACGCAAGGTGTTCCAGAGAGGGTAAATCTGGTTCGACAAGTGCGGAGAGTTCCCTGGAGGGGAGGTTCGCGTTCCATTGAGAGGATCAGGTCCGAAAACAAAGCGCCGTGCGCAGAAACCGCGAAATCTAGATGAAGCTACATAAACGAGCTCGACAAAGGTTGATTTGCATGACAAGCCCGTCCATCTGCCGCTGCCCGGTCTTCGGCCGACAGTTGGCAGCTGAGTTCACCGCCGTGACGCCGCCGCTCTGTCCAGCGTCCGAGGGCTGCAACCCTCCTCATGGAGTTCAGTTGGGGGAGTCTACGGAGAACTGACATTTAAAAATCGTGGCTGCTGCAAAAAGATTACTAATTGTAGCTCTATCGTATTTTTACGCCAGTTTTGAGTAAGATTTGAATTCCAATTCTTTTTGTTCTGAGAAACATAACGGAAGTTTTAGATGAGAATACATATTGTCAGGATTCAATTAATTGTGGTTTTAATAGATGCAACGTTTAAATGGAGAATTAAAATGTCCAGTGAAATTGTCAATACATGTATTGCGTATTTGCATAAGAAATGCCTCTGAATACGTGTGTGAATACAGTTATAATAAGTACTGTATTATGTGTAGTGTCTTGGAGCATTGGAAAAATGTTTCATATGTATGAATCATAATACTTTCCAATTTAAAGAATCATACTACACTCAAATGGATGGTACAGCGATGGGAAATCCTCTGTCATTTTTCATTGCAAATATATATGTGAGTTATTTTAAAACTACGGCTAAAACAAATATGAAATATTTCCCAAGAAAGGGGATAAGATACTGTATATGTTGATGATGTCTTTGCAATATTTAATAAAAATGAAAACTTACAAAACTTTATCTTGACCCTAAATCCATTTATCCTACCATTAAATTTACATACGAAGTTGAGCAAAACAATAGTATAGCATTATTAGATGTTTTAGTAATTAGAAACCAATCAAAATTTGAATTTGACAATTGTAGGAAACCGACACATATAAATAGATTTATTGTCAACGGATCTAGCCATTCACCTCAACAAAAAAGAGCTTGCTAGTTTCAACTCAAATGATTTACAGACTTTTGAATACACCACTGTATATCGATAACTACAACAAAGAGATAACTACATACATACTACATAAAAGATATTGCTATTTTTAACGGTTACACCACACAACTTATTGACAACATCAATCAAAAGAAAAAGTAAGAAAATCTAGAACAACATTACTACTCCTTCAAGATAATAAACGCGAATTCATCTGTACAACATACAGTACAAATAACATTTCAAATCAATTACAACAAATGTTTAAAAGGATACAAGCAAATCTGTCATTTATAAAGCAAACAACAAATTATCACAAATATTAGGAAATCCCAAGGACAAAACCACATTCGAAAACAAATCAGGAATTTATAAAATTAAATGCAACGACTGTGATAAATTGTACATTGGCCAAACTAAAAGGAACATTAAGACACGATTGAAAGAACACTTTGCACATATAAAATGTGGAAGAAATGAGAAATCTGCTATTGCGAATCACTGTATTGAATCTGGACACACCATCTCTAATAAAAATGTAGGATTATTGAAAGAAGTTACTAACAATACACTTAAATGCTTGGGAAACATTTTACATTAACACAAATCAAGAAAAACTTCATTAATGAAGACGGACCAATTCAAAATTCAATTCTACTCTTATCTCAATTTATAAGGAAATTAAAATGTAATTCTTATTAAATATTTTATACTGGCTAACCATACATCCAAATCCTTTACCATATGTTATTGAAATATTTATTAAAAAAAAAAATGTAAACATTTGTTAATTTGTAAAGTGCCTGATGATGGAATCTTTGAGTCCGAAAGGCCTTGCACAAAATAAAAGTTATATTGGAAATGTTGTACTAGTGACAGTATAATAAACTGTATTATGTACTTATTTAAGGTCTAACTGCCCCCTTAGATAATCATAACAAAACTTTGACATCGATTTTACTACAAGAATTTGTTTTCTCGCACATACACAACAGTGAATGTAGCAACTCATATTGTTGTTAAAGTTCGTTGATAGTCTATGTGTGGTTTTCGGATGGATACACATTGACCAAATCCAGCCAGAACACGCTTTAATTGATTCTGTTTGAACACGGCAATTGAGAGATTAAAAGTTATTCCATGAGCTCTCCTACACTCGACCCGTGAATAATCCAGGAGTCCAAATCCAATGGTCAATTTCACCGGGATTACATTGCTGATGAAATGTCGGTAGTTGTGGTTTAACACTAATCAGGACTTGTTACCACATCAATCAGAGACCGGCTCGAGTAGTTATGTTTGACCGCGCCTAAAATCCTAACCGGCGGAAACATCCTCTGAAAGAAAACAAAGGACTTAACAAACTGGAGTGTTACTAATTGTGACAGAGGAACGAGCGGGCGAGGCAGGTGTGCTCATGTTTTAGCGATGGATGCTTAGCGGCCGCCGCGGCGCGTTAGCAGGGCGGCCCTCAAATATTCACCAGCTGCGGCCCACACTGCAGCACCGCCTAGCCTCGTCCTAGCTCTCAGCGAGCTGTGATAAGTGGCCCTCGAGGCTCGTTCTGTCTGCTCAAGTACACGTTATCTCCTGCTTTACACTACCTGTAAAATGCCTTTCGTTAAAAGGTCGGTTACCTTAAAAGCAAAGGGAGTTCATGTTTTAATGGCTCTTTATTTATTCCAGAATTGTTTTATGAGCAGAGATACAATGGAAATTGACCACTTAGCACGTAAAAAATGAGGGAACTACAAGTATAATATTCAAGTACAATATCCAATCGGCATTCGCTGTATAAAATACTTTATAGAACTATTAAAAACATTCACTACCACAGCGCAGGCCTTAGTACGAGTATAATTAAAAAAAAAACTGTTCTTAAGATTACAATCTGTTTGATTGAAATTTTAAAAATAACCTCAGAAAGAACTTACGGCTAATCTAGATATCATTTCGATTTCATTTTGAGAACGAATTATGGTGAGAACTTAGAAACCTCGTTCAATGGTCCTTGGTCGCTAATACAAATACCAACATAAATGCGAGTAATATGCGAGACCAGATCATTGGAAATGATTATTTTTTCCAAAGCCAGTCCGTGTTCAAGCCAGCGAACGGGCAGATAAAACAGGTTATCTTTGAGTTGGCAGACAGGTCACCAAAGCGCCTAGCACCCAATAGACCTTTGATTTGAAGTCGGCAGATATAATAACCATAACAATCAACGACGTCGAAACTGTTGATGACCACTGTAAACTTGCCGGTCCCATATTTTACAATGTATTAACGTTAGCCTATAGCAGTTTATATTTTTACTACAGTCAAACCTCATATCGTTGTTGGCCCCCAGAGCCTCGTTCCCCTTACTACAGAACAGTTTACACTACGGAACTCGTAAACTATTGAAGCCTTCCATCCCTTCTACTAACAATGAGTAACATTTTATTACTTGTTTGACCACCGCATTATAACTAAAACAACTGACTGATCTATGTAATGAAATATAAATTAATTACGTAAAAAATTTAAAATATCCGGCATTATGTCATGGTTGGGTTGGGTTAGAAATGTATCCACAGCACGGTACTACATTTAAAAATTTTAATTAGAAAAATTGATTATTTATTATTACAGTCCCAGGGCATAGTTACATATTGTCTTTTTTCTACTTCTGCCAAAATTGAGTGAGGGATTTATAGAGATTATTCCGTGGAGTAATAGTGTAAATTACAAATAACAATATCAAAACACTTTATATGTTTTCTGAAACTAGGGTTAAAAATTAAAATAATGTATTGTCATAATGTTTACAACTGTACTTATTAAGAAATAAGTATATTAAGCAATAAGCCGTAAGAAATAATGTGAGCAATTAAGAAATTGCCCACATTATTACTACAAAACACGTGATTAAAATTGATATTAATACTTGATATTATTTTTTAGTGAATCTTGTCACACGGAAATCGAATAAGGAAAAGTAAATTTTAGTAGTCTATATATACAACTTCCACTGAAATAAAAATCGTTGGTGTAATATTTTAAACTATTTAAACTATCACTTCTAGCCTACATATTATTCTGTTAAATCTTATTGGTTTCAAATTTATATATAAATTCATCAAACGAATACGGTCGTTAATTATACAAGCATTATTAATTAATGTTTTGGATTCTTAGCCTACTATGAATATAATTTGGAGTATAAATTGACTAGCATTAGAATGAATAAAAATGAATTAAAGTTACATTCAATGACCAAAATAATACACTACCCTTTTTTAATCAATTTGATCAATTTTGCAGTATTTGCTTTGTTTCATAATTGATTAGTGGTCCTTTAATTATACAATTTTACATAATTAAATTATTGATAAGAGAAATATTATTAATTTTAAAATATTTCTAAAACTATTAATATCTTGAATGATTTTTGAAAGGCTAAATAAAACCGCTACAACGAAGTATGGAAGAACGTAACAAAAAGCTACTGTAGGAAAGACTGACGGGCTGCCGTTTGACCTTTGTACCCCAAAATCAATAACCTTGTTTCTTAGACCAAAAGAAACATATGCACGAAGTTTCAAGTCCCTAGGACCAATCTAACAAGGTTATCGCTCGAGTTCATGCGGAAAACGACGTTATTTTAAGAAGGCCAAAATGTCGGGATGTTAATAATGTGTTACCTTGAAATCCAATTTACACCGACGCCGAAATTAAGGGTACTAAAGTGACATAGCAGGGGCAAGGTAAGACAGATACCTACCGTACTTCCGGTCCTGTGCAATCTGACCATCGCCTCGTTGGCTTTTACTGACCATTGTTACCCCATCTCAGCGTCTAACTGCTATAGTTTATGTTTTATTCAGGCAGCGGGGCGTCACTTGGTATGCAAGGCGGGGCGACGTGTAGCAGCGTCGCTCTCTCGCTCGCTCGCCCTCTCAGATCCCTGCAACCCAGTTTCTTTCCGTCGATACTGGTGGATTACACTCTTCAAGTGATTGTCGATTAAATCGTCCCTATAAAAATAAAGTTACCCTCGAATATGTTTGGTCGTAGAGTTATATGAGATTTCTATGTGAAGATATATGTTCGAGCTAAGTGGCAAATATTACTAATGGTTTCCTTGAATACGTTTCTGGAGAAAGAACTCTATCGGTCCCTATAATATACTATATAGCAAGCTAGTGCCAAGTGCATTGGCATTAGTAAAGGAAAAATCCAAGAGATTGCGCCATGGGCTTGTGCCACCCACTTAACCTATACGACTAGGTTAAGCTGTTAAGTGGCACTGGTAAAATCTAGACAGCTATAGATGTCAACTTAGACGTCTGTCATATAGCTCATTAAATATCGCTAACCCAGACAACAGTGGGACATTACCAACACCCTACTTTCGGGAATGCAGCGATCAATAGTGTTTTTCAAGTGTAGATGAATAGCAAGTTTACTTCTTTTTTTTTTTTTTTTTTTTTTTTTTTTTTGTTTGTTTGTTTTTTTTTTTTTTTAAAATTTTTTTTAAATTTTTTTTTTTTTTTTTTTTTTTTTTTAAATTTTTTTTTTTAAAAAAATTTTTTTTTTTTTTTTTACAATTTTTTTTTTTTTGTTTTTTTTTTTTTAAATTTTTTTTTTTTTTTTTTTTTTTTTTTTTTTTAAAATTTAAAAAAAAAAAATGTGTGTGTGTTGTGTGTGGTTTTTTTGTTTTTTTTTTTTGTTTTGTTTTTTTAAAAACAAAAAAAAAAAAAAATAAAAAAAAAAATTTTTTTTTTTTAAAAAAGAAAATTTTTGTTTTTAAAAATTTAAAAAACAAAAAAAAAAAAAATTTTTTTTTTTTTTTTTTTTGATTTTTTTTTTTTTTTTAATAAAAAAAAAATTTTTTTTTGGTTTTTTTTTTTTATTGTTTTTTTTTTTTTGTTTTTTTTGTTTTTTAAACTTTTTAAATTTTGTTTGTTTTTTTAAACATTTGCCTAATGAAACTAAAAAAAAATACCCAAGTGTTATCTGATACATCTTTTTAAACAGAGTTTTTGCAACAGTTACTTGTGAATTAGTACCCCAATTTATGGACATAAAAAAAAAAAAATATAAAATAAGACCTGGCATAGAGGTCCCACTGTAGCACTAATAATCATACTTTCCAAAATGCCATGTCTCAAGTATAATATTTACACTATTATTTAGAAAAATTAAATAAATAATGATACAAATAAAACAATATGAACTATTTAATTATTTTTTTAATTACCTTTTTAGAACTTTTTGTACATACAACTCTAAAAAAATATTAAATTTATATCAAGACAACATTGTTTTTAATCATCTTCATCTCTGCAGTACCTGGACAATTGAAATGACCTTCCTTTGAGCTTTGTAAATTACAAAAAAAATTGGTAATGTGCTTTAGAATTAAGTTTTGCTGAACACAATGAATAATAGATCCTTTTTTCTTACTATCTGTAATAGAGTGCTTTCGGTATAATATTTCTTCAAAAACTAACTTCCCTTTGCACTCTTTCTAATTTGAGTTTCTTGTGTCAATTTCTTTGAAATTTCGCTTTTATAAACCTCTTGTAAAACAAATAATAATTCATTTTATTTTCTAATTTACAAACTTACATATCCGATCCATGTAAATTTCTCATCATCCTTGTTAACAGAAAATGTTTGGCATGTCTTTCAGAAAAGCTTTTCTAATAGTATAGAGGTCTAGAGTTCCAATTCTTTTTACATTATAATACGGTACCACTGAACTTTTTGGAGGCCATAATAAGCTATGGATATTTCATTAGGAATAAAATTTGTACCACTTTTTTTCAAAAGTTCTTGTTTTTCTCCTTTAAATGCAGGAATGAATACAGTCCTGCTTCATTTTCCCCGTATGACCGATATTGGTTATTTATTGTAAAACATTTCAATAAGCAGGTTGGAATGCAAAATAGGTATAGTGGCAAAGACTACTTTGTTCATATTTGTTAATCACTCGAAAATATTAATTCGTGGTTGTCCTTACAGTGTTCCAATGATTTCATAAACGTCAGCTTGCAAATTTCTACACCACCTCGGTTTGCAATACCTTCGTGCCATAAATAAAATAACCTGTTCGTTGTGAAGTATCCTTATTAGAAATGTAAAAATTATACATAGTAAAATTATACAGCATTCACTGTAAGACATGTAATAAAATAGTGATGCTTTACCCTGTGCCAACTGGTAAGACTGCCTCTAAATCGTACCACTGCTAACATCAGGTTTTTTGTCACTAGCACATTTTCCTTATCCTGTCGCTTTCTCCAATTCTCGAAAGTGAAACTTCTCTCTGGGCTTTTTTCATAATGATTCTTCCTTTTCTATTTTTTCTTCTTCGTTCAAGAGTTTGTACCTCCTTCATTTCACACAATAAATCCTTCTTTGGCTTAAAAAAAAAACTTATATTCAAACTTGTATTGAAAAATAGATTCATACAAATGTTTTTTAACGTAGTTCTAATCTTTTAGTCTTGTTCTTTCTTTCATACACCCTATACATCATTGATAAGTTTAACCCACCTCCAAGTATACCTTATTAGTCTTGCCCTATAGTAATGGGATTCAAGTCCGTGGGAAATTAGTGATGTCTTCCATTACTGAATTTTCTAATGGATTCTGCAGTTTTCTTCTGTTTCCTCATGCTTTCCTCTCTTGAGTCACCCCCCAGGTAAAAAAAAACAACACTCTTTTTATGACAGTAGATTTAAAAATTGTTTATAAATAGCAAATGTAGATTGAAAAAACATAATTTACAAATCACTCTCTCTACTTTCTACCCATCAATCTCAGAATATGAAACGGATGCGTTGCTGTTTTACGACAGAAAGTGTCGCACATTATTGTTACTGAAAAAAAGAAATGATTTGGTATGTAATCTCTTTTTCCTGTAATGTCACACAGATTGTAAAATTTGATTCAAAGATTGCCTTTCTACAATCATAACCTTTCACCAAGGGTCTGGATTTTTTGTTTCTTCAATATCAGCCAACCTTTTGTAATAATTTAATTATTAATGTTCTGGAAGAAAACATTGCGACAAATTGTGCTAAGAAAACACTTTATCAGGAAGAATAAACTAAACCGTATGATCTTAACCTTATCCTCAACACAAAACAGCTGAGTAATATTGGGACACACTTTCAGTGCACTGAAGTGACAGAAACAAAGGAGTAAAAACAACACTGGGACAACTCCGATATCCCACTGTTTCACTATAATAGTAATGGAAAAAACCAACTAAGTGTTTACATCAGGATACTTTTATAATGCTTTAAAATTGTGAGATATCTTGGAAACCTACTGTAGCACTTGATATCTCACATCTCCAAATAGGAATCAATAAACCTATCATACACCTCAAAAACACTAAAACTCTCAATGTCCCACTGTTGCACTGAGGTAGCGATATTTCATGACATAGCACATAACCCCATTAAGTTAATAACACGGCACTTACCTCATCTTGTTACACCACACTTCAATGTATTCTTTCTTTTGGTTTGTTCTAGATATATAATATTTGATTTATTGTATTATTTATTTTATTGTATAATAAAATTATCATCACTGTAAGTGTATGTACTTATTTATACCAGAATAAAGACTCATATTTTAAAACCTTATTTTTGGCACCTAGCCCGTAATATATTTCAAGTTCCCAGTGTGCTTTTACTAATACGTATCAAAATGCTCTTCATGGGTTTAACTTAACTTCTCTATTATTTAAGTATTAAAACAATGAAGTAAAACAGTTGTCCTGTCTTTTTATGGATAGGCAATAAAATATTAAAGAATTAAAAATCGTTAGAACGCTAATTAATCATATCTTTAATATGAGTCATCCTCCTCAATTCTACGATCAAAACAAAGCCGCAAGAGTGTTTGAAGTTTAACATTCTTCTAATAGAAGTAAAATCAAGATAGCCGCCAATCCTAGTGCCAATGGCACAGTGTAGTGGGTACGGTGGTTATCGCGAGATATCCAAACGAAGCAACGTCGGGCGTGGCTACCGCTTGGATGGGTGACCGCTGAGCGATCCTGTCCTTGCAAGCAGCCCGCCTGTCCAACAACCACTGGTGGTAATTCGGAAGTCACCTTTAAGCTGTTGGTCCCCAGGTTAAGTTTTAGAGTAAGGCTTCTTAGCCTTACTTCGCTTGGGGAAATAAAACATTACTTTTTTATCCTGCCGCCTCATAAGTCGACGGGATAATGCAGGTTATTAGGATTGGTACATTGATACTACTTATCAATTAGCCTATGTTATCAATGTAATATGTGGTTTAATGGATGAGTTTTTTGTCTTAGAAATGAGAGATTGATTATAGTAACTCTAGCTAATTGTCCACAATTTGCTAGTAAATCATAGAAGACTTCTCTCGGATCAAAATTTACAGTTACTCTTGTTTGAACGTTAACCACTAACTAATAGAGAGAGCTACAACAGTAGTTACATTAAAAATCAGCTTGTCGTCGCTGCATTTAGACATATAAAGCAAATTATCTATTACAAATAACTTCCAGTTTTTTTATCTGTAAAGACAATTAAAGGTCAGGTTTTTGGCGCTATTAAACCAAAGTCAAACTTTGAAAATCCGTAACTTTGAAACTTGTTACACGAAGTACTCAGGTTGTCCTATCATATTTAAGCCAGAAGGGCAGAAGACAACCCTATTATTATGTAAGCAAAGAAAATTTCGAATTAAAAAACACTAATTATTGAAGTAATTAAAAGAAAAAAATAAATAATATATTGGATACTTGATACCACAAAAAGTAAATGACAAAAGCTCCCCGTCACAAGAGAGAGCTGAGGTTCAGTCTTTCCGTCTTATGAATTAAACGAGTTCTAATTATATCACCAGGACGTCCTGTTATCCTTGTTAAAGGGTAATTCAGGACGTTGAGTGCGGAGAAGGAAGAGCCCAGGTTGAGTGCTAAGTGGGCTTATTAGTGCCACGCTGATATAGCCACGTTACAGCATACGTCATTTCCTCTTGCTCTTATCACTGCTGTCATTAGTTTTACTGGCCTTTGTGCTAGTTCATGGTGCGTGTACCTATGCGGTTACTGCAAGCCTTATATCTTGGCAGTCTGCAGTCTGCAGTCTGCTTCCCACATGAGAGTCTGCACTGTTGATAGTGTTATCCTTGGGGGAAACTGCGCACATGGGATACCTTTATTTTCTGCGCTATCTCACACACGTTCGACGATTTTTAGGGTGAAGAGGATCACATGAGCTATGAAGGAACATCTAGAAACAGTCCAGTGAAAAGAGTACCAGGTTTTTTATAAAGAGTACAAAGATATCCAGGCTGTCATAAAGACAAAAGAATACTCTAGCTCCGTACTACCGGAGTTCCAGGGTACTTTACTCATCGGTATAACAAAGCTAATTTCTCCCATTGGGAGATTCTTCAACTCCTCAATTTCATAATGAGAGTTATAAATAATATGATATTGATAAATTTGAAATACTAAACAATAATGGTCATAGTTTTTTTTTTATTTGTTACAGACCATGATATTTTGCACATTAGATTTGTAACAACAATCAATCAGTAATAAATTATGTTGTGAAGAGGTCAAATAAAACTTCTGATAAAATTTTCTTAAAAAACTATATCCTATGTTTTTGTTTTTTTAGCCTGTGTATACGGATGAAAATATTTAACTATATACTAAAACCTGAGAGAAAACCAGGACTAGGCAGAATAAAATATAATCACGAATAAACAAAATAGCCTCCACACAACAGGATCTTCATTTATAGTGCTCGTGGGAATTAGGATCTGAAAGTGGCCTTAAGGGTATTTCTAATATTCGTCCTTGAATAATATGTATATTAAGGTTTGTCGGGTTTCAATATTTTTGAATTAATCTAGAGTGTTCTGATTATTTGCTGGTAACATTCGCCGCACTGCATTACGCGGTTAACATTGCTGAATAATTTCAGAAGCCCAAGTAAACGCTTGTTTGTTATCTAAAAAGGACGGTATTCTGGTTTGTCATGCACATTTCAATTCTTCTAATCCTCGCAGTGAAAATAAACAAATTAGCAGTGGTGAATGGAAGATGGCTTTTTGAATATCCAAACAGCTCTGACAGTCTTTGTGTAAAAATCCTTGTCAAAACATTACATAATAGGGTAATGAAAGAGTACACACGTATACGTTTTCTGAATACAGGCCTTGTGGCAAAAGTTTATAATTGGTGAGTTGGAGTTGATGGAAAAGAGATAACTTTTGATGGGAATAAAACTCAGTGAAGGCCAATGAGTAATTCGATATTACTTTATCTAGACGTACTACAGAAGGGAAACACTATCCCTAGAGAGTAAAGAAGGAAGTGAGCCTATTACAAAAGTATTATAAAGTCAACATGCATTAGTGAAGAATATCTGATAAAACAACAGCTGGTGAACATTCATAGTCACTTCCGTTTTGTTGATATTATCAGAGCCAGAATATCCCGCTCTTGAAGTAAGTAATCTCTATGGTACACTTGTTCGAGCCTGCAGTCTCTATCACTTTTGGTAATTTTCATCCTTTATATCGTCTTCTGAAGCGGTCAATCAGGTTTTCATATATAACGAATAATACATTGTTACATAAAATGCCTTTAAAACTATTTTTATATTCAGTAGGACGAATAAAAAGGTTGTAGGGTGAGAAACGTACGAAAAATAATTATTGTAATTTTTATAAAGTAAAAAATTATACTTTTTTTAAGGATCTATTAAAATTTCCTAAAATGGCCTTTTTGTCTAGTTTAAACTTAAACTGTGAAAATAGTTATGTGCCATTTGCCCTAAATAAGGCCATGAGGGGCTCGTTGGGATTTTGAGTTCTGCAAACAAAAAAAAAACAAAAAAAAAAACACCTTTTCAAAAGGTTTTCTGCTGAAAGCTGATTGTGCAGTGGCAATAAGTGGTTGTATTCTGTTTTCTACTTTTAACATGTTTTCTTGTGTGTTTGCTCTTCTGGTCCCTCCAGAAACACCAACCGTCTCCTATTGGGCATTTGTAATTATGTGCAGTAATTTTTTTATGTATGTAATTTAGCATGAAAAACTGCTCTAAGCGTTCTAAAGTTTTGCACACATATTTAGAAAAACTTGTAAAATAAGAAAATAATACTTATTAGAAACATAAAATAATTCGATAAACTCTTACTTAACTTTCTATACAAGTGCTTTATGTACACCTGCTCAAGCTTTTCCCTAAAAAGTAGAAAATATCACACGTAATAGATTAACAAAATTTCAAGGTGAGTAGTGGATTTGATCTCCGAATGAACTACATAGAACTGAATATACAACTAAATTTGCTAATGAAACTGGTTTTGATACACTATATAAAATTAAACTGCTCCATAAAAAATCGAACACATGACTTATCTGTCAAGGACATGCTAGCTTTGCACCTAAATCTCTTCGATACTCGAGGAGAGACTAGACATTATAAGGGACATGGATAGTATAACTTGTAAATTTGCTTGAGTCAAATCAGCGAGTTGTTTACATCTTTGATAGACGAGTTTGTATGGCCCTCAGTTTTGTCAACAAGATCACCAAGCCTGTAATCGCAACTCCTATCTTGGGTTGTTAAGCCTTATCAGCACGATTGTTTTTCTAAATCCAACTAAATAGTATATTGGCTCACTTTGTTTGATAGCGTTGTAATACATTCTGTAACAGTCGTTTTTCAATTTCTAGTACAATTCATTTGGACTGCGCTTGTGATGTAATTCATTTTGTTCTGATTAATCTTTCTATAGTCTTTAGTTTTGTCGCTCTTGGACTGAATTTGAGCACGTGGCTCCTTACTAATATATATATATATATATATATATATATATATATATATATATATATATATATGGGCAATAAATACATATGTAAATAAATACGTAAGTTGTATTTTTGCCAGTGGAAACTGTTGTTGACCAAGTTTCAAAAATCGGCACTTTGGAAAATCCCAAATGGTACATTGGATCCAGATACCACTCTGTCCCTATCTACTACTTGTTATTAAGAGATATAAGTAGGTTTAGATTAGATTATCACAGATATGTTACCAGTAGTAACAGAGTTAAAGCTAACCTTTACTAGCGCCCACGTGATCTGAGCTTGTATTTGAGTACCATCCTAAACGATGTTTTTCTTTTTTCGCCAGACCTGTGGGTCACCGAATACGCTCTGATGACCAGGGGCAGATCGGTACTTTCACGATCTCAGGTCACGTGCCAGATCGTCTGTGAACTGACGTCGGAAAAGTAACTCCAAAATTTGTATGAGCCAATGGGAGATCTATGTTGGATTTATAACCAGGCTTTGCCATTCAGCCGATATTGACTCAACGAAAGCCCGAACTCTATATCGCACGCGTGCTCATGTGTAAGGGGAGGGTAACCGTGTGAAGCACACGGTCACGAGGGTGGGGCGGCCACCGGAAGTAATATCGGAAGACCTTGTACAGGAGTGGCGTCATGTTACCGGAAGTGTAAACAGATAGTGGCTCGCGCTGCAGCCCGTGGGGAAGTGACCACTTACACCACATAGATTGTCAAGTGTACTACACCCATCTTCATGTCCCCGTGCTGTGGGAAGCTGCAGATGATTGACAGGTCCTGGGGTGTAGAACCTGACTCCTCCTTTGAACCCTTTGGAGAGGAGTTGTATTGTATACAAATGACATTTAATAAAATAAACAGTTCTTAATTTAGTAACCAGATCGTATGTCTAAAGAACACTTTATAGTTTTGGTAATTATCTATTGTCAAAAATAATAATAAGTTAATTGTAAAATAGAGTTTGCTGTATTCTCTGAAAATGAACCAGTTCTATAAAGCCTTCTTTATAAGAAATAATAAAAAAGACCTAAGAAAAATTACATTATCCAGTAAACAAAATTAATTAAACTACCCATTGTAAAATCATATTGTAGTGTATGTTAGCTATTTAAATTTTTACTCTTACAGTTTATGGGAAATTTTCTTAAATATTTAAAACAAATTATTACTCACAGCCTTTTGAAATACTTTTCTAAATATAAAAAAACTAAAAAATTGATCTTTTTACGAGGATTAGAGGAAATTCAAAGTAATATATGGGAAGTACGACCAGGCCCACAGAAAAACAAATAAAAGGAATAATACTTTTTTCGCAGCGTAATTTTCTTAAAATAGTGCCATGAATCAGAAACAATAAGCTGTAGTCTTATCTCATGTGGACGAACTGCTGTGTAAAAATTAAATTTTTATCTTCGGCCGTTATTTTGTTTTTGCGTGATTACAAAATTTCCAAAATTTTCTACTTCAAATGTCTATAAGGTTCCCCTAAAGTGAAGAAATAGTTATCTATTTTTTTTCTTTAATCAGGGAAATTATATTCAAGACGTTGACTGCGCCATACGCCCTACCTCGCAGATGCTGGCTGCTCTGGTCTCCATTAAAAAGCACAATCAAAACAAAAATTAATTTAAAAGCCAAAACCATAAAAAAATAAAATAAAAATTACAAGAAACCTTAAGGTAATAAAACAAAGACTGAATAACATTAACTTGTTAGTGGATTTGAATATATTGTGGGCAGACTTTTTTAAACAAAAATAAATTTGTTACTATGCAACACTCATTCTATTAAACTTTCCGTTACCATCTTTATATAAATTCTATAGGCGTCTTCACTTACGAAATAAGTAAAATTGGTCTGGTGAGTAGCAGTGCGAGAAACGCCATTTGGTGGGCGAATTGACGATTTTAAAGGAACTTCATTGCTCTTGTTAAGAAATGTTCTTATTCTGTAACTACACTGCGTAACGTTAATTCACTTGAGCAGACTTTAACAGGTTTTCCTGGAAGCTGCTGAATAGTGATATTCAGTCGTACAAATAATACAGGACGTTAGTAAAACCTGCGATTTTCACGGTTGGTGGGTTATTACAGAGGTCAAAATATGAGTAAAGCCTTTCATTCAGTTTGTGCCATTCAAAGTTAAAAGAGGTTATTTACATTCAAAACTTTTTATGGCTATAAGTGAAAAGTATAACACAATCGTAATAATTGCAAAAGCTTTGTTTTGTAAATCAGCTGATGCAAGAAATGATATAACAAATAATTCTAATCTCTCTTGATTCATCAAATTTGCTCATATTTAAATTGAAGGGTCTCAAAGACAATACATTTTTATTATATCAATTTACAAATTATTTATTAATATTTTATAATCATATCCATTATAATACCTTTCTTACGCGTTTTTTACTGTGTAAAGCCAAGTTAGCAGTTTCTATTACTTGAAAACCAAATCGATCTTTTTGAACTTTCAACATCCGCACATCGATTTTGGCACCTCTAAAACGAACACAATAATAAAAGAGTGAGTTCTCTCAGTGCGCTGCAATCTTACTGTTTAGTGCACTGACGTAAACACTGAAAGTTTTGAAATTCCAAGTTTTCTTTTTGGAATTTATTTTTAGTAGTTAAAGTACCCCGAATTTTGGAAAGAATCACAGCTGAAATTTTTGAAATTATAATAAAAAATTAAAGAAGCACCGTCACTACATTATTCAACATACAAATGAATTAACTTGAATTTTTATTTATTAAAAATATCCAAACACCAAAACCATATATTTTTGGCTTTTTTAAACGAAACGAAATTAAAGATAATTTTCTTTGTAATAGGTTAAATTCTTCAGAAAGCGATATCGGTGAGCAAAATTAACTACACTTGGACTAACTGCAGTTATTCTTAAAGTACGAGTACGTAATATTTTGGTTTCATAGTCAACGAAACACTGAATGCTTTGAAAGCTATCGCCAAGAAATGAAACTGCACAGATGTTCTAAAATTTATTATTTTGGGTGGGTATCAAATTAAATTATATTTTTCAGGCCTGTTGTTACTTGGTTGAATAATATTTTACACCTCTTACAGAACGATAAAAATAAAAGCAATTTATAAATCTGGAAAAAGATATTTGAATGTGGTTTTTTAAGTAATGATTCATATAACCTGAGACCGTTACTTAAGACCATCTGGTGGTGAAGATCGGATTTGCCCGGTTATTGGACAGTTTTTAATTTTTAATAAACTAGTACATACTATATGTCTAACTATGCAACCTTTACTAACCTATACTATATCTTAAAGGCCGTTATATGCCTACAAGACAATTGCAACCTTGAAACTGCAGCACTCGCCATTCCTGATTTGGAAGATCCCACGTGATCTATCTACTATATATTTATTATAAATACGTTAATTTCTTGCTTTTCTGAATAAATACATAAATATATATATATGCAATTTTATGATTTCCCCAATTGAAATAACAGGCATTATTAAATAGGTAATTGAAGCCTTTTTGTTATCAGTCTCAAATAAAAACGGCTGAAGATAACAATGTGAATTATTACAGTATGTCTATGAATTATGACTTACAGGAGTAGATTTTTTATACATTTATGACAAGGAAATTGTATTTATTTAAAATCTATAATTTAAGAAAATGGCGTTTTAAAATATTATATTTCCGAACGAAATTAAATTTTATCAGACGTAGATAAAATGTCACTCCCTAAAGCTATAAATTATATATTCACTGTAAAAAGTGAGCATTCAACAACAGTTTTATTTGATACTGATTACAAAATGGCCTAAATTGACGACTCTAAAAATATGTGTCTACGTTATTGTACTCAGGGAAATTATCTTTAATGGCTATGAGTTTAATATAAAGATTATTTTCTAAATCCAAAATCGATTGCACCACCTTAACAATGCAAAATTATGTGTGTGACTGTTTTTGGGTTCAATAAAGGTATAGAAAATAATTAAATGTTTTCTATAATTGTCCTTAACTAGATGTTTCTAAACCCCACAGCTCATGGTAGTCTACGTGATAATTGAGAATTAGTCACGTCTTTAAATATTTCAAATCAAGTAAAAAATCAATAATACTTTTGCATTTTTATTTTGACACTTGCATTTCTACACATTATTTTTGGTAAATAATGTGAGTATTAATTAACCCATACAACCGATTATCGCAAGACTCGACAGACGGAGACAGATAAATGGATGTTTTTTGACCTCAAAATCAATTGGGCTCTTACCTTGGACCAAAAAGACCTAAGTTTGGAGTTTCTAGGGGTCTCCTATGAAGAGTTATCGCACGGGATATAGAACGACACGATTTTACAAGGCCCTGTCGTGTCCATATTTAACACTTTCTAAAGCCAGGCAAGATATGGTCATACATAAAATACACATATATAACAGCGTAATTGTGCTGTAAAAGTGTTCAAGTATGGACTTATCTTTCTCAATTTAGAACGCTCTCTGGTCGCGTCCGCTAAAAACTGGAGTGTCCCGGCCGGTCAACAGATCTGCAAGTGATTGCTTCACGTGGGCCAGACAGAATTGGCTCAACGACTTTCGGACAAACGACCTGTCAATATCAGCCATACATGCACACCTGCCTCCTCGTATCGGTTATTGCGCTATCGTATACTCTTTCTGGTTCTTTATATAGACATTTTTGGCGATAGTAAACGGTTCTAAACTAGTAGGTCTCAATGGTGATGATGATCTCACTTCTGTATTGTAAAATAATAAAAGAAGCGTGTATTTGTAGCGCGAGAGTTGGAATTCATACAGATCACCATGCTCCTAGGAGCGTATTAGCTCATTAAAATGAAAATTTACCATGCACGGACCACTTGGTGTTTCCAAGAGGAAAAGACTCCAAAAATCTTTTTAAAATGTCTTGTAAAAACCTCTTTAGTGGCTGGTTTAGTCAGTGACTTAACCTTAACTAGGATTTGGTTCTGGGAGGGGGGCGTGGATTTTATTGAAAAGCATCCCACCGAGAGGTTTAGGATACATACAATCTAAATGTAAATAAATTAAGATGCCTAATTCAAAGTAAAACATTTAAATGATGTATTCAAACAAGTTGGATGCTTTCATACGTAATTTTGGGATTTTTAGGGTTTTTTTCTGGGGGGAGGGAGGGATTTTAGCATCCCTATCGTCCCTCCCCCTCAGCCAGTTACACCCCTGCGTTTACTCAGTCGCTACTGCGCGTGTAGATTTTTGAAACAAAGACGAGTTGTAGAATGCGTACACTAACATAAATTATGGCAGACAAAACAGGTGGGTTCAGTGTTGTTGGTGATGCAAAATTCAAGAGTGTCTTCAAAAAGGGTCCTCAGTCCCCTAGCGCCGATATTGGGCTCTGATTATTCTGCGGGCGTTGAGGCACCCATAGCAAATAACGAACTGCAATTGTGGCGCAATTTTGGCGGCGCCACTCCTGAATACAGAGCACCCTGTATTCCCCCCCCCCGACCATAGCCCCTAACCGAAACACCCCTCTGACGGAAAACACAAACAGATGTGTGTTCACACCTGGGCCTCCTTCGGTAAATGGTGTTTTACATGGAACACGCCGGGCTTTAGAGAATGTATGGCCGTTATAACATTGTTATTCATAGCAATACTCTTTGCTGAGCTTTGTTTTATAATTTTATTTTGAAGAGATTTAACATAAATAAATGATAATTACTCGACTTTAACTTTTTGGCTATATGGCATAATTTATATATGAATACATTATGTTTAGGATTTAAAATTCATTATTAAGTTTTCCTACAATTACATATTAATTGAATAAATTAATACATTTTCTGTTACTTAGTCAACAACCGTTAGTAGTGCCTATATATTTTGTTATTAATTAATTGTTATGTTTCAGGTAAGTATCCAGAGCCAAGTATCCCGATCCACAGTGGAACGTAAGTTAAGATAAGCCTCAAGACTGAAGGGTGTGGTCCATTATCCAGTACTTAGCCCGCTTAGTGATTTACAATCTTTCTGCATGCCATGGACAGTTCTCAATTAAGTTCAAGACAATCAGTAAAGTTACTAATTCATTTAGCGTTCTTATGTAAATGATATTCTCTTACATTCTAGGCCACACAATATTGCGTAACAAGAACGACAGTAGAGACTGTCTCCCTGTTTGTACCATACAAGCAACAAGAACAGTCCAGCGTTGTTGGTGCGCTACAAAAACAACCCAATTACCGTTAAATGTTAAGCAATTAAAGGGGCGATTACGATTTCAAGTGCTATTGGGCGCGGTGAGTTCATGTAATCACCGCTAGACCGCAGTAGTGTAGCCGATCAGCTGTCACTACATTTCCATTATTGCCACCGACTTGTGTACTTTCTAAATCCTGCGATAACTGAATACTTCATTATTTGGCCAAACTCTGTCAACAACGGTAAATGATGAAATGGAGGTTTGTGAACATCTTTTATAAAACTTACAACATTGTTACTCCTATAATAAATATACTGTTATTAATTAAGTATCTCTCATTCTTGACAATATATTTCTACAGTCTTAGCCGGGCCCAACCTTTGTGCTCAGTCCGAAAGAAGATCGTTAGAGTGTTGTTAGAAGAGATAAGCAAATTATGAGCATAACCCGTATAAAAAATGTAATTCAGCCAGTTTTAATTCATTCCGTAAAATTTAAGCAGATCTGTGTGTACTAAAATTATTAAGTATATCTGGGAATTATTCACAAACATTGCTCACTAGGAAAATTGTAAAAAGTACGAATGTTCTACAGTACTTCAGGAAAAACCGTTTTAATAGCCGAGTTAGAATGTTAGCAACTAACTACTTAGTAGAACCATGAGATATATTAAAATTCAGCTTGTTTGTTTCTGCGTTTTTGACACAAAGCAAATTAATTCCGATTTTTATGTCGGTAACAACGACAAAACGTACCTGGTTTTGGCGCTTATCAATTAAACTGCAACTTTGGAAATTCACAAATCGGAAACTTGCGATCCGAAAGTTTTGCCGCTCGGTCAAAAACAAATATTAAGATTGTACTGTAAGAGTAACTTGTTTTATATAATTATTATGAAATAACATGCTCAAAAAAGTACATTTACATTATTTGTGTAGACATTTGGTCTTAATCGGCGTTTTAACTCGGGTATGTATACTTTTTGATCAGAGAAGAGTCGTGTCGATGCTACTTACTGACTTGGATGGAGAACTCACGTTGCAAATGGTAGCGGACTCATATGTTTGCTAAGGAGTGGAGAACTGCAGTGCTAATAATCGGTGCAATCTCCAAAAGAACAATGAAGTCTAATGTAATCCATCATTCAATTTAGTTCCAACAATATTCGAAAATCAATTGATGTATAAGACATGATACAAATTCTCACAGCAGCGATCTGGAAATTCAGTGATATATGTCCAATTTCATTGTTGATCTATTACTGAAATTTTTTATCTCCATCACGACAATCAGTAAACTTCAAAAGATTTAACATAACCCAAGCACCACGACCTGGACAGTTACAGTTGTATCATGCTAGAATTGAGAATTGTGGCTGGATTCTCATATCAAAATTGATTTATGCAAATACAAATTTCCATACTTGTCTATATCACACGCTGAACCGATTGTTCTCTAGCAATTATGCCAGCACTGGGGCGTAGGTTGTTCGCATTCTCGCGCCGGCTGGTATGAATCGATCAACTGTCACATGCAGAAACAATGAGGTCCAATAAATGCGAGCGTCATACGACAGACGTAGCTCATGTTCCGCTCATTAATGTTCAATATGACATTCTGGTGAGCGTTGTAAATGCTACTGTTATCGGAGCAGAATATGTATTATTGTTATTGCCTACAATTGCAGTAGCTAAATATCAACCTCGACATACTCGTTAGTGGAGAAAATAGATTCACTTTATCCTTCTCTCGTTCTCAGCCACCGACAAGACTGTAATTTGTGGTTTTCAGTAGAGTGTAGCTTGAAGTGAAGTAAATTAGACATTTTAAATTTATCCTTAATTCATTCTCAACTGCCAATAACGGTTAACGCTTCTCACGACAGTGTGGTCAGGCAGAGAATGAATCAGGCAAATCCTCATTTGTTCATTCATTCTCAGCCACGACAACTCCACAGCTGGTGATGAGCCTACGAAATAAGTGTCATTAGAACTCGATATACGGTACTCCTCACCTGTCCAGAAGCCCGGTGGATCGATATGGTGGATTATAATTATAATACTGATCCCGCCTGTGGTCGTAAGTTAACCCAACCCGAGGGACAACCTGTCTCCCGCCGCGCCTTGGCGGGATTCCATCCTCTCGCCCTCGCCCACTCCTGATACCCGACCCAACGCCATCGTCACCCGCGACTTTGTACGACTTCCTTTGTAGTCAAGGTCGTGTCAAGTCCACGACACTCATGGTCGGACCAGCGGGATACCGCAGGGGTGTTGCATGTCACCGTTTCTCTTCCAGTTTTTAGAATAATCTTATACACTTTTAACGTGGATAGCTAAAGGACGTGGAAACAACAGTATTTTTCTGCTAAAAACAATTTTATTTACTAAATCTTAATGAAATTTAGTTAAAAATATTGAAGAATCTTACCTTTTCTATATATTTCACAGTATACAACATAGGAAATAAATGTAATAACTTAACATTATGGCAAAGTTTGAATGTTTTTCTATACACTAAAACTGAAGGACTTCATTGGTTTCCATTTATTCTTGGATTGAATAAAACTTGCTATGGAACTATTAATCCTGACTTACTACCACCCTCCAGATCTTCTGCTGTCTGGAACACTCAGTTCACCTTATCTACACTTCCTTTAACATATGTTATGATTGTTGTCAAGGAATAGTTGTACTGTATTGAGTAGTGTTATGAACACATATTATGTAGTCATGAATGTTATGCTTCTCATTTGCAAGCATATTACTACGACTAATTTCGTTTTAAATAAAACTTGAAATCACCAAATATTAATATAATATTTGAAGGCTACCCATTATGATGTATATAATTGTAGATGCAAGTGGGTTCTGTTGCATGACGCATCATATCTAGATTCACGATCAAGTCTAGATTCCAACTGTTATAATGAATATGAATATGAATCAATATCATATTATGACGTTGACGTTTGTTTTCACAAATAAAGCAAAAGCGGATTGTGATAATTTGTTGATTTTATAGT
Organism: Homalodisca vitripennis; assembly: GCF_021130785.1. Taxonomy (NCBI): domain Eukaryota; kingdom Metazoa; phylum Arthropoda; class Insecta; order Hemiptera; family Cicadellidae; genus Homalodisca; species Homalodisca vitripennis. Next base: position 90,622,368 of record NC_060210.1, read on the forward strand.
TGCACAAAACATGATTCAGGATGATTTTTCAAATTGAACCACCGAGCAGGTGGTGTTGCACAGTTGGCCCCTCCAACCCTCTACCATTGCCAGTGCTGATTCGCCCAAATCTAACAGTAATCAAACCGATCTCACTGGCTATTCAGTTTTTCACCCCCGGCAACGTTTTTTACGCGCAACATTTGCCACAACAAAAGCTGAATCACACGGATCAGCATGGGCTTCGGACAAGTGGGCCGGCAGATGTGCTGTAGAGCAGACGATGAGCTGCGTGGGCAAGAGCGTATCGTGCCCACGTCCATTACCAGTGCAGTCTGTGTCAAGTGTCGTGGGATGCTGAGACTGTCACCGCTGCTGTCATATCTGTAAGTTTTACACCATTTTTTAATTATCAGGGACTTTCTTTATCTTGTTCAAAATTTTCATATATTTTAAAAGGTGATTTGGAGTAAAAAACTCAAAAACTTATATCTATGTTTAATATTTAGATGTAAGACACAGAACGGTGGTTTATGAACGCTTGCCTTCACAGACAGGTGTTTGTTTCGTCAATAAATTACCAGATTCAATAAAAAGCACTCCAACGCTCAAGATGTTTAAAATTCGTTTTAAACGCTTTTTATGTCACAAACATTTTATAATGTTGACGAGTTTATGGCATATGATTGGGAGACCACTAATTAAAAACACTGACTGAATCCGTACCTGGAAGTGGAAATAGTTGGTGAATTGTATGTTTAAATGACCTTTCTTGTCGTGTTTATAACAAACATTTTAGCAAGTAAAAAGTAAAAATTTGACTTGTGCCATGCGTTGTATGATGTACCGCCAATAAAAATCTGATTTGATTTGATATTAGTATGGTTCTGTATTTGTCAACATAATAAATTACATTACAGTCAAAAGTTAATTTGTCAAGATTACTTGTACCTATATTAAACTTCACAGAAGCTCAGCTCTCTCTTGAACAGATCCTAACTATTTAACCTCGACACGCAGTCGGTCTTCTGATAATCGTTGATGCGTGATTAATAATCATTTTACCACCTTGAGGTTATCAAATTTGCAGGAAATGAGCATCACTCCACAGAGAAAATTGATAGCGATTCATAGTTTTTTTAAAGCAGCAGTTTATTACAGTGTTCCACTGCCCTTCTTCCCTACATCTATCTCTAACAACTTCCAGGAATGTGTAGACGCCACATTACAAATTATCCTCATCATTCAACCGACAAAGCGTACATGAAGCTGTCGCCCTCTGGCAGTACCCAGTATTGCTGTATCACGATTGCTCGCCCTAGTCGTGCTCGTGCTGGACCAGCCGGCCTTCACCCAACACCGCGGGAGGACTCTGTCTGCATTCCGCTAGTAACTCGTGTGAGCAGCCAGTTCTCGCTCTCACATATTCTACATCGCAGTTTGATTTCACAGTGTGGTCTTATCAAACGCAGTGTAATGTTACCGCACCACTTTCGATTCAAGCAACGTCGAGGGTGGTTGCTCCTTGGATGGGTGGGTGACCGCTTCGCCATCCTGGTCTTGCAGGCGGTCTGCCTACCCGGCCATTAGTGGTAGTTGGAAATCACCTTTAAATCGTTGGTCCCAAGATTGTGTCAATGCTTCTTAGTCCTAATTTGGCCTGTTGAATCAATACACTCTTTACATTTACATGTTTTTTACCTTTCCCAAACATAATCACGATCCGCAATCGTCTTGAGTTCTTTAAGTAATTTTCACTGAGGGACTTTAACAAATATGTAATTGTCGATCTGCCTAGGACTTACATGAGCTTCTACGCAATTCTCTAAAGTGCTTGAGTATGTTTCAAAGGATTCCGTAAGAATGCTGTAGACGAGATTTAAAAAATCTTGCTCGAGGTAATCAAGTAAACTTGTGTCGTTTGATTTATGTGAGATGTTAGCAAGAGTTGACCACAACACGTGTTGTAGGCCCGAGATGAGCCAGATGGTCAATCCCAGTTTCGCGAATCTGCTGTGCGTTGTCTACCTCAGAAACAAAATAACATGTAAGAGTATTAAAAGTTTTTCCTCTCTGTTACAACAGTTGGCAAGACTGGGAACGCGACGTCCTTATTATGATCCAAGGACGCGGCCGCGGCGGGACGACCACGCACCGCACGAGCCGTGCCCACTCCTGTACCCGAGTACCACGGGTATACCCGTATGCTAATGAGGCCGGGTCGCGTGTGACTCAGCCGCTCCACTTCTTCGCCTGACACCTGTTGTTGTTTTTTGCCGACGCTACGGATTTACATAACTTGTCAAGCTTGTGCCCACCGTACGGAAGTGAGAAGGCTATAAATATGCACATGAGTTATGTTGTTAACACCATCTGTCGTTAACGCAATGAATAAACAATGAATGAACGATGTTGAATTTTATTCATCGCGGTCTAAAATTGTAAATGAATGAAGAGCTAAAATTGTTCAGTAATTTCCTCATTAGTAAAGATTTAAGTACAACCGAAATAATTACTTCTTATGATCTAAACCGTACACTCTCCTTTCACTATATATATGAAGACGGCTTAAGCCGAAATATAGAAACTGTTAATACATTTGAAGATTTCTTATTGAAGATTAATATATATATATATATATATATATATATATATATATATATATATATATATACATATACAGATTGGTGGTGTAATTGAAAGCGTACTTCCAAGAAACGGGGAAGGTATAATTATATCATTTTTATACAATTATGAAATTTCTATGGAATTTGATTGAGAGTATATTTCCAAATAGAAATTAGATCTAAATTCCTAGCATCTTTAAAAGTCAACTTAACTTAGTATTGTCCTTTCCAAATGTCAACTCGTCCTCCCCGCACTGAAATAAGACTCCAGCCCACCACTGCCCTTCTATTTCACTGACCCTCCCTTCCTTCATTGCTATTGTTATCGCTGACATTCTCTTAGATGGTGTAAAGTCTGATATTGTATAATGTAAATTTGTTATATATTGCTTGAAGTACAGTAACTAGAATCCTCTAAATGGAAACATAAAAGACTAAAATGGTTTGCCGAACATTTTCATACTGAGCAATCCGCCGTATGATGAAGAACTTGTAATTTCTATTGAATTAAATTAATTATACTTGTTTGCAGAGCTTGTAACATCCTTTGATTTAAGTCTCCATGCCTGTCCATGCATAGTTAAAATATTATTCTAGAAGTATTGTAACAATAATGTTTTGTGTTTTATGGTACCTCTCTGGAGTAATTGTTGATTAAACTATTATTAGTTTATTATTTTGAATTTATTGCCCACAACAAACCGTTAAATCAAATATTGGTTGTTAGCAACTAAAGGATGGAGTGAGAAACGTTCTTGAAGGATTGTTTATATAACAAGCGTTTGACGGGATCTAAACAAATACTGTTCATATCGGTACAACATCGAGCATGAAATGATGAACGACATTGTTTTATAGCTTGGTGAATATCTATTTCCTGTTACACGTTATTTCTTTCATAACAGATCACTCCGATCTTTTGTGACGTGTTCCACCCGTGGTTTTTTAGACATTTCTGTGTGTATGTATTTTTGAAGGAATTGTTTATCGCAAACATCAGCTCATATCGATGTGTTTTTTTCGTGCAGGACAATCCGAGAGAGAGTTAGTTACCTTTAAGATTGGTTGTGAGTGTTACAAAGGCTTTTGCTTTTCGGCATGTAATTTACAGTATTATACTAAGTACAGTTTGAATTAACTATCAAACGAATATCGCCCATCTAAAACCACTGAACAGGTTGGGTGTGAAGTTGGAGGTGGGTGTTGCTGTCATGGGCACCCTGCTGATAAGATGGATGATAACGAGGGAGTGGTCCCACGTGGCATTTGGAATGTCTCAGGGCTCATCTTTGAGCCCACGCCTCTTCCTTCATAATTATCACCGTTAGACCTACGTTAGATATTCCGTTAGAGACCACCAAGTGGTGGTATAACACTTAAGGCAATAAGGAGTTGAACTTGAAAGTTGAAAAGCTAAATAAGTAAACTAAATCTGATTTTAATTCTTCGTTGAGCTAATGTATACAAAATACTCACTTATAATGTTTACTCCTAATCCAATTTTTTATTTAGTACTCCTTCAAACACCTGTTTATAAATTTAGTTGTTTCAGGCTCCAACAAGTTTCGTTATTAGACTATTCAGAATCGTTGGATACAGAATACATGAGACCCGTTGATTGTCGATACCTTCTCGAGATCGTTCGATTTGTTGACAATATCTAGACATCATTCAATTTTTGGCAGTGAACACGTGACCATTCGATTGTTGGTGCTACACATGAGACTATTCGATTTTTGGCGTTACACATGAGACAATTCGATTGTTAGCACTTGCACACAAGACAATTTTATTTTTGACACTTCTCGAGATCGTTCGATTTTTTGCGAATCGCACTAGACCACTCGATTGATAGCGTTACACACGAGACCATTCGATTTTTGGCATTACCATTGTTTGGTTTATCACAGTTTGATAACTTTATTCAATACTGTGTATCTAGGATAGTGTTGTTATAAATAATAGCAAACTAGTTATTTAGTCGTTCTGTACTCATTGCTTACAACAATTCGATTATTTCTACACGCTTTTAAGTCAAGCGTCGAAGTTACCTAACATAGAACTTCCAAACCAATCCTAAACGTGAGAGGCGAGGTTAGATAATCTGATTATCACAGTAGAAAATTGGGTTAGTGCAATTCAAAGCCAAAGTAACGTTGAATTATAACAAGTACTTATATAATTTAACCACGATAATACCACTTATGTTTGTTGGGGTTTGTAGGTCTAATTACTACCAATTAAATGAATTGATGTTTGAAACAATTATACATTTTATTCTAGAAATATATTGTCAGTAGTACAATTCATAATGGATTGTAATTAATACAATTTTAATTTGCAATTATAAACGACAAATGGAAGTTCTCTGATACCTACATTGGTACACAAAACATAACCACCGCATCCAGTTACAATTATTCCCTTACGGACGCGAAGTTACGAAAGTTCCCGCAAGTTTCTCGCATTCCCTAAGGGGTGAATTTGGTTGCTTCTGTTTTAAGTTTTGTGGTCAACGCTGTCATCGTTTTATGGTTGCGTTATTTCCGTGCCGCTTTCCCGCACAGTTTTGGCCAGACCTCTAACAGGTAATTTGAGAAAATTACTTAAAATCAATAGAAATAGTAGCTAACCTTTGTCATTGAAGGTATAAGAAACCATTGTTAACGATAAAATTAAGAAATAAATGTTTAAATTGGTCGTTTACTGAACAAGATGGGTACACCATATCACGTGTCGACTTCGCTGAGGTTTCAAGCAAAGTTTCAAGTCTAAACCTCATGTCTCATTTTAAACATTTCATAATATGATGCACTCGTTTGTTTACAAATTTATTTGTTCTGCGATTTTCTCGTTGTCATAATGGTTACTCATAAGACCAATGTAAATATTGGCTAACGCTTAGCTCGATATTGCATGAACAGAAATGAAGCTTCTTGCAACATTTCGCCCAAAGAACCGTTCGTTCACAAGATACCGCGCGGCCATACAGACAGACAGAAATAATATATTTCCAGCCCCTCAAGTAATAGGCTTCGCTAACGCTCAGCCAGTAGTAATTTCCTTTAAATGTTTCTTTTATTAATAGTACTGTACAGATTCTGGGATAGTAAATATTCTTTATAAGCGATACTAAAAGCATTCATTGCTGTGAGCGCAGCGGCCCAGCAGTATTTATTACCGGAAAGTATAGTCACCGTTATAGTTTACCAGTCCCGGGGGTATGGTAGGAATGTGTCCCGTAACAGCGACCATTCCTCTTCAGCTCATTAATAACGTTATAAAGACAAGAATGAAGTTGTGAAGTGGAGTTGTAATGTTTGACCACGGTTCGGTCAACATACCCACTGTTCTGACGTCACCTATATGCACTGCACCAAACCTCTGTCTGTCTGTCTGACTGCAATGCGCTCACACATAATTTAACTTCGACTTTTCATGGCACCCTGAGACTTTATGCTTTCGCTTTTGTCAACACTTGGCTTAGTTTCTGATTTTGCGAAAACTGTGAGTGTGGAGTACGTCTGTTAAGGACGTTTTATCATGAAATAGATTTTTACTTATTTGTAAAAATCTCTTTACTTTGCGCTTCTGATACTGAAAAAATGCAATTATTTCTCGGTTTCTGAATGTAAGTTACTTCAAGATTTAATATGCGCACACTATTAGGTAGAATCTGAGACAGTTTCACTTATTCTTATCAAACTTTCAGGAAATGTTTTAATCAACCAACACTGTTATTTAAATTTTACAGAATGGGGTCTAAACAAATTACAAAAATGTATCTTTGGGTGCCAACTTACAGTTTGAAAAATCTTAGCAGTTTAGTAAATTTAAAACTAAACGGACTCTTGGCGGCGGCGGTGCAACATGGTTATATTAACAAAACTATACAAAAAATACAGTGTATCTTATAATCCAGGAATAGAGTAGTTAAGTACGATATCAAAAAAGCAATAAACACATACAATCATCAGGGAATTGCATAATAAGTAATAAATACGAATTATAAAATTACTCTATTATAAAGGAAAAATCAAATCCACCCAAACACCATCAGTACACTAAACTATAATACAATAATAATTGCTACACTATTGTTTATAGGCACAGTGACAAATATCAGAACAACTAAGGGAATGTACAGTTCATGTAGATTCCGATCCATGGGAATTCCGGTCTTCGGTATGTTGGGTAGACTACCGGCTAAAAGTTATTGGGGCACATTACTAGACTCCGTGCAATTGAAGAGATCAGTGCATATGGCAAAGACGCATAGGAAGATGGGAACCAGTACATCATAACTTCAAACCATCATCAAAATTTGTTCTAGCTGGATTACAGAGTGACACCACCTGTTCGGGTTAGGATTGTCATCATTAAAATTTAGTCTACGAGTGACATTATTAAAGTTTAGGAGGCGTCGTTCATAACAACAAAGAAGGGGCAATGTTTATAAATAGACGGATAAAGACTTCATTCGTCAGTCTATTCATGAAGGAATGTATTCAGAGCTCGCCGTTCTTCTTGGGTCTAATTTTATATGCAGTGCCTTGATGTACGCTACATTCGGCCTGTGACAAAACGTGTGACTTATTTGGGGTATATAAATAGAGTTTAATGAAAGAGGATTCAGATGTGTAGAAATTAAAAGGCCGGTAGACGCAAGGTCTAAAGCGTCGGGACTTGGGTCTGAGTTAATGACAGCGCAGGTTCAAATCCTGTCCGTAGCCATAGTACGTTTTGCTGGCACTTTTTACCTATTCCTCCCCTTATTCTGTTTGTGAAGAACCGGCTACAGTAAAATAACCAAGAGTTGTTTCCCATAAGAATAACGTTAAAACTCTCGCAGTTTTATACCCTTATTAATACAACTTCGTTTACAATAAGGCGACTTATTAAGGTGGTAAATTAGTATCGACTTTTTGTTGTAGCGTTATGGGAGTTTTTTTTTTGTGTGAAGTGTATAATTTTTGAATAAATAAAACTATACTTTGACGAAATAAAACAAAGGTTGAGACTTTTTCTGATTAACCCACATAAAACCTTGAAAAAACTAAAAATCATAGCACAGCCCAATGGCCCACGAGGACCGGCAGAATAAGGCTAAGAAGAGATTGGCCACACCTGAAACAAATTATGCTAAAGAACAGATGTGTTGAATTTCTATGTCACTTTTTTGTGTCTTGTATTATCTGTATCGACTGATTTACATTTTTCGTGAGGGTAAAATTTTACCTCGAAGTTCCTATAAATCTCAGAAATGTGTTTTTGTGGAGACACCAGTTTTTTACAGAGAACATACAAGATGAAAGAGAGTAAATGTAGAGGTGCCCTGGAGAGGCAGACTCGGTATCAACACTCTCATATGTTATTTGTGACGTCAAGTGGTGGGCGGGGAGGAGAAGTTATTCAAACTTCGGCTCGGCCAGATTTACACCCTCTAATAGTATGTGTCGACAAATATGTGCTCCATACGCCAGGGTTTGCCGGGTTCCTTATACTCCTCATGTAGTTCTTCCATTCAAAGTTGATCACTTCAAAAGTTTACTAAACTTTTCAAGGTTTAATTTTATGAAAGATACACAGGTTCAAAAAAATGTTTATTGATAGGTATCTAAGATTTTAACTTTTCATAAAAGAGCAATAAAAAGTACATTTTTTAGTAAAAAGAAGAGTCCAATACCTTTTTAAGCCTTATCCTGTGTTGTCATGGGCCACTGACCTGTGTGAGTATTTTATCAAGCTGAATAAGGGGTAAAATCCATAGATAAAGTACAAGGTCGATGGTACTGATAAAAAGTGTCACAGACAGGATTTAAACCTGGGCTATCTCAAGCTCAAATCCAATGTCCGACGCCTTAGACCGCTCGGACATTGGCACTTCTAAAAAATTAAAAAAAGAAATATTAATTCAATTCAGGGACGTAGTGCTGGTTCCTGGATTGAAATTTAATATTTGTACACACTTTAATAGTTTTTAAATTGATTAATTTTGTTGTATAAAACAGGCTGTATAGTAAAGAACGAGTATAGTAATATTCCTGAAAGAAGGGTATAAGGACGCCATTACTCTCAATGAAATTAAACTATTAACTATTTAATGGTCAATATAGATCTTAAAACCCAACTACCTATTTGTAACATAATTTGTAGCATTGTATTTATGTACGTGGTAACGACAAATAATATTGGTAAGCAATGCAGCTAACTACATATTATTATAATATGAAAGATGATAGCATACGAGGGAGTTCACCACACAACGTGTCGAGTAACAGACTTCACTGAGGTTGAAGGCATAACTTCAAGTCTTTAATATTGAATTTCATTCTCGAGGTGTCTTGCGGACAGACATGCGTTCTGCCTCATACAGATCATAATGTCGTTTATATCTTCACCTACTGAGCGATAGGTTTCAATGACGCCCAGCCATATTCCATGGTTTGAAATGCACTATCAACCACACTCAACTCATTCTTGTCCATGTAGTAAAGAAGTTTCATTTAAAATTTCACGTCTTTATATAAACTCTCTTTAGATATTTCACTATATTATGGTACATTTAAATTACATTTTTGTTCATTGTATTGGGCTTCATCGTAGTGTTTACTTCATAAGTCTACACACAAGATCATGTTGTATGTGTTCTGGTAGTAAAGCTACATGTGATAATATGTCATATCTTAATATGGCTTTATTTCTGTATTCTGTTAGATAGACGTTTCCATCAATTTTAAGACCAGTGTAAAAATTATAAATTCGCTAACGCTCAGCCAAAGCCCATGAAGTGACATGCACCATCATAATAGAACTTAGTGTTGTCTATAGGAAAATGAAGCTTTGTACAAATTTTCAAGTCTATAGGTCATTTCGTTTTCTAGATATCGTGTGGGTAGATGGGCAGACAGTTAAGAAATACAATGTTGCTGGTCTCTCGAGGGATAGGAATCGCTAACGCTCAACCAATACATATAAATATACTATAGTGGGTAATAAAATCCTGCTATTAATTACCGAACAGACAGATCCTGTATAATCGAGTGTTGATTAATTTATACATTAAAACATCTAATTTCTACACTGTTAGTAGTTCAAAAACGAGAAAATGGACAGTATGAGAAGAAGAAAGGAATACCATGGAGGGCTTACGTATCTAGAAAACTGATCCTTTTAAAATTCAACCAGCTCCCTATGTGGTCTTTTAAATTCACCTAGGTCCACATGTGGGAAGTACAGATGGAGTACCCGAACCCACACCGCCCCTGCAGCTCTGGTGGGTTATCTTGTTTCAGCTAGAAATATTCACCTAGCTGTCTCTGATACCCTAGTGACGATTCCTACAGAATGCGATCGAATCTATTATAAACTCTAAAATTCAGCCACTTAATAGATCCTACAATAGATTATCATGAACGACTAAAAGTCAATGTTATTAGCGTCGATATGGTACGCGTCGGCCCCAACTGAAAGTTTACCATCGTAGCGTGCATCACCTGTTTGTGTATAACAGTGGTAGACGACAGGACAGCGAGCAGGGCGGTATCCAGAGTCGTCATGTCGTATTAGAAGTACACTCTCTGTCACTCAGTTATTGTACTGAGGAGTGGCGTCTCATTAATCTAGCAGTGATGTAGGTCAAGATCTCGTCTGTTTTGAACAGATCTGAGATTTTAACAGAACTGTATGAACCAACGCTTCTTGTGGGACAAAACTGTCTCCATGTTGCTGGATGTAATAACACATTGGGTTAAAGGTTCAGAGTAGTAACTATCGACAGAGTAATATATCGCTCAGTTTTATAGAATAAAAATAAAACATAACTAATAGAATAGTGTTCATTAAGATTTCCTGGACTTAATATTACGTAAAATAAGGCTTAGGATTTCAGTAACATGTTTAAAGGTCAGGTATTCCACATTTGTCTACTTGGAATAATTAAAAGATATGTTACGAATATTCCATTGTAACGCGCGGCCTACTTATTACGCGATGCTGTAGTTAAAGAAATGGGGATTATACTGTTAAAAATATCTGTGAAGTTGAAGACAATACGAAGTTAACCTCAAAGTTTTTAACTTTGAGATTAAATGTTAAAGCTAGACAGAGTTTAGAAAGAAGGATTATAGGCTGTGTATGGTCATCGTTGGCCTGAGGCCTGCTATGGAATATCCTATTCTAGCATTTTGTATGCAATATATTCTGTATATAGAAGATACAAAATTTAGTCTATTACAGATTATATGTTTTGAACATTACAAACAAATGTTTTCACTCTTATTTATCATATCTTCATTAGGGATGCATTTATTTTTGTGTTAAAACTAAAAGAACAGTACTTTTAACTCATATGCGTCGCGCGTAAGAACATCCGTATAACTGCGACATTGGCTGATGCTTTGTTGTTTGAGGCTCAGTCGCATAACTCCCAGAAGACACACTCGAGGGTGTGAAGTCCGTAACTGTCATGGGGCATTCCTCCAAGGGAGAGTCGCCCTTCTCGGCATCGTAAAACTGGGGGAGCCCTTTATTGAGGGCGGCTACCATCGATTTAGGGCTGGGTATCAAAAACAGCGATGTTTACCATATGTAACCCTTCTGCAGTGCTTTGTTTAACTTGCCCTTTGGGGAGTTAATAAAACAGGCAAGTAAATAAAAGACGCGACAGTTGCTTGTGGATCCTCACTATCACCTATTAATTCTCCAGTTATATTTGGTTTCGATTAAATGAGTGTGTTTGTTCAATTTATATGTTTGATGTATCATTGGAGAATTACTCTGGTTGATGCTTCCGGCGTTATATAGAAAAAAATTAACCAATGTCAGTTATAGATCACTATATTCCATACCACCTCGTGAAAAATTCCCATTCTATAAGCACTTTAGAATGGGGGTCTAATGTCTGTTCTAGATTTACATTCCCACTTTTAAAAGAATATATGATGGAATATGCCAAATCTCTCTGGAATGTAAATTGAACTTTTGCACCGGGTGCATTCATCCATCGCGGAGTATCGTTTCGACCACATACGAGTCAATTGTTTCGCCTAAATGTCGATCATCTGAAAAATATACGTATAAAATATACGAGAATAAGGGAGGAGTAATATACTCGTCTTATATGACCTTGTGTTGCTGAATGTGCAGTATCTGACTTCTCAAAACTGTAGGCTTGACGTGCTGAATGCTTATAATTTACATAATACGCCAATATCAAAATAGATATGTCCAAAAACCAATAATTATTCTCTTATCAGATAGATTAATTCTCTTTACATTTATTAACGTAAATTTTGTTAATATTTAACTAAACTAATAAAACTAATGTACTTTATTAGATTTTGTAATAAAGTACATTTACTATTAACAGGAAGATGGACCGCACAATTAAAAATTCTTTAGTGTTGTTTCAAAAAATAATTGTTAAGAGTTGCTAAAATAGAGTTAGAGACACTCCACGAAAGATCATGCATCATCATCAAATGGTATCAACCAGACTGAATAGGGATGTTGCCAGCCCTCTGAACGGTAGCCAAATATGCTAAATGTAAAGCCAATAATTCAAACCGTTCTCAAGAGATCCTACAAAAAGAGACGCTTCTCTAACTCTCAGCCAAATCTCGTGGAGGAACATGTACTATCACCGAACTCGATGATGCCCTTATAGGAATAAAGGTGTATGCTATCTTTCAAATCGATATAGATATACAGACAGACCAACAGAACAGAAGTTTTGTAAACTACCTGAGTGATTGGCGAGTGTTAGAAAATTTAACACAAAGAATTCAACTAATTCAACTTTTGTAAGGTAAGGTTATAGACTAGACGTGACGGTTGGAAAAGGATTAAATTAAAAATAATAAATTGAAATCGAATGGTGCGCTCATGTACTAATTTTGTTTTCTAAATCCTTCATAATTCTTTGAAATCCATCATATTAATACCCATCAATCAGTAAGGTGCTCATGCAGGCTTGTCTAATCTAGTTTCATTCTGCAAAGATTATTGAAGGAATGTTTCAGTCGTGTGGAATGAGATTAACTCCATCCTACGAAGCGAAAATAACAGGATCATTTCATGAGAGCCTCCATGTGGCAGGCTGTAGGGAGATATTTTAATCACAAAATGTCTGTGACCGATATGTCCGAGTACTCCGCCAGGCGCAAGGTAGGAGCTTGTAGCGTCTGGTTCTGTAGGCGAAGTCACTTCCTATTTTGGAGGTGAAAGCCTCAGCGCTACAGGCCGAGTAGACTTGTCTCATAAATCAGCTGATTGTACGAGATTCCGCCGCTATAATTCACTACCATCGTTGGCTTTACGTGATGATCGATTTGATTACCGTATCGTATGCTAATCACTCCACGCGTTATGCACAATTCAATTACCATCATCGGAATAGTTTATTTTATAACGTTTGCCCTTTAGGAAGGTGCGCTCATTGTTATGTTAACCTTTTCATGAATTCTAACCGTGTGTTGTAATACCAAGTGGTAATAGAATGTATATTTGCGATATCAGTACGTAGGAACAACGAATTGAAAAATCCGTATTAGCCAAGTCATAGGTTTTGAAAAGTTACGAATCACCATCATGATCTTAGAAAATCAATTTTGCGAGTTACCTGGAAAAGAGTTTTGAATCAGATTAAATGACGATTTAACAGAATAAGTTGATGATGCTAATTATATTTGAAAATTCAGGGTTTACAGATTATGATGTTTAGAATAAGCTATAGATTGTATTTTAAATTATCTTTAGCTTTAAAACACAGAAACAGAGAAGAAGTAAAGCGAAAACATATTTTTTAACATTTAATTGAAATTATAAAATTTATTGAATAAATTAGTACATATATTAAGCTTTTAAAGTGAGAAAAAGTAATTCCACTAACACATTTTCTACTGACAATATTAAACCTGAAAAGGTGACAAATTAATTCGCCCATTATCGACATCTGCTTAAGTAGAGAGTTTCAAAGGCCATTTGGAAGAATCGACCACTGAATTCAAGAATTGACGCCTAAACAATGTGGGCTACATAGTTCTGAAACTATTCAGGTCAGTTTCAAAATCATATACAGTAGACTCCCGTAAGTTCGGCCACCTCGGGACCGGACCCTAGGCCGAACTTAAAAGCGGCCGAACTAACCGATGCCTATTTAAAAAATGCCCATTTATTGTTTGCAAGGGTAATTTTTTTCAATAAAAGTTATGAAATAACCGTAAAATTAACCTTTCCAAACATTACCAACACAGAATTAACTACTAAACTAATTTTAAATTTGTACTTACCAATAAAACACGGTAATACTGCATATGTTGGGAATCAATGCGTGTAGGAATCAAACACTTGCACATAGAATACAACACAGAGTAACGCTTTTATTTACAAAACCACAGACCTAATGAAATAAAAATAAAATAATACAGTACTGCACTGTACATTGGTGGTTTAGCTTCTTAACACTTAAAATAATCTGTCACTTTTTTCTGAATTTTTGTTTCTAATGATTTTTTATGTGCAAACTCACGCCACTTCTTAATAAAAATTACATCGACTGCAGTTGCTTCTTTTTGCTGTTCGATGTAAGTAGCTGCCAGTTGCAAAGCTTGCTTTTCCTTCAGCGTGGCTCATTTTATTTTTCTTCGTCTTCCTCTTCAATCTCAGCACCATCTGCGTCGTTATTCATCTCGTTGTCCCTGGCGAATGACACACTCGACGATTTCGTCATCATTCAGAAACCTCGTTGTCTAGCTCCTTTTCCATGTTGATCCACTCCAAAACATCTTCTTCAACAATGGGACCACAGTTCGGTAGTTGCTGAAGGTCGTGCAATAGAGCTGCATTGTCATCAGGTTCGCCATCAAGAATGTTGTTTGGCTCATCTGCTGTTGTGTTGTTTTGATCTACGCTATCTTCTATATTTGGCCAAAGTTTTTTTCCAAGACTTTACAAACGTGGATGGTGGTATTTCGTCGTATGCCTTGGCCGACATGTACACAACATCCTTCATGTTAACTGACTTCAACACTTTGGTAAGGTCTAAGCTGTCATCAGTCTCCAGTTTGGAAAGAACTTCCGAAAGTAGCTTACGACGATACTTCCTCTTGAAGCACTCAATGACCCCCCTGGTCCATCGGCTGTTGAAGACTGGTTACATTGGGTGGTAGAACAGCAGTTTAATTTCTTTTTCATCGTCACACTGAAGATGTTCATCATGAGTAGGCGCGTTGTCAAGAAGTAGAAGTGCTTTGGCGGGGAGTTTCGATTTTGCCAAATGTTTTTTCACTTTTGGGAACAAATTCGCATACAAACCATTCTCTGAACAAGTACGTGTCCATCCACGCTGATTTCTGTGACCGATAATACACTGGGAGAGCGTCCATGTTTATGTTCTTAAACGCTCTCGGTTTTGCTGCTTTGCCAATGACAAATAGGGGTAACTTGTGAGTCCCCGAAGCATTTGAACACAAGGCGACTGTTTTATCCTGTCTTTGCTGGTTTTAAACCCTGGAGCAGACGTTTCTTGCGGGGTGGCAAATGTTTTTCTAGGCAGAAGTTTAAAATTTAACCCAGTTTTCGTCAATGTTTGTATATTTGCTCTGGGCAAAAGTTTTCATCATCGATAATTTTTAAAAATCTTGCAGAAAAGTCGGTGGCCGCTGTTGGGTTTGCTGATAACTTCTCACCACAAACTCCAATAAAATGTACGGCCGTGTCTCTTTTTCCAACGAGAGAGCCATCCATCACTAGCCACGAACGCCTCTTCTGGTTGAAGCTTTGAGTGTAAGATCATGGCCTTTTCTTTTAATATTGGTCCACTTAATGGCGTTCCTCGTCTTCGTTCTTGAACGAACCACAACCATAGAGCATCTTCCACCAATTCGTGTTTGGCCTTCCTTAGTGTGCAACGCTTTTTCTAGAACTTTTTTCGGTATCAATTTGTGTACAAAAGCCTTCAATACTTTTTCTGTTGCGTCGCCAGTCGTTGACTGTACTTTTGCCCACGTTTAAATCCTTGCAAATACTTTGCAACGGATTCTCCTTTGTCTAATCTCTCCAGAGCTTGTAGTCTCTGTTCCATTGACTTGTACTTACGTTACGCATTTCACTCATTTTAAAAACAGATTAAAACACGATGCAAAACAGTTTTTGTTCAAACACACACGCACACACACAAAAAACTATGAAAACAACAGTACTGTTACATACACAAAAGAAATCACAGAAACCCACGAGTAGTAAATAAACAACAGTACAAAACGCAAACTAAAAGAAAATAACTGACTTTGTAGGTCTACTGTAAAAATGACGAGCACCACCCAGTATGAATGTTCGAGACGAACTGATGAGCTGTTTGACAGAGCAGTAAACTAACCAAAGAATACAACGGCACTGTTAGTAGAGACGTGCTGCCCGCTTTCTGGCTGGCGCCAAGTGCGTGTGACTCATGCTCAGCCGACCGGCCGGACTAAGCGGCGGCCGAACTAACCGAGGCCGAACTTACGGGAGTCTACTGTAACACTTAGTTATGTAGTGTTGTTGTCATGCAGTTGCATGCTAGCAGGAGTGTGAGGTGACATGTTCACACACGTGCTGACACGCACTGCGTGAGATGTGACCTTGATACAGTCGGGTCACTGTGCCCAACACCTGGACCACCTGTCGTGGAATTGACTGTACTCAAGTGCGAACACCCCAAACAAACACTTAAAAAAGTGTGTGTTTGGTTTTCAGGCGATAAATTCGTATGGGTGGCGGTTTTATGAGCATGAAACGGGAACAGCACAGAAATAACGTGCTAGTACTATCAGTTGGCATTCACTGTGTTACGTTGTTTTCGATATTCAGTTCAGTAGTAGTTTCGATAATACTGAGTAGTGTATTGCAATTTTAACACTTTTTATGTTATAATTGGGGAAATGAGTGCTTTGTGAGCGATTACTTAAAATAAGTTCACAACATATTTAAAATATTCTATGAAAATGTTCCATTTGGGAAGGAAGAATATAATTATGTTCTAAAAATCTTGTGGTTTCTTTTGTCATCTAATGAGGGTGTAACTTTCATGATTAATGTGGTTATTTGAATCTAAAAATATAAAAATATTGCTAAATTATATAATTTTTCCAACATATAAAAGCCACCTCCTTGGAATTCAGATTAGACCTCACATGACAGTCGCTAATCTTGCCCAATATGGTCAAACTTTATTTCTCTTACTAACTCTGATAAAAATTGATAAACTTTGATCGGTTTGATTCATTTTTCAGTGTCTGATAACAAACTAACAGACTAGATCAAATGGTTTGATAAACATTGATCAAGATCTATGATCAATGTTATCAAGATTTTCAACGTTTGCTAAACGATAACAACCTTAATGTTTTGTACCCTTTATAAAATATTATCAAACAAATAGTTTGATAGTTTTTATCAAGACTTTTGATTGGTTTTATCAAGTTTTTCAGTATCCGATGAAAGGAATCAAACAATGTCAGACCAGCTCAAATGATCTGTAAGAAATGTATTACATTTTATAATTTGATTGATGTATTGGCAATTTTATATCCAATAAGTAACATAATTTTACCAAATATCTCAACATGTTCATCAAACTTTATATTTTCATCTACATTAGTTTGCATATTTCGTAAGGGTGGGCTGGCCTGTGGTACATTTACATAGTTGATAATCCTAATAATAATAAATCGTAATTTAAATCTCTTAACAATCACGGTAATAGGATAAGCCGATCTGAAACACTCAAAATGGAATGGATTTTCTTGAAGGCATAAATGGATTAGGGAACTAGGTCTTTAAAATGATTTTTAATTTACTGTATTAAGAAGGTACATTATAAACCGCCGTTAGAATTTATTGCTTGATATTTTTTTATATATAATTTTAAAACTTTTATATTAAAATATGAAATTATATGCATTAAAGAACGCGTTGCTCACATCGTATGTGAGTCGCACAAGCGCTGTGTGCTGTGGGTATACACGGACTGCCATGAGGCCAATCGTTACTTCACCCATAACATGGATGTAAAAGTAAGATTTATGCTACTACTTATGAAAATGAATGTAACGTATAAATAACTTTGTTTAGTATCGAAAACGTTCATGTCATACCGATATATTGTTCAGCGTTATATAAACGCAATCACTTGATAATAGCACATCTTTAAACAAAGCTTGCCGAGTCCAATGTTCTTGGAAGATATTGAAAAACTTCCCGACCATCAGTTTGCTGGGAGGAAGCCAACATCTTGTTTGTACACTGCAAGCACAACTTCCCTCCAACACCGAAGAAAAGTGACTTCACCAACTTAAAACTTCAGTGCTTAGGAAACTGTTCCAGAACTATGTCGTAAGTTTAGATTTGTCTTACTGGCTTTTCACTTTAATTCTGTTCATTACGATCCCGATTACGTGACATCTAGGGTAATCGAAACTGTTTTATTCAATAAGGTGTAATTTGTTAACAAAGTTGTTAATTAAATGGTTGCTTTTTGTATTTCATTGTATGGACTCAAATATACGAGGAAATGGTGAGGGCGTATATTTTTGCATTTAAGTACATGTAATAGTCCGAGAGCTGACAGCCACTTTGCTTTGTATTGGCACACAACCTAGTGTTTCGAGAAATTGATACCACTCCTAAGAAATAAATCAGTAAAAGTCTTAGCAAGGTTCGAAATGGGACGGTACGAAAGCACATTAAAGGCACATTAAATAGGCTAAAAGTGCCGAATTTGCCTCTTCGTGTCGTTGTCTGGGGCCAACAGAACTATTATTTACGTGACTGACGGTTGATTTTTAAATTTGCCTAGCTAAGAAAAATAAAATATTTAAAAAAGTATTGTTAGTATTTTTAACCTTTTCGATACCCTTCTATCTGAACCCCCACTAAAAATAATGGGGCTAATGATAAATTTCTCGGAAAACTAGGTGCTTATGTAATGTAAATTGGCTCTCAGCTGCTAGACCACAAAGGGAGTTTTCAAAGACTAAGGAAGATTTCTTTCGTGATTTTTTTATCCTTCAGGTATGCATTGCTCTAACACAAGGAGTAATAAATTGCAATACTTAATTATTATGATAAATGCGTTTAGTTACTCTACTGAGAGCGCGGTATAGAGAAAGGGAATAGTTTTTTTACATAACAAAACCTCGGGAAACAAACACAGGGCACGTCCGTATCTCTGGGCGTGTTGACGGAGCTAAATCATTCGCTGTGTCAGCTGTTGAAATCTTCTCACAGTGGTCTGGCGACACACGCACGGACACGAGCACGCACTCCTCGGCTCTGTGTCTGTACTCATTATCATAACAGGTATGGGTAGAGTAAAAGTGCGTGAGTGTGCGTACGAGAGTCTTGTCTGTCAGTACAGCGCCCTACTTGGGCAGCTCTGCGGACACAGAGGTAGAGTCAATGTCTGCTCTTGACCATCAACAGTTTATACATGGAGTTTTACTGATCGCAGGGATTCCAGACACTGCCTTGAGAGGAAAGTGAACTGGAGCTAAACTCAACATTCACATTTGAATCAACCCTTTCTACCATAGACTGTTATGTGTAGAAAACTCGGTTGGTCCACCGTACTTTAGTATTGTGTCAAAAACATTGTAGAAGACCCAATTGTGCACCTGATGAGACAATGACGGACTTACAACTAGTCAACAGGGAACTGTAGCCTTTTTATATAGAACATATCTATTCAAATAGGCCTTTCTGATCAAACCCTCTAGAATTTTATCCTATTTTGCGGTACACACTAGAGGGATGGTCTTCGATGCTGCACCGCCACACTAATGGCCCGAATCATTCTTTATCTTGATAACAAGCTCAAACAATCATAAAGGTTGGTTTTTAGTAGTTAAATAACCATAATAGATCTAGGGTTAGTTAATGGAATTTTACCCTTTTATAGAACGTAATCTAATTGTTTTTAACCGCCAAGAATTCTCTACCACAAACTGCAAGATATCCTGGTTATTTCGAACTGAACACCCTTGGCGGGGAACAGTTCAAAGTGTCTAGCATTCAGGGGACGCTTTTCAGATCTTTCTAAAAAAAGATTAAATGTAATTGAGAAACGTCTATGATTACTTACTTGTTGATTCGCATCTTACGGCTTTTCAGTCCCGCAGCAACATTTTTGAAGTGTAACATCGTTTAGTAATAATTTCATCGTGTGTCAGCAAAGGGTGTTCAGAATCCATAGAGCCAACAGCAAGAAGCGGCCTCAGAAGCTGGCCTGACTGTAACGAGAAAGTCACGACTGCGTATGCGTGTATCAGCGATCAACCGCTATAAACTATGTGGTAGCCTGCACAGGCCTGCAGTAATCTGTATCTGCAACTCTACCCTCACGCGACCGTGTCTATGTGTGTCGTACAGATTGTAATCTAATCTCTTACTGTTTGTTAACATGGTCGTCAATCGTGTGGTTTAGGATGACCGCAATAGGTATAAACGGTAGGCAAAACATCGATTTCCAATGCTAATGTACCGTTTATTCTGTCTGCTTTTTACTTATTCGTTCAATTAGTTTTTTTCTAGATTTATTGTTTTACTATGTAAAAGTTGGCTTTGTTTTTAGGAAGGACAGGTGATATCCTTCTAACAAGAACCAAGGAATCGTACTTTAAGAGAGTAACGTTTTTGTGAAAGATTCTACTCAGCTTAGAGCGCAGAACTTAGTCTACTGGTACATTATGGGCCTAAACCTTCATTCATTAGGAGAATTCAGACTTGAGTTCTCTGAGTCACCCATACTATACAGGATCCACCGAGTGATGAGCGTAGCGACCCTATGTGCGTATGATGGCCCTATGCTTCCCACCGTAGCTGCGTTATGTGTAGAAGACTCGATTGCTCTACCGTGCTTTGAGATCCTGTCAATCAACATCTTAGTGCACTCAATTGGGCACCTGATGCGACAACGAGAATACCTCTTCACCTAGATTGCACTACTTTTTGTAGTCTGGTTGTCTCTGATGTCGAAATGATGTGGAGGGTTTGGTCTTGAGCTTCTTCGTTCTTCGTCGCCGACTGTTTTTTATATCCCTTCAGACGAACATGACTCCAGATTTCAGGAGTCAAGTCTGCAACATCACCATATTTCGGATGCTGCACGTAAGAGGAAGGTGAAATGGAGCTAAACTCAACATTCACATTGAGCCAATGTGGTTGTGACAGATTGGGGGGGGGGGGGGGGGGGGCAGAGAAAGTCTACGTGGACTGTGCGTGCGAATGCTCATAATTTCGGCGAGCCGAGAACACAGTCGGTCATTCCCGCCTTGTTCCTTAAAAAGAGTTGAACGATTCTTCAGAACTTATTACAATCGATCCATCGGTCTTATCAGTGATAACCTTTACTAACGATATAAAGATTGAAACAGTTAAATTGACACTGTTATAGACCACATGTGAACCAGCCTGTCACCACGTGACGGCAGTCAAACTCGGTGAATCTAGCCTAGCTAAGTAGTATTTGTACTTATTACTTGGTTTCTGTTATATTGTTATACACTCAAAAGTTAAGCAAGAACATAAATGAATTCTATAATATTATACAGCAGAGTTCAAATGACAAACCTTCGCCAACAAGACCGTGGTATAAAACATGGATCAAACTTCATCGCCTTTCATCGCTGAAACACCAGACTCCAAGCAGCTAATGTCTTTGGTGAGACAGATAGGTTAGTACCGAACATTTTATTACCTGCTACTATACTATAGTACTATAGTATACTATACTATAGTATACCATTAGTACTATAGGAAAATCTCGCTTGTTGTCAAACATACTGTGCGATGTTAAGGAATTGGTCTAGTCAGTTTAACGAAGCAATATAAATCTAACGGGAATTGGAGCAGAAATAATTTCGAACCCCGTAATCATGTGATTTATGTTTCCATTTAATGCCACGTCCTGTTTGTAAATAATACCGACATGTTCTTTAATGAAACACAGTCATATAGTTTCGCATTGCGATTGGCTAAGTATTTGCACCTTACATATTTATTTAACGTATTTTGGATTGTGGTATATTTAACGAGTACTTGGGGTTAATTTGAGAATAAACGGATTGTAACTGTTTTGCTGTGTTCACCATTAAAGATTACTGACGACGTATTGGTTTTGTGTGTACCACTAAACAGTACATCAAAATCCTTGAGTATTGCAATAGAAATTTTCATACTTTCCTTCTATGTGGATATATTTGAATCTTATTCGATGTGGTATTATTTATTACTTATAGACTTATTCACTGACGTACTTAGGTACACATTTTTAGGCAAATATCAATGAAGAACGAGTATTACGAATGATTAATATGTAACTTTATAATTATTTAATATCTTTTGGTTCTTTGGAAATGATGTTAACTAATATAACAATACCCAAAGGCAACTGAGGGTTCCTTCAACCTTATGTGGAGTCAGAACCTCTCGGATTCCGGTTTGGGATATTGCTAAATTCCAGCTTCCAAATCCACATTCCTTCCTTTCACCATTTTTTGACACCTTGCCAAGGTTCTGTATCATTGAAGAGGTGACATTACGTGACAAAATATCACTTCCCGCACACTCTATCTCCTAAAAGGCCGGCCTCTAATAGTTCCATGCCAATTTTTCCATTTAATTATGAATGCTCAGATGCAAAACTGCGGCAATATTCTGTCTCTTACGTAAGAGCAATCATAGTTGTGTAAGAGCCAACCTCGCTTCTTTGTTTAAAATGTTATTGTTAACAGTTTAAAAAATGACGAGATTTTCGAACATTAACGCCGTTAAACTACGTTACTAGAATTGGAATCTAATCTCTTCTTCGGGTATAAAAGACTTCAGGTTTAAGCACAAAGAAACCTGAGGCAAGGTTTTGGTGACGAACCTACCAAGTTAATAATTAACAACAGAACAAGTTGTACGTAACAAATGAAGCGTGTATCTGAGGTTCATAGGTGCGTGAAGAATCACATTCTGTCTACACAATAGCAGGTGCACTAGACGTAACATGCTATGTACTAAACAGACAAGTTAAAAGACGTTTTAATGATATAAATTCATGAATTTCCACTAAGAAAACTATCCTTCGTCGTACTACTTCCGGAGGGGGTGACAATCAAAAGGGTTAAAATACCAAAGACATTTTTATAGTTCATTATTTTTGAGTTTGGAAACATTCAGTCATGTAAAAGTGTCAACCTCAGCAGATGAAAAATTGTGATTTTTAAACAATTTATACGATTGACTCTCAATTTCATTCCTAGTGGAAATTACTCCATCGATTTCACTAAAAACTGCGTTGTGTTCTTTCACAGTGCAAACTGAATTAATCCTTCCAGAGTACTAAGGATTACTTCCCACAAAATTCTGTGCTCGGCATGGCACGTTAGAGCTCTGTCGTTTTGTAGCTTGGTGAAATAAAGATCACTGTCTGTAGATACGACGTTTATTAACTGCGGTTATTTGTAAAAGATAGACAGCGAGTCAGATAGAATACAGGCAGGCGGAGGAGCAGTCGTAATCTGGCTTATGGCTGCTCTGGAAACTTTCCAGTTTAGCAATCGCAACTTTCCGATTCTTCCCAGATTCGTGTAAAATGTCGTCGCCCGGAGGCAAGTCTGACTTTTCTTCTATGATTTAGCATAAGGACCGATTTTCCTATTAAAGCTAATGTTCAATCCTCTGGCGATTTGGCAACTTGTTATGTTTATAAGGTTAGAGTTAGGGCGCAAAGCCAATCCGACCGGATGTCGACTGTTCCCGGAAGTAAAATGCCATTGTTTAATTTAGTTTGTTTTGTAATTACTACCATTACTGTGTTAAGTTGAAATATCGCACTTACAAATAAATTACGAATATTCTACGATAGCTACAATTCTACATCATTTTACAACTGTTCTACATATTTAGTTTTTCTGAATTGAATTAAATATTTTTTACAAAAAATCCGTTTAGTATTTGTTACTCAATAAAATTGTGTTGTTTAATAATAATTTATTACTTGTGGTAATAAAAGAGATAGATATTCTACGTTAGCTACAATTCTACATCATTTTACAACTGTTCTACGTATTTAGTTTTTCTGAAATTAATTAAATATTGTTTACAAAAAATCCGTTTAGTATTTGTTACTCAATAAAAATTGTGTTGTTTAATAATAACTTATTACTTGTGGTAATAAAAGAGATAGATATTCTACGTTAGCTACAATTCTACATCATTTTACACAACTGTTCTACGTATTTAGTTTTTCTGAAATGAATTAAATATTGTTTACAAAAAATACGTTTAGTATTTGTTACTCAATAAAATTGTGTTGTTTAATAATAATTTATTACTTGTGGTAATAAAAGAGATAGATATTCTACGTTAGCTACAATTCTACATCATTTTACAACTGTTCTACATATTTAGTTTTTTCTGAATTGAATTAAATATTTTTTACAAAAAATCCGTTTAGTATTTGTTACTCATTAAAATTGTGTTTAAATAATAATTTATTACTTGTGGTAATAAAAGAGATAGATATTCTACGTTAGCTACAATTCTACATCATTTTTTACAAACTGTTCTACATATTTAGTTTTTCTGAAATGAATTAAATATTTTTTACAAAAAATCCGTTTAGTATTTGTTACTCAATAAAATTGTGTTGTTTAATAATAATTTATTACTTGTGGTAATAAAAGAGATAGATATTCTACGTTAGCTACAATTCTACATAATTTTACAACTGTTCTACATATTTAGTTTTTTCTGAATTGAATTAAATATTTTTTACAAAAAATCCGTTTAGTATTTGTTACTCAATAAAATTGTGTTGTTTAATAATAATTTATTACTTGTGGTAATAAAAGAGATAGATATTCTACGTTAGCTACAATTCTACATCATTTTACAACTGTTCTACATATTTAGTTTTTTCTGAAATGAATTAAATATTTTTTACAAAAAATCCGTTTAGTATTTGTTACTCAATAAAATTGTGTTGTTTAATAATAATTTATTACTTGTGGTAATAAAAGAGATAGATATTCTACGTTAGCTACAATTCTACATAATTTTACAACTGTTCTACATATTTAGTTTTTCTGAATTGAATTAAATATTTTTTACAAAAAATCCGTTTAGTATTTGTTACTCAATAAAATTGTGTTGTTTAAATAATAATTTATTACTTGTGGTAATAAAAGAGATAGATATTCTACGTTAAGCTAACAATTCTACATAATTTTACAACTGTTTACATATTTAGTTTTTCTGAATTGAATTTAATATTTTTTACAAAAAACCCGTTTAGTATTTGTTACTCAATAAAATTGTGTTGTTTTAATAATAATTTATTACTTGTGGTAATAAAAGAGATAGATATTCTACGTTAGCTACAATTCTACATCATTTTACATCTGTTCTACATATTTAGTTTTTCTGAAATGAATTAAATATTTTTTACAAAAAATCCGTTTTAGTATTTGTTACTCAATAAAATTGTGTTGTTTAATAATAATTTATTACTTGTGGTAATAAAAGGGATAGATATTCTACGTTAGCTACAATTCTACATCATTTTACAACTGTTCTACATATTTAGTTTTTCTGAAATGAATTAAATATTGTTTACAAAAAAATCCGTTTAGTATTTGTTTACTCAATAAAATTTTTTGTGTTGTTTAATAATAATTTATTACTTGTGGTAATAAAAGAGATAGATATTCTACGTTAGCTACAATTCTACATCATTTTACAACTGTTCTACATATTTAGTTTTTCTGAAAATGAATTAAATATTTTTTACAAAAAATCCGTTTAGTATTTGTTACTCAATAAAATTGTGTTGTTTAATAATAATTGATTACTTGTGGTAATAAAAGAGATAGATATTCTACGTTAGCTACAATTCTACATCATTTTACAAACTGTTCTACGTATTTAGTTTTTCTGAATTGAATTTAATATTTTTTACAAAAAATCTGTTTAGTATTTGTTACTCAATAAAATTGTGTTGTTTAATAATAAATTTATTACTTGTGGTAATAAAAGAGATAGATATTCTACGTTAGCTACAATTCCACATCATTTTACAACTGTTCTACATATTTAGTTTTTCTGAAATGAATTAAATATTTTTTTACAAAAAAATCCGTTTACTATTTGTTACTCAATAAAATTGTGTTGTTTAATAATAATTTATTACTTGTGGTAATAAAAGAGATAGAAACTACATTTTTATATTCCTACAAATCAATAGCTAAGACTAATTTAAATATAAATATTCATAATGAGGCTTTGACTATAATTTTTAATATATTAGATTTTGCTAGCTAAACATACGATTATAACCATGTGCCCTCCAAGTTCACTCTGCTATACTATCCAATACTAGAAACTGAGCCATTTGTTAGCTATTGCGTTGCATAGTTCTAATTTCAAATTATATTTACTATGTAGGCAAAGAAATTAATATAAAAAAATAATAGGCTATAATATAACCAGTAATATATTCATAACCATTCTAATTATAACCTTAGAACTAAGAAGTGTTATCGAAAATTATTTTCGCTTTATTTTATTATTGTAAAACCACAGCTACGAATATATGATATCTGTGAAATTGGCTACTTAATAATTCAGATTTAGAATTATATTATATTAAACATGTTTCGAGAGATTACGCGTGAGAACTTGTAACGCGTGTAAAAAGTGTGCGTCTTAACGCCGCGCGCCAGTCAAAAACATCATTTACTGCCCTTATACAAGTGATATATCAGATTTCAGGTAGCCTAATTAGATTTATTTACCTTTAATTTATTTTTACTATTAACAATTTCAGATTCCTAAGTAGCACCCATGTAGAGAAACTTTTATGTGGCTACTGCTTAAGATGGGTTTTAAATGAAGTTACAAGACGGAATCGTCTTTAATACTGGCCAAGAGAAAATTGAAGAACTCTATAAAAAAAATCCTCAAAGGGAAGTAATTGTTAGTCAAAACTCTAAACTTAAAATAAGCGTTTTTTATGAAAAATCTTTTGCCAGTTTCAAGTTAGCAATTGGTACTCGTCTCATTGAAACATATAAATCATATAAATATTTTTTTTCTGTCAGCACACATTGTAAGTTTCTAGCATACCGATGTACCACTAAGGGTAAACTGTAGAATCTTTGGGAAATTACTGGACCAATAGTTTTGCATATTGTTAAATGGAGTACCCATATGACAAATCTACCCGTAATGTAAATTGGTAGCTTACGGAAAAGTGGGGGGGGGGGGAGAATTCATGACAAGTGTGAGACGTTAAACCGACAATCGAATTTATGCCACAATAAATACGGTTTAATTTTAACCGTAACTTCGCACAATGATTTATAGTCTGTAAAACCGAACAGTTGTGCAGTTAAAGACCGAGAAGTAGCAACAGCCGAAAAATTTATCACTGTGTAGTAACAGCTTGTTTGTTTGTAAACAGGCGAAAATGTGGGTTAAACAAGCCTTCAGTAGCAGACCGCTTATTGGTACTAAAATAGCCGCCAAATGGACCGTCTGGCCCTTACATTCTGGTAATGGACCGGCCACACTTATAAGACTTATTCGAAAACAGTCATCGTAAGTATTGTAGTAGATTAGTGTTTTAAAGTATGTATACAGTTTGGATTTGTATTATTATTTATTTTTTCTGGTGTAAATGTTCTATTATTTCTGGGTAACCAAAATAGGCAAAACCCCGAATTTTGTGTGTTTTATTGTCATTTGTGCTGTTGTATTTTTCATGGGTAATACAGTAACAAATGTTTAAAATGCGTCAACACAAATGTGTTTACTGTTGTTTGATGAGCAGCCTAGTTGTCCTCTGCGATCTTATGTGTATAGCTCGTACCAGACGAGCGACATCAACGTGGAGGGGGGGAGGAAGCCTACATTGTTTTGCACCTGTTTTGAGGTTTGACAACAACAAAATATTTTCTTATCTCCTGTTTTTCCAACAAACGTGGCTATTCATTGTTTTTGCCTCCGAAAAGTTATTTTAAATCGCTGTGACTTACAAAGAGAACAAAACAAAAAACAATTCAATCTAAAAGCGATTGCAATCCCTTAACAAGCTTCGATTCCCAACAGTTTCTATCAATGAAAGAGGGTTTACGGGTATTTTTTATTTACAAACTTTTCCATAGGAATCGATTTTCGTAAGAGCAGCAAGTTCTCTTACGTTAAGCTCTTAAGATCCCTTACGTGTAACTAGTTTAAAAGGTCCATGAGAAAATTGAAATTTAATCCCGTAACTTAACTGAACTAACGTAATTAGTTGGTTAAAATAAGTTACCTTTTCTTCACACTGTAAAAAAAACATCCAGAGGATAATAACCACGAACAATTGTGGACTTCGTCCTTTCAACTTCGTTTCTTAACAACTTAGTAGCTGATCAAAAGTAGACAAATAATTCTTTATAGATTTATAATAGCACAACGTCTGTTCCACATGTTTGCAAAACCTGGAAATTAATATGACCAAGTTTGCGGTTTTTATCATATTAATGTGTCCAATTAGCTTCGATACGAATTACCTTTATACTGTAAAATTTAACGGCTGAAGATAAATTTGTTTACGTAGAAGAGAGGTATTATAGTCGCCATCACGGACTCATATTGGTCAACAACCTTGGAAGTATGACGTCACAAATGTGCATTGCACCAAAGTGTGCTTGTCTGTCTGCAATGCGCTCACACGTCATTTAACTTCAGCTTCTGATTGTAGCCACATTCTTTGTCTTTTCGCCTTTGTCAACGCTTGGCGCTTGTTCGTGCCAAATGATGTCTCGCCTTTTCTTCTGAAAAAGTTTAATGTAGGTTTCATTAATCTTTGTTTCGCTATTCTCGTTATTCGTTTATTACTAAAACTGTCCGAATGGACATAATCGAGTTCATGTTGTATAGAGAAGGTCGCTTTTTAGTACCAATTTGGGGGTTTGAAGGTATGGATCCCGATTTTGGTTACACGTCATAATCTTGGGATTGGAGACATTAAATTTCTTGTGTATTTTAATAAAATTAAAAAATTAATAGATGAAAAATTACTATGTTTGAGTAATTCCTAAACATTACTAAATCTATGAAAAAGGGTTTTAGTATTGATATACATTGTAATTGTTTTATAATAATAGAAAATTATATATTGCTACATACAACCAGGTATATTTCGCATGTCTGTTCACATTGAACAGTTTATAGGATATGAATTAATCGTTAGTAGTAAAACGAACTATAAAGATTTGTAGGGAATAATTACTATTGTTACTTCCAAGTAAATGGAATTAAATATTAGAAAACAAACGAAAATCTTAAGACATTTAGCTACAATTTTGAAATGAATTTGTTATTCATGTAACGGTGTAATCTATATCATGTTTATAGTAATCATTTATATTGTCTTTTAAATATTATAAATTCATCCAAAACCGAAGGTTTTCTAAGTTAAAGAAGGGCATTTTATTTAATCACATTTTGTATTAATCTTAATAACTAGTTTCAAAATATAAAACTATACAAAATTGTGGTTAAATATGTATAACATTTATCTAAGTATTGATACTGTAAGAAGTAAAAATACTTTTTGTTGTATAATTTCAATAGAAACATTTATCATAACATTGAAATTCTTCACGTTGAACAAATGAAGAGTAAAGCAGAGTGCTGGATAGAGGTTGATGATTGTAGAGGTAAATCGATATCCTGATGATAGCTCGATTACCTGTATCCAGAAATTCCTTTTGAAGGAAGCGAAAAGCATACACCTCTCTAGACCAACTCTTTAATTTCGTGCATTTGCTCATCTGTTAATTCAAACATTACTGCACAATTTTATTAATTTATATTTTTCAGGTAGAAAATATTTTTTAAATCTTTCTACGTTTTATCTCTGTAAAGTTTATTAAACACGTGTCAGTGTTTATAAATGATAAGAAATATCTACATACTACAATGTATGTGGACGAGTTTTATCTCTGTAAAGTTTATTAAACACGTGTCAGTGTTTATAAATGATAAGAAATATCTACATACTACAATGTATGTGGACGAGTTTTTATCTCTGTAAAGTTTATTAAACACGTGTCAGTGTTTATAAATGATAAGAAATATCTACATACTACAATGTATGTGGACGAGTTTTATCTCTGTAAAGTTTATTAAACACGTGTCAGTGTTTATAAATGATAAGAAATATCTACATACTACAATGTATGTGGACGATTTTTATCTACACATTAGAATCGTTAGTGCTGAAAAACGACGCTGTGGTAATACAAGGATTGAATACATGACAATACATTTGATCTGTTTAATTGAAATAATTGCACTATTAATAATCTTATAATGTGTATACGCGTAAATCTATTTGAATTTATATAACACACTACATTAAATTAATAATATGTAGTGCGAATTTGTGTGTAAATGTTTGAGTAAAAGGTGTATACCTTGAATGAATTTTGAATAAGGTTTTGAATTTTATTTCTCTTATTTAAAATAATATCTTTACTCAGGGAGAATGATACCTGTTAACGAACGGACTTTGCATATGGCGTTAAATAAAAAATAGTTCTTAAAATAGTGTTGTTGTCCGTATGTATGTCTATCCGAGCGATAACCTTGATAGAATGCTCCTAGAGAAGTCGGTGGTCACAGACTACATTGCTATTGAGCAATGCGTGGCTTACCAAGCAAACAGGGATTATTCCATTGAGTAAGGTCGTATTTGTTTCCGCCATAATAGTATGAATAGTTCGGTTTTAATATTTATTAATATGGTGAGCTATTTTGTGTGTAACTGAAGAGAATTTAATTTAATTAAAGGATAATATATAAGGACTTATAAAGAGATCGTCCTATTATTTTCCCCTTTTTTAACTTTGTAACTTTATGTATTAGAATATATGTTTTTTGTTTGTTTTGGAATAAACTTTGTTTCATTTCATTCCTTAATCTCATAAAGCTAAATATAGATGTACATTTTAAGGCGTTAATCCCGTAAGGTTATCGATACAGTAGAACGATAAAATATAACTATAAAGTCATTGATCTCATAATGCTAAAACTGTACAGGATATCAAAGTGGTAATTTCGTAAAAATATGGGCAGAATAGAACTATCACGTCGTTGGTCATGTACGGCCAAACAAACGTACTTATCACGGCATGTTTATCAAAGCGTCTCTAAAGGTAACATGGATTTAGAATGATTCCGTGGCTTATCTCACAAATCTAAAGCTGCAGTGGTTAATTATCTAGACATTACAATCATAAACCTACCAACAGAAATAAAGCAAACCGCATTAGTGAATTATGGCGGTATTAATACGTTAATTTCGTTAAACCAACGATGAAAGAATCATAAAGTTGCTCTAGCAAAACCAACGACTGGAGTAAATTATCGTGGCTCTCGTAAAGATAAAAATAGGGACTACAATACTATGGCTTTTTACATTCAGTTAATTTATGTGCCATCACCATTTCTTCAATGTAATTATTTACTAGTTTAACAATCCAATTTAAAGTGAGCACTGTGCTTTGCATTGTATAATATTGTAAATTCGGCCAGCTTTAGGGTCGCATATTCCTAGAAAATATGAACTGAAATTCTTCACCACATTATTGTACATTTATGAACAAACATCTTTGTTCATAAATCTAAATCTGTTAACATAATATAACTAATTGTAATGCTTGCATTAGGATGTTATTAATTTTATAATATTTATAGGAAATTGTATAGTTAAATCTGCAGGTATTCTAAAAATGTACGTAGCGGACTAACAAATACTCTTTAAATAAATGTTGGCCAATGCTTCTTTCTATAAAATGCTAAGCTACACTAAATTTCCCTTGTCACATTAAAAGTCTCATGCATGTTGAAATATATGCATTCTTTGAATAGTCTGCACTCAGAGCCAAACAAAAACAAATGTTATTCTAGCTCTTGAGAACTTTCTTTTGTTATAAAGTGACTGAAAATATCTGCAGTGCTCGCGTATTTCAAAGATGTCAATTCACTTCAGACGAAAATGCATTCTAAAATCATGTTTGAATTTACACGTTCTTCATTCCACTCTGCATTAACATGATATAAAATGTAAACTATTAAACAATTGTATTCGTTTTTTACGAATGAAAAAACACAGAAGAAGTAAAATATTTTTAGCCACAATACATTAATAAACTTTCTGTAATTTTCTCTTGTAGTAATATCATGATCAAACTCAGAGATGAGCCGTATTGGAGAGCTGAAGAAAGGCTTATTGTTTACCGTCAGATCTGTCCTCTGATGGAATTTGCCAATTTTGTTATTGCTCATAAATCCTACGCTGAGGCTCACGTTCACTGAACAGATCTTGTAAGACATTTGTTGGTCTGAGATACATAATTAAAATGCACAGGGATGCGTACAAGTGTACAAGATCGCAATTTTTCAGTGGTTATAGTAAACGTTTATACAAAAATAATGTTTTGGAATTTTCTAATTAGTAGATGGCATTGTAGCAAAATAATATGAGTCCTTCGAATCGTTATGATAGCTCAGAAAATAGCATTTAATCCTTCGAGCTCAACACGTTGATTTGCGTATCGTAAGTTCGGCTCAGTTTCACCTTCCGTTTAGTGCAACGTCTGAAATCTGACACTGACACAGACTTCAACGGAAGGAGAGTAGGAAACTCGGTTTCTTCGACGTACTTTGGGTACTACACTTGATTTTGATGTCGACAAGATGCAGAGTTTCGTTTAGAGTTTCGTCACCGCCGACTTTATCGGATCTCTTCAGACGGACATGACTCCAGATTCCAGGAGTAAAGTCCGTGAAAGTGTTAGATTTCAGACATACACTACACTGAGCGGAAGGTGGGTGCTGGAGCTGATCCCACATTCCCATTGGATTAATCCTTCCCACCAAAGCTACGTTACGTTCATGCGATTTTTTACTTAAAACAGTCTTGGACAAAAATGCTATATAGCTGCTACTGCAAGGTCATTCCATAATAGTCAAATGTCATACATAGGTGGTCTTGGTACAGACCGTCTCAGGCACCAACAAAGTCATTGCTAGGTCTCCAGAGGGTTAAATCGAAATACAATATAACTAAATATAGTGAACACTCCCAAAAGACAGTCGAGGGTGTGAAGTCCGTATCTGTCATGGGGCATTCCTCCAAGGGAGAGGCGCCCTTCTCGGCATCGTAAAACTGGGGGAGCCCTTTATTGAGGGCGGCTACCATCGATTTAGGGCTGGGTATCAAAAACAGCGACGTTTGCCAGACGTAACCCTTCCGCAGTGCTTTGTTCTCTTATTATCAGGAAAGTGAATACAAATATAATTTCTAAATAATACATACTGAAATATTCTAACAGTGTAAGTGTTTACAAATGGAAAGAGAATGTGCTGGGGAAAGTAGTGTTATAGTAAATACCATTACGTCTACTGACTGGGGAAATACCATACCTAAGTACGTAGCTTGAGATTATGAATGAATTTATGACTGCAGTATGTACGCTTATTAATATTTAAAATTACTACCCGAAAGACCAATGGCAATCTAGGGAGTCGTATAGTTTTATGAAGATCCTGAACCACGGATAGTCCTGTCTCCAACAGTCGTCTCTCTGTAAAAGCAGGCCACAGCTGCGTACTAATTTATACAGATTTAAATTCCCAAAGATAACTTTTACGAATATCTTAGGTAAATGAAACCAAATATATATTTGACTGGATAGTCCTTATCAACGCTAATGCGGGGTATCTGATATGTTGTTTACATAATAAGTTACCTTGATACACTTTTATTTATCTATTACTGTATCTGTATGGATGATGTTACGTTAACAAGCTAAGTTGGTTTAATAGTTGTATTATATTTTATCACATTTTATTTACAATATTTGATTTTAAAACTAGCAAAGATTTTTTTAATTTCCAGAACAAATATTGAAAACATTCTTGAAAGTAACACACCACGTTATATAAATAAAAAAGTGTTGTCGACTTTGTCTAACAGTACAGATGTTACATAACAAATAAGCATACATTTCCATTAAAATATTTATTTTTTGACTAACTCATCAGCAGAGTAGTAATTCTGACTTAGAGAGAATCAGAAAAACTTTCAATTTTGTTAAAGGACGTTACGATTTTGGAATGGTTCTCCGGTTTCATACTAAAATCAGTGCGGTAACGAAGGTCATTATGTAACCAACGGAGTTGGATTATTTGAAAAGGAGTGTTAGGTAATTATAGTGAACACGATTGATTGCTAAACACGTTGAGCTGCAGTCTAGCGAGATGTGGGGGCTTGTGGCGCCTGAGAGCGTAGGCGACACGTACATTGCCTATTTTGGAAGAGAAAGCCCCTCGGTAGAGACCGAGGAGACACTGGAACTAGCTGATTATGAGAACGCCGCGGGTCCCCCTCTCCCCATCGTTGGCTTTGTTATAGGAAATCAACGATTACCATAATGCTAATGCCTACTATCTCTGATGAATCACTGTTATTTTAATTGTCTAAACAGTAGTTGGAATTATCCAGCTTGTTTATTTCATTAAATTATGAAATGTTAAACATGTATTTCGTTACTATCTCCATCCTGTCCTAAGATGCACGTGTAGTCTGCAATCTGCTGCTTCTACACAAACTTTAGATGAAGAGGAGTATTGAAGCCGAAACAGGTCTTAACGCACAAATCGACACTATACTATGAGGGCAAGCTCTTGTAGATTTTTGCGATGTTAGCTTCTTGTTTGATGAGTTAAAATCTTTCAAGTACGATGATATTTACTTTATTGTATTCTTTATCATTTCAATTACGTGAATGCTGATAGAAAACATATCTCGTTTGAACATTAGTTTACTGCAGGTGTTCAAAGATTATGAAGCCTCTCTCAACATTGTAATTTTATGTCAGTCCATTGTGTGTGCATGGGGTAGTAATGGATCGAATATGAAACGATGGTTGCTATATAAGTACATATAGAATATTTTCTTGCTCCTACTACAGTTCGGACATATAATACACACGGAGAGTTCGCGTATTTAACTACTGTGAACATTTTAGAAGTAGTTGGGCTTTAAATTCATCATTCTTTAAATGATGTAACAAATTGTTATCTATTCACTTCTCTCTTGTCAACTAGTACAAAACATAAATTATAATACTTAAATTCTCTTGTGTAAAATAAAACAATCTTTCTTGGTAAATGTATTGATTTGTTGTTCTTTTCTTTTTCAGGTAAGTGTCCCGAAACAATGCGAAAAATTAAAACCAAATTCAACATTGTAAGTAGAAATAACATTCGTTTTTAGCCTATGTAATTATGAATTATTTTCTTGTTTATTATGCCTGTAATCTGTTAGACTAATATTTTCAATGATTTAAAATCTACATATGCAGTTGAAACTTTTATTTTAATCTGAAATGTGTAGAACAGTGGAAGAAATTGTTCCTTACTTGGCAGACCCTGATAAATCTCTTGTGTGAAATATAAGATTAAATACCCATAAAAGCTGGAA
Organism: Homalodisca vitripennis; assembly: GCF_021130785.1. Classification (NCBI taxonomy): domain Eukaryota; kingdom Metazoa; phylum Arthropoda; class Insecta; order Hemiptera; family Cicadellidae; genus Homalodisca; species Homalodisca vitripennis. The sequence continues at coordinate 90,657,543 of NC_060210.1, forward strand.
ACGATGAAGTTGTACGCAGTCACACACGTTTAATTATAGTATTACTCAAAAATGTGGTTGTTCTAAGATATTTACAAAAGTTTTAACATATTTTATATGGATATCTTAATGACTTTTTGGTGTAGACTCCTAAAACACTTTCTATTGTAATTTGCATGTCTCCATAGTCAATTTTGTTCATTCTCAATTGGGAAAATGAGCAATAAACTCATTTGTTAACTTAAATGCCGATTTATAGAACAATGCATCTTTGTGTGGTATTAAAAACCTGATTCAACTGTTAAATGTTGGGGTTTATTTTTACTTTCCATTCGGTTACAGCGAGGATCGTGAGATTGTTGATCAATCAGTTAAAATTCTAAATAATTATTGAGGCAACTAATACTTGGAAATTGGGCCGCAAACCCCATTTCTTATAATAGGCTGTACGTACTCAACTATTACCTGTACACGTGCAGAAAAGTGGAAATATTAGTAGATACTAAATGCAAAATGGTCGTGTTTTTTTGATTTAATATCGCTTGACTAGAAATTAACCATTATTATTATTCCTAACTGTCTAATAAAACAGTGTGCGTGCATTTTCTGTGTATCCTCTTAACCAAAATTTGTTCGTATAAAGTAAAAACTGTAGTAAAAAATTACGTAAAAAATAATAAATGCATTTTTCGGTCGTTAACAGATGACTTTATTTATAAACAAACTTAAAAACTATTAAACATTTAAAATGAATTTTCTCTAATACCATTTTACTACAAAAATGTTGTCAGCTTAAAAAAGTAAAAACAACAGCATATTTTTGGGTCATTTATATAGATAACACAATTCATTTATAAAAAACATGTGGTTTGTTTTTAATGTTTTAACAATGTTCAAAACAAAAGTCCGAATTAGTTCGTGTTTTGTAATAATATTATAAATCCTCTTCTAAATTTTTAAACTATTACGGCTGCTTGTTTGTGGGTTTTTACCGAAGCAGCATGTTGCATTAAAAATGCCGCATAATATTTTATGAGTTTGAACTTTAAAATAATAATAGTCTAACAGTGCAGTTCTTGATTATTTTTTTATCATTCACTGTCACATATGGTGTTACATTAATGAATTTGAATACGTTCGATTTATATAAGATTTAAATGTAACCCAACATTAAACCGTTTTAAGCATCCGTTGAAAACTGCAAAATAAGCGATGAAACTATATGATAAATCGTAAGCATATCTTGCCGACCATTTACTTTGGAAAGAAACCAAATAATGGCAGAACCTCACAAACTTTCCTTCCTCTAAAGAGGAAACTTAGCAACATCGGACCTAGTTTAGAAACCCCTTCCAGACTATTACGTAAGTTCAAGAAGGATCGTTTGCCGTTTTATTTTACTTAGGCTATTCTTTCACAGTCGGGAAGGTTTTGCTAAACATTTACAACTATGCAATGTCAAAACTTGTAAAATAAAAAGAGTTAACTTGCAATATCAGTCATGATTTAATGTGAAAGATATGTAGATATTGTGTATTTTTCATATCAAAATATTATTGGCATAAAGGAATCAACATAAAAAGTAAAATTTGGTACTGTTCCGATTCTCCTGTTTATCCTTACTCAAGCTGTCCTCAATGAAGGACATCCTAAGGCTGAGACATAAATCAGTCTCTTATCCTTTATTGAATAATATAGTTAAAATCATTATTATAAGTAAAATACTTAATTCGACTTCCGTTTATGGAATTGATTCGACTTGCAGAGTACTTACAATGTCTAGCTTGCGAGCTCAACAATGTTTATCGTAAGGATCAACGATGCTCTCAAATCGTGTACGTTTGGCATCGTGTGCAGTTTAATTGGCTGGAGCCGGGTCAGGGCATGAGGCCAATACGACCGGAAGTTGACAGCCCTAACTGTCTGCGGATGTGGATTGGCAGTAAAAATTCTGCTTCTCAGTCAAATTATTCATTGGTTAATTTATAATCGACGAATTAAGCGGTGTCTTGTAGGAGTTTTATTTTTAAACCACTTTCAAATGAGAACTGAAAACTTTATATAAAAAGTTATATGGAATATTGTAAAGAATATAATAATTGAATTTTGTTTTGTAAAGCGGTAATGAATGAGTTTGGTCCAATTAACTAACTTCATTGGGTCATGTCAGAAAAATTATTTCAATCTAAAGTCGCTTTTTTAATTAAGTCACATGTTTAAAATTTAATTTCTTTTATAGATTGCAAGCATTTCTGCGTTAAAAACTTTGTAGTACACATGGATTATATTTCGATCCGTATAAAGGTAATTCAATGCCTTCTATTCACTAATAATTGGCATTTCATTTCGCGGTTACCCACACAAATGTAGCTGCAGACAGTCACCACAGATAAGCCACGTTCTCTGGTTTTTACCTCCACCACGGGCTGTCGCTGCTAGTGACGTCATGCCGTAAACAAGGTTTTTAATTTTATCATTTAATTAGTTGTCTAATACAAATTTGTTTATAGAAATTATACCTGTTTGCCTTCCTTTAAAACCCTATTGGCCGTAAAACCCAGATTATAAGATAAGCTCGTAGTGAAATAGATAATGCTCTGCCCTCTGCAATAAAAACCTTCAACCACTTAAAATTTAAGAAGAGTGTTGCAAAAATGTTTAACTGATTAATGTTAATCGTATTTTTTATTTTTGTGCTATCTTTGTTAAATTCTGAATTCTTTAACAGGAGTTGTCATGTAAAGCAGAGTATTTTGATGAATGAACTCTCGACCAATAAAGAAATTTTTGTATTTATTATTCGTTTATGGCAAGCTTATATTTTTGTTTTATACTCCACTACCATGCTCAATTTAAAGATCGGGTTTTTTAAGTTTTAATTTTGCAATCGTCTAACCCCGCTAAAAGTGTTAGAATGATAGTATTTATGACAAGGGGATCGGCCTATCTATAAAAAAGAGTTAATATAAAATTATTAATAGCAAAGTTTAGATTTATAGTGAAAATTGTGTTTGAAATGTATTAGTTGCCAATAGAAATTGTCCTTATATATTAATATATGTGAAATTATAAAAACCGAGAACGGATAATTAAAAATTAAAGTATAGTAGTTTTCTTAACGAATTGGTCTTTTATAAACCCAATAAAAATTTCTTCACTGAAACACGTTCAAATTATTAACCTAAAATATAAACTTAAAAATAATGTTCCTTTTACAGGTTTTTGCTGTATGCAAAGTATACTCAGAATGACTTTTAAAAAATTTAAGGAATTCTGTGCCATCAATAATTTTTGTCCAGTCTCTATGGTTGATATTAAAGAATAAGCATACTTTTATTTGAAATTTTATATCTCAAAATGTAAATTTAGATGGATGAATATTGCAATTATTAGTGAAGAATTATATACTTTCAGAAGATTACATTGTTTTATCCGACGGGGTCAGCCATTTGAAGCTCTCCTTATATGCGGGAGTTTCCAGCAGAAGTTTCAAAGACACAGTATTCTACTCTTAAAGTGAAGTAAGTAGATGATCGCTTCTTCTTGGGTGCAGATACAATTCAGTGTGTGGTGATTGTGGGAAGGTGATGATCACTGTCACATTACATTGCATCACCCGGCAGTAGAGTAGCAGTCTCAACGAGTCTTACCACTTAAGATTTAACGTGTGATAAGAGGAAACAGTGATTTTACTTTTAACACTCTTTTAGAACTCCTTGTAACCTTTTTAAACAATTAGAAATTAAACGTTGAATAACACAGTAATAGTAACTTTGGAAGTTTCATATGCGCTTCCACGGGCGCATAGGAATGCTTTGAGTTCGACTCCCAGGAGGTTAATAAAAGTCTAAAAATTGTGTTTAACCGTATTCGCGCTGTTGTGAAACGATCTTAAATTTTTCCCTATAACACCAATGTGAAACATCATGAATTTTTACGCTATTCTTTTCCTTGTAGGAGGTGTTTTATTTTTAATACATTATTTTTAATTATTATTTTTAATATACACACATCAAAACGTTTTTTAGTTTTTGTTGTAAAGTTTATGTTCTTTTTAGTATTTAAATAATGAAGTAAAAATATATAAGAGATTTTCTTTTTTGAGTAACCGATAAAAATGTAGAAACCCGTAAAAAAGGATGCATATCGATGACATCTAAGTGATGCATCTCCCATAATTCTAAGAGGCATGAGGTTTCTAAATTATTCTTATGGGACTGAAATCAAGATGGGTATCACTAAAACCATGTCTTGAAATGTGTATTATCAGTTAAATTTGAACGCTTGTTAAATGTTAAATGTTTGAAAGCTTGACGTAGAAAGAGCCTCTTTAAAAATAACGTATAGAAACGTGCACTTTTATGAAACACACTAACGATATTTTAACAGCGTATTAAAAAAAAACTTTATATCATCTATTCTGTTTACAAGAAGTAAATAAGTTCCTGTGTGGGGGAAGAAGAGCGATCCACCCTACAAATAACTGTTAGAAAGAAAGGCAGGCGCTGATACAGTCATTAAGAGGCGACTGAAGAGTCAAACGAGTCCATTAAAACCTACTTTATGGAGTTTAAAAATACTTAGGCCCTGTTGTTTTCTTAAAACAAGATGCAGAAATAGCGGCACCGCGCCACCCTCCTGGTTCACTATAGGAACCGCCTTCCACAGCACAATTGTGACTATTTACACCCGGGTTCGAGCCTAGCGGCGCTAATCCTGGCAGTAGGGAGTATCTCGGAGTGACATCTCTTCTGGATTTCAGGCTTTGTGAAGAGGGAGTGTTAGACAAAAATAATTTTCTATTTTTATTTTATCCCTCTGATATCTCAAATAATTTAAAGACTAACATCATTTAAGCTGCAAAAATTGACCGAAGCGGTACGCATGAGTACGGTCTATAAAACAAATTACCGTTTGCTATTTTATTACTGTACGTATTCAAAGCTGTTTGTAACATATAATACAATGAAATTTGGGTATTTAAGTAACAGATATTAGGTAAAATTAATTTTATTGGATCTACGGGTATAGAATACAAATACATTCCAGACTCACGCGTTTACTATTGCTGCGTCATCACTTGTCAATTGTAGTACTGGACCTTGCCGACGGATCGCACTGTGAAAATTTGTTCCATTGAGACTTTTCAATTAATTGTACTCAAATGAGAAATAAACAGAAGTCACACTGGAATACCACTGTTTGAAGCGCGATCTAAGGTTCAGGTTTAGGAAACGCTGACTGGACAGCGATACTAGCGCATTCTGTTGCATGGCTGTAATTATTGCCAATCTGAATAAGACGTCTACGTTTCTACATATATACGCACCAAATACAAAGACAGTTTTAATTATTTGAGTGAAATTTCAAGAATATCCACCAAAGTATCACCACTAGTATTAAAAACAAATTATATCCTTTATTTTGGAGTAGGTATCCATAACAAAATTAAAGTGAATACTTAATTGTCGACTAAATTTTCCAGTTTAATCGTATATTTGCTTTCATATTCCTACTGTTCTCTCAATCTTGCAGTCTTGTCGTTTCCAGGACGAGCTATAATGACAAAAAAGGATGTAATTGAATTTGGTACAATCTTCTTTAACTAGCGCGTAAATTAGTTTCCTAATTGATTCAGTTCCAAGTCTGAGAGGACGAAGTCGACTACTGTTGTTAACTATAATTAAAATCTGGTATGAAAATGTGTTAAGTGAGGCGGGTGGTGAATTGTGGGTGATAGTAAAACTGAAATGTTGGTAAAATATCGTGTTTCTCGTTTCTTTTAAGTGACCACGCATTAGTTTCACTAGAGAACTGAATTTTGGTTTATTCTTTCACCTTACTGGTTTATAGCCGTAATTGTCACTAAATAAAAATATAACCTTCAATGTATAAATGTTCCTTCCTTGTATAATGTAAATGTTTGGGGTCTGTTGTATTATGCGTTTTAAAGTTATCTACTCACGGTTTCACAGTTTGTGTTTTTATTAATCTCTTTAACAATTTTTGCAAATCTAAATTTGTATCCAAGATTTACAGGGAAGAAGTTTTTATTACAATATGTTACAGTTTTCACTTTTCTGCACGTTTATAATTTTGTTAAGTGTTAAAATTTATAATATTTTTAATTATTAAAACCTATAAAATTCAAATAGCAAGATGTGACGTTCATTACGTGTATCAGTATCTCTCTTAAAATCTTTTTTTATTTAAAGTTTGGTTTATCTTGGATGGTTAAATAATATTATTTCTTGGAGAAGGTAGGATGGATATGGATTGACAGAGAGTGAAGGGGTAGTAGAAATCCTCCTCCTTGAAATTTCAAACTGGATTCTCACTAATCAATCAAACCCTTTCCCATATATTCAACCGTCACGGTAAGACCTTTCCGTAATATGAAATACATTATAACTTTTATTGCTATAACCTTATCGTTGACGTTGATTATACCGCTGATACTGATCATAAAATATACTCCTAAATTGTAAACATTATTAGCCTATAAATACAACACAGAATGTACTACATTATAATTTATAAATAAAATCGCCTGCGCATAACATTCCTTCAATACTCGGTAGTCAATAACTTTTAATAATCTCAGACAAGAGAATAAAAGTAGTTTGTCCAGTTATGAAAGTTTTGTCTATAGGCGTCTTTAAAAAAGTGTATTTTTATGACCAGCATTAATGTTTAGTGATTTTTCCATCTAACAAGATATGAGTACACCAAACAACGCGTCATGTAACAGGTTCTGTGGACAGACACACAATCAAACAGAAGAGACATTTTTACATTCTCCCTTCATAAAAAATTGTGTCAGCTACTGACTGATAGGCTTCAATGACGATCAGCAAAAGTTAATGGTTGGACATTCACAGACAGAACTCATTCTTGTCAACGCAGAAATGAAGTTTCTTGCAAAATTAAAAGTTACTGATGAAATCATTCTCGAGATACGAGTATCTTGCAATATGATACATTTATTTTGTTAATTTTTAGTGAAGTTTCATAGATTGTTCAAATAATAAAAGTTCTGGTGAGCTAAAGAGAGCACTACAACGCAAGCGTGCGCTGAAATTAAATCCTGTCATCATCGGTGTTGCTTACGTATAAATTAAATTTCTAGTCTTCAAATATATATATATAATTTCGTTTTCGAGATGTCGTGCGGATTTACAGACATTACAGACAGACGGAAGTGGTGTTTTTCGAGCCCCTCTAGTGATAGGTTTGGGTGATTAATAATTTCGAAAACTTCCAGGTAAATAAATAATTAAGTGTAGAATGTACTCAGGAACATCTCGATATTGATCATTAGAGTCAATTCTGAATATTAAAAAATTTTAATTCTTCATCTTGGATTTAATTATAGAAAGAATGATCTCTGAACGACTCGTTTCATGGTATAAATGTAATTATCCACGTGGGTTTTTTAGTTCATTATATTACTATTGGTCGTTAAACAAAATAATTATTTACTGTAGCACTCTATCATAAAATATATATACAACAAAAACAGGAATATCTGTGAAGTGAGCATTAGTCATACTTTTAAAATTAGTGTTCTTTAGATAACACTGAGACTTGTTAAAAAAACGTGCTCTTTAAACTGCAAGTACAGGTTTGTTTTAGCCATAGATTAAAACGCAATTCTCAAATAAGATAGATTAAAACAAATTTAATCAAATAAGACACCCGTGACATCCAGTTTGAGCCAGGTAATAACCATAAAACTTATCTTTACGCCCTTTTTGTGTCCGTTTTAACCTTAAGTTGTCAAACAATTATGTGATCATTAATATTAAACTTTTAATCTGGTAAACGTGTTAAAAATTAAGATTTCCGGATTATAGTTATTAAAAAACTGTTCACCAAATTGTCTACTCACATGAGTCAATTGCATGATAGTAATAAATAACCTCAGTATGTCAAATGATTTTTAAGATATTAAAAAAGTATCTTTAGACTTTTATAACAAACTTTTTAAAGCCAAAGATGGGACAAACGATCAAAGTGACCCAGTGGTTGCAACAAATACATCATAATCAAATTATACTAATAAAATATAAATAATTTAATTTGGTGAATTTTTCTTCTTCAAATTTTTTAAGTTCAACATATTTTGAACAAAAAGTAAGTTATTTGCAGTTAGTTTTAAATCTCACATCTCTATTTAGTGATTAGATAGAAATGGGAACAAAATAAGACAATTTTACAAAAAACGTGTATTTACAATAAAGATCGTAATGTACGATCAACATGTCTTCGTCTCCATGTAAGATGTATATGTAGGTCAAACATAATGTATAGGCTATAATAACAATAATATTTGATTTAAACAGTCTTTACATTTAATAGGGAAAGAAAACGAAATAATTTAAATGATCATTTTCGCCTACTTTTCTGTTGCGGTTGACTTCCGTCGTTGGAACTCCTGAAGCGTTTCAATAACCCCAATACTTCATATCGAAAGTCCAATTTTGAATCCAAAGGAAGTGTTTTCACAGCTGGCAACAGTGATTCAAAAAAGGATCTGTCATCGTCTGCTTCATCGGATGGTTCTGAAACCTGTTCTTGTACTAAATTTACTGAATTTTTTTCAAAGGCTTCACGTCTCTTTTTTTTAGTAGTGCCAGTAGATGAAGGCGTAGTATATGGAGCTTTAGGGTCTGCAGGGCTTGCCAAGGCGAAGTCCTCATTATTCCCAGATTCATCTTCTGGCCCATCAATACTCTTTACTGAATGAGCCGACTCTGTGTTCTTAAAAAGAAAATCTAACTGTCGTGCGTAAATGTAACGTCTTGTGCGTCCTGGGGATGAGTTTTTCCTTTCACTTTTTATATAGGTGTCTCGGAGTCCTTTCCATCTCTTCATGTATAATTCACCTAGAATAATTATAAAACATTAAACACGGTTAAGAAACTGCACAGATTTAATTGAATTTTGAGAAAATTGTGACCGATACAAATGAAAAATAAACTGTATCTAAATATCTAGGCAGCAAGGGGCTTTTCAAGCACTGTTATCCCAAGATGTATAGAGTCTATACATCTTGTACTACACATTGATAAAATCATAGACCACTGAGTGTGGAGGTCAAGTCCACTAAGATTGGTCATAGCAAGCAGGAATAATCTATTATGTTAATCAGTGTAGGCTTAACCATTACTAATACTTAACTCAATAACAATAAATTGAGGTTTAATTACTATTTGTTGTGATTTGAGTGAATTAACTATTGAGTGATTTGAGTTCCTGTTTGTTTGGAAATGTTCACGTTGTTGAAAACTTTTAAACATTAATAATTAATTACTCTTAAATTATATATAAACACAGTATAAAATGATTCAAATAATTTAAATTAATTTTGAACTATTAATGTGGTTCACAATTAATTTATATAATTACGCTTTCTACCTAAAATGTTCTGGATTAATAATTGTAAACAATTTGTATGAGAATTTGTGAAGATATTTCTATGTTAATATAAATTACTAAATTTGTATTATCTTTCTAAACAATATCGGTAGCTACCTACCGCTCAACAGTTTTAAGTAGAAACCCATCAACTGATTACCATTACAAACGATGGAGTGTTTTGTGGCATAATGGAAAGAGTATAAAAATTAAGTTGATGTAAAATCTTGACTTCGTTTTCAGAGTACTTGCACTTAAAATTTAATAAAGTAGCCTTTCACCAGTACTATCAAATCCCAAGGACTATTAAAAATTAAACTAAACCACAGGTTATAACATATTAGAAATATAATTTATTGAAGTGAACTATCCACATCATTATTATAAATTTGTTACATTCTGTGATTTTATCGTAATCTTTTCAATCCCTACTAATAACCACTTGTATCCAATTGAACAGCTACTGACCTGTTTATCTGCAATCATGAAACAAAAACATACAATGTTATATACTTCATAATTGATGTTATTTGCTTTTTAAGTGACTTACTTATGGCTTCTTGTTCCATTTCAGACTTTTGAGGAAAATCTTCATTAAGCGCCTCACATACCTCTAACCAGGCACTTCGTTTTTTCTGTTTGTTATGGTAGTCCTGGCATGTGACGTCCCATATTCCTGGATGTTTCCTCACCTGTAAAAACATATAAAAGTGAGTTATTTCCATTAAAGTAACGTAAGACACGTTTTTGGTGAGATACGCCGATACTTACGAATATCCATAAAATAAAGTACTCTTTGTTGGTTTTGTAAGTTATTGATTTCTCTTGAGCCATACATTCGTACATGTTTTAAGAACAGCTCAGGTAGTAGGATCTACGCCTGTTTCCAGCTGTTTTTCTAAGGTTCTCTCAGCGCCATTTGGATTTAAGATAAGGTGACAACGTATTGAAAGATAACAGAACAAACCCTTTAGGAAATGTATCAAAAGTGGGAATCGAATTCCTGAACTATCCGTTAGGGTTATAGAGTCACAGCCTTAGGCCTATCCATCCACAGGCTATTGGTAAGGTAAAAATAATTGATAAAATAAAATTGAACTGTTAATAGTTTTAAAACTTATTTGGATAACGTGGTTGTGCACTTTAAAACCTGAAAGAGAGAATAGATTTCGATCACGAAACGTTGTGTTATATATTTTTGTTATACTGTATATAACGATGGCTAATGTCCGTAATCCGGCTATACTTTAAAATAGTTCATGTTAATGACAAACTTTGAACTAAGAAATTCGTGTGTTACCGTCGGTTTTTTAAATAAACAAAATTAAAGATTGTATCACACACACACACACACACACACACACACACACACACACACACACACACACACACACACACACACACACACACACACACACACACACACACACACACGCGCGCGCGCGCGCGCGCGCACACACACACACACACACACACACACACACACACACACACCACACACGCACGCACGCACGCGCGCGCGCGCGCGCGCGTATGTGTGTACGCATGTTATTAGAAACTTAGTAAATTTAGATATGTTTCATAAACCTATCCGGTCCAACTTATCAAAACATGTTTTATTTATATCACTTATTACAGTATATTTTAATAGCTTATAAGCTTATATTTTTAAAAGAGAATTTATTCGTTTAGTGGGCAAGACAATAAGCGAAATTTTATCACTTATATATTATACATTTCTTGACTACCATTGAATAAGTCCACAGTTTATTATTTTTCGATAGATTATGCAGTAAGTGTATAAACTATGTTCTTACAGTTTCCTGGTCAAATCATATCAAATCACTGTTAACAATGTACTACGATCTTTAGTTATTTTTGCAACGAGCTGTGGAGAGCTAGCCATTTTCAAGAGGCGTTCAATTGAAATTGATTTATGCTCGTATAAAAGCGGCTTATCTTGTGTCTTAATGGTTCAATTTATTCGTATATTCTATATAACGGTGAACATTGCAGTGGCCCGTTTTTATTATTCTCGACCCGAGTAAAAATGTGTTATCTGTCGAAACATACTTTAAATGTTGTTTTTAGATGCAAAAGCATTGGATGAACCACAATATAGATGTAGAGTTATTATGATGACGACAGGACAAAGATCAATGGGGTGTAGGAATCTCACACCCCAGAGCTCAGGCAGGCTACCTGGTTTTGTTTGAACTGGCCATATGATCCTTCACGCCTAGGTAGACTTAGATAGTTCAGTCCGGCCCAGCCCAAAAGGATGTGACAAAGACAAACCGGCTTATAGACCCCTTGTGTATCCCCCAACCCATATTATTTCCAGTACAGGTCGTTGTACCCCAGGCCTATATGGAATAGGGCTGTCGTGGCAACTGTACAAGTGTCGTTACGTCGTAGTATGGAATCTTCCATTTCATGTGCCCAAACTAATCGGGAGTTTTTGTCCAGGAGCTGAGAGCGAAATAGTTATGTATAAGCACACAACCTGGGGGTTCTTGTAATCGGCAGAGATATTTGTCCTAATAAGAAATCGATTGTCAGCCGCGCTAGTTTTCTTCAATCAGACATATAAATAATGCGAATTTCGAATTTAGCTGCATTCCATCTTCCACTTAATGGAGCGTTTGAATTCTGACGCTGTCACACTTGACTCCTGGAATCTCTGGAGTCCTCACCCGTCTGAAGAGATCCCAAAATATAATACATAAATATTATATCACCATCAAACTAGTAAATACAGATTGGAAGTCGTCTCTTTAAGCCAAATAGTCAGTCCGTATGTGGTTAGACGACGCTGATTTGACATTTATTTACGGGTCTAACTGTTGGTTTTCAATGTTGTAAGCTATGAAAATAGATTCTTTGTAAGAAATTGTCATTTCATATTTTAACTCTCATTTCGGCATCCTTCAAAGTTATCGATTTCTCTCGTAAGGAAAATATACTCGAAATCCTCTGTCTAAAAACTATATTGTGTACTTATACAATGCAAACTGGCTCTCGGCTGTTGGACGAATATCATAATGAGTTATTTTATTTATATTAGTACAAGTGTTTTTGTTAGTTAACGAAATTATGCTGCAATTCATAACGACATTAAATGGAAGAGTGTCGATTCGACAGAGGTTTTATAATACCATATTGAAAGTCGTGGTTGTTATGATAGTGACGTCATAGTGGAGTTGTCAGAGACCGTGGGCGTGGATCTACAGGACCCTGCTTTTGTACCTCTAGACAGCGAATACTTCCCACGTGTTTATATCTGGGAACTAAATAGTAAGTAGTTCTAAAAACACATTATTCTTTGGCCACTGGTCTGTGCGAGGATCTTATGAAATAGAATAAGGGGAGAGTCGATACAGTACAAGGTGGATGATATTAATAAAAAGTACTACGGTCATAGACAGGATTTGCAGGGACTGCGCTATCCCTAATTCAGATCCAAACTTCCGCCAATAATATTGAGTGAAATGTACTTTAGGTTAGAAACATTCTCTGAATTACCTCCTCAATGAACGCTTCCACGTCCAGAAAATCCATCGCAACCGGCATGAATGTGTGCAGTGAACGGGTTACCTCACCACAGCACCGCAGAGATAATACTGCACCGTAGTTTCGCACGAAGCGGCTGTCTGCCGCCAGGGGCGTGACGCTCACGGCGATATCGCCTTCTGCTGGTCGCCGGCCACGATCGCCCGGTGGCTGTTCTCGCCGGCAATCCAATCGCTTCCGGTAACGCGTGATTATCAGCTGTTCCATTGACAGAGCTGTATGGTACAGAGATGATAATATTCTGATCTCATCGATTCATTCTCATCCTGAATCGACGTTAACTACTGTAACGAACAGGTACGTCTCTGGCGTCCAAACATCAGCTTAATATGATACCACCTGTTTGTATCCGGCTACGTTATCAAGTATATGATTGTACGTGTCTGTTATTGAGGTCTACGATGACATAAAATGTATATGTTTACCAAGAATAGTATAAACTTTCGAGCCTAAGATAAAAAGTAGTTAGATAAGCTGATAAGCGACTTAAACTGAAATGATTTTAGCAGCCAGTGAATGCTGCTCAGAATTACTAAATTTTTCCCAAATCAAACGTCAATCCTATTTCACAAATTTTTGATCAATTTTTGGAAAATTACCTGGGAAAGTATCTCAGCAAGTTTTTAAACGCAGCGCTCTCTCCTAATCAGTGGCGAATTCAAGGAAAGCGCCACGGGGGCCATACCATTCCCAAAATTTGAAACACAATGTTTATATGAAAAAATGTAATCACTCTCGTAAAAGTAAAATTAACTTAATAATCTAAACTTCGAATATGATTAATTCATTTCCAAAGGTTAGATTTTTGTTATATAGAAATGAAAAATTAGCTATTACAGTAAAGATAAACGAAAACTAAAACGGTAAGGTAAACTGAAACGAAGGTGTCGTCTCCTCTCCGAAGATTCATCCGTCATATATTTGAATTTTCAGTATGGCTTAAAAATTTTTCTAAAACATATTTATTATATCGTCTTGAATGAATCTTCTTAATGCCACCATTTAGAAATATTTAGCACTCTGGTTAAAGGGGCATCAGGCAAAATTTTTAAAATACTGACATTTTAAAACTCTTCACGGCCAACTTTGAATCTTTGTCCAATAGTTTCGATGAATTAGCATAACAAATTTCAATTGATTTTGTAGTATTGTAGTGAGAAAAAGGGTATATACATATATATACCTTGCTATATATTCTTGCAGTATATTTTTACTGATTTGTGCTGCCAAATCAGTAAAATTTTGATAAGTAAATATTTCAGAAATTATGATATGTTTGTACGAATTGGATACAACACATATTTCATTTGAAATACATTTAAATTTAATTAATGTGTACGTCTGCGAAATTCCCAAAAATGTCAGGAGTTGAAACAGAAGGCGTCACGCCGGGAGATAGGCCTACTGTATGTATGACGATGGTGGAAATGTGCGTTAATGTTATGCGGCGCGGCGATAGTATCGCGTCAACCTATAAACCCCGTTACACCTGAGCCCGTGAGTTACCATAAACAAAGCGGCGCGGCGCGTCAGCACAGCGGTTCTGACAGCCAGCGATGGTGGGAAAGTGATTGCGGCGAGGTTGGTCACACTGATGTAGCCTCGGAGAGACGTGTCATGTCAGCAATCCGTTGTCAGGATCAACATGCAGTCAGGTTGTTGTTGCTGTGGTTGTGTTGTGCAGTGGGGTGTTGTGTTGCCGACACTGAGTCACTGACACGGCTAGCAGCAGCAAATATAAACAGCCAAGTCTTGCTGCTGGTCGTTTCTCTCATACCATTGTTAGTCATAATGATTAATTGTTCATGTTCTGAGATTTGTATGTTACTGCAACTAATAAAAAAGCTTGTAAATTTAAGATTAAAATTGTACAACATTAGCAACAACGTAGAAAGAATTTATTGTAACAAGCTAAACTATGAATAATACGTATAAGCTTTCCTAGTATATCTCGTATAATGTACACTGAAGGCACTTGTCAGCTCTGACCGGCATGAACCACAAAATATATTTTTCATAGATTTTATGTACATTTCTTCAGAGTTTCAATCTATTTTAGTTCGGAATTTTTCTATCCATATACACGCTAAAATTGAATTTTTAGAAAAAATATTAATAAAATCTATTACTTTATTTTTCTTTACGTGTGGATCTCACTCTGTTAATTAAAGTAAATAGTCTATATGATAAACAAAAAATGTAATCAGTTCGGTTTTTTTTAGATAAAACTACTTGTTCTGTATTTACAAGATCTTGGCTCAGGAACTTCGGGAGGTGGATCGTGCTCATGGTTGTCTTATCAAACTGTACACACATGGTGACTGCAGCTTTATCCTATGATGGTTGAACCTTGCATGTGAGTGATTGTTTGATAATGATGAAAGATATATTAGGACCGATATAATCTATAAAAGAATGGCGATGTATACACTATTGTCATTCAGGAGCTAAATGAGATCCTGTCTTGACCGATTTGTACGCTGCGAAAGTGGACACATATCGAGGAGATCATCCAGGCTGCCTGCATCTCAAAGTTAAAATACCGAGGCCAGTAGCGTCATCACTCGATGTGGGATTCAGAGTGCTGAGATATTGCTGAGCTAGGGGTTCTTGGAGGATACTTTATAAACTTCAATAGGTGATATAAAACGACCCCCAGAGCTGCAAGGGCTGCGTGGAATCAGGTAATCCAGACATCTTTCCGACATGCTGCATCCCTATGAGTTAAACATGAATATATTTTATACATAAAAGCGTCTATCCTTTAATTCCAAAAATGTTTCTTTCCTATTTGAATTCTTATTCGTCATCATTTATTTACGTTCAAGTTATTCGCTATGTAAGTACAATCTTCCACCAATGCGTACCACCAAAGTTGCCAAGATCCAGATATTTGTTAGCTGACTGCATTTCATCACGTGGTTTAGTTTGAATTTAATTTAAATACATACACATTTATAAATCTAACCAACGCGTATCGGTATGTATTATCGTAAACTTTACCAAATATGGCACCCAAAAACGACTTTATCCGCTAAAGTTTTGTTCTCCGTGAATCAACTGAGAGATTTCTGCAGACAGGAGCACAGAAATGAATAACAAAGTAAAGTTCAATACTCCTCAGTCAGAGCCCCGTTATGAACGGATAGAGAAAGATAAGATATGGTTTCTCCGAAAGACTATAAAATATGAGTGTTTCTATCTTTGAGCGACTGTTGTATTCCTTCCTCCCAGGTGGAATAACACGAGCTGTCTTTGATGAGCGACCAAACACGTTTGTGCGCCTGGCCACTGTTTGTGTTGGAGTTATGTGAACACTCAGCAGCCAGACAGGCAGACACTGATAGTGTCGAGTGTTACCTTATCGTTAGAGGATTACATTTGACAGTTCTTTGTGATTACTTGATAAGCTTATCGAGAAGCGTTAGTGTGGTAGCCCGATCATTTCATGCCGTAATAAAATAACGAGTAGGTCTGACAAAAAGTCAAAACAACGGAATTAGTATAGCGTCGGAAAGTTGCAAAATAAAATAATTTCAAGTATTCAATAAAAGATACTTGACATTTGTTGTGGCGTCCTCCTGAACCTGGTATATATATCATCGCACATGTTAATGATAAAATCATTATTTGCCATGCAATAAACTATACTGTAGCATACATTGCGTCATCGACCTGAGCCAAGAGATGAACATTTTTAGTTATGTTTTGGAAATTCATCAGGTATATCCATGCATTATCGTTTCCTTGTAGGTTACAACAAAAAACAAACAGCACGCAATACAATAATATTTAAGTAGACCATATTTATATCTACGTAACATGAATTGATAAGACTGGAGGAAACAACTTGTAGAAAAGGTTAAGGTAGAAAAATGATGAATCTGAGAAGACAAGACAATAATTCTTCTGTAACCTCCTTAGAATCAGAAGAATTCTAGAATTGTTGTCCGAAGGTAATATCACTCGATTTTGATGCTTACTTCTAAGCTTTTTTTTATCAATTCGAAGAATGTAGTGCAGTAATGTGAATTGTACTCCGTTTTGTGTTTTTCCGATTTCTGCAACATTTTAGTATCTAGGTTGAGTTTCATGAATGTTTCTTGGTTTTAGGATTGTTTACTTGATAGTTGTTTACTGGTACAAGTTGCTTTTTGGTACATGAACTTGTGTAAAACTCTGTCATCTCTGTCTTCATGTTTCAAATCCGCGATTCTTCTACCCAGAAGGAACCGATATTGCAGTAAAAAGTGCAAAAACCCATACGGCAATGATGTATATATTATGATTCATCGTCTGAAATCTGAAATCCTGTTCTACTAACAGGATAGGAGATAGCCACAGTAACTTACCTTACTCAGTGAGTATTTTAAAGTCTTACTAAATTATATTTGGATTGAAACTGGCCCAATCAGAGCACTACTGTGAGTGTGTACTTGCTAATTAGTAAGCAAACGTATTTATAAAGCTGATCCCGAGGCTGATGAGAACGGGCAACAGTATGTGTTCTGACGTGGACTTCTTTGATCCGTCTTTTCGTCACTTCAGGAGAAACGTACTGGCAGCTATAACTTCACCAACTGGAGCCTGAAAATCGACAGTGTGTTCTAAGTGATGAGTGCCTGGGTGGTGCCTTTAAAGGGTCACATCGTGCTTTATGCACGAATATTGGCTGTGATAGCAACTTAATAAGGGTCCACATAGTGCTGCTGCGATGTTATATATTTGCTATCGTTACTGTTATCTATCTGTTATCTATATTTTATTATTTATGTTATTGTTACAATGTATTATATAGTTTATGCCCATTGTTATTGTCCTAGTTACTTATATTGTTATGTACTGTTATTAATTTATTATTGTATATATTATTGTTGCACGCTGCTTCTAAGTTACTAGTCCTCTTCTGAGCTAATTATTGATATTTTGTAAAATGGTATATTGCCGTAAATGAAATAAATAAATAAATAAATAAACAACCGCTCGCTTGTCTCTGTTGATATTTGCCACCCTCCACATGGAGAAGGGGATCGCTCGTTTGTACGCTTCGTACCCACTAATTTCCCTGGACTAAACGGGGCTCGCGAGTAAGTTAATAAAACAAACAAACAAACAATTCAGGTTGTTTGCTTTAGGAGGGAACAAACAGCGAGGGTACGCCCTACGACAACACCGCTCAGACTTTACCTTCACCAGTGGGACAACACAGGGACATCCGGGTGGGGAACAGATCCGTGACTGACAGACATGACAGCCTGATTAAGCATTTTTATGCATCACCCTCAGCTGAAATTTCCCTCAAACCAAAATCTTTCAAGGGCATAAAAACACGGTGGTTATAAAGAAATATGGCTCAATGAGAAATTAAAAATCGAAATCCCAATTCTACGCTTCCATCTCTAGAGACTTAACGAAATCGGGTGGGCACCTGTCTGGAATACGCCTATTTCTCAGTTCGACATAAGAGTGGGAGTAACCCTGAGCTATGACTTACATACATAACATACATTTTGCGGTTATTCATGAAAGTCTTTTGGGAGGTGCTAAGTTAAAATAAATCTTATACGAACAGAACGTTGGCTCAGTAGATTTACGCTGGAAATTTTGTTTTAGCCTTAGAATATTAAAATATTAATTCCTTTAGTTTTGTCATTAATGTTTATCGGAATTATTGATAATTTTGCACATTCAACGCATGAATGAAATAAACCAGTTTTACGGTAAAAACGGAAAAATATTGACTTTTAATAATGTCTTGAAAGAACGCTACACGTTGTGGTGACCTGTGAACCGGTCTCGGCACGCTGCCCGGCTGTGAACTCACCGTTGCAGTCCGGAATTACTGTTAAATTATGTGAGTTCCATACATGGCGAACTTCCGTATAATGCTTTCCATTCTTCCTGGAACCGGTCACCGGCGTGAACAGGCCCTAGTCTGTTGCACCTGCGAATCTACTAGTCTCTTCGTTTGGTATACCCATCTCAAGTGGTACATGCAATCATTATATTAGAAAACCACAATCGTTTTTTTTTTATCATTATTATTGATAAATTCGACAGCAAATAAAAAAGTCCGAAACTAAACAAGCCAGATTTTTTAAACTGTCAGTTTTTTAAATTTATAAAAATTAAGGAAACGTGTTATAAGGCTAAAACTCTACTTTATTACTAGTAAACTATGACATCTAGTTAGATATTGTTCAGTTGAACAAAAAGTTGACTATGACAAAGTTGAGTGTTTGATTTTTAAGCTTTCAAAAATTTAGATTTCTCAATTGTTAATACCAAACTGGAGACTATTTTAGGAATGCAATTGTGCATTTAGATCTATAAATAAGATAACACATATTGTAGAAGAGATCTTTATGAAGAGAATGGTGTTGGTTTGAAAGCTCTAGCTAGCATAATCCCATTTAGTGATAATAATTTGAACGCTAATATCTTCAAAGCCAAAAATCGCTGGATTGTCATGAACTAATTTAATTTTTTTTATTGGATCACTTCATATGGATTTACCCTACATTCTAACTTATTTTGTCGGACTCACTTATGCTGATCGCTAATATCCTCGTGCGGCTTAAACCCCAATTAAGGTAGCCAAGATAAGGTTAATGCTCTACCACTGTAAATTTTTAAGAGACGAATACAAAAGACGAATTTCCCACGAGGAAACCGTAAAGGTGCATTTACTCATAAACATATTAACCAGAACTAATTTATGGAGTGTCATTGTGAACAGAGCCCAATCGCCTGTGAACCAGCCGAGCAGGCTGTGCCTGTCGGTCTGGTTGTTTTCGCAACGCTAATTCATGCAGATCTCGACCTTCCTCAAGGTGTCTATTGAATAATCTCCGCCCACCCATTAATTGCTTGTACGTCCACATCTTTATCATCCTGTTCCTTCACGCTCGCCAGAAGATAATTCGATAATCCCAGTGACTGCCAGCTGATTGCTTCACTATCAGATGTTGCAGTAACACTGTTCTGTTGTTGAATACTGACCATCCTTCAATTACGTGTGCGTCCACTCTTTATCATCCTGTTCCTTCACGCTCTCCAGACGATAATTTGATAATCCCAGTGACTGCCAGCTGATTTCTTCACTATCAGATGTTGCAGTAACACTGTCCCGTTGTTGAATACTGACCACCCTTCAATTGCTTGTGCGTCCACTCTCTATCATCCTGTTCCTTCACGCTCTCCAGACGATAATTCGATAATCTCAGTAATTTCCAGCTGATAGCTTCACTATCAGATGTTGCAGTAACACTGTCCCGTTGTTGAATACTTACCATCCTTCAATTACGTGTGCGCCCACTCTTTATCATCCTGTTCCTTCTTGCTCTCCAGACGATAATTCGATAATCTCAGTAATTTCCAGCTGATAGCTTCACTATCAGATGTTGCAGTAACACTGTCCCGTTGTTGAATACTTACCATCCTTCAATTACGTGTGCGCCCACTCTGTATCATCCTGTTCCTTCTTGCTCTCCAGACGATAATTCGATAATCTCAGTAATTTCCAGCTGATAGCTTCACTATCAGATGTTGCAGTAACACTGTCCCGTTGTTGAATACTTACCATCCTTCAGTTACGTGTGCGCCCACTCTGTATCATCCTGTTCCTTCACGCTCTCCAGACGATAATTCGATAATCCCAGCGATGGATTCACTATCAAATGTTGCATATGTTGTCGTGTAGCACTGTATCGTGTAATAATTTGTAGTTGTGGAATATTGCACAGCCATCAAGGTGATATTGCTGTCAGTGTTGAAGTCATAGTGTTTGTTAGCCTTTGAGATTATTTGCTGCCGTCACAACAAACTGCAGTAGCGACAGGAGGTAGCGTCAGAGACGGTTAGATGAAGCAGATTAAGGTTATAGTGTTTGTTAGAGGCACATTGTAACCTTGGAGATTGCTTGTTTCCGTTATAGCAAACTGCACTAGCGGCAGGAGGCAGCGTTAGAGAAGGTTAGAGGAAATAGACGTTTCAGCCTCGATGAGAGAAAGACAGAGGGCGAGATGATCGTGACTGGTACGTGGCCGCCGACAATGGAATACCGCGGTAACGGTCGTCATGGTGTAATTGTCGTCGGCTTTGGAAGCAGCATCTCTGTGGTTCTCACTACTCATTCACCGGTAGTTTCTTGCCTTGTGCCTGACCGATCTCCGTGCTTTTTGTCACCACAGTTCCTCTTAACAAAGAAGTTCTAAATCACTTTGGAGGCGAATGAACCAACGTCGTATGAATGAAAGTCACGTTGAAAATAATACATAAACATTTGTGTCATTTGTCAAAACAAATGCTGTGTACTATAGAGTAAAAAGATACATTTTTTATAATGTCATATTGAAACATATATAGTATCCTCAAGAAATGATTGTCATTGTAGTTGCCTGTACTGATAACATGGAGCATGTTCGGTACACCATTCAAAGAGTAAGGAGCGTGCTCTTCTAGTCACGACTGAGAGCACATCCGAGTCTCCTGGTCCGCTGAGAACCCGCGGGAATGTCAGGGCCTTGAACCTTCCGTGCAGGCCCCGGGCAGTGTAGTGTTGTGTTTGTATCTGCGAACAGAACAGGTTCTAGCCCGCGCTTTGTCAGTCGCTCCCGCCGAAACGATAACAGCCTCAGTCGCTATCTCTCAATGGTGGCCGACAGTGCAAATAAAACGTGTGGGAGCAGGGAGACCCCGATGGGTGCTACAAGGTGGTCGACCGTGATTCGTGATGATTACTCGGGATTCCTCGAATGTCCTAATGAATTTCGTGAGCAGCGTGTGATAAAAGAGACTCCCATGGTTTCTGAAATATAGGATGAAACTGTTAAAATTTATGCGTGTCATGTTATCACCGAATGATTTAATTTCCTAAAATATATTATAAATTTTGATAATGTATTCCCCATAATGATAATAAGAGTAAACATATAATTTATTTACTTATGGTGACGCTGTCGATAAATTAATCTAATTTCATGTTACACTTTCAACTGGGCCTAATTCCTTTCAGAATAAAGCTGAGTGGGGCTGGAAGCTTTTTTTTTATTGAGTTGAAGAATTCCTTAGAATAGATAATTAAAAACCCTTACACCGTCAATACAAGCCTTGATTATAGATCCTTCTAAAGATCTATAATCAAGGACATAACTGTTACTTATCTGCTACGTGACTTTTTAGTTGCTTCTAACTGAGTCAAATTTGAAATACTTGAAACTGTATGAAATAGAGATCTCTCAATGACTAACACTATTAGATAGATCATTCAAAATTTTAAGGTAAAGATAAAATAATATTTTTTAATAAAATATGTATATGTATGTATGCAACAAAGTCCGGCTAAGGTGGTAAGGTGTTTTCCGTATGGGAGTTATTTACAAAACTTTCAATGTTGTTCAATGTTTAATTAAGCAAATTAATTTTGATACACATCCGAGAGAAACAAACATTTTTACACTTATATCTGGTGTTTCTATAATTACTTTCATGACAATTTAAGATTTAATGCTGAAAAAGAATTGAAAGATTCCAATTTTTGCAGGCCTTTCGAGCAATTGTATACTCAATGTAATAGCAAAATCTGTTTAGAGGAAAAAAGACAATTCGTCGTATTTCTATTATAAAAGTAGCTAGCTATCCCGGGTCCACAGTCATCACGGCTAAGATGGATCATTAGAGATGTTTTTGGAAATTATTTTCATTCTTGTCAGTGAGTTCAAGCTGCAAGCCAAATTATGATTTACGAAATCGATCATACTATCTGTTATAACTGCGAGAACTGCGTACAGTTTGTGTGCTCAGTTATAATAGAAATTCATATTCAGTCTACAGACGAAGCCACATCAAGTTGAATTGGAAACGTCTACCACGTAATTTATCTCAATTGCACGGGAAACACCAAAATGATGATCCTTGAGATGAACGCCTCCAGCTATCATTTTCGACTCTCGCTTTTCGGTATCACCCGGCCACCATCACATTCCTGTGAGCTCCTGTTGTCGAACGGACCTTGAACTCACAACAATGTAGGAGTGAATAGAAGAGCCTTGATTGCCCTAAGCTCACCAGACGCTAGCCAAGGCCGCTAATGCCTCCCTGATTGCTCGCCCGCTCGCCGCTCGGCCCGCAGCGTCGCCATTTTGTTTCGCACGAGCGCGAACACTCAATTTGCAGCTACGTGTGGGTTTTGCTCCTCACGCCGAGTTACGCGGTTTATAACCCGTCTCGACCGATTTGCTTATCGCTTTATTGTTATCATGCGAGTAATATTGTTCGTAAACTTAAAAGACTATACAAACAACGGCTTATTATAAACTTATGTATTGGGGCAAAGTAAATACAAACAGATCTTATTTCAAATTAAGTAAATATACTTCATTCAGCTGTATTGGACGAAACTACCGAGCTCAGTTGTTACACAACTTCAAATTCACAGGTTGCTGGTCTTTAGCTCCGGAGAAGGCAGGAGTGCCCATAGGTATGATACTAGGTGTACGCTCATTCTCTCTAAAATAGGGGGTGACTGCATTTTCAACTTAAAAGTAAATTATATTTTAATGGAAAAGACATTTTTTATACTTCCACATTTAATTTATTTAAAAAGCGCTTTCGTCGGTTAAGGCATCATCAGTTAGAAAGCGCTTTTTAAATAAATTAAATGTGAAAGTATAAAAAATGTGTTTTCCATTAAAACCTACTCACTTCCATCAAGAATACAAAGCAGAAAAGTAAATTAGAGTCTTACTCCTTCGAATGTATTGGGACTCACATCACTACTCATCTCAAGTTGGTTGTGGTAAATTGAACAGCGGCCTACTTGAGTGCATACTGAAACAATTAAAAAATAAAAATCGTTTAAAAGCTTGACTAAAACACGTCTTGCTTTATAAGGCGGTTTAATCTCTGGGAGTGCATAGCTAGTCGTAGGTAGCAATAAATTAATGTACTATCTCTTTTGCTTCGTATCCTTATTTTGAAAGGTATGAAGAACTTTGAGTATAAGTTACGTATCAGTAGAAACTAATGTTAAGCCATATATTTGGAACTTATAATTAATCTCTGTAAGTTTTACATACTGTACATTCTGTGACAAAACTAACAGAACATTTAACTCTGTAAATAATTGACTTCAGTCATGGAAAAGTTTAAATATCATTTTAGTATTATTATAAAAAGGATACATGGAAGATTTAATTATTCATACCTTATGAGTATAATTTACATTCATTTCACAATTATTGTTTTTTTTTTTGGGGGGGGGGGGATTTAATTATGCTAAATTTAAATACTGAGTTCAGAAATAATTAACTCGTGCGCGGATACAGGTGACTTTAACGTCGTGACCGCAATCGACCTGAAGTCGTCTCTCCAAGGAACGTGCTGTGACGTAACTTTTTGTAGTAAGCCCAAGTGATCTCATGTAGATAAGTACGCAGGATAATGGAGAGTCTACATCCGGGTGATAAGAGCTGTTATCTCTGTCTACAGGTGACGGGTATGGCGCGACGCTAGAGCGGAGCGTAGCATAAGCGATTCCATATGGTTCCTTTAAAAACTCCGTGAGGATGGAGTTCTTCGTTTATTTGTAAGCAATTTGTTTTTGATTGTATATCTACAGCTGACGGGTGAAAATAGTTAGGGGAATCGATCAAGGAATTGTATTAATTAATCAGACGTGAAATCAACGTTGAAATTATTTTAGATAACATTACGTACCTCTCGTATACGTGTCAACGGAATTACAATTAGTTTAAAGTCATTAAGTTTAAAATTTAATGTGCCTCCATTAAAACGTAGTCAATAATAATATTGCTGACAATAGAGACTAGTAGAGACTAAATAATGAAGTGTAAATCACGTGATGCCTCGACGCAGTAATATATCATACCACGAGGGATTAGCTGGCTGGCCTGCAGTAAACAAACAACCGGTACCCCTCCCCCTCCCCCTTCACCAGCACTATTAACACCGTTACAACCCCGGTGTAACAATTACTGTAAGAGGATTACTATCAGACACCTGCATAATTAGGCGGAGATAACTATGCTTCCTAAGGTACATCGTTAACTTTGCTAATCTAACGGATTGTGCTTTGGAAATTCCGAATTTTGCCCTGTGTAAATGATTACACAGAACCCAAAAATTGTAAGACGTAACCTTTATTTTAGTACAAAGTATTAGTGCGCTATTTGCGTTTAGTGGAGGCATTCCACTTCCAGGAAGCGGAAAGGATAAAAAGGGAAGGAAGATTCCCATAAGACCCGGTCACGGACAACCGTCCATTCTTAGTCGCTGTTAATCTGGAGCCACGGCCCATTAGATCGGGTAACCGCATCACTCGGACAAAGAGCGGAGAACTGGCAACGCCGCATTCCTGGCGCTTTCGGCACCGCTCTCGACTCTCAACCAACACTCCTTCAGGTAGTCTCTGACCCCCCCCCCCCCACCAACTCTAGTCGTGACTTAAGCTTTAATGGCCCAATTCCGTGACTGAAGAAAACTTCGTAATTTAAAAATATTAAATAAGCGAACCTCTAAAATATCAAACCTATTATGGAAGATTCAAATTCATTTGATGTCAAGGAAATTCATGATGTTTTCAGACATTTACTGGCGTTTTAGAGATACGAAAGTATCAGTTTCGAGAATTTTCTTCGTGTGGATAACTAACAACACAGTTTGTTATCCTATAACACATAACTACAATCTAGGTTATATACCAAGATGACTGGTTGTGATAAGCAAATCTTACCAGAGCGTTGTGACACGCATAAGTACGAATCGTACTCGAAACGTAATGTTTCTGTACGATGGCAAATGCCAGGAAAAATCCTTTTTTCACAATTCTTCCATTGTAAAAAGCAAACTTTTATCATTGAATGTAACAATAAAAAGCCTCTTTTCACCTAATTTAAGTATACTTAAGGATCTTTGGATGTTATGTCTTTGTCGAATACTCACCGAATTATGCCCACTACTTTTAATTTATCAGATTAAATAACTATTATTAAGTACAATTTTTTGCGCCGATCCGTATTACATTGGTGTTAATAATGCCAATAAGTGAAATTTAAACGCGTAGAGAATTGTCCTATAATTGTGTTCTAGACTTTGAAAACATATAAAAATGTGAAATTATGTAAAACAAAAAATATAATTTTCTACAACAAATATTGGAATTCAATGTTCCACGCTTGCTTTGCAGTTCTTTATCAATAGAAAACAACCAGCCAACCATTTGGATTTATCTTTCTCCGGTAGTATGCACGACGCACACCGCAGTTCTGTCCCTAGAAGGTGAAACAGGTCCAAGTCTCGAGCCAGAGGCCACAGACGATGACCGCACAGTGCGCCAGGACTCTCCACAAAGCCGCGCCGTGTAGGTATCTCCGATAACGCCCGTCCTGCCCTGTCCTGTCTGTCCTCCTACCGGTATAATACCCGTCGATATCTGGACATCGCGGCGACCGTTTGGTGTGGCTAAGTGGCGATTATCAGCTTGTAATTTGCCGATTCCGGTCTGTCATCATCGTGTCCCGGTTCCTCCCCCCCCCCCCCGACCCCTAGCGTACGGTCCACATCCTTCGCTTGACCTGGAATTTCGAAGGATGCTTTTTGCCTAATCGAACGCAATCATGTTCCAATTGTGCTCACGTACCGTACTGAACTCTTGGAATAAGCAACAAATTCCAAAACATGGTGCTATGTTACATAAGATTGTTATTTCCGGACGTTTGCCATCGTTCAGTGATACAAAATAACTCTAGTACCACTTCGTTCAGAGATCTGCCATCTGACCCCTTCCTCAGGTGAATAACTAGCCCAATGCATAACTACAATCTAGGTCGCAATAAACTAATCATACCAGAGCGTTGTGACAGGCATAAAACAGTAACGACAATAACCATGTTGTGTGTCAACTCTATAACCTTATTTCTAAATCATACACTTAATCTAAAAAAAAAAAAACAATAATTATAAAACAGAACTAAAGAATACAGAGGTCAAAATAGACCTGCACTGACCGATCACACACGTGCGTGTCACAACGCTCTGGTATTTTAAAAACATTTAACATAGATTATAGCTATGTTTAAGATTCGTTATCCACCTGAGGAAGATATAAAATTGCATATCTTGAAACTTAGTATTACTAATTAAAAAAAGCATATCTGAACGATGGCAAATGACCGGAAGATCCACTTTTTTTCGCAATCCTTCCATCGTCAGAAACAAACTTTAAACAAAGTATCCTATGTATTTTATACACAGCTTAATATTTTTTTCTAAATCTTATTATTTGGTGATGGATGACTTAAAAGGATAAGGTTTCAGACATTGGCCACAGTGGCGTACCTAGAACTTGGCTTTAGGGGAAGATTGAATCTTGTTGAAAAGCACACCACACAGAAGGGTTTGGAATAAATCTACATATAAATAAATTATATAGTCCTAATTCAAAGTAAAACATTTCACTGATGTATTTCATACAAGTTGAGTTGGTGATATAAAAATATGTTTAGGGCTTTACCTAGGAGTGGGGAGGGGGTGTGAAGGGGTTCTACAGCCCTCAGCCTCTCATCCTTATTTACACCATTGATACGGCCATCGTTCATGTTACAAAAATAGAACACTAAGTTCGAAGGATTGGAATCTATTTTCACTTTATGCCTCAAAATACCTTAACCCGTAACAGTTTAGTGAAGCCGTACGGGCACAGTAGTACGCAGTACTTACAGAGAACATGGTCATTGAACATACTAATCTGGCATGTGACAAGTTGAGGCATATAGTTATATAGCAATTAAGTAATAATTAATATGTGGTAATTAACTCTCCAAGGTCGTGGTTAACAACAGGACGAGTTGTACAAAAATAACTCATCGTCTTGCATTGTATCTGGTGGGTTGCCCATGAGTTGAGTGTAGGTATTCTTTACACCTACATGATTGGTATTTACTTGTCATCCTGACCCTCAGGCATATGCTTGAGTTTTTGTACAATTTGTTCTGCTGTGAACCACGAGTTTGGAGAGTTCATCGCTACATCTAAATTGGTTTTTAATTTTTGTTCATGTTAACCTTATTCCTTACGTCTTTAACACCTTAAACTGTAAAGAAAACGGTAGAATCAAATTCTCGAAACGTAGTAGTGTTCTGAATAACCAAAGTACGGAGCCTCGTCCCCTCATCTTATATAGTTTATTGTATTACATCGAGATGTGTTGTTGCGTAAGGACGTAATGCGCGAAAATGGACAGATATTTTAACAATAACCCGCGGGCCCAGAATGGATATTTCCTCTGCAAGCCAAAATTATTGTAGACCATAACAATATTTTTGACTACCTTCTTAAAGGAAAGCATCATAAAATAGTTCATAATTTATTAGAAGACAGCTCAGATTAATGGGTCGGATACATATTTAACCCTTATTTGTTTAATTGTATTGCAAATAACAAAGTATTTTAGATACATTGCTCCCATATTGTTAATCATTTGTGCAATTATTAATTTTTTATGAAGGGAAAATTCAGATCAAGGGAACAAATTATCATCGTACAAATGTAAGAAAAGTTAATTAAACATTTATACAATAGCAAACAGAAGGGTTAATTAGTTTGCTATTCTTATCAAGATCACCCAAGCATAAAACCCGTTTAAAACTTGTACGGCCTCTGAAATGCTAACAATAGCGTTTGTCAATTCCACTTTCACCGCCAATTTCGGAGCAAGTTCAAGGAACACCACTATCCCAATTTTGCCCGAGCTATCAGTGCCTATAAACAAATAGTACATGACCTGTTCGTCAAGAATCTAGCAAACATGACATAAATCAACAGTAAAGGTTGTTAGAAGCAGTGAAGTACTGAAAATGACCTTTCATTTATCCAAATGCTTGAGAACAAGCATTGTTTGGGTATTAGATATCCAGTTTAATATCTACGAATTATGTAAGTAGATCATAAACTCTTTAGATTTTCAAGTTGCTACTCATATTATCGCATTACGTGGTATGAGTAGCCTCCGTGAACTCGTTTGTTATTTTTAACGTGGCAACTTTTAGAATTTATCACAGAATTGTTATTCACTACAAATTAATATTATGGAAAGTTTCTCTATTTGTGAAGTATAAATGTTTTATTTTGTGATGATGGCTCTTAAAACACAGCTGGCTTTCAAGCATAATTTGAAATATTATTGTTATAACAAGAAAAAATGTCTGTTATAAACAACCATAATAATAAATTATTTTTCATAAACAATACATAAAATCGTTATACATTCTGATTTACTCTTTAGCCTCGTAAGCTATATAATAACCTTTGTGGCCAAACATCGATCAACAAAGCAATGATATGCCATAATGGACGATTAGTTAACCAACTTTTCTTGACGTGCATTATTCTAGAGTGTAATGTAAAATAACTATATGAAGGGCTCAGGGGAAGAAGGGGGCAAGTCAATTTTTTTTTTTTTTTTTAGTTTGCTATACCAGCGGATAGGTCAGATAAGTAGCTACCTCGTGTTAAAATTATACAGGAGAAAGAAAGAGGCTAGTTAGTTTAAAATCGTATTTAAAAAAATATCCATACAGGTTATAAAGGAGGTAAGTCTGAGCGCTTCAGGCTAAGAAGGGGGCAAGTCAGCTGGCGAAGTAAACAGGAAATCGTCTGCAGGCTTTTCGTATCTGTAATATTGATTGTTCTCCAGTATTGGATCCGTCAGTGTAGTTGATTTTGAGGTTATGTTTTAATGTTCTGCTGTTGTAATAGTGTTCTTTTGCAGTTTTAAAAATCTTTTGTGGTGAATAATGGAGAGTGAAAGTGAGTATGAAGAGCATAATGCAGTGAATGAAGTGAAAAATACGAAGAAGAGAAAACAATTTGGACGTTTAAGTGATGCGAATAAGAAGTTGAACCTTCAGAGCCATACTCCAGGGCCTGATTGCCAATGTAAACATCTCAAATGCTTTGAAAATGTCCCACAACATTGCCGGAAAAGTATTTTGTTGAATTTTAATTTAATGAATTCTGTTGACGAACAAAATACTTATCTTTGTGGGCTTATTTCTGTGCAACAAATACAAAACAGGCGCCCCTCGTTTAGCTGAAGATGAAGCTAATTTTCGTGATGCAACCTATTCTTACAGAGTCAGATTTTTGTGTGATGAAACAGTAAAGGAAGTACAGGTTTGCCAGCAAGCATTTCGTTCAATTCACGGAATTGGAAAGAAAAAACTACAAATCCTCCCAAAGAGGTCTTAAAAAAGAAGGTAAGGCACCCCGAGACGGTCGAGGTAAGCACAATGTAAGGCCTAATAAACTTTCAGAAGAAGCCAAAAACAGCTATAGTAGAACATATAGGGTCTTTCAAGGGGCAGAAAAGGCCACTAAAACCTGTCACAGTCCAACAAAATATATTTACCAGAAGAATTAAACATAAAAAAAAATGTTTGATATGTTCTGTATTAAGCATGAAAATATAAAAGTGTCCTATGAAACATACCGTACAATTTCTCCACAGAATTTAATATATCATTTGGCTATCCCCGCATGGCCACTTGTGGCACATGCGATGAGTGTACATTGCAAAATCAAAAATCTTAGAAGCAGAAAAATTACATTTAAATGTAAATACAGACACCGATCAAATAGAGCAAAAGGATACTGAACTAAAAACGCTTGCGTATTGAGAACACAGTTCATAAGAAAAAATCTGAAAGGTTCTATGAACGAAAAAGGATTGCAAAGCTCATTAGCAGAAAAAAATGAAGACCTTGAGGCAATTTGCTTTTGATTTCCAGAAAAATCTGCCAGTCCCCCAACTTGTCGACAAATGATGTGTAATATAGACGCCAGCTGTCAGTTTATACCTTTAACATTCACATTTTATCCACTGGAACCCAGCGTTTTTTATACGTATCCACAGACTGTTGGTAGCAAAGGCAGTGACGAGGTTTGCTCCATGATTCACGATTTTGTATATAACTTTCTAGATCCCAATGTTAGACGACCTGCGCATTTTTTGCGATTCATGTGGAGGGCAAAACAAGAACTGGAATGTTTTTAGATTCCTTCACCAACTGGTACATGAGCAACACAGATTTGATGAAATCATTGTTTGTTTCCCCATAAGAGGTCACTCCTACATGGAGACAGATAAGAATATGGGAGTTATTAAGCAAAAGACTAGAGTCGAGCTACCAAGCCAATGGGCAGATGTGTTCAGGCAAGCCAGGGTTAAGCCTCGACCCTTTGACGTTGTAGAAGTAAAGCAATCAATGTTTCGGAACTGGTCTGGACTTCTCAATAGCATGTATGTTAACAAGTGCCCCCTTCAAATCCAGACCAATAAGAGAACTTAAGATAACTGGAACTCATCCTCGTTTCATCTTTCATCGAAGCTCCTACAGTGGGCATTTTGATTCTGCAGTGGTTTGTAACCGACAAGTGAAAACAACGAAGGAACTTGGCAGACAAACGAATTCATTCTTCCAGATTATCTATATGAAGGTAGGTCTTATAACGTTATTAATTTAAGAAGCTTAGTATTAGAATAAGTGTTTGAGTGAAGGCTCTAATGTTATCGTGCTTTAATCAACAAAAACGACAATAATATTCTATTTAACACAGTATTATTTTTATTTTTTTATGAACTGTATTTTTCAATGTTCTTGTAATAAGAAATTATAAAGAGTAGGATATGGAGAGGGAGGGATAATTTAGAAAACATTCTGAACCACTCATTTGATTTTTCAATGTAAATGGTTAGTGTTAAATTAAAATTGTATAAAATAAAAATAATGTAATTAATTGTATTCATTTATATAAAATTGAATTGTAATTAATTTACATCTCTACATTACAGTTTTTGTTACATTTATAGATTTGATACCGATACCCAAGGCAAAGTATGAAGATGTGAAGCACTTTGTCCAGGTTCTGCGAAAGAGAAGCTAGAGAGTACTTAGAAAACTTGCCATACAAGTAGAGAAGCTGAGGAAAGTTGCAGAATGTCATGAATATTTAGTTTGTAATAGTTTTTTTAACAATTAAAACAGGTGTTAACAAAAAATCACTTTGTGTAGTATATGACTTAACTCTTTTTTTCCCTGGACATCCATTTATTTTCTATGACTTACCCCCTTTATAACGTGTAAATATGGAGTTTATAAACAATTTATGTTATTTTTAAAAAAATCAAGGAAGGTAAGACAATCTAAACCTATAAAATTTTGTAGATTTAAGATAAAACTGTATAAAGAATCTAAAAAATTAAGAAAACTCAAATTTTATATAGAGATTTCGATCTTAAAACTTAAAAATCAGTTTCCTGTAAAAATCTACAAAAACTGACTTGCCCCCTTCTTCCCCTGAGCCCTTCATATACGAACATTTTAAAGACATGTGTCGATATGAACAAACAAATAACCTGTGTAGGCCTGCCCAGACGAGAAATTTTATGGAGCCGTACCCCATTACGTTGCTCATTACCGAAACGCCTTCCTTATGGCTCAGAAACAATAAAACCGAGCACCCTCCATTACAGACTGCCCTGCGGCCCATCTCGCAATCTTGTATTATCTCCACGTGACCCCGCGACCCGCACAGCCGATCTTTAATTGTCAGCCGGTCCCGACATTTACAACCAGTAAACTTGACGTATTTATCGCCAACAGCGGCTAGCAGCTTCGTCTCTTCGGAATGGAAATTTTTACGGCTTTTCGATGACCAAAAGAAATTAAAAAGTAGTGGTGTGTAACGGGGTGTTTTATGAGCTGTCGAGTTTCAAGCGCTTTTGAACACAGCCGAAACTGGAACTAAACGTCGGATCGGTCACGTTTTTAAAGCTGTAAAAACTTGAGCAGGAGAGGTTTCTGAAAACACCACTCGAAATTAGTATTTAAACTGAATGTTTTTAATACTGTTTATTTCTAAGCTACCATGAAAGTTAAGCCATGTATTACAACATTCACTTTCATAAGGTAAAATGTTTTTAATTAAATTTTTAATGAGTATTAAAAATTGTCTTCGGTTAAAATTTAGTTATGGCATGTGTCGCTGTAGGACATCTTTTTTCTATTACAATTAAAAAGTAAAATATAAGAACCGTTGGTAAGGCTATCTTTTTGGTGTTTGAGAAAGAGAAAAACCATATAGAAATATAATATAATTTTCTCTGTTAAAAATATGAATTTAAAAAATTAAATAAATACAACAATAATAAACAATGATAATTTTAAGATCCATTAATACCTTCTTATATTCTTGCTATTGTCTTTCTGTCCACATGCGCTCGATCATTCAAAAGAGATCCTAGAGACTTGACACTTGGTAATTTTTTTAATATTTTTAATTTTGATTTTGGAGCTAAAAGTTACAAATTAAGGGTAAATATTTTTTTAATTTTAAAGTTCATCTGATAGGTAATATTATGAAAAACATGCTAAACAAATTTGTAAACTAAATAAGTACATTCATATGCTATTTTATCATGTGGCATAGTAACAGACAGTTACTTTATTGAATAGGTTGGTAAGACTGTCGTTGCGTTCTAACGGGTCCTTCGATATCCCGTCATATCGTTTAATATTTCGTTTTCTTTTGTTAATAAACGCTTTTACGAATTTATTCTATTAGTTTAAAAGTATCAGACCAATTAACTCAGATGTGGCGTCTGGTGGGATACTGTGTTGGACCACATCGTGCCCAATTCAGCTTATGGTTAGAATGTGTGTGTGCATTAAGAACGAGAGACAGAAAACCTGAAAAGTACGGGAACATATCCGGAAGGTATCATGTTAAGATTCGGTATATGACTTTTCTTCTGGACTTTCCAATTGCGATGTCCAAACGTCGGAAAAGAACAGACATCGGAGTATTGCGTTTTCATAATTATTACTTTAAACTACACGATATATGTTTTTGAGTCTCTTGTAGGGTATATGGCTAGATTAATATTGTACCAGCAGGACGAGTACCAGTTTGTCGTGATTCCCGTCCAGGACTTGGAATCTGTGGGCGTCCATGACACTGTGGACCGAACAACCTCTGAAAACAACGCCCACATGACCCGGGTCTCAGTATGCTAATGGGAAATCATTCAGGTGTGTTAGAGGCAATGCGGATGGTTCTCATAATTTGTAGGCGTGAGCATTCTGGATACGACTATAAACAATATCGCCATATGGTATGACCGGTCTGCTAGGTAGAATAATTTGAGCAAAGTCATTATGCTATTCTTCGACCTGTCTGTTTAGCATATCTGTTACATATAATGACGACCGTTCAGTAATTAAAGATAAAAATTGATCTCGAACAAAATTTACTTTGTAAACGTTTCCCTTATGACGGCCGTGAATTTACTGGCACTTACCAGCTGTAGTGGGATTTAATGTGTGTCTGAATCTAATCTAGGTCTAGGAACCGATATGTAGGCGAGGATGCAGTAATGTGGACTAGGCGAACAAGTTAACTGACTATAATTGATCCGTTTCCCACGAGTTTCAAGAGAATATTAGCATTATTACTATTAATAGTACGCTCTTAGGAGCGTCTTATAATCCGGTCTATGTCTGTAATCAAACACGACTCCGTAATAACACTTACACTTCCTGTAACGCCTCACTGCCGACATCTTGGTGGAAGTACGGCTACGCATATATATTTTAAATGACTTTTCAATTCTCGGATGGAGTCTAGAGCAGACATCAGGTCTGGAATGAGGACCAGCCTGTAGGGTTACGGTGACCCACAAGTAGGCAAGTGTATGTGGAGTGTTCTCGCCGTCTTCCCACGGTCTCTGGGAGACGGTCGGTCCAAAGAAAGCTGCTACTTAACATCCAAGTGTCAAACATTGAGCCTGCCCTGGAGCCTTTGTAAGACGCCGCTCTGTTATATGTGGCACTTTCGCGTAATATGTTCTCCAATCGTAAAATTGTATGTCACTCCTTTATATTAACGCATTTCCAGATGCTGCCAGCTGAAAGGCCAACAGTCATTTAAATATGTTTTCAGTTTTCTAAACTTGAGCATCGGTTGCAGCATCTTTTAGTTTAAATTTCGTTGGATTTTAAGTCGATTTTTGGTTTGGATCATCTTCTTTTAGTTTTAAAATCAAGTAACTTTAAGATAACTTTCTTGAATACAAAAACAGTCGATACTTTTTTTATCAGGGCCACATAAAAACAGATGAAGACAAAATTGCAATATTTTTACATTACAAACACACACACACACACACACACACACACACACACACACACACACACACACACACACACACACACACACACACACACACACACACACACACACACACACACACACACACACACACACACACACACACACACACACACACACACACACACACACACACAACACACACACACACACACACACACACACACACACACACACACACACACACACACACACACACACACACACACACACACACACACACACACACACACACACACCCACACACACACACACACACACACACACACACACACACACACACACACACACACACACACACACACACACACACACACACACACACACACACACACACACACACACACACACACACACACACACACACACACACACACACACACACACACACACACACACACACACACACACACACACACACACACACACACACACACACACACACACACACACACACACACACACACACACACACACACACACACACACACACACACACACACACACACACACACACACACACACACACACACACACACACACACACACACACACACACACACACACACACACACACACACACACACACACACACACACACACACACACACACACACACACACACACACACACACACACACACACACACACACACACACACACCACACACACACACACACACACACACACACACACACACACACACACACACACACACACACACACACACACACACACACACACACACACACACACACACACACACACACACACACACACACACACACACACACACACACACACACACACACACACACACACACACACACCACACACACACACACACACACACACACACACACACACACACACACACACACACACACACACACACACACACACACACACACACACACACACACACACACACACACACACACACACACACACACACACACACACACACACACACACACACACACACACACACACACACACACACACACACACACACACACACACACACACACACACACACACACACACACACACACACACACACACACACACACACACACACACACACACACACACACACACACACACACACACACACACACACACACACACACACACACACACACACACACACACACACACACACACACACACACACACACACACACACACACACACACACACACACACACAACACACACACACACACACACACACACACACACACACACACACACACACACACACACACACACACACACACACACACACACGTTATAGCTGCAGGGACTGGTTTGTATGTATACAAAACTGTCCATTCTCACTAATAATCTTTTGCATGGATGCTGTACAAAGTCATGTACCTTCAACGGGTTTTAAGTTTACTTCGAGTAACAACTTCTCGTGAAATGATTCATATACGCTATTTCTATGTTCCCTGTTTAAGGAAAGGTATACGATAAGACTAATACACTTCAACAAATATCCAAACAAATATCGGAATGCACGCCTTAAATCTCGGTTTTCAAATATCCTTTTGTGTTACAAGCGTTTAAAACGTACGATTTAATTCAAATACAAGTAATGAATTTTAAAAATAATATGCTGAAAATGGCAATAAATTGTAAGGAAAAAAATCTTGTTCAATGATTCAGTTTACATAATTAAAATAAATTTGTTGTTGATATTAAGTAGTCCATAATATTTATTTGAGGGGTATTTGCTCCTAATAAGTCATCTATAGATTTTAAACTTAAAATTACACTTATATGTACACAAACTTCACTTAAAGAATTTATATCTTTTAAATGTATATCCGTAAGAGTGTGTACAAATGTAACTTTAAGACACACATGGCGATTACACAACATGATGGTTACGGTAAATTAAATTTACTACTGTTTTAAGAGTTGAACAACTGGGTTTCAATGTAAATGTTGAGTTTTACTCCAGTTCACCTTCCTCTTAGTGCAGAGTCTAGAATAAAGACTTAGATTCATCTAGATTACATTATATTGTTATATTTTGTAGTCTAGGTGCCTCTGATGTCGAACCGATGTAAAAGTTCTTTTTGAGCACCTTCGTCCCCATCTTCTTTTTATATTTTCGGACGAACATAACTCCAAATCCTAAATTTCCGGTCTTTGACTGGTTCCAGGCGCTGCACTGAGAAGAGCGTGAACTGGAGCTGACCTCAAAATTCACATGGAATCAACCCTTTCCATTATAGCTACGTTATGTGTTTTACTGTTGCGTGTTTGCTAAAATAAGAAACTCATGATATGTAACTTTTCAACCAATCTACGTAACGAGACAAAATAAACAATTTTAGTAAGAAGAATAATGAATAGTATTTTATTGCCTATGTGAGCGCATAAAACAAGTTGTCTCTCAGACACTTCAGTTTATAGTCATAAACTGTACATTTAAGGCATTTTCACTTTTTATTATGGCGTCAGAGCAATGCCGGCCACAATTTCCCCTTTATTACCTAGGCGCCAAGGAACCAAACCCCTGGGGTTAACTTTATAAAGGGAAGTAAAAGTGCCATACGCCGACTGAGTAAGGGACGCTTTAGTGCACGGCCATACTGTGTATATGTGGGCCGGTAGTGTGGGAAGCGAACAATGTAAAAGTCACTGTTACCGTTGTTTCTATCCACGGATGTTTAGTAATAATTTTGTTCAGCGGTTCTAAAATTTGTACGTTTATGACTTCCTTAACGCACGGACTTGCTTAGTGACTTATAAAACACGAGTGGCTGATACAGTGAGAATTCTGTGGAACAATGTGTCATTGAGACCATCCAAAATGCAGCATGTTTCATGAAGGCGCAAATTTATTATTATTATTTACAGAATATTCAATAATGGTGTACAAAGGTTTCAATGTATTTCATTTCCCCTATTTCAACGCGATTCCAATCCATCTTCTCCAAATAGTATTCAAGTGAATACAGTATAATTATTCTATACCATCTAAAATTTCATGCAGAGCTTAAAACCGACGATCACAATTTCGAATATTGAAGTGAATAAGTGTCAAATTGGTAATAATTATTAGTAAAAATTTTAAAGATTCCCAAAAACTGAACATTTTAGTAAAAGATAATACGTTCTAAATTGTGTTTATTTAAACTCATGATCTATATCAATAACAATAATAATAAGTAAAGTTTGGTAAAACGTGGGAAAAATTCACGTTACGCCTCTGAAATATATATATATATATATATATATATATATATATATATATAAAACCAAAATAACATATGACCGGAAGACCAAATACCTGTCAAATGACTTTTTATTTATATTCATTAAATTTGTATAAGTGGTAATAGGCTAATTTAATTTAATTTCAATAAACATTAAATCACAAAAAGTACTTGCTCCGCCGGGAGTCGAATATATATAGACATGAGTACGTATGTCGTACATAATTTGAAGGGAAATTTAATAATGTTTATATCTTGTTTAAAGTATTCGTTGAATTTTGAAGAAACCTATACTAAAAACCACATTTTTCGGTTTGTTATTCCCATGCATTTGATGTGAATTTATAACACAAATATTCTGAACCAGCTCTATGAAATTCAGAATGTTAAAAATCATCAATCATCAAAAATTAAAAGATATTTTGTCTTTTGGGTGCGTGTGTACGAGCGCGGGTAAAGCTGACCTCCCACTCTTTCATTGCTCGTTGTCTTTATTTATTGTCATGTCTGCAATCGTGTGGTCTGATCTTCTCTAAGGCAGGCGCTTGAGGAGCCTTTTTGGTACCTACAAAAGGACAAGGGTGTGTTACTGAATGAAACCTGATAACATCATCGTCTAATATTTTAAACACATCCCATCGATCTATCTAATCTACAATTGCTCGTTCTAATATTCTTCCCTACAAATATCTCAATAATAGATTACCCCCTGAATTAACAGACTTTCTCTCCTTTCCACCATCTCGCCAAGAACGGAAGCATCTCAATATTGGCTGATGTACTAGGAAGTGTAGTAGTAAATCTTGGGTGACTCAGTAAAAGACAAATTATGACGTCCATCCCCCTCCGCGAGATGTCTGGCTCAGGGCGCGAGACGGGGCCATAACAGTAAATCAGGGCGAGGGCTGGGGGTGTCTGCAGGGCGAGGGGATAAGTGGCCCTTGAAATGTCTACAAGTATCCGATGTCTTCAGGGTCACCGTCCGAAATAATGGTTGACTTCTCTGCTGAGTATCAAACATGGCAGAGGGCATGCTACTTTTGTTGTGACCCTCTTAAAAATGTTGTCACAATCAATCAATTACAATTATTCTTTATTGCCAGAAAACAAATACGTGTAAATCTATAGACTTACCAATAAATTATATTAACGTTTAAATTGTTTTATTTATACAATTGTTGTACCTAGTAAAAGAAAACTAAATAATCTTCATCTAAAATAGACAATGTCAACATAAGAATAGACATGTCAACACCCAATGAGAGATACCTGATCAAGTTTATGTTCCATAGACTCATTTAATATTAAATAGCGATTGGTTAACTGTTTACAATGCAAAGGGTTCGTCTGCTTCTTTATATGGTCAGGAACTTTGTTCAAAACTTTTATACCAACTTGAGATGGTAGGCTCTCGTAAGATTTTAGTCTATGTTGGGCAAACTGGTACTTTCCCGGCC
Source organism: Homalodisca vitripennis (assembly GCF_021130785.1). NCBI lineage: Eukaryota > Metazoa > Arthropoda > Insecta > Hemiptera > Cicadellidae > Homalodisca > Homalodisca vitripennis. The sequence continues at coordinate 90,697,455 of NC_060210.1, forward strand.
TCTAGTATTATACAGTTCGAGGACTTTAGCTGTGCGCGTGTCCTTGAGTGTGTGGTGATAGGCGGGAGGGGTGGCGGGGTAGCATTATGCGCTGCGTCCCGAAAACATTTCCTGTGACTCATAGGTAAAACCCTCCTTTCAGGAATCGTATTGGCCCGAATAACTCATCACACTCGCTAAAATCAGTCTGTTTTTGTAAAAGTGCTGACTATGGTGGAATTAAATAATAAGAGAAAACCAAATAATAGGAATAATATGACTTATCCTTGTTTTTAAGTTGTTATAGTGCTGTCTAACGTGTTTTTGAAAATAACGTATTTGCCAATTTTATCTGTAAATCAAAATCGTGAGTTTAAAGTCGTTAAAGAGATTGTTGCGCCTTCATCTCAGCGGCTAGCACGTAAACGCAACCCGCCACACAGATAGCGTTTGTTTGTTGAGAGGGTAGTATCTGGGTCCTACGAGCACAGCTAAATTCCTCCAACTGTAGTTATGAACGTCCCTACCCTGCGTCAGCACACACTTCGAACAGCAATATATTATTGTCTCAAATATGTATAAGCAGGGCAGTTACAAAAACTCAAGTTCCCTAAATTTATTCATGCACGAGTCCCTCCCTAATTTTCAATTTCAGGATCGCTCTGACCGCTTTTTTCTGTTAGAAAAGTTTCAGAAAAGCTGCATTCCCACAACTGCCCCATAATGTATATAATGTACATTTGTAATGTAACATAGGACAGATAAGGACATTGAACGCCATAGTTAGCCGTCTTTATAACTGACCAAAATATCGAGGTATTGTAATAGTTATATTTTTAAGATTGAAATCTCTTAAGTACGTACTGATATCCTCACTTGGCTATACTCGTATTAACGTTCCTTAATTTTTGTTTTCCCAATGATTTAAAATGTTAACAGTGTTTATGTATAGATTAAAGATAATATTTAGGATGATTTTAGATTTAGTTGTTTTTTGTTATTAAGTTATGGTGTTCATAATCCACTAAATTCGTTGATCCCTTCTCAGCGTTTACCTTTTTGGACAAGGAACACCGGGCCTCTTGAGCTGAACTGCCCAACTACTTGAGCTTAGACTCCAGGTGATCAGAAGATTTATGATAGTGTTCTCACTGACGTTGTCTAGACGCCCGCATCCCGTCTCGTTTGAAACAGTCATTAACATTTACTTCTATAATGTAATTGCCTAGTTGACGTTCCTGATGCTAGGAAATACAATCAAGTTGAGATTTAAAAGTAATATAAATGGAAACAAACGGGGAAATAAGTGTAAAAAGAAAACTAATGGTGGGAAGACAGGTGTTAACCGCAATAATGTATCTTGTAACTCACTTAAAACAGGATGTGGGTAGTATGGGTTACAACACCCGCAGTTGTATGTTAGTTTTTGTTACACCTAGAAACATTCATATGTTCTTAAGAGAACCCTAGTTGTTTATCCCCGAGCAGTAGATACGTGAAGCACAGCTCGTATTTTGAACTCTGGTCAGAGACGACCAAATCCAAATGATTAGTTACCTGAGTATCAATAAATCGATTTTATCGTTTTTTAGTGGATCTTTCTACGCGAATGGTGTTATAATTGATTACATAAAACATTTTTAAGGCCAAACTTACCAAATTAATTTACAAAATTGTATTGACGTTTTCGGGAATCGTACTCAGGAACCTTTGCTTAAAAAGTTGCAGCCTTAGACCTACGCTACAGAAAAGGTCGTTTTTCCGAGTTTGTGGCATTCATCGGTATTAAACAGGTGGAACGGTCGTCCAGTCATGGCAAGTTAAAGCTGCCGCCGCGCCGCCTTTACAATGTCGCAATCTCCGTGGTATTAATTAGTACAAGTAAATACATCCATGACAGTGCTTACACAATGTTGGGTTCTACGTTTTGGATACGAGATCCTCTTATTTTTCATCGTCTTCCTGGGATTGTTAAGTAGGTCATTCGTGGTATAATGGTTTAATCTAGCGACATGAGGATCAGGTTTCTGGAGGATTAGAGAATCGAGTTGTTATCACCCATGCTCGTGTTGCTTATAAGCCAGCAATGTTGCCAGATGACTCCCGTCCTCGTACTATAGCTGTCCAGCGCTTATTAATAATATTTAAACGTGACATGAGTTGTCCTGGAAATCAGTGTATCTGAGAAACGCTCGAATTTAAAGGCATTTTTATTTTATTTATTTATTGTGTTCTTAGTACTAAATAAATAATACGAGACCAGTATAGTAACTTTTATACTTCGGATGAGAAGCTGAGGAAACCTCTAGTTGCACTTATTCCGAAAAGAACCTTTGCGTTTGCTGGGTGATAGGATTTTCAGGATGAGTAAGGCCATTGTTGGGAGCCATCTCTTTTCGAGATCCTATGAGTAGGGATAGTGGGCTGTATATCTTAGTCATGTCATCCTGGAAGAAGTGATCCAAGATCTTCCAATCAAAGCAGGCAGGGGAAGATACTTCCTCATGATTAGGCTGGTAACAGGGGGAGCTCCAACAATCGTCTTCCGCGGTAGGCTTGACCTGTCGATACCTCCTTCTTCCGCACTTGAGACATTTTTTGTTAGTGATATGCCGCTCTTGGACACCCATAGAGTAATCCAGACGCGTGACACATCGGTGTTTGCTGTACTCAGTATAGGTTCAACTAATGGTATGTGCCATCCAAAAGTGCATCCTAAGGCACAGTATAGCACTAAATGTCTGGTTTCACTAAGGAACGTAACTCAGATTTAACCAAAGTGAATACTGAGGCTCGTCTTCTTCATTAGAATTCTTCTTCTTTAAGCGTGATGTACAGTGTCCTCTTGGTTCAAAGAAGTATTCTGTTAATTTTGTGGTCAAAGGGTAGCAACCCGCAGTAATTATGGCAAAGTTCCAGTCAGTCCAGTAAAGACTTTCGTTCTGTTCCGTCCATAGTACGTTGTATCGGTTTTAATATATTTCGTATGTCCCAATGACGATATACGTCATCTGGGGATTAAATAAAAAAAACTAAAGAAAGAGTTATGACTCTTTCAAAAAATTAGTCAGCCTTAGATGGTGACACCACTACACAGGGTGTTGACAGTAATTTTGCACGTAATCGATTTTATATTCACCCATGACTCGGCGCTTTGAATCTGAAAACGTGCTAAAGAACACATTACTGAAACGGAATTATGCGAAAATACAATTATTACGCATACTTCTATAATGTACTTTGTATTATATTAAACAATATTTGTTATAATTGAACCAATTTTCTCGGCAATTGAGTCGGGAGAATGGAAGAGATCGAAAAGACGCGACCGCGACAATAATTAGCGCCCTATCATCACAGCGCAGTGGAGGCGTTAATCAAACCTTTGTCCCGGGAGGCCCCCCTCCCCTCCTCCCGCACCACACTAATTATTGTCTACGGAGAAAGTCATTCCGATTGAGAAGCGAATTATTACATCTACCGTTAATTTGAAATCATTCATCAGAAACCAGGTTTGTTTTTTACCAATTTACCAATCTCTTCGGAATATAGGTGACACAGTCAGTTTAGTTCAGTCTTAATCATGTTTAGTGTAAGCCTTTTATTAACGAAAACGTTTATGATGATAAATTAAAAAAAATGCTTAACTTTGTTTCAATGATATGTAAAAACTGATGGCCCGATTATACAGAAATGTAATTTCTGTAATAATCTTAATACGTAATTAGTAAAATAACATATTAAAAAAAACTATTTTCGTTACACGATTTAACACTATGTGTTAAAAAAAACAGACGTATGTTTTAATCACCTTGGCGATTTTGTGCAATCTTTGTGCAATTAGGAAATAGGCAAGGTAATTTATTCATAGGCATTAACTATAGAACTATTTCAACTGTTTCGTAGATCTCTATTTCTCTAAATTAACATATGGTTGAGGTGGTCGATAAAAATACAATGAAGGATTTTCTTACTAGTTAGTTAATATGAGATCATTTTTTAATAATTAATTGACGATTTAATTTTTCAGGTTATCCAAAAGCTACGAAACAAACAAATTGCTAATATTCATAATATTCACTATAGGTGATCGCAATGCCTTAAGTTCTTATGATCACAGACCTATTTTCCATAAAATGTATAAATATTGTTAATTGCGTTTATTCAGTATTTAAGTTTATTCAATTGTACTCAATTAATTAAAAACCACTTTGCGTAAAGTTCTTGTAATGATGGTTTACAATATTTTTGTTAATAGTGTTAAAATATAATCAATTATTAAGAATTGAGTAGGCTGTATGTTTGTATATTATTAAATGAGCAACTAATTAACGAAAATAAGATAAGAATCAAGTATTATAATTAATTAGATCAAAGCATTCTAGTTGATTAGCAGCACGTGCGAACCTTCCCTACGCTCTTGTACATGCATAATATTGTAAACAAGATGTGGACACGAAATATTATTTACACAACAGAAAAAATATAATGGTCTGTGGGACCTGATGTTAAATAGTGGACGGTTTTAATTAAAATAAATTGCCGCCAAGGTAACAGGCAGTTCGTTACGGTTGCGAAATTAATTACCGAAATTTGCAACGCAATTTTACAGGGCTGCCGTAATTGGCGCTTCCTCTACAAATTAGTGCAGTTCCGGTGTTTGAGTTTAAAACTTATATTTGGTAAGGTTTATTAGTATTATGAAACGTACTATTGAATAAAACATTTACTTGCGTCGTACTGTGGTATACCACAATAAAAAGTAATTATAATTACTTATAATAATCAATGTCACTATGTTTCGAACATTTGTCAACGGCCAAGCACATTTTGCTCTCTCCAATTACAATCAAACTGTTACCGTCGAGAATGTCTTCAAAATATATACTTCTTGAATATTTGTAAACATTGAAACGGTGCTCCAAAAATACATTACAGGTATATGTAAACATTCAAAATGGTGTTTTGTGTTTTTAATAACATAATCTTTGTTCCTTATATGTGATCAACCTGGCCTCAGTTAATTTGTTTTTGAATGAAGTAACCAAATATTTAAGTATTTCATGTACTGGGAGAGTGAGAATGTTCAGAGACGTAGGTAATAGTTATTTTGAACAAACAACCGAAGTAATAATAAATTTAGGAACACTATTCACTTTCAAGCATACTGAATAGAGTTTAAATAAGAACAATGATGTTGAGTTTAACTTCCGTTCACTTTCCTCTTAGTCGTGTGTCTAGAAGCTGACGCTGCAATGGATTTGACTTCTGGAATCTGGAGTCATGTTCGTCCGAAGAGATCCAAAAAAAGTCGGCGATGGAGAAACTCAGAATTAATTATTTACACTGATTCGACATCAGAGACAGCTAGTGTACAAAATATAGTGTAAACTAGTTGAACACTTATGCTCACTGTCTCATAAGGTGCACAATTGAGTGCACTACGATGTTTTAGACACGGTGTCTAAACTCGTTGGAGCAACCGAGTATAACACACATAACGTAGCTTTGGTGGGAAAGCTTGATTCATTGTGAATGTTGAGGTTAACTCCAGTTCATTTTCCTCGTAGTTGAGAGTCTGGTGTCTGACGCTGGAACAGGCTTGACTTTACGCTACATTACAGCTACACTCGTAATATAGCTACTTTATGTGTGGACAAGGGTTTTTAGCCTATGCCTGGCGTAAAAACCTCTGAGGCATGTGATAATACAAAGCCATCGTGGCGATGAGACCGCCATGTTATCTCTATCATATAATGATGTTTGAGACGTGTAATTAAAGAGATAGTCTTCACAGCCATTCATAGTCTAATACAAAAATACATCCTGTAAATTTTACGGCAATATAAAATGAGCACAGTTTACGAACGCAATATTATGCGAGGCAAGATCCAATTTGCACCGTAATCCCGCAACATGTTCTTAAAATTGGTTGAGGAATGTTTCCTAATTAAAAGATCGATTTATTAGCTAGGCTAGTTTCGCCGCAGGTTGAAATGGGAGGCATCGAAAGGTTACACATTCGCATCGATAGTTTTCCTCAAAGTATATTTTTCCTAACTTGATACAGTGAAACCGACCGCCGCGGAGTTGGACACAAAAATAATAGTTACTTCGTGAGACAATTAGATAAAAATTACAAGTTGTCACTTTAAAAGGTTTGTATATGGTCACCTGACGCTGATTGAACATTTATTAACTTGTCTTTCGGTATGATTTTAGTGTGTCATTTTACACAAACAAAATATTATTTCTATTTTTATACTTCTCAATATCCCCTCATTCGATCTCCACCAAATTATTCTAGCGTGGCGGACGATCAACTTCTTTCATATGTATTGCGTACCTGCCATGCCTATCTAATAGTATTGTAAAATCAGTTTTTAAGACAAGGTTCACCAGTTTGCATCAGCATAGGGTATTTATAAATGACAAAAGAAATATAATAACTGTGGTCATTATAAACAATAGTAAATATAAAATTTGTATATGATAATTTCCTTTCTATAATTTATTACATACAATAAAAAAGATTGTGTACACATGTTTTTGAAACATTATAGTTTCAAATATCACAAGTTTAAGTGTGAAAACATTGAGGTTGACCGAGATACAGTACAGCAACAGCGTTTCAATATCCTTAGCAATTTTGGTGTTTGATTTAAAACCATTGTGTTTTGTTTACACAACATAGTTTAGGAGTTTAATAAGGGGATAATTTTAAAAATGTATTGACCATTACTAAAAATATTTCGCTTAATTTAACAATTATTTTTTCCATTTTCAGTCACTGAAAATCTTTTGATGTACGCTACAGAATTATTAGTGTCTAAGATGAGGCGCGACTCTATGGATCGTCATGTGCCCACTGCTACGTATATAACATGACAACTGACTTGTGTAAATAAACATCCGTGAGTTCAGGAGCTAACCTTGAAGATAATAGGTGAAGATACGTTTTCTTTCAACCACTATAAAACACCATAATTTAAATTGTATATCCTAAGTAATTTTAAAACCAGTAGAAGTGGTAATTGCGTACAAAATCCATCCGATGACAGAACTTGTATCAGGGTACTAGTCTCCACAGGAACTTCAGAATTGTTTACTTGCGCAACCTTTATGGTTTAACTAAAGTTTGGACTATTAATAGCGTAACTTTTTCATACTGATGGGAAACTAGATGTAGTAGATATAATAATTTAGAAGAGTTTGTGATCAAACGTTTCAACGGTACATAGGATATGCTTAAGTTGCATGGTTATAAAAGTAATTAATTTCCTTTAACAGTATAAATTCATTATTGTATCAAATAGTTTGTTATATCAATTCGACGTAATATTCAGTGGCTCTTCCATTATTATTGCATTTCTAATACTCTTAAACGTGTTTTAAGTGTTTTTCCCATGATAGTTGTATTACATCTTTCCTAAGTGTTTATATAATTATAGTTATACATATATTGTATTACCGATCATAACAATTTTTGGGTTTCAATCATATAATGACCATACTTGTATATTTGAAAACATTTCGGAAATGCGTGACGAACGTCATGGGTCTGTAATTGTTTAGCTATATATTGCCATTCGCTCCATGTTGCGCGGGTAGAGGTCCTTCCTTCCTGTGACCATTCCAACATCCTTCCTCTCTATTGTCATTGTTCCGTTTGTTTCCGGAACTATTCATTAAAGTCATTGTCACCCTTGATGTTAATATAAAATAAATAAGTTCTAAATTGAATTAACTTTTTGTAGTTTGTGTACAGTAAGGTTTTTTGTGTATGAATTCAATACGCGCGTGTCTCTTAACCGGTTGATGTTTGAAGTCAGAACCGTGACCTCTCGAGTTGCCAAGTAGCTACAATAGGCCCCAGTCCAGTTCACGGTCTGTCTATCACCATCACGACACGCAATCCGTGTACGTGCGTGCGCGTGCGCGTGCGAGGGTGGTCAGCGTGACCGCGCTCCACGAACCTCTCTCTTCACTCTACCACTCCTTGCTTGTCAAATACTGCTCTCTTCGGCAGATAATTGTCAGTTGACCCACACCTGGTCTTCCCAACTGCCTATGATTAGAAACTGGACTGCATCTCAGTATTCTGCTTGCTCTCCCAATATTTCAATCATTCTAAATTTTTAAGTGCTAGTGTAAATAACAAGTTGGTTCAACTATTGACTTTTAAAAGCTTTTTGCTGTAATACGTTATTGCTAGTTGTAAAGGCTTTTTATTTAATGCATTGTGATAATATTGTTTGTACTTGACTGTAAATATAACTTAAATTTAAAATCACAAAACACCAATAATTAGTGGTATTTCGTGAGGCATTCGACATGAGGGCTTTCTTTATCGGCCACTTCACAAAATTGTGATTTTAAACTAAGTGATATTTACAATTCAATATTCAATATGTACCGATGCTGAAGGAAATCCTTGTTTAGAATTTCCAGATTGGACGTTTTTGTTAAAAGATTATCGACATTTTTATGACACTTCGAATTCTGTAATGGTAAACAGTGTGTATGTTTTTATTTGTCTACAGTTCCTTGGATGGTTATAAATATAACTTTTCCTATTTAACCTAAAACCTTGTTTTTTAATGGTATGTGCTATTTGGATAAACAAGCTAATCTAGATTCAAGATTATTTTTGCTTCATCCTTTCATCTACTGCAGTATGGATTATTGTAAAATCTATGTAACTTCAAAATAATAAAGCATTATTTATATAAAGTCTTGATTCGTGTAACTGTAAAACTTACTTCATCTGCTTTAATTCAAATATCAAACACGTTTTGAAATATAAGTCGTTGGTTTTTTTTATTTATTGTTTTGACAAACCAAGTGCAGGATATCTCAGAGGAAAAGTTCAAAATTTTAAATGGTATAGTTCTTAATGTAATAATTCACACCTTAATAATTTAATCTGGAAAAAAACCCATGCTTTACAATCTGTTTGTGATCAATAACACAATGAACTACATTATAATAAAAGAAGCACATTTAAGAACTTACGCATGGTAAAATTACAAAGCATTTCCTTATGCAACATTTGGCTGCTTTATGTTTATTTCCATCCAAACACATTGCAATGCAGTATGTGCTATTTATGAAGTAATATTTTGAGGAGAATGAAGCAGAGAGCAAAAATTCAGTAGAAGCAATTGCTGCAGCTGGAAGGAAGCGCGACGTGCTTCGCCTGTATAATGATCTTTTGTATGCAGTCTCTTATTTTCTTTGTATGCACTAACAAGATAGCGTTTCCTTTCTATTACACTCTTAGCTTGTCTCTCTTATCCCAGGTAATAAATCATTTACGCTCTTTTGTACTTGATATTTTATATATCGTACTCTCGTTGTGAAATCTCTTTTCATTTTCTGGCAGGTAACGTGTCATGGAGATGAGAGGCGTAAACTTTTCTTGGTCCTTGAAGAGAAAGTAGATATATGCACAAAAATGATTCCATGTCTATTTTTATCAGTTATGCTGACAGTTTTCTCAAAGATTTGTCACATTTTGAATACAATACTTAAAAAATGAATGGGAGTTTGTTATTTACCTGTAGGCAAACATTATATGCTGTAGTGATTTTTATGCAAGAAGAGGTGCTCCATATCTACTATCTGGTGATGCAAACTCCGAACGTAACATTTTGACAGACGAATGAATTAAAAAACTATCGTATAAATATCTTAAAGATATATTACCAGGTATGATGATATGAGAAGGAACATCTGGACGTGACGTCTCGCTTTCATGAAGCCAGGAAGAAGGCCCACACCTAACGGGGCATACAGGCACGACCACGAGAGCCAAGAGAGGCCTTGTGATTATACAGTTCATCATACACTCGAGATATCCACAATGAACAATAGCGGCAGTCTCGTTCTGCGCCCACCGTCTCGGAGTCATCGCCTGTCGACCTCGGAGACTTGAACGGTAGCGGCCTGAAGGTCTTGGCCGACACTACTCGTGACTACGCGCCGAACAGTTCATTCATAAAAATGTTTATTCTAAGGTGTATGTATATTTGGCGTATTAGAATCCCGAGATGCATTGCGTCACGAGAGTTCGAGAAACCAGAACAATATGTCTCTGGGAACTAGTACCTCAAAAGCATATGACGTCACTTGTCAAAATGTAAACAATTGTTTCTGGGTTGAAGTATAACTATTTTAATAATAAGTGTGCGCTTTCTCTATTTAATTTAAAAAAATTGTTCCTAATTTTATAAACGTACTTGTTTATGCATTTAAGGACTGGTAAAGGTACATTTTTATCCAAATATAATTCAACAAAGATGTACAAATTTCTGTTAGGTTTTCTGTCAGTTGTAGTGAAATGACCTTCAGTCAACCTTATAAAACAATGTTAAACCGCAAATACTTTTACACCGTTACTTGGAATTTATTGTAGATCTATTTTAAACCTTTTTTGAAAAGTGTTAAGTAGTATGTACATTTAAAAGAAAGAGTAGAAACAAAGTTAGGGGTTTTCTCTAAATAACCAAATAAAACTAAAAGGCGTTTGTGCGCGTTGATTTTTGTATTTTAAATAAATTATCTCCAATAATTCTACGATCGTGAAATTATTACTTCGTAAAAGTGTTTAAGTTTAACATTGTTCCTATGGTGCTGAAATAAATGTGACAGCCAGTGCGGTCTGTTCTTAATAATAAAATAAACTAACATTTTTTCCACAGTAGTTCTACAAAAAAGAAAACGTATTCTACTGATTCAGACTAATCAAAGTTTAAAACTATTCCTTATTTTATGTGAGAGACCCAAATGTTTTTTAAGAACATGATTGTAGGTAATACAAGATTGACATGACGAATTCTACAGCTGTTGGTAGTACGTTTCTAATATATTTACGTCACTTCAGACCAGTAAAGGTCTCACCGCCCCTGACCAGAATTCTCTGTTACAGCTGAAGGTGACCTGACCGTGTTCTCCGCCAGGTGTCACCACTTCACTGCCCCCCAGGCGCTGACCACGGGTCTCTTCACGCCGGCCAGCCGCCCCGAGCCGGTCCGCCGACTCTACGCCAACGCCGCCCCGACCCCTGTCCGCGTGATGAGAGCCCTGGACCGCCACCGGGCGGACGGTACCCGCAGCTCCAAGTACTTCAGCGTTACCCCCGTCCTTGGCGCCAACAGGAAGTGGAAGCAAGGCATCGATATCGAGACCCGAGTGGTGAGTCATCCTTTAGCTCTAATCGCGAGGGAAACGAATCAATGAAAGCAATCCTTTAACATTACTACCGTACACTGTATGGACATATTTCATCACACGAAACTGTACTATATGCTATATATATATTCTCTAACCCAAGTGTAACATTTTTAATTTGGTCGAAGACTACACTATATAAAGGGTGACATGATATAGGATATATTTGTATCGGATACAAGTTGTAGGTTTGAAAAAAATAAACCACTACTTTACGAGGATTGGAAACTATACTCTTCTTTAGGTATCAAAATCTCAATACCCAAAGATATACAAATAAACAAAAATTTTTGACGATGAAATCAAATTTTAAATTTAAGAGCACAGCAGGAGTTGTATGTCAAGCACATACCTGAAGACGCAGGACGATACTCCCAGTGTATCATGTGGGAGAGTATGTCGATAAAAATGTCATGCGTAGACTTTTTTTTTTGTAGGAAACTAAATTGAAAAGAATAAGTTTTAAGATGTTGCATGTCCTACCATAGAATTTGAATGAGCGTTATTGAAGGCTGACACAATTTCTCTTTTTTCTGCCGGAGGGATATATAAAGCTCTCTGTCTGCAGGACATTTCGAGAATGAAATGAGCGCGAGACAGTGTGTTTAGTTACCTTTCTCTGTAAAACTTGTTTAACTCTAACATTAGTGATTGAAGGATTGACCACCCACCGAGGTGTCAGGACAGGTCGCATGTTTATTGCCACTGCTACTATCTTGGTCCCAGAGCTCCACAACACCGCGTGGCGCAACCATAAAACAACTCAGTATTTACCATACTTTATCAAGAGTTTTTTCCCGTTAAAATGTCGCCTTTGTGACCATACTTGTGTAAATGTCAGAACTCGCGGGTGGGCACAGCCATTAGCACACGTGAGACAGGCAGCTGTAGTCTAATGGTACTGCAAGCTGCAAGCTGATTGGTCCAAAAGATCTAACGAGCATTTTGATTGGCAGTTCCATTTGCTAGAACCCGGAGGGGGCCCCTTTGTGGTCGCCTCGTCCTTTACATTTTCTGTACATTAAACTCGACATGAATCAGTAAATTACTATCCAAGCAGATAAAGGTCAGTAGCTTACTAAATTGAGATTGCAACCAATAATGTACAAAATTAATAGATTGTCTTCAGAAACGCAGTTCTATGGACGGTGTTTCGTTTCATAAACATGTTATTATTAAAACTGCTATTTTTAAACACTTCTTCTTGAGCCAGATGTGTATATTGAAATCACTATATAATTAATAAAAATTTACATCAGCTCAGATTGTTTGAACAAATTTGATGTATGGTTTAAAATAAGTTATAGGTGGTCCTCACAGAAAAGATTAATCATAAAAGCCAACATTCCATTCGAAGTGATATATTCTCACGATGAGGTAATATCCAGGATATTAAATATTACCAGCAATGCAGCCTGCAGCCTTATGTTCATATTTCGTTCCTGACAGATTTATTGCAGAAACTGCAGTCTTGTCACTTGTTACTTAAAGGGCTAATCTAATTCCCTCTGTTGGCCTGTAAACGTAGAAAGTTTACTGACTGTATTGTTGTGCTTGCAAATTATCGTGTAGTCTGAGTAATTACAAACACTGCACATATCGTGTGGTAGTCGAGTATTTGACTAGTAATTATTACAGGTGGCCAGAACGACTGTAGCTAAAAGCAGATGTTTTCTCAATCTCACTCCAACCATTGACGAACGAAACGACCTTTCCTACTAATCCATCAGGCGAGAACTGCATTATATGAGCTCACAACCTGATCTTTCTTTAAATCGATAGAGAAATGTCCTTCAAGAAAGAATGTCCTTTCCTTAGTTGTGGTCGAAAATGGGAACGGTATAGAAAGGGTTAAAAATGAAATGATATTTTTTGTTTAGCTTGACATACTTAATTCAACCGTCATACACGTAAATAAATGTTAAATTAGCATCAGCTAAACATTTACAGACATAAAGTTGTGACTTTCAGTCTCCCTATCTAGTTGACTGACATAACTCTTACTAATGTCTATGACTGTCGGTTTTTAACCTAGCGCGGCTAACGATCAATATCTTAGACTATATCCAACAATGATTTGGGTAGTAATCAACCATGCTCTGATATTAAGATTACATCAAAATGTGTTATGAATAGATTAACTTTTGATCTAATACTACCTTTTGTTTGATTCAAGACCATTATTAGCTTTTTCCGAGATTTGTCATTGGTTAAATGTCACCGATCACAATTTATTAGTAATAATATTGAAGTCCAGTAAAAAAATATATCAGAAATGAATTAAATATGTATTTTGTCAATAGGAGTGTTCTAAATAAGTAAAGTGGCAAATTTATAAATACACAGAGGAAGTTATTTGTGGCCTACTTGATTCCCCCCCCCCCCCCCACCCCCCCCCCCCCCCACCCCCCCCCCCCCCCACCCCCCCCCCCCCCCACCCCCCCCCCCCCCCACCCCCCCCCCCCCCCACCCAACATATGATTTGAAATGCTGGAATGATGATTGAGGTATATCTGACCTTTAGTGACTTTAACGTCAGAAAAAATGCACAAACTTATTTTTCCTTAGGGAGATCATTAAGGAATTTCTAGAGAAATATATACATCACAATAACCAACAGATTGTTTCTTGATTTAAAATATTGGTTCTACAAACATTAACTTTTTATGATATAAAATAAATGCAGATCAAATTTATGCTGTAACGATCTAAGATCTACTTAGAGTCAATAAGCAAATTTATGATGGACTACAAGCCACAATCCATTATAGCTTTCAGGGAAAGATAAGGATGCAGCAGAAATGAAAGCCCAAAACCAAGTGGCAAGAAAATAAACTACTGTAAAACAACTTACGGAACTATTTCCTATTATGGTTTATTTTTCTAGTAATAAATACCACACAATATATCACTACAGTCTCATTCTGTGACTTTTAGAAAAAAGCGTGAAAGAGAATCAAACATGTCCCAGTCCTAATATTACATAGTATATTTGTATTTTGCATTATTGCTTTTTATCAATATTTATAGCTCTCTACAGTCTAGGAGATAATATCAATTTTCAACTTTCAATTCTAAAATAAACTAATACCATTATATTCATAGTGCTGTTTCCAGCGTTGGGCTATTTCTGTTCTTTTCTGTAGGACTTACTCTGTTGTTGTCAAACATTTTACATTGCTGGCTGACTAAGGCACTTGATTTAGGAACCCCTTCAGTGTACGTTCCAGAATTTCTGTCTGGGGTTTTTCGATCAGATTGTTCATCGTCTTCTCGACAATCTTCAGGGATTGTTGAAGAGAGAATATCTGATTTCCAGGATTTATTTTTTATTGGAGATGTCCTGTTTTTCAGTCTCTCAACTGCAGAACCAGTGGAGGTTGCCGTCCCCCAATTCGCTCGAAGAAGCAGCTGCTTGAAGTCATTTCGAGATGTGGGCTGAGTTCTCCCGTGTCGATCAGAGGCAAATGAGGAATGTTGTGGAGAGTGCATCCTTCGATCCCATGTTAACGATTCTCTTGGTGCAAAGACATGTTGTCTGGCAGGACTTTGTGGCAAGAAATTAGTTGAACAGTTCTTCGGACTGTCCCGTCCCATCCTAGGTAATGACCTGTAGTCAGGATAGGAAGGGTATTGGTTATCCAGTAAAGGAGAAGGAGATCTATTCTTCTGGTAGTGTCCAGAAGGACTTAAATTTAAATAATCATAAGTTGGTGAAGGAGAACTTCTAAGATTAGGAACATGCGAGGCAGGAATGGCCTTAGGCCAGTTGGGTCCTTCAGAAATTACTCTGAAATTTCTTTCAGGAGTAGAACTACCAGACCCAGGAGCAGTCCTTGCAATTCTCTCTGTAAAAACCCTTTCAAGATTAGAATTAAGAGAACAAGGAGAGTTTCTTAAATTTTTCTCAACAAGCATTCTTTCAGGAGTAGAATTGCCAGACCCAGGAGCAGTCTTTGCAACTCTGTCAGTAAAAATTCTTTCCGGAGTAGAAATGGCAGAACAAGGAGAATCTCTTAAATTTTTCTGAACATTCTGAATTCTTTCAGGAGTAGGGGCTTACCATCTCAGGTCCACTTTGTACAATCCTTTCCTGTGTGCTAGGAAGAGTGTTCTTCAATCTTTTCTCATTAATTTTCTGTATGGGGTTGAAACTTTGCTTTAGTGACATCTCAGAAGGTGAGCTTCTGGCATTTGAATTCATCTTCAGGACATTTTCACTTATTGGCAGGTTGACTTTGTTGCTACCAATGTTATGACTCTCAGCCATTTGTCTCACAGGAATAGGTTCTGTGGGTGTTTGTTGGTTCCGATTTACCTTTTCAGACAGTGTGGGGGAGCTATTTTCTCTCTCGGAGTTTCATGATTTTCTTCTTTGACTCGTGAATGATTGCATAGAGGTCCATTGCAGTGCGAGATGTGGGTGTGGATGCTCTGGGATGTATCGGTGACAAATTGGTACTGAAGTCCAGATTGGCATTGTTATCTTTGGTAGGAGTAGAGCTGAGCCGTGTGGAGGAAACTGGAGCTGCAGGACTTGTCACTTTCTGCTTTGGCAAACCGTTATCTGGAACATAGCAAAATGATAACAGAGTGAACTAGGTTAAATTTTCAAGATAATGACCATTGCAATTAAAAACAGTTATTAACCCTTTAGAGTTAGAAAGAGTTTGGTGCATTAGTCAGAAATTCTTAGGGTATTTTTAGAGGTGTTATCTAAAAATGCTGTGGATAATATGATTTAATAGCTTTCCTTAAATTTAAAGAAGAAGACTAAAATGACTCTATTTACATTGCCAGATAAAACAGCATTTTCAATAGTTAAGATATGTGAATTCATAGGATTTATTTAAAGACAAATCCTAATGCGACTTTACTTAAACTATAATTGTAAATTAGAAGTTTTCCCTTTTGAAATTTTTTTTATACATGAAAATTAACATCAGCTGTGCAAATAGTAGCTTATATTTTCTTTGTTGTTCCAAGCATTTTTACATTTTAAAGTATATATTATATACGTTATATATATATATATATATATATATATATATATACACACACACATTTATGTACTATAGTACATTCACTCAATAAACATGCAATAAATATATTATAAACAATATATAATGAAAAAGCAGCCTTGAAACATTTTAATTTTTTTATATTACACTGACATGTTTCGGTACTAAGCCCGTAACAGTAAATTAGCCTCTAAACATAACAGAAATATAATAAAGTGACAAAAAATTTGAACACATGATACATTATACTCTATGATTTATTAATTTATAAAGTTTATTAATTTGGATTTGCAACATTAGTAAACATTGAATTTAGTTTATATTGTGAATAAATCTATGATTAATAAAAGTCTATACTACAACTAAATTTTACAAATTTATTTTGTGGCAATAGAATTGTTATTTTCAATATTTAGCGCAGTCATCAAAGAATTAAAAAATTTATTTTCTTTGATTACATTATTATAACCTTTCTCTGTTAGTTTTTTAATATTCAACACAACAAAAATAAATCTTGTGAGTGCTACACAGATGTTATGTAAATATTTACAACATACACAGTAGACTATCTAAAATGAAAAGAGAGTAGAACTTACCTTGAACAATAATGGTGAGAGAAAGATTGCACACAAACTAATACAAGCAACACTCGCTAAGCCGTGCAAACACTCAAGCTACAAGATCAAGCATAGCTCTGTGCAAATCCAGACTTGTGCAAAATGTTGGCGATCAAGAACTAGTGTTATAAAAATACAGCTTAAGTACCCAGTTTACAGCATAAAATACCAGAATGTGGACTGAAAAGAAATAAGATGGTGGATAATAAGAAACAAAGGTTATAGTGAAGCGGACTAATGAGGAAATATTGGGTTTTACGCCATAAGAACAATGTTAAACCTCAAAACATTTTTTAATGGCCTTATGTTTAATTGTAGACAATATGATAATTTTGAGATTTGCTTCTTAAATTTTGAAAAAGTTTGAGACTATTCTGAAAAATCAATACCAATATAAAAACCGTGTTTGGATGTGTATTAATAATCTTTATAATGAGACATCTCCAACACAAAAATAAGAGCTTGAAAGTGTTTGAAGTTTATTTAACATTGTTCTTATGACGCTAAAATCAATATGCCCAGTACAACTGGTACTTAATTTTTTAAAAAGTTGAAAAAATGTTTCAAAAATTCTGAGAGCTCTCAACTGTAAAATACCAATTAATTATAATATTTATCAATAAGCAAAGCATATGAAAAATTGTCAAATTTGGTATTATTTTAAATAGATTAGATTAAAGAGCCACTCATGTGTGTCACAAAGTAAACCCATTTTAACTTTTTACATCTGTATTAAATAGTATATTTTTAATCTCATCTGTCACTTTTATCTTGTTATTTTTATTATAAACACACAAAATCAATATAGCAGAAAAAGTTACTTATGGTTTAACAACAAATATCCTCACAACATCTAAACAAGAACACGAGTTGTCAATTGACAGAAGTGTATAATCTGTAATATTATTACTCCTGCCTGGGTAACCAAATCTGTGAGAAGCCCACCTACTTATTCAGATAGGTTTGCTGAGGGGTTATAAGCTGTAAGATTCTCCCCACATTAAATCCACCTTCAAGGTTCTACTTATAACAGATCAGGTGTTCGACTTTTGGCTTCTTAATCAGATAGTAAACATTGATCCTTTTAGACAGGCTCGGAATATTAAAGTTCAGATTTCATGCTGCCTGGAGAGGTTATATAAGGCACAATAATAGGACACTGATTTTCTCCTTAAACTGCATAATGCATTGAAGTTTATTTTTGCCAATCAAAACATGTATAAGCTGAGATTTAAGGTTCTACTTGAAGGAGCCATAACTAATTGTACTAATCTTTAAATCCTGGGATACACTCCTCTGGGGCAGGAGGTGATGAGAACAGCCACTCTAAGTGCAATGAAGCTTCTAAGAACAAAGGTAATAAATACTACCTCCTTAGAAGGCCACATGATGATAATGCAAATATTTCCTGAGGCTGGAATGCTAACCAATGTGTCAGATGCAACGGTTAAGAAGTACTCCTTTGATAACCCGTATACGGTCTCATATTCCAGAAGGCTCATACAAATGAGGACAAAAGGATTAAAATACTTCATACTTTCTGATAGGCTGCACTAAAGGCACTTGATCAAGAAAAAACTTGGTGGTTCTTGGTGGTTTTGACTCGAAAGCAGTCTGGGAATGTAAGAATGCTCTAGCTGAGCTGGCAACGAACAACAGAGTAATACTCAGTTGGGTTCCGGGTCATGATGGCATTCATGGTAATGAAAAAGCAGACATCTTCGCCAAAAAAGGGAGCAGAGTCCATAATGGTGGGGCCTGAGCCAGGTTGCGGGATAGCCTTCTCCAACAGTAAAGCTCTAGTCAAAGATTGGGAAAAGAGGATAAGAAAACATTAATTGGACTAGAGCCTCAGGATTAAGACTATCCAAAATATTTATCTCTCCTTACGTTAAAGGGTGGACAGCTCTCTTAGATCAGAATGAGGAGGATATAAGACTAAAATAAAAAATGTTGACAAGACATGGCCCCCTAAGGAAACATCTTATGAGGGTGGGCCTTAGCCAGACTGACGAATGTAGACTCTGTGGAGAAGAGGAGGAATCAGCAGAGCATATCTAGTTGGATTGTCCTGCCATCTTAGAAACTTGGAAAAGATTCCTGGGAGCATATATCCTCAGTCAAGGATATCAGAGAACAGGAGCCCTCAAATCTGATCGGTTTTTGCAAAAGCCTCGGACTTTGAGGACACAAAAAAATAAAGTAAGGGAGGTGCAAAGGTCCTTTTAGGACTAAGCGCGGGAACAAACTGTCCTTTTTCCCTCAGGAAGGAAAAATATTTTTAAATCCTCATTACTCCAATTCTTGGATCAGTATATCTATAGAGGAAAAGTAAGTGACAATTTAAGAAATAGCAGAACCACCATAAATCACTTGCATAGTGGCTGAGTGCAACAAATTCACTTATACTAACAATCACATTATCAGATATTGGCCGAACTGTTTGCAAGAACATCCAAATCCGCTACTGCCCTAATCGAGGGCCACAGGAAAAGTACTATTCAAGTGAAAAAAAACTTCATTTAGTCAATTAAGTGTAATTTACATCACATGCCTGCTTGAAGTGATCGACTTAAGCATCTTTAGGAATGGATTACATTACATGCCTGCTTGCAGTGATCACCATAAGCGTCCTTAGGAAGTGATTATGTCACATGCCTGCTTGAAGTGATCACCATAAGCGTCCTAGGAATTAATTTTAAGTCCTTCATATTTTCCACCTTTTTTTTAATTTTTATTTCTGTATGGTCTAAATGCTTAAATACATATAATGATTTTAAGTTTAATATACAAGATAACCAATGGCATTGATAACCACAAGTATTCAGATCATCCATCTTATTTGTTCTTAAGTAGAGAGAAAATTTGTCGGCAAGTATTTTTTACCAGTTTTTTTTTTATCGGAGCAAAATTGTCAACCCTACCAAATTTAATGTATGCAGTGTGATCCGCTCTTTAAGTTTCTCTATCCAAAGTTTACTGGTAGATCTTAAAGATTTGTGGTAGTGATAGAAGATTATTGTAGACTGCTTCAGATTGAATAAATTTTTGTAATGTCTAAGGAACAAAAGTTTTCAATGAAAAATGCTTCATCAAAATTGAGTTTCCTTCATTACAAAAGAAAGTAATTTCCTTATTTACAATTATTAACATGTTTTACACCAATTGTATCACACATCATATTTACAGTGACTGTGAATTGAACTTCACATTTTAAAACTTCATGATGGAATATTAAGCACATTTAGCAGAATGCTGTAAGAATTAGATTAATAAAAAGGGTACTGAGGAAGAATTGCTTGATCTCAGAATGTTTTTTACTTTCAACCTTGTAAACCTGTTTAGAGGAATGACTCAAAGTTAAATTATAAAGTAAATTTTATATTATATTATGAATATTCCTGTATTTATTTCTTTGCCAATCCCTCTTTACATTAGTATTGAAGAAAAACATAGTAAAATAGGTATTTTTGTGTGTAGGAAGTATTCTAGCTACTGTGATCATTAGTATTAGTATTCAAAGGAAGTTAAATTAGGATAAAAGTATGCCTGTGCTTTAATGTGTTGCTACCCTTCCCAATAATTTTCCCAAGTCCCAAAGCAAAGTCCAAGGGTTTGATAAATAAATGAATTTATATCCATGAAAAATGATATACTTTATATAAAATACAAAATATAGAAAATATTCACAACAATTCTGACAGGCCTGTCCTTTTGCTTTCTTTGCCAATACTTTGAGGTAATTAACAGAAAGAGTGATTTTCAGTCAATAACCCGAGTTTCCCAATTGGAAATAAACATACCGCTCTGTTATTTCCAACACAGATATACTTCAGAACACAATATTTTTGTATGTATTCTGAATATACATATCAGCTTAAGAATTAAACCATAGTAGTAGTGTGTGTTTTTAGTCTTAAGTGTAAATGATTTGACA
Source organism: Homalodisca vitripennis (assembly GCF_021130785.1). Classification (NCBI taxonomy): domain Eukaryota; kingdom Metazoa; phylum Arthropoda; class Insecta; order Hemiptera; family Cicadellidae; genus Homalodisca; species Homalodisca vitripennis. The sequence goes on from NC_060210.1 coordinate 90,718,241, forward strand.
CATATGATATAACATTGAACTGAATTGGGAATAAGTTCAATTATTTGTTGAAACTTGTTTTGGAGGAACATAAAGGTTCTAGTACATCATTTAGAAAAACATTTTTACGGGTACAAAAAAAATAAATTTAAGTAAAATTATGTTGACCATGAGCTCACAAAAAATTCAATTTTAGTATTCTTAACCAATATATTAATTTAACTAGTCAACGAAACTAATTAATTTTCGATTGAATCTACTTCAAGAAACTGAACAAGGTAGTACTGTATAAAAAATGGAGTAATTGGAATATTTTCACATCCTTTAGCTTTTCTTCAGGAAATCATTTTACTAAAGACTTCATTAAAGATTTAAAACAACAATTTTTTTCTATCAAGTGTTCTAGTAAGTAGCATTAGTCTGCTCATTCTGTTTATTGAAAAATGAAATAAATTTATAAAAACTTTAAATATATTTATTTAACCTCGCCGCTCCACTATGTTTTATAACCCTATTAAAATTCGATTTTAATTGTTTTGTTTGTTTTCAAAATCTACTATATTTTCAAGTTGGTTATAAGTTACTCAACTAGAATTAACTTGTTGCATCGTATTTTTACCTGTTAGCAAAATCAGAGTACTACATAACCAAAGTATAATAGTTAAATCAAATTCAAAAATGTGGTTAAAATAAGTTAGAATTGAATTTGAATGTTTTAAACAGTTACATAATATTCTTTAGCATTCTAAATCTGTTCTGTATTGATTATAAAAACAATGTACATTCCATAAAATAATAATTACCTTTATTGTCAGTGGTTTAGGATATAAAAATAAACCGCAGCACCATAAAACATTAAGTCAGTTTCCCTGGCTGAAAGATATACCACACCAAAGCATCTTTAAAAGGTCTGCTGCATATGTTAGCATCCCAGAGAGAAAATATTTACAAAATGGAGAAAGCAAAAAGACAGGCAAACTACAGAGAAAACCATGCTCTTATTCACATAGTAATAGTGAAAATAATAATATATACAATATCACAACCATAAATAGAAAATATCACTAGATTAAAAGTAAGGTTCTATCTAATGTACAACTAAATACTACAAGAACAAATTAAATTTATTCAAAATTGTATAATAATTACAACATTAAGATATCTCATGGAGTTTAGTATTTGGTCACTATGTCTAAAACATAGTCTTGCTCAGGGTCGTTATTAGGTCCTTAACTCTTTTCTCACTTCAGTCTTAAATGTTATCCTTAACAGGGATGAGTTAAGGATAACTACTTAAAATTACCGAGTCAGTCATTTACCAAAGTAACTTTATTTTACCTAACCCTATATCTGTGCCAGCAGATAAAAAAGGTTTAAACAAATAAAATTTTTCATATGAAATATATTGTTATAGCATAAATAAAGATTTTATTTCTGTATAGGTTTTAACTTTAAAATTAATACAAGATTGTCATTTAAATAATTATTTATTTTATGTAAAACTGTCAGGTTAATTTTTTTCATCTCATCTCAGAATGTTTGTTCAGAAAGTTTTAGTAAATTATTTGTGAATAAGGCCAGTTTTTGAACAGTTTATATTAGTTCTAAACAAGAAAAATTAGTTTGATAACAATAACATAATCCATGAAGCAATATTACAGTTAACCAATCTTTTAAATGTCTTGTGAATAAATGGTGGTTCTGAAACAATAATAAAAATATTTAAAAATAATAAGATGTGATAGAGTTTGATGTTACAGGTGTGAAGTTAGTGTGAAGTTTTCTTAGTCATATATACAAACTAACTATAACTCACATAGGAACAAATAAATTACACTATTAAAAAGCTAAAGGCAAAAAAATCTAGTCAAGATTACTTGTGCATTGTGACATTACTAAGCCAGTGCAGATCGTGACTTACTCAAACCATGCAACAAGAAACATAAATACAAAACAAACTTCAATTTATTTATAATTTTGGTAAACATTCCTTTTTGAAAATAAACAAATCTTTATGGAAACATTTCAATTGAAAGGAAAAATTAATTTTAAAGTATTATAATGGGTTAAAAAAATGGAAGTGCATAGTCCAAAATGACTTATAAACGACTACCAGTACTCTACTACATTAAATTTTGTCTTATCTGGAATAGTACAAGTAAACTCAAAACAATAATAAATATTTTTTTTTCAAATTTGTACATAGTTAAAATCTAAAATAAGAAACAAAACAAGTCATTAAACTAGTAATGTACACAATATAAGCTTCATTAGATTGAATTGTTTGCTTTAGAAACAACATAAGTGCCAATACCAATCTTTAACTTTAAGATTTTCATGAACAGAAGATAAATATAGCTGTTGGCTTGATTGCTCAAGTGAGCTTTCAAATTAATGACAACACTTATGATATTCAATTGGTCCAGTATCTGAACTCTGAGTACTAGTGCCCAAGTGTGTGGGATTGATTCCCGCTGATTTAAGCTAATGAATCAGCTGTAAGTTTGATGAAAACTATGGTTGGCCTGAGTGATAGCGGAATTTGATAAATCCTTACACATTCGTTACATAAAAAGGGACAAAAATACTTGTGTTGCACTTTTTTACATTGAAAATATAAAAAAAGAAATAAAAAACCAATAAGTTAGTGTTATATATAATAAACTTTAGAACAATAACTAAAGAACTAACAACATTATAAACTTAATAACAATTAAATAATTAAGTGCATTATTCATGTTTTATCTGAAACAAACGATTCAAGCTAACAACTAAATAAAAATATTATGTCTAAGGAAAACAGCTAAACTACGAGCTAAACTGTACAATATAAATTCCACACTTCTAATAACATCATTGTAAAGGATGTTGGACAGACTCTACACTAAAAGTTGACTACCATATGTCAGTATTGTCATACTTGGTAATGTTACCTTTGCCAGGTCGAGCAGTCTGAATGGCCGTGAGCAAGCTGGGTCCAGCCACAACGGCGATACCTTGTTGTTTGCGACTCAGTGAGTTAGGGTTGAATGGTTTAGTTTCATCATTTGCCATACGGTAACTATCACTCCTCTTCACCACATTCTTCAAGTCATCTTCGTTGCCATCCTGCACTTCTTGAACCCTTACATAAGCTCCTCTCTGAGGTGTTGGACTAACGGCTTTCGCCACTTGCTTGGCTCTCACAACCATCTTCGGGGACATAGATCGGTGGCTGGGGTACACTGTGGTAGGAGACAGAGGTCTTGAACCGTCACGGCCATTAGGAGATTTCTGATTGGTTGGTGATACCAAAGGAGAAATAGGTTTAGATGGAGGACCAGGGGAAACTCTACCATAGGCAGACTTTGGAAAATACTGTTGGCTTTTACTTTTAGTTAAGGAGTTTCTTTGATTTGTAGAGGAAACCAATGGTGACATCGGTCGGTTTGATGAGACTGGAGAGAGGGGTTTTCTACTCGAGTCTGTGTGACTAGAAAATGTTTCGGGTTCACTTTGCTGTTGAGCATTGCCATTAGAAACTTTCTGTGTCTGGGATTGTCTTGTTAACGTTGATGTAGGGGTAGTTATCTGTGTTGAGGAAGGTGAATGTGACCGCCCACCTAGACGAGGACTTCCATTGCTGACTACTGGCCTGATATTTGCTATCCTCGGCATAACTGGGCTTGACAATGTAGCAACATTCGGTCCTGGTTCAAACGTTTGTGTCGTGTGAATTGCTTTCCTTCTCCTTAAACTGTCAGAAGAGTATACAACTTTACCTTCAGAATCTAAAGTAACTCTTGCTCCTTGTCTTCTTTTCCTTTCAAGCGAATCGTTAGGAGGGAGATCATTCAAGGACACGTATTCAGTTTCTCTCGTCAGTATAGGAGAAATAGTAGCGGGACTCTTAACATCTGCGATTGTAACGTAATCTCCCATATCTACTGGTCCTCTAAGAGTGTGTAGGCTCATCTCATCGTCACTGACCGGTGGAGGTTATCACGCACATTGAGGGTATTCTGCTTGAGTTTATTGTTGTTTTTTACTCTTATTCTCTCCACTCTGTCAATTCCTTCCAAATCAGAACATTCAGACATTTCCAGATCAATTGATGGACTAGTAATTGAGTCTACTGGTGAACTGCAAGTATTGTGTCCAGAATCAGGAGAGTCTCCGCATTTCTCTGGTCCTAACGCTCCATCTCCGCTATGATGCACTTCCACTGTTATCATCGCTTTCTTCTCTTCCACCTCTTTCAATCTCGCAACATTCTCTTTTGTCAGGTTTGATTTCTGCTCATACAACTTTTTCATGTCCACCTTCATACCAGTCTTTTTCTCTATTTTCAGGCTTGAGGTTTCTTTATTGAGATTGGGATCTTTCACACTGAGGCTGTGCAGGGCCTTGACACCACGTTCTGGTAATGACGAGGACAAACTGACTATTGACACGTTCGGGAACACTGGGCGCCGGTGGTAGTAGCAAAGTGGTGCAGACTGTACCAGCAGAACTGGCTGTGGTGGAGGTAGAGCCCTTGCCGAACAGCTCATACTCAGAGTCCGCAGTGAGAGTGGAAGTGTTGCCACGACTGCCGGACAGGGCCGAGGTGGTGTGTAGGGCTGGCAAGGGCTCCTCCTCTCGTAGGGTTTTGAGCCCACTGTCCAGGTGGAAGGAGGTGTAATAACCTTCTGTGTCACAGGAATACATGGAGCAGGTCTCCCCATCGTCTGGGGTCAAGGTGCTCTCGCTGGTTACTGACGATGATGTGGACGCCATCACTGGTCGCCGTCCGTGTTTCTGACATGTGCTCCCACTGCTTATGCTTGACCTTTAACAAATGAGTTAACATAGAAATAAACAAAATTCTCAACTTATATTTTGTTCGCAAAAGATGTCCATAAATATTATAATGTTGGTCCAACCATTTATATTTGTATATTAAAAACCTTTATTTTTACTGTAAATTTCCTTATTGACACAAGGACTATTTCCTTTATTCACCAATTATGTATAAAAAACTAGCAAATTATGTATAAAAACTTTTTTAGCATTTTAATTATTAGTTACGACAAATTCACCAATCCATGCTGTTATATACAAAAACAACATACTAACAAATAACATTTTGTCTCATAAGCTAGCCAAGTTTGGCTGTGGTGTGTTTTTTTTATTATTTTGATGAATTTAGATTAGCTAGAATTGTTGTTCTTATAGAATTCACTGTTGACTTCCAGACCTGATAAACACTTATACTGTTAAATGCAAAGCCACTTCTTAAGAGGAACTTGTACATGCTGTATGGAAGGTCACAGTACCTGGGGTGGTGGCTAGTAGCAGTAGACCCGCTCTCTGAGGAAGCACTCCAATTCCCGCTGCTTGAGTGCGGAGTTGGCTCTTCCCTATCCCACTTGCGTTGTGAGCGCGTTGCTGATCTCTCTCGCAGCCGCACCACAGCACTCGCATCACTCGGCCGAAGTAAGCGCAGTCCCCACTCCTTCAACGAGTCCAGGTGTGACTTCTTCTCCCCAGCTGGTTCCGGTGTCACCGCACACAGATTACCCTCTGATGAGTCTCTGCGAGATCAAACTTATAATGACATCCATCTTAGCATCCAAAAAAAAATGTTATAGCACTTAGAATTAAAAAATTTACTTCAACTATATTTTTGTATAAATTTCAAAAAGATTTGTAATAGGTTTGTGACTTTTATTTTCTCTTTTATTTGTACTGTTAAAAATTGAGAAAGAACAATATTTTTAATAAAGCAACACAATATTCTTAACAAGAATATTTCACACTAGCCAATTCTCTAACACATTTTCTATCTACCTTCAAGCCTTCAAGAATTTTAAAATAAACCAATACAGTAGATTGTGGAAGGACCCAACAGAACTTAGATCTTACCAATCAGTCCAACTAAGTAACTTCATCACGTTTTGTTACTATGTCACATGACAAAATACACATCATATAATTGTACTCTGTCTACATATCGTTTATTCTGTGATTTCTATCAAGAGTTATCATTTCGACAACAGTACACACATTTTAACACAATAACACAATTTCAAAAAGGAGCTGTAGGATCCTTAAACACATGTATTTCAATACAATGGTAGTAATTTAAGTAGATCATTACAATTTTAACGGTTTTATAAAGAAATATTATCTCAAAAGCAAAAAGATATGAATTCCCCCCCCCCCACCCCCCCCCCCCCCCACCCCCCCCCCCCCCCACCCCCCCCCCCCCCCACCCCCCCCCCCCCCCACCCCCCCCCCCCCCCACCCCCCCAGACTTTGCCCTGCCTCTACATTCTTGAGGTGATCACGTACTGCAAATCAAAGTGTGATTTGGTTCGTGGCAGTGACGTTCACCAATATGGGACAAGAGGCAGGGACAATTTTCGAACTAGCCAATACAGATTGACGTTATCACAACACCTCCCGCAACAAGTTGGTGTCAGACTCATCAACAAGCTCCCTGAGAGTATAAAAAATTCCATCAATCAAAATCAATTAAAAACTCGTCTCAAATGCCTTTTGGTGTCAAAAGCGTTTTATTCTGTCGATGAATTCATGATGAGCCGCTGGGAGGTCTAAATTTGCACAGTATTTAAATAATCAGTTTGTATGTGTTTGCTCTGGATCTGGAGTCGGTATGTATATGTTTGCTTTGGATCTGGAGTCAGTTTGAATGTGTCTGAGCGAATGTATGAATTGTAAGTGTGAATATGTATGAAGGTATAGTTGGGACTATTTATTTTTGTTTATGACGATTGCGATACAATGTTAAATTGTTTAAAAAATGCAATACATAGATTATTATTATTATTATTATGACAAGGGATTCTGGAACAAAACTTTGTCAGAAACCAAGATGTTGTAGTAACCAAGATAGTGCCACTGATCGGCCTCATGGTTGTTAAATTGGACATCTAATTTTCTCACATGCACAAGAGTTTATCAAACAACACCAGAAATATACTACAATTTAGAACACTATGGATAAATTTAGTGACGTACATGTAAAACTTGGAAGTGATGTACACAGAATTGGTCTTAAAGATGAAACAACTAAATGCTATAACAAATAGTCCTTACTGGTGTCTTTTGAATGAAGTTCTTAATCTAGATTAAAAATATATATTTATATATAAATTTATCAATTGTATTATTAAGATGAAAGCAGCCTGCTTTTGTTCATCCCGTTCATGGGGGGGGGGGGATATAAATCTCCCCAATAGCCCTAAAAATAAATAACATATTCATATAGCATCAATCCAACGTGTCTGGGACGCAGCAGTTAAATATTTTATTTTTGCTCTCTTGGGACAATAAGCTGAGAAAACTCTCATTCCACTTAATCCTAAAAGGAACTTTGCACTGCTTCTGGAGTGACAGGGTGGGCAAAATTAGGGATGGGACCGCTTCCTTTTGAGACCCGCAAGGAAAGATTGTTGGCATTATCTCAGTCATGTCACTTTGGGAGGAAGGGGAGGCCAGCTCTATACCAGCCTTTCCAGTCAAAGAGGGTAGGGGTAGCACGCCCGTACGTCTAGGCTAGTGACTGCTTTTAACACTTCAGTAGCTCCACCAACTCCAACGATCATCCTCCACAGCAGACTAGACATTGATCTACACTTGCATCTCAAACTGCTCCTGGACATCCATAGGGTTCTTCAGATGTAAGTGACTTATTGGTTATGGTGTACCCAGTTGTAGGTTCAACTGGAAGGTATAAACCAGCCTGAAGTGATAAGTGGAAGTGGTATAAATCTTCCTGGGGTAATCCCCCCCCTCAAAGCGAAGTCCTAGTTTTGCCACTATCCAGGAGGAGTTGGGTTTGCTTCCATAAGAAGATTTTGAGGGCAACAAGTTCTAACGTATCTTTACATACCATCACACTGTACATACTTTTATAGTGTGATATAAAGGCAACATCATCAATACATATTAATTTTCTAGAATGCGTTGCAGTAATTGTTATAGTGTAAACATTAAAAAGAATTGGAGAAAAAATATTATAGGTGCTTTGGTAGCTACACTGATTTAGACTATATAGTCATATTTTATAATATATTCTAGTTTACTATTCCAGAATTAAAGGGTAATTAAATAATATGTATATTCACAAGATACCTGTTTATTGTAAATTTTATCTACTACATTATGTAATGTTAGGTGACAATACATTTTTCATTCTGATCCCAAATGCCTATTAATGTACTCCAAGGATTAATTCTCTTTATTATACTCAGTATATTATTCAGTACTGTGCATTCCATTAATTTTTTTATTCTCATTTTGTACAACAATTAGGGCAATTTCTTAAAATTAAATAAAATGCTATGTGAATTATAAAAAGCTATATTTAGGTTCTGAATGTATAGGTTGGATTTAATATCTAGAGTTTTATTTTAACTTTGAAATTCTTGTATAATCATAATGTGAATTGACCTTTGTTTTAAATGTAATAACATTTTAAAATAACAAAATGATTGGGTTTCACCTTCTAATACACTATAACTGACAAAACTTGACATCGCAACAGTCATGTGGACACCAAAAGTAGTCCTAATTTCGCCTGGAAAAATAAAAAAAAATTTCATTTAATTTCAAAAGTTCCCAACCATCTGTAGCTGCACGAATGTTCTTGTCTCAGTATAATAGTGTTACGGTTAAACATTGTTTGTTATATATTTTTATCAGTTAAATTTTAGCCAACTTGAACTTGCATGGTCTGAATGCATTACTAAGAATCAAGCTACACACAAAAAGAGTATTTCTTAAATATAATTGTATAAGGTATTCTAAATTAAAGATTTTTATAAAGTAGAATATAAACAGCCATTGTTTTAATGTATCAAAAAATGTATTAACTAAACAAAAACATTTTTTAGTCTTCATACATTATGTTTTTATAATTATTATTGTGAAATAAAGTGCAAACCTTGACAAGTGAAGTTTTAAACACATCTAATCTCCTGCTGAAGGGTTGAAAGAGCATGCTGCAGTTGATTCAACTTTGAAATGTAGTCTGGAATTGCTGCTTGTTGATTATTTTTCATCCCCTTAATTTCAGACATCTGTTCTTGAATTTGTTCCAACAAATAAGTTTTCACCTCTGGACTCAGTTTGGCAGACATGATTCCAGAAGTGTAGCTCTTCATCCTTCTCTCACCCAAGGGGAAAGCGACAGCCTCTGACACAAACAGTAGCACAGCCAGCTTCAGAATCATACTGTACCTGATCCAGAACTAACCACTGTCCAAGGTTACAAAGAAAGAAGCTACTGACTTAGCTCAGATAACCATGGTATCTCAAAGCATAAAATACACATAAAGTTAAGTGGAGTTTACAATTACAATTTTATAGCAACGATTAATTGTTCACGATCAAAGTGTTGATGTCACCCATGATCATAGAGCTGATGTCACATCATTTGCTTTTCTGTTGTTTCAGCACAAGAAATATTTAAGCATTCATTTCAGTTTGTTGAACATTGGGTAAAACACGAATTATGCATAGATTGAATATGATTAAAACATATTAAAAACACTTTCCTGCCTTTCATGTGTTTCATGTAATATTATGTAGCACATGTAAAACAATTTTTATTAATCTTTCTGCTGGAGAGTGTTTCTATGATGGAAAATTTACAGCAGTTGTCAAGTGCTAAAGAAAATACTCTTACACCAATAAAAGATATATTTTAATTTTGAGCCAAAGTTTAACTTTTTAATATTTCCTATTCAATTTCAAACAATGAATGAGACCGAAATACCCAATATCCAGGAAACTTAAAAACTCTCATTATTAACTAGTATCAGGACTGCACTCAGCTTTGGCGGGCCCCGGAAAAGATATTTGTAAGGCCCGTCATGTCCTGCCACTACACATCTGTCAACACGGCCCCGGTAAAATTGTTTAAAAAAACCCCGGCCTTAGTATGGGCCTGTCTAAGATATTGTGCCACGTGCCAAAATAAACAAAACCTAAATACAAGCAATGCTCCATCTCTTTTCATAAATTGTCTGTTTGTATGTATGTGTTTTTATTTTTTAATCATATTTTCAAACAAATCAATCAACATAATCCAATCTCTGTTAACTTTTTTTATTACTAGGATTCATGAATAAAACATTGTTTAATTTAACAGTTACATATTTATGTGATGGGTATTTCAATTATTTAAACTAAAATATCTAATGAAGTTTTATTACACTTACAAAATTGACATTTTATAGAAAATTTTATAAACAAACAAGGATATTCTTGCTTTTGAAATTGGGTTACAAATAACTGACTTATTTCATGTTCAGTACAACCATGCATGTCCCTTAGTAAGGTAACAGTTCAACAATAAAACCAGTAGCACCTGACGAGTAATTTAAAAAACTGTAATTATTACCATTATTGGTAAACACTGAAAAGTTAACAACATTTAATGTTATTGAAAATGAAATAAACTAATTTTTTAAGATGATAGTGGATTTTGTTAGAACCAAACCTTATGGGTATTTTTACCAAGAAAATATATTATAATAATACAAAAATTACCTGATAAAAAAAATGTTGCATGGTAAAAGCTATTTAATAAAAATTTTCAAGTCAGTATATAACATACTAATTGCAAGAAATACATATTAATTGCAAGAAATACATATTAATTACAAGAAATACATATTAATTGTCTAATCTAGTTAACAAACTAATTGTTAATTATAAATTTTATTCTTAGCAATAAATTAAAAAGGCCAAAGGTCTGGATTGTGAGAAAACACGCTAAATAATAGTGAATGCTAATCACAGAGAGCTGCAAAGATCACTTGGTTGACAGACTATTTCGGTCCCAGTTGCAAACTTGAGTCCCAGCCAGAAAGATGTTTTCACGAACTGCAAGGGCTTTGGGGGACACAGTTTTTTCCAAATCAAAGGTAATGTGTCTACCATTTCTTGAGATACTTTTCAATAACCAAATATCTTCGTTATGCAACTACTAAAGAGTTTATGTACACAATTTAATTGAAATTTCCCACAGAAAGTTCAGAAATTTTAGTAAAATATAAAGACAATAATTCAAAATTATTAGCAAAGCTCACTTTTTATGAGTAAAATGATATCTGTTGGTACAACTTTTTTCTTTAATATGTATGGTCTAACCAGAATTATAAATGTTATTTTGAAATAATTTATAACACAACTAGTTCTAGTTATCTCTTAGACCTTGAATGAAAACTGATTGGAAATGCTATCATTTTGTTGGCAACTGCCCAAGAAATATTTTAATTAATAGCTATAAAACATTTCAATAAAAAAAACTAGAGTATATTGTATATTGTAACTTAGATTATATTGCTATGACTCAAAAGTTTTAAATATGGGTGTTATAATAAAAATTAATTTTTAATGTCCCCTCCATTCACAATAAAGAAAGAAAATATTATGATGGTTCAAACAATAAAATTTTGATTTTAACTACCAGAAATGTCTGTTTTGTAACCCCAGATGTAAACAAATATATGTCAATATCAGTGTACAAGCTATAATGCGCCATAATAATCATTGACCATGGCTAAACAATAGAATCAAATTGGCCAAATTGTTATGTGGTGTAATTGGTAAATAACCATACCTGTTATGTCAATGCTCTAAATTGTCCATATTTTATATTTTTTCCAAAAGTTACTGTTTTTTTAACCATTTAGACAAAAATTATTTGTGTGTAGCCCATTGGATGTTTAATTATAGGACACAATATGCATCTCACTAAAGGTTTATCTTCAATAAAAGATATATTTTAAGTTTAAGCCTAAGTTTAATTTATAAATACTTCCTATTCCTTTAATGATGTTAACAATTTCCTTATTGCGTTTTTATTGTTAGCCTGTCTTGGTGGTTTGTTAAACGTGATACCGCACTTAAATAAATACTTTAGACTATTGTGTACCCCATCGGATGTACAATTGCTTAATTTTTAAGTAAATTAATTTTTTTGTACAAAATTGAGACATACATTTCTCATTATACTGGGATGTTTAACATAAAAACAAACTATTATGGTTTTTTGCCAGTATTATTGAAAAATTTGACAGCAAATAAAAAAATCCAGAAATAAGCTGTTGTCGTGAATGTGTTAAGGGACTGGAAAAACAATGTTTACAACACTGCTTATCAGCACAGACATAGTGTCACATCTAATTGAAAAGGCACACTACAGTATTATCAGTGAGAAAGCTGAACTTTCTCTTTTATGCAATATGGTTTTTTATTAGTGATAAATTCTTAATTTTTACAAAATATATGGTTTTAAGGACAGTAAAAATAGCTATTACACATTTCTATTACATTTCTGATATCATAATACATACAAAAATTTGTAAACTCAATAAATCATGAACATTACTTAAAACACATCTATTTGGAGAAAAGTAGTGTTTTTTAAGAGTAGATTTGGGAATTTTTATTACATTTTCATAATTTATAACCCATTCAATTGTAACAAAATTGTAACCACATGTCCTTACATAAAAACTATATTTACACGTTTCTTAACACCCTAATTAATTAAAGTTATGGGGGGACAAAATGATATCCTATCTAGATTATCCAGAATTTATCTGTTGTTGATGAAAATAGCAAAATACAATATATAGTGGAAGAATGTTTTTCTTTATTTTGGTAATGTTTACTTATATAAAATATAAGATTAGATTAATGTAATTATTTATATACATATAACACGACATACTATAATAGTAAGGTATATGACAGTTTAATACTATATAGATGAACTGAAAAACATGATTTGGTTGTGCTGGCAGATGCTGTTGGGTTCTGTTGTTTACATTGGCATCAAAACTTATCCTGCCAATTATTGTGATGATTTACGACTGCCAACCAAAACATCCTTGTATTGTGTATACTGTCAGATTTATATTCGCTTATCGAACAATTTTAGACTGAGATTTTTAGCTTTAAATTATTATTTTATTATTATTTATTTTTTATTACAGCTAGTTTTATTATAAACAGTGTAATTGACTACACTGTTAATAATTCTTAAAATGTTATTTTTATAGAGGAAACCTGGTAGTCTGCTAGGTTCTGCGAATTCCTATGCATCAGAAGCTACATTCGAAACCAAGGTTTGTATCTCAGAAATATGTTTTATAATACTCTTCTCTATCCTATTTATTTATAATTTTATGGCCTACATTGGACCACTTTAGTCACTTTATATTTTCTAGTCTTTCTTCTTTTATCCACCCAATATTTCTTCATCCTTTCCGAGCGTAATTTCCTTTCCTCCTCCGGAACCACTCTTCCTATTCGTTGTTTGTTTCTTTTCAGCTGTAGTGTAGAGTATTTGTCATTCAATATCTTCAATGTGTTTGTCTTGTGTTTAAATCCTCTACTGTAATTTGTAACTCTCTCATATCTTCTTTTAATTCTGTGATCCATTTAATGTCACTTTTACTATACCACAGTTTTTCTACTATTTTCCTGCTAATTCTATTTTCAGGTGTTCTTAACAAATGCCCCAGGAATGATATTCGTTTCTTTTTAATTATACTTGTAATGGGTTCTATATTTTTGTAGACTGTTTCATTGGAAGCTAGTCTCCAAACTCCGTCTACTTGATAGTTTTTGTTTAAGCAAGTTCTGACTATTCTTCTCTCCATCTTAAGAACCTTATCTATTGCAATAGTATTTGTTGTTTTAAATATTGTTTCACTTGCATATGTAATTTGTGGCAGAGCAACTGTTTTGTAGTGTCTTAATTTTGTATTTATTGAAAGACATTTTTTATTATACGTATTCTTAGTAGCATGTTTAATCTTAGTTAGTTTGTCTATTTTACTTTGCCAAGATGGTTTTTCATTCAGGTTATAAGTGATTACTTCTCCTAAGTATTTAAATTTCTGCACAATTTTTATATTGTGGTTGTCCAACCTTATTTTATTTGCAAGTGGAGGTTGCGTTAATAAAACTTCTGTTTTTTCAAACGATATCTTTAAACCAATTTTCTGAGCTATATCTTGTAAAGATTTAATTTGCTGTTTTGTTTCCTGAATGTCATTGGCCAAAAGAGCTAAGTCATCAGCAAACCCCAGACAGTTCAGATTAATGTTGTCCCTTTGATATCCAATCTTTATGTTTTTTTGGTTATTTCTTTCCCATTCCCTCATGACGTACTCTAATGCACAGTTAAAAAGAAGCGGTGATAATCCATCACCTTGTCTTAAGCCAGTCTTTATCTGAAATGGTTCTGAAAGTTCTCCTCTAAACTTTATTTTAGACTTTGTATTAGTTAATGTTAGTTCTATTAATTTAATTATTTTGGGGTGAAGTCCAAAATGTCTCAGTATTTTTAATAGTGATATTCTATGAATGGAATCATAGGCTTTCTTGAAATCAACAAATGTTATCGAGAGTTGTTTATTTTGTTTTCTATCCTATAATAGATAAAAAACCAATTGTATTCATTTTTTCAATTTAATTATAGAAATACTCAAACTTTGTATAATAGTCAGCTGCTACTTTTTTACATAAAAAGGTTATGCGAGTAATGGAGGATAAAGTGGACTAATTTTATCTCAATAAACACGCAAGTTATGTTGTTATTGCACTGCATTTATGTACTTTTTGATCCCTGTTCAATAAACATTTTCTATCATTCTAGAAAATTGTAGAAGAACCACTTTAGTCTGGATCAGTCTGACCACTGAATTTGTTGAAGATTTTTCAGTCAACAACCCCGCAAAAGCACCTTTTTAATGTTTTTTATGTCAGTATTGTGGCTACATCTCAGACAGAGTATTGTGTGCTACTTACTCATCCTGTATGCAGTGTTTGGTGATAGTACTCAAGTTTTCACCAACTCCAAGCATTGTTTGCACAAAGTTTTGTTATGTTGGGTTTGGAAAGTAAACACGTTATGCTTTCTGAGAAAATTAAAGCTGCCTACACAGACTAGACCAGTGGGAATTACGTTAGAACAATTTCAAGGAAGTAAATGTAGGACCCACTGCAATAAAGGACAGGAGGAAAATATAATGAAAGTATGATACACATTATTGAGCTTGAATACTGATGAAGGGTTATTGTATTTTAAATGTTACTATACAGCAAACAGTATTGTAGCTATACGGTCGTTCAAGCCAAATTTTAAATGATCTTTAACAGTCTTGTGTTTGAAATTGTATTTATTTGAGAAAATAATAGAATTTGTATTCTTCTAATACCCACACTCTCAGTCTCACAGGTGATGTAAAGCAGAGTTCTATAGTATTTTCCCATTACTTTACATTTTTTATTTTAAAAACTGTTTACAAATTCTAATCATTAAATACAAGAAAGTCATGTTTTCCTTTGTACAGAACGTAAGAAAGCAATTTAACACGTTGGGGAAGGTCATGATTTTATTGGTTTTTTGGTATATATTTTGCAAGTATATATAAGTCAAAACACTGTAAAATGTTTTGTGTGTAAAAAGCATTAAAAGCCATTCCAAAATGCCATGAGATAAATTTCATAGATCGATTAGAAATATAGCTGGGTTAAACTCATACAAATCATGTCAAGCGTGGGGCTCTAGATAAGATCCTTGCACATGCCAGTGGCCCATGAGGATGGGCAGAAAAGCCTAAAAAGAGGACTGTCTCCCCTTTTTTGAAGAAAAATATTCAGCTTTTATCATTAATTTTAGTATCTTGCATTTTCTGATCCTTATGCTATAGAATCTATGACAGACAGTGGAGTACAATTAATGGTCACTGTATATTACTGAATATTGTTTTTGATAACAGACTCCAAAAAAAGCAATCAGAATCATTGCAAAGCTGAATTATAGAGAGTCGTGTAGGGAATCTTTCAGGGAGCTGGGGTTGCTGACTTTGCCCTGCCTCTACATTCTTGAGGTGATCACGTACTGCAAATCAAAGTGTGATTTGGTTCGTGGCAGTGACGTTCACCAATATGGGACAAGAGGCAGGGACAATTTTCGAACTAGCCAATACAGATTGACGTTATCACAACACCTCCCGCAACAAGTTGGTGTCAGACTCATCAACAAGCTCCCTGAGAGTATAAAAAATTCCATCAATCAAAATCAATTAAAAACTCGTCTCAAATGCCTTTTGGTGTCAAAAGCGTTTTATTCTGTCGATGAATTCATGATGAGCCGCTGGGAGGTCTAAATTTGCACAGTATTTAAATAATCAGTTTGTATGTGTTTGCTCTGGATCTGGAGTCGGTATGTATATATTTCCTTTGGATCTGGAGTCATTTTGAATGTGTCTGAGCGAATGTATGAATTGTAAGTGTGAATGTGTATGAAGGTATAGTTGGGACTATTTATTTTTGTTTATGACGATTGCGATACAATGTTAAATTGTTTAAAAAATGCAATAAAGAGATTATTATTATTATTATTATGACAAGGGATTCTGGAACAAAACTTTGTCAGAACCAAGATGTTGTAGTAACCAAGATAGTGCCACTGATCGGCCTCATGGTTGTTAAATTGGACATCTAATTTTCTCACATGCACAAGAGTTTATCAAACAACACCAGAAATATACTACAATTTTAGAACACTATGGATAAATTTAGTGACGTACATGTAAAACTTGGAAGTTTTTCAGATGGTTTTATACATTTTAATTTTTACATTTATGGATGAAACCTATTTCATTACATATGATCAATGGTTAATAAAGACTATTTTACTACACAATCAGTATGTTAAAAATAATACATTTTTATTGTCAAAACGAAATGGTAAATTTTGCTCTGATGCCCATATGCTGTCTTTCACACTTCTTCCAGTAACTGTCAACTTTACAGTTATTTTATTTTAGAAATGTGATACTATAATAGTGATACTAATCTAAAAACAGAAACTTGATTGTGTTTACTAGCCTTATAAACTTCACAAGCTAGAGAATGGACCGTCCACTAGTGTTACTGTCACCAAGGAGGATGCCCTCAAGTTTTTCAGACAAATGCAGACGATCCGAAGGCTTGAGACCTCTGCCGGAAACCTTTACAAGGAGAAGATCATTCGGGGATTTTGTCACTTGTACTCGGGACAGGTAAGCTTAATTCTTTGCAAATACAAATCAAGATTAAAAATTTTCATAACATAATTTTGTAATGAATACAACTTAGTACTTCAAATATTGTGGACCAGAAACTGGCTTAAAAGACAAAAGATATAATTATATACCTACCATTATTACAGATGAACTACAACAATTACATTTACAATTTTTTAAACCAATGTTTATAAATGCCATTAGTAAATACTGTTTTACTCTGAATATAGATAATGCAATCAATCTGACAAAAAATATTCTGCCCTAAAAAGATGAGGTAATTTTGAATTGTTTATTTCACTCAGGCTTGAATTGGTATATAGATTACAATTGTTATATTTCAATGAACAACCATGCACTATACCACAACGAAAATACTAAGTAATTGTTGCATTTTAACTTTTTTTTGTTTCAGTGTTAAGTTATATCTTTTAGGGAAATAGGTTTTTAAGACCAAGTTCAATGTAGGTCTTACAGTTTTCTAGACAAATTTTCAAATATCAACAAAATCTAACCAAACATTTGATGACATTTGGCACAATATTTTTTGCATATAAAATGAAAACTGTGTTGTAGAAAAAGTAGTTAATTTCTATTTTTAATAAAAATGCATTATTTCAGTTTGAGTGTAGTTTGAAAACAGCTAATGCAAATATTTAAGTATTTTTACATTTAGTCTCACATATCAATAATTATTTATTATTTGCGAAAAATGTTTTGTAAACTAGAAAATGTTTGACTCAAATCAGAAGTCGCTATCTATCACTGTTCAAAGATGGCAGCTGCTAAATGGGGTGTCAGTTATATACAAACAGATTTGCATGAAACTGATAACAGTTTTTCAAATTATCCACTCATTTCAAAAATGGGGTCATTAAACAAGAGGTAGACCTTTCTCCCCCCCCCCCCCACGCCAACAGTAATTTTTCTGAGGATTTGAATGAAAATCAGTATTTGGGGATTTTTAGGTCGAGAAGTACAAATTAGACATCGGTTTTCAAGAATACCTCACGTCTCCTGGGTATGCCTCGCTATCCGCCCAACTGAAGAGGTATGTTTCGAGAAAAACATCTTTTGTAAACAAAAAAAAATATCTGAAGAGGAACACTATTAGTTCTACAAAAATAAAATGGCTCAACTTATTAAGTGCGAAGATTACACCACCGTGCACCGTCAAAACCAGAAAATTGAACATATTCCTTTTATTTCTTTAGAAGGATATATTTGATGCAATAAGTCCATTGCCGATTCGCGATTACTGTCATTAGCTTTTAAAAAACTCTTCGCAAATGAAAATTACATATAAAAACCAGTAACAGGAAAATAAATAAAAAATATTAGAAATGAAAGGAAAAATAAGGCAAAATTTCTACCTCACAGTTTATAGAAAATTTAAAAGATATATTTCATGAAAACCAACATTTTCCACTCCACTCTGATTTAAATTAATCTATAAAACAGTAAACAGACAATGAAACCACTAAACTTTGAAAATTCCTCTCAGGCATTTTGCAAAATATGAAGCATAATTTTTATGCATTCACCAATTATTCTTTATAGCTCAGTTGTATTGTGCGGAGGAGTTGTGTACACTATGGTCTTGAAATAATGCCATAAAAAGAAGTTCAATGGATAAGTCAGGTGATCTCGCTGGCTATTTCATAGATCAAATCCATCGATGAGGACAATCTTGATCCAGAAACGCGACTCGAACATCTCTTGCGTCATGTAGCGGGGTCCCATCTCTTGTTTTATAAAATGAACGCAAGTACAGAATGTGTGTTTTGGTTAAGTGATTTTTTTTAAATGTCAGTTGTATCAGTGAAATATAGTAACAAAAATTAACACTATCACTGTTACTATTATGAATGATTGTTAATACTTGAAATATCCAGTATGTATTAAACATTATAAATGCAAAAATGTATCCAATAATTGAAGTTAAACTCCAGTCATATATCAAAAAAGCTATGGTTGCGATCATCAAAATTATTTTTAGAGTAAGGTGTTTACTATAGGAGCCATCTCTTTTTCAAGTTAAGCATAACTGTAATACATTTGTTATTTATAAATTTACTAAATAATTAATTAATTACAAAATAGTACATGTAGTTATTAATAATTACAATATATTATTTTAAGATACTCCTTTAAATAATTGAAAATCTGATTATCAAAATTGGCGTGCTTGAAGTGTGTGCATGTTCAGGAAGCTTGTGCTGTGGGAATGCGAGCAGCCATGCGGCCCCAGGACTCCATAATATCTGCATACAGAGTCCATGGCTGGACATACCTGATGGGAGTACCAGTGCTGGGAGTGTTGGCAGAACTGACTGGCCGTAAGTCCGGTTGTGCAAGAGGCAAGGGCGGCTCTATGCACATGTACACCAAAAACTTCTACGGGGGCAATGGCATTGTTGGCGCACAGGTATGTTCCAAGTTATTGTTTGGGAACTATTCCAGGCTAAACAAAAAGAATAATTCTATTTCAAGAGCACTGAGGTAGCAATTTGTCTAATTTCCAAATAGTTTCAATTATTTCAAGATCTTCCCTTTAATTTGAGCTTCCCCTACAGAAATGTGAAATGTTCTGTTATTTTAAAGGTTTGTTGTGTCTTAAATCATAATGTTCAATTTTAAAGCACATAATGTAAAGTAACTTTCAATTTGCTAGCATTGGTGCAATACTTTTCAAACAAGTTTGTTATGTACCTGAAAAATGCCAAACAAGTAAATTTACATTTTTTAAGGAGATAGGAATCTCTATAATTCAGTTAGTCCAGTAGAAATGAATCAGGCACATTGTTAGTTTGGTAATGACACTAATTCTGTTGGATTAACATTAACAGCAACATAAATGGAAAGAAACAGAGGAAGGCATGGAAAAAGGAATACTGTGAAAAAACTAACTGATTTTATTTCATCCCACTTTCATATATGCCATGGTGGATACATTACCTGATATTATGCATTCATTACAGCTCTGGGTAATCATCATTATTCCATTACTAAAATTCATATGGCTGCTTTTGGAAAAACAATAAGTTAATTTCCCTGAATTAACTGAAATGAGGCTCAAACTTAACCATAATTTCTGTACTCTCAATACGATGACCTTATTGAATGCCAAGTGACCATGAGTGATAAAAACTGTTATTCATTTCCTGAGGCGGTTCAAGCATCAATAACTGATCATCAAAATATTTAAACACTTTTGTTGCATACAAACTCTCAATGTAGGAGCTTCAGTTTCAGTCTGAGTGCCAACAATACATAACTGGTCCTGTCAGTATCAGATTATTAATGCAACTTCTAACTCAGCCAAAACGTCAGCAATATCTTCCCAACATTTGAAAATGAAACATGGCACAGACAATGCTGACAAAGATTTTAACACTCATCTGAGTCAAGATCTTTCTTATTAAGACTGATGGTCACAAGTATGATACCGATAGGTCAAAACCAGTCTGGTTGTACAGAACTGAATTTCTTCATATTAAAAATTGTCCTATCACTTAAAATATTGACAAGAGCCACCACACCCAAGAATGGAATTGAATAACAAGACTATATAAAATGTTGAAACCGTATTAATCTGTGTAGAATTCATGTTGTCAAGTCAAAGTGTAGATTGTTTTAAAGTTATTTTGTTAGAGACACTGTGCGTGGAGAACTCACCAGCAAATATTTTGTGGAAACCCTTAGTTCACAGTAGAGGATAAATGTCAAAAGTTCTTGCAATGTTTTAATGGTGTTTCATATTAATTTTAATTAAATATAAAATAAAAACAGAAACTTTCATGAAACAAATAAATTAAAGGATTTTCTTAAAAGTCAACACAATAGATTTGATAGCCAAACTAGTTAATTACCGTAGACAAGATAACAATAGTAGAAAATGGAGAAGAAAACGCCTGCATTATTTCTAGCATTATTAGTCCAGAAAGCAGATCTCAAAATCGAGAGATTCTTTTTTAGCATGATAATAACAGGCTCAATTCAGCGATTACTTTTGTTTTCCATTTACTTTTCTTCCTTTTACTTATTTTTTAGTAACTGTTACATTCTAAGTTTTATCTTTCTTTAAATACCCGGAGACTAAACATTGCAGGTTCCTTTAGGAGTAGGAGTGGCATTTGCTGCCAAGTACCAGGGAATCGATGCTGTTTGTTTTGCTCTGTACGGTGATGGAGCGGCCAACCAGGGGCAGATCTTCGAGGTCTACAACATGGCAAAGCTGTGGAACATCCCTTGTATCTTTGTGTGTGAGAACAATGGATATGGAATGGGCACGAGTGCTGAGAGAGCATCGGCCAGCACTAACTACTACACCAGGGGCGATTACGTCCCAGGAATTTGGGTCAGTCATACATAAATGAATTTTAATTAATAAGTTATAACAGACTAGATTAAAAAAATAATGAACAGTATGGTCTTTACAGACAGTCTGATAAAAAATATACACCTAATTAACACAATTTATAATTTAATTGACTTTTTATTCCAGAATGTTCTGTACAATAGAGGTTTGATCCTGTTCTGTCCGTAAAAGTTTGTGTATTATGCAATTCTTTTTACCCAAAAATTATTACTTTAATTTTACAGTATTGCTTTTAAAATTGAAATCAAAATTACTTGCTTCCTGTACCATCTTTTGCCAGTCATAGATCAATTACTGCAGATGGATCATATCTGAGGATTGGCATGGGACCACACCAACCTGATGCCAACAAAACAATCCGAGTTATACTGCATATATTTGACATTGTAACTACTGAGCTGATCCAGATAAGCAAATGTCAGTTAATAATCATGTAAAATCATAATACACTGAGCTGAACTGTCAATACAAAGAAAATACAAGGTCCAAAATTCTGAGAAACCTGTTCTTGCCCAAAACACCCTGTTACACTATCTTACACTATTATGCATTTTGCTCCTTAGTCTGATGTTTCCAATTCAAAAGGATGGAACTTGCCAACTATGGATTCCAATCAAAAATATATCAGATATAAATCTGTACCTACATCGCTTTAAACTACTTCATAGGTCAAAGCTTAAATAGTGTTTTTAAGCTCACAATTAACAATGATTTTAAGTAAAGATTCTAAATTGAATAACTTAAGTGATGACAATCATGAGAGTTTTTGCACAGGTGGATGGTATGGATGTGCTAGCAGTGAGAGAGGCAGCTAAATTTGCGGTAGCTCATTGTTCAGAAGGTAAAGGTCCCATGGTGTTGGAGACAGTGACATACCGGTACAGTGGTCATTCCATGTCCGACCCCGGCACATCGTACCGGACACGTGACGAGATCCAGACAGTTCGGCAGACCCGAGATCCAATCAGCTCCTTCAAGGAGAAGATACTCTCTGCAAACCTTGTTACTGCTGATGAGTTGAAGGTAACTGATCCATTCTGTTCTGTTTTGTTCTAAGGTAATATTATTCATAAAAAGTGAGTGAATTATTATAAACCCATAGGGAAGTAAACTTAAAGGATCTTTTGAGTGGGAGCTTTAAAGGTGTAAAGAATACTGTGTTAAGCAATTATTATCCAACAGATGTGTTACTGACACCTTATAGTTTATGATGGAATACTATGTACAAATTAGAACAATAAATCTATAAAAAGTATGACTATGGAGTATGAATGGTTCAACTGAGAGACAAAACGGAAAAATATTACAAGAACACTACTATACTAAGCGTTCAATTCCTTGAATTATTTATTCATAGATTATACCTAAAATAATATAGCAAATATCTACCTGTTACTTAAGTTCAAGCAAATGATCACCATTCACAAAAATCAAATTTTATATCTCTGGACTATGACTTATCCTTGCCACAAAAATCAAAATGAAATATTTTACAAACTAGATCAATATTTCTTTGACCTACTGTATATTTGTTAAAAGTGCATTGTACAAAGAAGTGTGTGATTTTGGATACACAATCCTTCTATTAAGCACATATAAGCTACTTTAAATAAACTTTTCTAACCTAATTTAATCTTAGTATCATGTTTTTATTATTTGGTAACGCATTTAAACATTTTATTTAAATATAGATATTTTAATTGTAATATGTACAATGATGGTGTGGATGAAGGACATCATGTTTATCTTGGGTATTGTAAACTTGTATTACGTTTCTTAAAACCAGTTTTCCCTGAATACTTCAAAGGTACAAAACACAATGGTATGTACAGATTTTAAAAAATCTCCAAGGATGTAACATGTTCCCATACATAATGAATACACTCAAGCAAGATTGAACAATCACTATCCTTATTGGTCTTTTATACAAGATAATATTATTACGGTTACCTGTCCTACATTGACAATACTAAAGTATTTCTATTCTGAGTTCTAATTCAAATTTTGTCCTATCTGTTTTCCAAAAATCCAACCCAGCTTAAACCAGCCTTGACTCTTCAACATTTTGTCAGAGTATTTTTTTTAATTTGATGCCGTGTCGATCCAACTTCCCTTAAAAATTCAAGTTCTCTAATGTTAAAATCAGTAAAATGTTGGGACATTATTGAAATGAGAGCCTAAAACAAAGCTATAGACTAACATAATAAACCATATCCATGATATATCACTAATATTGTAGCTCTCAAAAACTTTTACTGCACTGCACAATAGCCTAGATTGTCCTAGGATTATTAATCACAATATATAAAACCATGAAATGACTAACAAAAACACTACATAAGCATTTAAAAAGATCCATAATGAACTCGTTTATAAGTAATTAACACTATCTTGTGAAATAAATACCTTTTGTAACTAAAGCTAAAGATCTAAACAGACAGATACCTGCTTCAAAATGACTAGATGAAGACAATTAATTGTTCTGGCAAGTTTATGACGTCACTGCTGCCAAAACAGCAAAACAAATTTCACTATTGAAGAGCAATTCTTTCTGTTTGAAATGGAATATAAATAGGAGTGGTAGTGTAGACTTATGTACTACCTAAAGTGTCACAATGGGTGAGTGTAAGATTGATATTATAATGTTGATTTCAACTCATGAAACGGTTCAATCGACATTATAATACTGATTGCCAGGGTTAAAACTATTTCTAAAACAAAATTCATTGCTGGCTAGTATTATTCTTAGTTTTATAAAAAAAAGATGCTAATGTACTGGTCTTAACCTGACCTGACCTGGCCATGAGCCCCATGCGAAAACTCAGAATACAGAGGAGAGGTGTTGGTACAGTACAAAGTGGAACAAATATAGATTTAGAAACTCTTCAGTCTATTTCATGTAATATAAATCCAGAATCAAAAACTGATCCTGTGCTCTCTTTATTAAGATTAATAATGAAGCAATTTTAATCACTCACCTCTTTAAGTTTGAAACAGTAGAATATTAGTAATTTTTCTACATGTAAATAAAATACACTACTGATGAAACTTATATAGTTTTACCAATTTGTTACAGAGTATAGAAAACGAAATAAAGAAAGAAGTAGACGAGGCAACAGGTTTGGCCAAGAAGGACCAAGAGATCCCAATGGACGAGCTGGCAGCTGATGTCTGTGTACAGTTTTTGGAACCTGAAGTCAGAAACATACTGCCTTGGTCACCTGTCAAACACAAACGTCTCGGCCCCGCTGTTAATGCTAAATAATTTTATAATTTTTGTCTGTAAAAAATAACTAATCGAATAGAAAGCCTGTCTGTCCTCTTTTTAACTAGTATAATTCAACAGACATTTTCTTGTAGTTAAAATAATTTTTGCATTGTTAATTGGCCAAATTAATTCTCCTCAGTATCCAATTATGTGTCTCAACTTCTGTCATACAGTAGGAATTCAAATCTTTCCAAAATAAACCATAACCAACGCATTACTTACTTTTTTTAACATACTTTTCCCAAACGTAAATGGGGAAAAAGTAATTTCTTGTGCAAAATAATCTACTGTATTCCAAGTTGTCTTTCTGTGTTTATAGCCTATAAGTGGATACAGGCCTAAATACTGGACCCATTTGCTAAATGTGGCATTTATAATTGATCTGCCAACAAAAACATGTTTTAGTCGGTACAAAAATATAAAGTTCTTTCAAAAAGGTAAAATACACATACCAGAACTGTTAATAAGACTTCTACTTAAAAATTTAAAAGATTTAATGTTAATTTCGTGAAAATTTGATCTTGATTGAGATGATTAATGGAATCAGTAGTTTAATTCTGATGAAATCCGACGTACAAATAATTTTGGGGATGAGTAATTATTTTTTGGCAAACTGCTAGCACTTTCTCAAAATGTAATAACAAATATTATTTATTACTTAGGAAGTCATAAGTTACAAATTGACCAGAGATTCTTAAACTAAACTGATAAAAAATTAATACGTTCTCTACAGCTGACTACCAATGACCATTCACCCATCGCTTACCGAAACTGCGATCGACATCAAAAATCTTGAAAATCGACAGCATTAATCTTAGACGTACATGACCGGTATCCTAACATCAGTTTTCTAGTTCACACAGTGTTGAAACATTGCTTACACAACTATTTGCTTGAAATATTTTGGTCTAGCTGTAAAGATCAATCTTCAGTCTACACATGTTAAACCAAAAATGCCAATAAATTATTCCGACACCCAGCGACTGTGTTTACGTCCCATATTCTAATAGTTGTTTACAAAATGTTATTATTGTAGTGTTTCAAACTTGGTTTTATTACAATGAATGTGATAATATAAAAAGCAGTATGTAAAAAAAATAACATTCATAATGAAAGTGAGATTGGTCATCCATCCACGATCAATAACATCTAAAAACACAAAATGGTAATCACGTCATGAACCACGTTTCAATGTTTCACGTTGGGTAAATTTCTTGATTTTATGTTCCCTTATCCATGAAATCATGACTACCAATTTCAGGATATAAATATTTGTGCAGAACGAGTCCCATAAATTTTGATAACCATAAACAAAAACACACGGTAGCTGGATTGAGGTTTCTTGAAGATTACGATGTTAGAAGAGATGAAGTGGACCATACATTAACTTGTTATGAAATTTGGATATCTTGCCCTGAGGTAAACCGTAAATGCTAATTCTTACAGTTTGGCCCTCAAGACTTGGACGCTCCATAGAGAATTATTGGTATCATGTATTGTCACAAGAAGTGTGTTTAATAACACCACATGCTATGGAAACAACGTGGGAGCTAATTGACAGTTTTAGGTGCGACGTTTTAGATAAAACTTCATTATTTCTCTACCTTGCACCCATTGATTACCGCTCGTTCCCAAAGCTGAATGAGTTTTTAGGTGGTGTTCAATCGGACAGTGTCAAGGAGCTCAAGAAGACAGTCATTTAGTGTATCATTTACCAGCTGTCAGGTGTCATGTAGCAAAGCACGGTTTAAACTTTGTTAACATAGGTGTGGCAGTTAAGAAGTTAATAGGACCAATAATAGAGGTGAGTACCAGGTTCAAAGCGTTATAAAAACCAACAAATTTCGTTTTGTGGCTGGTTGTAAAATAAATCCAATTAATAAAGTTTAATGGATTGAAGTTCAAAGCAGGTGAGTTGGCAGACCTATCAGTAAAGTGGAATTCATATTTGAATATGAATGCTTTAAGCACTATGCTTTGGCATACTAAAGAGTTCCCAATGTATTATGTTGGCTTTATCCCAATTCTTACTATGATCTTCTGATCAACAATGATGTGCAATTTTTTACTTTTCTGTTAGTTTAAAAAAGTTGTTCTCATGTTTTTTTGTTGTTATTTTATCCTAACGTTTAATGTTCATTTTCTCTCACCTATGTATTTCCTATTACAACTACATTTTATATTGTAAACACAGATTCTACACACAATCCCAGGTACAATTGTTTTTTTCATGAGCTTTTTTCTAAGAGTCTTATGTGTTTGAATGCAGTTAAACGAGGATTCATACATAAAATTAGCAGACCAACCGATCAGTCACCATAAGTTAAAATTAGACCACTTTGGTTGCCAATTCTGAAAAATTAATTAACCAGGTAACCTAATGAATTATAAATATTAAAGATTTCTAATAAATCAATGTGGAGTCACAGCGTGGTTTTGAGAAGTGCATCTACAACGAACAATAATAAAAAAGCCCCACTCCCGTTTCCTCTTTTTGCTCCAATCTTGTTTCTGACATAAAGCTATTAATTTACTATTGGTATCTGGTAAGTTCTCAGTTGTTGGTCATTCAGTGCAGAACTATTAAAACCTGTTTTCTTTATTTTGGTTTTAATAATTAGTCTTTTGTTTTAAGTACCTGTTTTAGATATAGTGTACATGGAGTTATCGACACAATGTGCTTCTTGTGATTCCTAACTTGTGTATGGTATTATTTGGTGGAATTCACTTTAATCCTTACAGCGCTGAAAAAACTCTTGGGTTTAAATGGTCAGCCTGGTAACAGGAATGGAGGAATTGTTGGTTTTCTAATGATTCATACTATTATTTAAATATACAAATAAGTCAATTCCAATTACCGACTGTGGATGATCAATAATTTATTTTCTTTTGATAAACTTAGAAAAATGCAAATGATAACAGTACATATATGATTAATGAATAGACTTAAATAAGTGTTAATGCATTAAGAGGAACTTAAAAAATACATGAAATTTGTTTGTAATTAATAAAGACTAGCTGATATTAAGCAACTTTTTGCAGAAGTATAACAATTATTTTAAAACCAAGTTTTACAAATAATATGATTTATAGGTAGAAAGGAATAATATAAAAACAATGAAAACAAGAATAATAGTTAGTAATGATTAATAAACAACAAACTTCAGTTCTGTCAATGTTCACCGAAAACAATTGGATTGCATGATATGTCCTACGTTGCTTCTTGTGGGGCGTCTTTACGTTGTTGTACCATTTCTCTTAAGTTGTTCTTACTATCCTTCAAACTTCTCTCTAAATAGCTCTTGTTACCCTGAAACACAGAATCAGTGTTAAACTGCCTCTGAATACGTTAAAATAGTTGGTAGATATTTTAAAATGTCATTTATAAAAATCCAATACTACATAACTAAATGGATTACACTTCTAAGATTTTATGAATAAGTCATTTAGATTTCCATAAAAACGTTCCAGCAAAGCTTTCTAAATGAATAAATTTAATCAGAGTATGTTTTTTTAAATCTTCAATAATATAACACTCACAGTTACACAGAATAATAAAACTGCAGAAGAACATGAATCCTGTAGTTTTTTGTGAGTGATGGTTTGGATTGAATTATATTGCATGATCAGTATTTTTACTGATTCTGCTTTTTTTGTAATGTTTGTCGGGTGGCTAGTAACACAATTCACTATTAGAATGTACACAATGTGTTGAATCAGCTTACTGACAATGTAGAAACTGTAGGCTTGTTTGGCAAAGTTCCACAATGCTAAACTTGTAGCCTACACTATACTAAAGAACTGCACAGTGTGGCAGATTTTTACATAATCATTCATGGATTAACCCTATTTTAACCCTTCGTACGCTGAAAGCAAGTTCTATAAAATTGCTCTAATGCTCAATAAAAAAAAAATAATAATTTAATTTGTTCAAAGTTACATTTTTTTAGGTTTATTGGTCTTGCAACTGATGAAAACACATGATAGTTTTTTTATTGCTTTTATTTTATTTACATATGAGTACATATACATGTAAATATACATGTAGTATATAAAGTCCTATAAACTTTTCTGAAATTAGCAAAAGTTAGCATAACAGTAATTCATATTATTTATACAAAATTAGTAGATAATGAAGGGAACAAATTCATGACAAATATAGAATATATAAAGAACACAAAATGGTACAAAAATAAAAAAGGCACACTAATATTGGACTTGTCTGTGGTAAATCTCAAAACACTCATCTGGGTGGAGGGCAGGCTTGGCCTCACATGTTTTACATAGATATATTAGTTTATCACATTATCGATATGGATAACCTCGCACAATAGACAGCTAAAGCAGTATAGCAGGTTATAAACAATAAACAACAGTACAAAGCGGCCGCCGGCAGTTGACTGTCACACGCGAGTATTTCCGCTTAGAGCGTACAGCTTGCTCACTGGCGATGGCGCGGACTGACAAAGCAAACAAAAGCTTCCGTTGTGATTGGTCCCAGCTGTTTGATGAGTCACACTTCACATTGCGTCACTGTTCCAAGGGGGTGCTTATTCATATAAGGGGGGGCGCATGGACATGGCTCAGTCACTGAATTAGCACCCCCTAGCATTCAACCAGCAAAAAGGATATTTATCTTTTACATATTCAATTTAATCATAAATATAATGTTGTTATCTGGATTTTTGTGACGCTGCCAGTTATAAGCTACTATCTACGATTGTTTTGCAATTTCTGATAAATGATTAAATAATATAATAATCAAATATGGCTACTTTCTCTTT
This sequence comes from Homalodisca vitripennis, assembly GCF_021130785.1. Lineage (NCBI taxonomy): Eukaryota > Metazoa > Arthropoda > Insecta > Hemiptera > Cicadellidae > Homalodisca > Homalodisca vitripennis. The sequence goes on from NC_060210.1 coordinate 90,747,737, forward strand.
AAAATTACCATAGACTTAATATTACATAATAATGCTCCGACTAACAAGGCTAATGGACCTTAGCACTCCTCCATCTCACACGCATTGTCATATTTGTGTAATAATTTTCACTCATGACTTTGCTTTCTTAATTTTTTCTAAATATCACCTATAAAAATAATTAATTAAATCATATCCTTCATTTATTCTATTTCAGTTTATTCTTTCAGTTAATACGTTTGTAAATTTAATTAACGGACTGCTAAATATATATTTAAAAACACATAAAATTCTCTACGCACATATCATTAAAGCCCATGTAGGCTCTTTTCCCTTTACGTTTTTTAATTACGAGTATACACTAATTAGAGACAAATTAAAACTAATGATAAATGCTGCTCTTGTTTTAATTTTAATTAGCTGTCTTAATTTAAATGTATGGATTCATTCTTTTGAGATATAAGATTTGTATTATTGTATACCAAGTTCTTTCATAACAACTATTAGAATACTACAAAAATACCATCATTTGTTTTCCTCTCGAATATAAGATATTTACTGCTGTATCTACAGTTATACATTTTTGTGAAAGTAAAAACTATTTTTGGAATATTACGGAAGGTAAAATGTAATTATGGTTTTTGTACACAATTAGTCTAGTATCTATGCTGTGTCATTTTTATTGTACAGGTATTGAGTACTGGGCGTCCATACCAATGGAAGATCAACTCATAGTCTAGTTAAGAGTATTCACTGAGGCTGAGCATTAAAAGTTCAAGCTTAATCCAATCGTGAAAACTCAATGAAACATGTTTCTAGATATAATTAAAACTATGTTATTTGTATATGAATCCATAATTAAACTATTTATTTCATTTAATAGCTTCACGGAAATGGAGTCTTCTTTTTTTAGTTTAATTAACTCAAATTTAAAAAACTAATATAATTTTGTATACAATTTAGGCTCGTATTTTATGCAAAATAGCTCACTGTCACACAGTATAGAATTTTCTTTGCGGCATTTTTGTTTCATATTTAATTTTAATTACATTTCAAAATTAGGTTTTATGGAATGAACCAGATGAAGCATGAAAATTACAGTTTTTGACTTGCCATTTATTACAGAAATAATTTTTCAGTACCTGCCCTTAAATAATTACTCGTAACCATCTGCAGTAAGGAACTAGATTATAATTTTTTATCTTATGCACTATTAGGCGTACCGTGAATCATCTGCAAAATGGAACAGCTCCATAGACTTAACACTACACAAAAATCCGTAGAATGGTACTCAAAAAAATATCTCAATGTTACGCCCATAAGTATTACTATTGCTTACGTGTAAAATCTCCTTTATAGAATCATGCCTAACTATTTTTCATAATTAAAGGAATATATAGAAACATCAAATACACAATATCCCTTCCGGCTGAGTCGGAAGAAAGGTATATTTCACATGAGGCTACAACTTGAAGATACATTATTAGTTTATGATCTTAAAACTGTGATAAAAAACTTATGGATGAGGCATTGGTAGCTAAGGATGAAGTATATTAATCCGCAAAGATTTCTTCCTAACTAGTTAATTTTTAAAAAGTGTTTGGTCGACTTCTGTCCATCTTACCTCTAGCAGATATATCCCTCTGGTAAAGGATTATACCCTCGATTATATTACTTTTTCTAACGGTATCGATGATAATTAGTGTCATATTACAAGAATGAATAATAGAATTCATATTGGGACTTTCATATTAAGTGATATCAACTATTACATGTAGGATATTCTCACATATATGTTTTGTTGCTCCTTTTATGAGTAACCCTATTTTCAAATGTGGATCATAAGTGTTTTATTACCTACAGTACTATAGGAAAGGAGGGATCGTGATTTGTAATTACTTTAGAACATCAGTTCAAAAAATCATGGAATGTCGCATTGAAATTAAAATTGGAATATTTTCCAATGACCATAATTTATTTCATCAGTAGTATGCCATTTTTTAAAGACATGAAGGAGGTGTCTATGACGTATCAGTTATTCTACAAAAATTCGGTACGAAGGGGCGGGTATCAGCTAGTAAACATATAAAAACTTGAAACTCCTTATTTTTGCCTTAACATCGTTGCTCGTTATGTTATATATCGGCCGTCTACCAAATATGAAATATACAGAGTGAAATCAACCTGCAAATATCGATTGTAGGACTGTAGGTCCACACATAATTTTGACGAAGCTGACGAAACCCGTCCGTGCACTACCGACCCTACTGTTCAGAACTGATGTGGCCGTATCGAGTGGTCGAGTAATAATATCGATGTTATTCTCAGTTGTTATTTCTATATTAATACATCACTTATTATGTATAGTGAATTTTTTAGATGAAATTTCGTAAAAAATATAAGAAGAAATCAAACAATGTTTGAGTGTACAGGCCCAAGGTGTGGCATATTATACTCTCTAGGTAACGGATACTTTTACATGAGTAAAGAGAAAATGAGAAAATATAAAATAGAACACGGTAATGATGTATGGACAAAAACTGAAAATCATCGCCTTTTTGTATGCAGTTAAAGAATCTTTAACTATTGTGTGTTACATTAGTCACACGTGCACTTCTAACCCCATGTATCTGGAAGTGTCAAACTTAAGGATGAACATTCTTATAATATTGTGAAAAGAAGAGTGAAATCTCAGTGAAGTCTTTAACAAAGCGTCTATAAAAATGTAAAATTTAAAATTACACTTCAGCTTAGCTGAATTTTTATTTTAAGGCTATTTATATCGGAAAGTGTAATGAATGTTGTTACACTCTAATTTTCAATTCGTTGTAATTTTTATAACTGATTTGTAAACTAGGTAGTCAACAGATGTATAGAAGCATAAATATTACTTCATTAGTAATAAAAAAATACTATACAAATATACATAATATTTCATTTTTTATACAGTAAACTTTTATGTTTTTTAATGTTTTATTTTCCGGGTAGAACAAAATCTTCAAACCTCGGTTAGAACAAACTTAACAACTGCAACAAATAGCAATCTTTACTGGTAAATTTAAGCATCTACGTTTACCATCGTAATCAATAGCATATCCACAAACTCCGTATAAATTTACAAGCCAGAAGAAGGTCTGAGGTCTTCCATTTAAAAAACTAAATATTAAATAGAAATATAATAACTATAAAGATATTTTTAATTTTTGGTCTAGGTAATCAACATGTATTAGAGTGTTTTTTCTGACGTATTAATCAAAAGAAACTTATATTCAGAAATAATTAAGGATATTATTACCACAGTTCAGCAATGTAATGTTAAAATCACATGATTAGAGCAGCTAAAATCAAAACAGCTGATTGACGGAGCCCACATTCAGTGCTGTCATATAATAAAGGCGAATATTGTTTGGTAATTGGTTTTAATAAACAAACTATCTCCCTTATTTCACAACCAATTTTTAAAACTTGGTATCGTTGGATTTTTAATTAAATTGTGTAATAATTGAGACCTTTTTTACCATATATCGCTTTTAAGATATTTACGCTTAAAGATTTTTTAGAAATCACTATTTTGAAAATAAAGCTTGTAAAAATTTAAATTTTTTATGTAATTATTCCTTAAGGTTATAAAGGTATAGCCAAAAGTTTAACCTAAACAATCCATCAAATATAAATAGTAAAGTAAAAAAAGACAAAAACAAAACAAAATTGTGGCTATTTGAATATTTATTGAGTTTTAGAATGGTGAATATGATTGTTTTTGCCTTTGGTCCAAGAATAATGTCTGAAAATAATGGTAGAGGTTGTGGAACACTCTGTATAATAATTTTATATACAGAGTGTCCTGTAATTCTTAGGACAAGTCTATATACCGCAACTGCTCAGGTCATGGCAAACGCATTTCAGAATATGGAAATAGATCTTTGGTGCTTAGTTTCCTATCCGTCAGTATGTATGTGTTTTTTATAGACAAATTCACTTTAATATCTTAAAACGAATAAACAAATCCTACCTAATTTGGATCAAATTTTTGTGGTAATAAGGCCAGTTATAAACAATATTCATTAATACGAAATGGCGGCCATTAAATCTGATTAACTTTGAATGTCTTAAAATCAGGTATACAAGAATAAATTTGATCGTGGATTGTATCACAAATCTAATTAATCAAATACTATTTCAAAAAAATAATAAATAACTCATTCAGAGCATCTTTACTGTAAAAAAACATGGTTCGTGAAAATAAATTAACATCAGCTTTAGAGTAGAGTATCTTATCCCTATTTTTTTATTTTTGTCTTTTATTATGCAAAACCTTTGAAATACATGTTTCAGGCCTATCTAAGGATAGAATAGAATCATATATTTGATGTTTATTGAATTTATTTAAATATATGTTGTTTTAGGACATATTTATTTACGAAAATTTAGTCAAGCGACAATCAGATGTATTTCCAATAAAACCACTTATCTTTGATTTTGTCATCTATAAAAGCATTATTGTCTGAATACTACTGTACGATTTTTCTTGTTGTTTATTATTCTTAATATATAACAGATAACCTAGTCACTTTATTTAGTTTTTTTAACATATATTTTGAATAAATGTAAGCTTTATGATAAATACAACAGTTTATTATTGTTAATTAAGACGTTTGTTTTTGTCCTTCATTGTTCATAAAGGCGTTCATTATTGATAAATTTGCAATATCTCTAGTAGTTTTTAATTTACTAGAAAAAAAGTTGCTTGGAAACAGATATTAATGTATTTCCTGTACTTTAAATGAAGGGACTAAGATGTGAGCACAATAATTGGCATAAGATATTCTGGTGCTGCCGTTTACTCGATTTTTGTATTGTGACCTACTCGCTGAGAACTTCAATGTCGACAGTGTTTTGTTACAGTAAATCTGTGCATATGATATTTTATATATTTGGTCATTATATTTGTGATAGAACCCTCTCAAATTCATTTTATTGCAATATTTTAGAATAATTGCATATTTTAAGAAGTTAAAAGATAAAATATTTTAATAGCCACTATTTTGAAAGTATTAAAGATAACATCATATATTTTTAGCCACCATAAAGTTTTGACCAAGACTTGGTAGGATTAAATTTATTAGGTTTTCCTTTTAGATTTTCCAAGATATTCCATTTTTAACAACAACAAAAAAACGCACACTAACCGACAGAGGGGAAATTAAGCAATGTAGATCCATAATACTCAGTATGTAAATGTATGTTTTGACCTAAGCAATAACGCTTTTGAAAATACAGTAGTATATTTATTGCTAAGTGTTTTAATATTGTTTTCAACTTTTTTTAAATTATAGTTGAACTAACTGATATGGATATAACTGAATGATATTGATTCTTGTAGATATAAAATAATATTTAAATTGTTTGTCAGGTGTGTTTGAATTATACTATTCAGTTTAAATAGTATAATTCAGTTTATGATGCGTCATTAAAAATAATTGGCTCTTAGCCGTCGCAAAATTACAATTTCACGCTTCTAAATTTTCCCGCTTTTGATTGGTATTCGAAAATTTAAAATAAATAAATAATTGTCTTTAAATTGGTTAATAGGTTGATATAATCTCTGACCATGTATATTTATTACACATGCCGGATTTACGCAATATCAGTTCCTCTGCGTTGTTCGTACCATGATTTCAAATTAATTTTATTTTAAAATAAACCTGTATTTGAATGCCTAGAACCTAGTTTTTTACTTAAGTATATTTGATGCATAGTATTTTGACAATTGGTAATGAACTGTTTGTTTTTGAAATATTAAGTAAACGACAGCAATGCAGTAAATATACTCATTGCATTATATTTAAATTATATATATATATATATATTATTTTATTTTATTTAAAAATAAATCGCAATATGGTTAAACGATTATTATTCTATTCCGTTGGGGTAATTATTCATCTCATCAATACGGCGCTGATTTAGCAGCCCCCAGATTCAAGGGGGTGCTAAATCAGCACATGAGCACGGTCAAGGCGCTGAATTAGGACCCCCCTATTCGAAGGGGGTGCTAAATCAGCACATGAACATGGTCAAGGCGCTGAATTAGGACCCCCGTATTCGAAGGGGGTGCTTATTCAGGGCCTGGACACGGCATCTGTGCTGATTTAGCACCCCCTTTCGTGATGTCAAAATGACGTCAGTAGCGAGGGGGTGCTATGTCCAGGGGGTGCTAATTCAGGCGCACCATTAGAACACCAAATATTCACTCTCAAGCATTCTGGCGGCAATTTGTAGAACTAATGTAAATATATTGCGTTGTCAGGGGATTCCACGATCTATTATGCTTAGAACATTTCGAGTTAGTTTTACTCGGTGGAATATTCAGCTTACAGCGTACGAAGGGTTAAAATGAGTCATTATAACATATATGTTAATATCTTAAGTTTAGATTGTTTGTATTAAATATGTGTAAACTTTTTCCCTTTGAAACATGGACTAAAAACTATTATAACACTAATATAAATATAACTATAACATGCTCTTATTGGAAAACAAAATTATTGATGTTAAAGAAATTCTCAAATAGTTTTATATTTATTTCACGAGGCCTTTCAACATCTAAAATGCCATCGTTAGGTTTGAATTCAAACGTGATGACAGCATCTTTGATGCTGAAAGGCCTTGTGAAATAAATTTAAAATTATTGGGGAATTGTGTATTTCTTTAACAGCAACAATAATTTTTTTAAATTTAATTACCAACAAAATATTATAACTTTTAAATTATATGAAAGAAGAAAGGAAAATACATGTATGCAAGCATTAGTATATATGTTTAGTAGTGTTTGATTTATGATTTTCTTGAAAGTAACTAAAAACGCCCAGTATTTTATTAAAAGGCATGCAATTTAGGGCTAGCACTCAGTAATAAACTTTCATGAAATGAACTTACTTCGAGAGACTTTATCTTTTCATCGCATGTACTGATGCGGTTGTCCAGATTTTTACAGACCTCTGGAATGTCAGTAAGCACGAACATGCGCCCTACACTCTCATACGTTTTCGTTTCTGATGATAGAGCCTGGAAAAAATTAAAAAAATGACAGAATTATCAAACATTATTGGAACACTCAGTTTAACAAATTATCAAATTGTATTAACAAGAAATACATTAAAATGATAAACTTAACAAACCTGAAACTGTGATACATAATCAGCTCTATTATTAGAAAATTATAAATGTAAGTCTTGTTTGTTCAAATATATATTAAGAAAAATGTTTTAACTATCTTCCACAATAGCTGTTACTATTTTACTAATGTAGCAGATGAGTGTAAGGAGATGAGAAGGGGGAGAGGAGGAAAACAGAAGGGGAGATTGTCTTTAGTTTGACATAAAAAGGGAGATAGAGAAATATGCCGGCCTGAAATATGTCTTTTTGGAGAAAAAAAAAACATCAACACTAATTGAAGGCTTCTAATGTAAGTATTCATAATATATCATTAGAAAATTGAATGTTTATATAGGCTACAAATTTTAGTTTTTTTAGTACATTGGCAAGTCTATAATAGTTACTAAAAGTGTTGAACATTGCATAATGCGATTTTGCATTGTTAACAGTCCAATTGTGTAGCGGTAAATATATATATATATATATATATATATATATATATATATATATGTATATATGTATATTTACCTATTTATTTATATGATATATACCTTAATTTCTTGTGCTGTCAATTCAGCATGCTGCTTTGACCTCTTCAGTCCTTCAATCTGAATATCAGCTACCTGAAGTTTTGTAGTAGTCTCCACCATTTTTTGTTGAAGCTCTGTGAAAGCCTACACAAAGAATAAATTAACAAACAAAACAGTAATATGAACAATTTTAATGAAACAATTTTGTTTTAAAAGTTATCACACTCTATTTTAATTTAATTCTGCACATTTTCATAAATTAAATCTCATAAATTTGTAGGCTTTTATTTCAACTCAAATTTAAAAAAGGAAAAGACACAGTTGAGGGGTTAGAAAAGGAAATGTTCATGAAAGATAGAGAACACCATCTGTCTCTTGAAATTAACATGCAACAACAAAATGTAATCTATCAACAATGATGCACAAAGAAGTTGCGTAATGGCAAAAAAGACGATCATAGTAGACAAAAAATGAATAAACTTAACCATAGAGGAAGAGAAAGTGTTTAAAATAATTAAAAACAGGTGAGAGTTTAACAAAAAAAACTATAAAATGTCCCTCAAATGCAGTTGGTAGAACTATTTTCCCCATATTTTTTTCCATGTAAATGTTGATAAACCTGTTAGTCCTCCTTATTAAGCCTATCTAAAGTTAGTTTATTATCCCCCCACATTGAAACCCCGATTCCCCAGGTCCTCTAGAATGATGGGACTATTTGTGATGTGACCCAAAAATTTTAAATATGTTAATATTTTTGTGCAATTATGGCTATGGTTTTTCAACATCTAAATATTCTTTCTGAAAATAAAAGTACAATATTTTAATTATTAAAAGTGGTGATGACCCTCGGCACTGGGGGTTAGCCCATTTATTATTATTTAATTTATTTTTTTTAATTTCACAGGTATGTTCCTGTGATCAATAGTCACATGATACATAAATGTCCATGTGATATGATGAAAATTTAACCCCCACAAGCCCTCTCCTTAGGGGGTGGATCCATGATCCCTTTGATTAGTTATCAGATTTTGACATTCTTTCTAAAACATGTGTTTCATGTCTACTTTTTGGGACTGACCGAAAACCAACAAAAAAGTTTTTAACCCCACCACAACTTCCTTTGGGGTTCTTAAAAATCCCCATGAAAAGACATCGCAAGGAGTGTGGGAATACAAGGTCTTGTAATCTATATATATAAAAATGAATGTTTGTATGTTTGTCCTTTATGGAATCGTGAACTATTGGACCGATCATGATGAAAATTTGTACGTATATGTATTTTTCCACGGAGAAGGTTTATAAGCTATGCCCATCCCTTTCCCGATTCAGGATTCCGCCCCACTGGTTACAGAAATACCCATAAGAAATGCATTGCAGCAAACATATGTTAACGTCTTTTCAAATTTTTAATCAGCTGTTCTTTGTAAACATATATTACACTTATAGTTTTAAAGCATAGAGTAAGCTTAAGAGAAACGACAAATTTTGTTTAAACTGTTTTTGCAATCACTGTTAAACATAGACTTTACTATCCAGATAATACAATTCAAATTTGACGTAAAAATTCACCTTTAACTGCAATATTTATTTAATATAAACCATGCTCATGCTTGATCAGAAGAGTAATGCAGATATCATAATTACTATCTTACGTTGGCTACAAATATAAAGAATGTTATAAAATCAACCTTAGTTGTTTTTTTTGACAGAAGTATGGTTCTCAAAACTCCGTGTGTACATATTCTCTCGATCGAGACAACAAAGCAAGCTCAATCGTGGCATCGGAGATATAACTAATTTAATCTAAAATTTATTATAGTAAAAAAAAAAAATTACTAAGTAATATAAGGACTTCGGTTCTTAAGATTTGCGTGCGAAGCCGTGGGTAACAGCTAGATAGAGGCAGGAATATGGTACATACCTTCATAATACGCCCAAGAGGCTCACGATGGAACGACTATCAATTATCTCAGCAATGTTTAGAATGTGATAGAAAAAAGAATAAGTGAATATAGTGTACTGTTTTCAACGGGAAATTGCGTGCGAAGCCGCGGGCAACTTTTGCAAAAAATTATTGAAATGCGCAGCAAAGCGCGCCGGGCCCGCTAGTAGTTCTATAAAAATGAAACCACAAATGTGTAAGCACAGAGGAGTTCATTAAAAGTCCATGTTGACTATGTCCACATGGCCCCTCCTTTGGTAGGTACCACGAATCCTTTTTATAAAAGTTGTCCGATTTTGACCAAATTTTTACTTTGGGGAGGGGAGTCTTTAAAAAGCCCCACAACAAGATTTTGACAAGGGGTATAGGGATACAAGGACTTGTACTACTGTATATATACCACTATAATAAAAACGTATCAAAATACAAGAACGGAAGAGGTAATGAAAAGACTGTGTTGATTATTCAAAAAAACATTTCCCTTGAGAATTTAGATTGTTTTAGGTATCTTCCAACTAATACTGGAATATTGCCATTATTGATTGGTTTCTGGATGAGGGACGAAAGCCTAGTAAAAAAACAAATCTCAAGAACTGAGAACTGCTTTATTTACTCATAGGCTGCAGTATAGTACGCGGACCACCACAATAGAATCAGGGTATGAAATTAACAATTATAAATACCTAACGTATCGCATATAACATCATTCGGTATCAGTGAGATTAACGGCTAGAGTAGCCAAACAAAATTTAATCGTTATTAACATATTGTGCTTGTTCTCCTGAAAAAAAATATATATATGGTTTTTTTTTTTCTTTTTTCTTTTCTTTGCCTAAAAGGCGGTCTGGTTTAAATAACCACGAGACCTCGATGTACACTATTGTCCATTTGTTCATCATAGTTTTGATTGTTATAATACGTAACACCTAATCAGCATCCATTCACATATATACACATATCACAGATATTATTTACAAAAACATGTAACAGCACAAAGGTAAAAAATGGATTTTTGTCTTCTCTGCCAGGGGCCAATCAAGCAGTATCCTCCTAACCCGAAAGGGTGGGCCACGGATAGAAGAACTCTGGGATTAGTTTCACATATATGTTTTACACAACAAGTGTTAGTATTGTTTATATATTTTTATAGTCTTTTATTGATGGAAAATAAAAATTTTATTTATTTCTATATAAATTTGGTGATCCTCCATGCTCATAATCTCTCTTAAGCCTGTAGAAAAATTTTTGACTGAGTGTTTTGGTCTTTTTAAACCATTTCTCTCTTTCACAATAATATTTCGGGACATTTCATTAAAATGTGTTCTAGCGTCTCATCTGAACCTAATGTACAATTTAGGCATAGTGGAGTGAAATAACATTTAATTCTATGTAAGCAGGTGTTTTACATTCGCATGGCCTAACCTAATTCTAACTATATTTACAATTTCATTTCTAGTATAGTTTGTTGCCTTAAACCATGGTTCCCTTGAAAAGGCTTTTTTTGACACTTATGTACCATTGTGCTTTGTTACTTGTATTAAGACTATTTGTCATTGTCCTTATATTCCTTGTATTCTGATACGATTTGAAATCTGCCATGGTTGTGTAAAATTCTCTACCATTATTTACATTGTGGGTTGAGGACTTGGCTAATTTATCAACAATTTCATTACCTCTTATTCCCACATGTCCTGGGACCCATTGTATAATGTATGTATTCGTGTTATTGTCTAGTATTTCTTTAATTATGTTTAATATTATGTCATTATCTTTTACCATGCCAAACTTTGTATTTTCAATAGCTTTGATAACGGATTGGCAGTCAGAGCATATAACTACCTCAGTGTTCTTCAATGATTGGGTGTGCTGTACAGCTTTATAGATAGCGTATACTTCAGCTGTGTAGCTTGAAGTAATATTGTTAAGTTTAAAATTTTAGTCTGGTGTCAGTACATGGAATATAAATCGCAGCTCCTGTGCCATTATCTGTTTTAGACCCATCAGTATAAATAATAAATTTTTCTTTGTAGGTTATGTTTACCATTTATTGCCATTCATTTTGTAATAAGACATTAACGTTTTTATCTACTTTTCTAGTATTTACTAGAATATTGCAGTTTACATTAAAGTTAATTAGCTCAAAGGGTAGTATTAATTCATGTGCAGCTGTAAATTTGACATAATGGTTTTCAATTGGGTTTGATGTGCTGTGCTGTGTTAATTGTTGAAATGTACAATGGTTTTTTCTTTTTTCTCCAGTAAGGGTGATTATCTATTATCATATGGAGATAACTTAAGTTTTTCATATCCTGGATGGTTGGGGTGAGTCATAATTTTATAAACAATTCTCTCTGCAAGTGTTATTCTTCTCATGTTTAAGTGAATTACCGCACATTCCGCTTGGAGTCCTATAACTGGAGAGGTCCTAAAAGCTCCTGTGGCTATTCTTAGAGCTTGGTTTTGTACTACTTCTAGTTTATTGAGTATGTTTTCCTTGGGGCATGGCCATATAAAAAAAGAAATATATGGGTTTAGAGAGTGCAAATCACACACAACTTTGTTTTTAATAATTTATATGTAAATGTCAATTTGTGGTTATATTTGTGAACTGTGCTTCTTGTTATTTGTGATTTTCAGCATTACCTGCTCCCAAAAGCTTATCTGAGTGTTGAGTACTCAGAACAGGTTAGAAGAGAACCATCAAGCATCCCGTGCAGAAGCCTACACTGCCTCTTAGATTACAAAGGTGTTCATTATTCGCATTAGTTACCGGTATACCATCAATTAGTCTTGAAAGTCAACATGTTCAATTGTGGATTACATGAACAGGTAAATATTAGGAAATTAATTTATTCCTCTTTAATTGGGCATTGTGTTTTTTCACACATTGAGTATGAGTTCATTGTGTAATCGTGTGTTATTTTTAAATCAAGAAAAGCTATTTTTAAGTGATTCAAAACTTTCACATGGTATGTAAGTAGATAGTACATACATACAAAGTTATGGTACATTAGTTTCACTTATTTATTAAAAGTTATGTTTGTTTTTTACACTATTTATTTGTTGGTTGAAAGTTTGGTTCAATTTGTATGCATTATTTTTATCCACAACAGACAAAAGATTCACGTTATTAACCTATTGCTATTGTCCTACTGAACAAAACAATATTAGGTTTTAGGGTATGAAAATGACAAATAATGAATTTTAAAACAGTTAAAATGGAGCTACTTTTCTTGCAAGATAGTAGGAAGTTATATCTAGATGAGTTTACAATATTTGTTTGATTTTCAAGTTGTGTTTCCTATACAGCAGTAATGGTCAGAGGCATTCGTGATGAGACCTGTAGAAATTCATATTTTAGTGATAGTACTAACTCGAGGGATATTTTTTGTATTTCGCCCTCGGTACTGCCTTGTGCTGTTGGCCGGAGGCACTTGTGCCACATAGATATGAACTTTTATTCTTAGAAGTTCTAAATTAACAAAACTCTTTTATTCTATTTGGACCAGAATCCCCTGATTTCAGCATTGCTGTTATTTTACGTATCTAAAGATGGCGTAACGGCTGATCTCAGCAGCAAACCAATATGAAGTTAACTTACCAATGTGAAGTGAATATAAATTCACAATTAGGCCTACCAATCATTCTAATCATAGATATTTACAATTAATAAACCCTTATTAATTTTCGCAATGGCACGCACTACGGAAATTTGCTTACATTTTGTTAGGTTGTCTGCGGCGAATCAGTGACTAAACTGGTTCAAGGTCATGTGGAGCGATAGTTGACTGAGGATTACCTAGCCACTTCGCCGTCTACCCAAACTCCTGCATGTAATATTGTAATAATGCGGCAGGTGCATGTGCTTGCGTGTTAATTATTGCCAACTCTTTTTGTAATGAATATCAATACTATTCAAAATTAATTTATACAAAATAAGACATCTTTATCCCTTAAAATAGTAAAAAAAACTAAATATTACAATGTTTTGTTTGATTTTTTGGATGTATTGTTTGAATATTCTTGGACGAATTTTCCTTATCAAGGACCAAAATAAAAATTAGTAGAACCCCTCATATCCGGCCACCACGGGACCGAGGCCCTGGCCGGATAACGATTCGGCCGGATAAACCAACCTACAGTACACAACATTTGACGATACAAAAAACAATTGTACTGTACTGTACTAACCGCACTGGAAATAATCAACGAACTGTTTACAGGTTAAACCTACTAGCTCAACTGAGGACAACACAGGAAAATGTAAACAAATAGATACACCAAAATAATATTTATACCATAACTAGCTGACCCGGCGAACTTTGTCCCGCCTTAAAGGCAATATCACATGATCACATTTTTTACTTTTTAAATTAGGACAATTGTAAATAAAAAATTATAATTATTCAATGATTCTTTATTTGCCATTTATTGTAGCACCTTGTGATAAACTACATTTTTTGTTTTTTTATTAGGCGCGAAAACAAATAACGCAGATGGTCTTCCGACGCGTGAACATGCCACATTTTAATTGGCCATGGGAGATTAAGACCACAAACTTTCAACGATTGGCCTTGTGACTTATTTACAGTCATGACGGATCGGAAATTGAAAAACCCGTTTTAAACTCAAATGGCATGTCGGGTGGGATCATCGGGATCCTCGGAATGAGAATTTCCTCACCCTTGAGTATTGTGGTGTAAATATAATTGTTCATCAATTTACTTACCACCAAACTTGTTCCGTTGCCCAGTTTTGGTTTGGTATAAGTTTCGAAGCATGATTACTACAGAACCAATATTTAGTTGTAAATTGTGCCAGGGTACATCCAAGGAGTTTAAACATTCAATTGGATAGTTGGTGGCATCATCTTCATTTGTTTACACAGTCAATAGATTTGATAGAGTGCAGTGTACCAATGATCTCATTCTGAATTATGTAGTTTAAGTCATCTACATCTTTATTTTTAGCTACCAAAATTGCTCGCTCAATCAACCATTCATTATTTTTGAGGTTAGTAATGATGTTTTGGGAATACTTTGTTGATGAGTTCGTCTTTCGATGAGACAAAGTTACAGATATTCCGAGGAAATGAAATCAATTCGCTCGATTCGTTCAACAGGTACTCGACCATTACCGATAGTCAACAATTATTTAAGAGAAATCTTCAGCAGATGTATCGTTCAGCAATGCAACTCTCATGTTTGTTGTCAGCTGAAGTTTCCTAACATAGCGCCATAGATTCGATGATTTGATGGCAAGCGTTTATTTTGTCGGGAGCAGTCGATCTGGGAATTACTGGCAATGTTTGGCGGAAATCGCCAGACAGTAAAATAGTTTGCGCCTCCAAAACATTTTGAGTCATTACGTAGATCTTGGCAATGTTAGGTTAACTGCTTCCAATGCACGTTTATGCGCTATTGTGCATTCGTCCCAGATGATGATCTTCGATTCTGATAAAACTTTCGCCATAGCGGAGCGCTTTGCAATGTTGCACGTTGGTTCTTCAATATATTGAAGATTTGACGGAAATTTTAATGCAGAATGTGCCGTACGACATCCTTCTAGCAATGTGGCTGCTATTCCAGAAGAAGCAACTGAAACTGCATTGTTGGATCTTGCACGAACAGTGGCTAAAACTACTGACATGAGGAATGTCTTACCAGTTTCCACCATGTAAATATAAACCACTGTTTCCATCATCAATTGCCTTCATTAATGTATCATAAACTTCCTTTTGTTGGGGGTTCATCAGGGGCACATTTGTTTGAACTACTAAATCTAATTCCTGGGTGATCATATTCACGTTCCCATTCCCAATTCACGATTAAATGCGTCATTCATTTACGATTTGGCGTTGGCATTCCTAACCTGACTAATAAACTACCACACATGAGATAACACATGTCTTCGATCAAGAGTAAGGCCCGATTATGTATCTCCTCATTCATTTTAAGATCGGAATTTATTGAACTGACACGAATTTGATGTAAAAATATCTTCTGCCATATTATCCTTGTATTTGTGCCACAGGTTAGATGGGTTTCGATGGAAAGCATGTCGAAATGATCGATAACAAATAATGTACGTATCTGAGTTGGAGATGCAGAGATAACTGCTTTGAATTGTAAAATAATTAAAATTTGATTTGTATTATCCTGGATAGTAAAGTCTATGCTTAACAGTGATTGCAGAAACAGTTGAAACAAAATTTGATGTTTCTCTTAAGCTTACTCTTATGCTTTTAAAACTATAAATGTAAAGAAATTTAAAAATGGTAATTAAATTATATAAAACATATATATTTCTTTTGTTGCATTATATATGTTTACAAAGAACAGCTGATTCAATTTGAACAGGCCCTTTCACTTAACACGTTAGCTGCCATGGAGGTCAGATCTGACCGGCAGTAAACTAGCCCTAAATGCCACGCTCATATTACTGGCCCAACCCCGAAATTGCCAAGTTTCTAAAATTATTTTATTCATTAACTCGAATTGTTTTGTTAGTTAAAATTCATTTTCTGTCAAAACTGCATTGAAATCTCTTGAATATAATGCAA
Source organism: Homalodisca vitripennis (assembly GCF_021130785.1). Lineage (NCBI taxonomy): Eukaryota > Metazoa > Arthropoda > Insecta > Hemiptera > Cicadellidae > Homalodisca > Homalodisca vitripennis. Next base: position 90,763,908 of record NC_060210.1, read on the forward strand.
TTTGAGCGCGTCGGCCATATCTGGCCGGCACAACATTTTTCGTTGTGATTTTTCATTTAAAAATAACACTGCCGCCCAGATCTGGCCGGCACTATATTGCTCACTGTTGCGACTATTTTGTGCGCCGATGTTGGTATCAGTTAGGGCTGCCGTCTGCCACTGTCAGCGCTGTCAGCCACTGTCCTGCGCAGTAACCATTGCTCGTCCGTGCATTCCACTGCGTTCCCGCCATAGTGTATTGTATCTTCTAATAACCTATTGTGCGTGCGTAATCTTTTCTTTTAACCTAGTTTGAACGAAACTAAACTTGTGTAAAACGATTTCATTATGAGTAGTAGAGACGTAAATGAAGAACAAATTCAAAGACTTTTGGACTGTCCAATGTCCAGTGAACCAGACCCTCAACATGAAATTGAGGAAAACATAGGTTCAAGTGTTGACGACACGGATGAAGATCCGGACTTTTTGCCAAGTGAATCGGATCATGACAGTAGTGATGATGAAGGCGAGGCTACAATGGAAATAGAGACAAATGATATGAACGGTGGCGATCCTGTGAAAATGACGGAGAAGTGATGATGGGATGAATGGACTGAATTTAAAGGTAGGCAACAAGAATTTCTTTTCACTTCTACTTCTGAGTACTGTACCATTTAAATATGGCCAATGATGCTAAACCCTGTAGACTATTACTTAGCTTTCATTACTGACGACATTATACAAATGATGGTCGTAGAGACTAATAGAAATGCCAGTAAAGTATTGCGAGAAACGAGGTTGAACCGAAGTAGTAGACTTAATAAATGGGCTCCCACAGATGATGTAGAAATGTGGAAGTTTATTGGTATCCTCATAATGGATGGGCTTGTCTAATCATCCCCGCATAACAGACTACTGGTCTGGCAACATTTTGTATAAGAATACTGTTGCTTCTCAAAGTTATGAGCCGAAACCGTTTCCAGCTAATGCTACGCTTTTGGCATTTTAACGATCATCGCTGCTGAGGAACGTGATGGGCGTATCGCAAAGATTTTGCCCCTAATTTCTAAGATGAACGACATTTTTTTGAACAAGAAATCTGCTGGCCAAGATCTCGTAAATAGACGAGAGCATGATTCCCTTTAGGGGCAGACTGTTCATTTCGACAGTACATACCCAACAAGGCCCACAAATATGGCCTAAAGATTTTCAAACTTTGTGACCAGCAAGGGTATACCTATTGTATAAAAGTTTACATGGGTAAAGGGACCATCCAGAATGAAAATAATGAATTAGTTTCAACCTCAGTGGTCATGGAACTCATGGAACATAACTTGGATAAGGGACACATCTTATATGTAGATAATTACTAACACATCAGTGCAACTTGCCAAAAATCTTTTAGCTAGGAAGAACCCACCTTGTTGGTACTGTGAGAGCAAACAGGAAAGGTCTCCCTGCCGATGTTATGAAGGCACAAATAAAAAAAGGAGAAATGAAAGCCCTTGAAAATGAAGATGGTATTGTAGTTACCAAATGGAAGGACAAGAGAGAAGTGCGAATGTTGTCCACCAAACATGAAGTAGAGTACGTTCTCACAGGAAAAAATAGACAAAAAAGGCAATGACATTTTTAAGCCATTAGTGATAGTTGAGTACAACAAGGGAAAGATGGGCATCGATGTGTCTGACCAACTCTCATCTTATAGCAACTGGTGTTCGAAAGTCAAGAAGATGGTACCATAAAGCAGCAGAAGAAATAGTTCTTGGGAACCGCTGTTGTAAACTCTTGGCTGGCCTACACTAATGCTGTGAAAGCAAGACCTACAGCAGGCGGACATCAGAAAAAGCACTGCATGTCAATTACAACTTTTAAAGAAAATCTGGCTGTTTCACTTATGGGTCTAGATAATAACACTATTACTCCTGTAAAAGGTACAGGGCACCATTATCTGACTATATCTCAAAACTTTACTGGAGAGGGAAAGGGTAGACACAGGGTCAGAAGGTACTGCAAAATGTGTTTACAAAAAAGCTGTACAAGTAAGTGGACATGATGTGGCCAAGAAACTGGGCAAAGTGAACACATTTTGTGAGCAGTGTCCTGAGAAGCCATACTTATGTAAAGACTGTTTTCGTGAAGTTCACAAATAACATGTTTTATAACAAAGTGTCATGTAATTATTATCAATATTGCAAATTTTTACAATTTTATTTTATTTCACAACTAAATATTTTACAAGGAAATGTACTTTATTGAAAACAATGATAGTTAGGTTTAATATGTCTGATTTTATGTAAAAATTAAACCAAACATTTGTAAATCATTGGCTGTACCTTTATTCAATCCTTGAACAATCACTCCATCACGTAAAATGTGTTTCTAACAAGAATTTAATTCATTTTGTAAGTATCAAAATGATCGATATTACGTAATAAATACTGCCGGCCATTTCTGGCCGACACAATACCATGACAACAAGTCAATATTTGAGTATTAATTTCCCGCGCTAAAGTAAGTTAGACAACAACGGGAGTCGTTTTGTAGGTAAATAGCGATATTCAAGATCGCTAGAAGTTCAACAAATTGACTGTAGACCGCCAGCACATAGTAAAAAAACATAACCTAACATAACCCTGCTTTTTGATGTTGCCGGTCAGATATGGCCGACAGAAAGTCTTACCATTATATACGGTGCCGGCCAGATCTGACCTACATGGCATTTGAGAGAAGTTTCAAAAATACCTTTGGCAGCTAACGTGTTAATAACATATGTTTGCTGTAATGTATTTCTTACGGGTATTTCCGTAACTTTTAGAGACCAGTGGGCGGAATCCTGAATCGGAACGGGATAAAAAGTATCCTATGTGTTTCTCCCAGTTCTTATGCTGACCTCCCCTACCAATTATTCAGCCAAATCGGTTCAGCCATAATTTTTTTTTTTATTTGGATCAGCCGTTCTTTGACTTATTAAATAAGTGTAACTAACACGTCTTTCTTTTTATATATAGTATATAGATAATATACGAGTCGGTGGGAGACTATGTTGCGTGCAACTGCGCGTCTGCAAGCCGTGGTAAAATAAATTTCGATATTGGCTTCCGGGAAGTTGGCTGGAATAGAACCGAGGTGTGCGTGTACAAACCGAGGCCGGTATATGAAGGGTTCTACTGTATGTAACTTTCCTTGTTTTCATAATGAATTAAAAAAAAAAAATCCTGTAGTGAGTCCATACTTTTTCAAGAATCTGTAATTTCCAAAGGTGGCATTAATATTTCCATTTGATAACACAAAAAATACATCATAAAAGTAGATAAAAAGTACAAATGGATAGGCACCCTCTGGAGCTAATAGCTGAGTTGGAAGGTTGCCATCACCTTAACCTAATTAAAGGCAGATGGGCCTGGCAGCTCCTCTTTCAGAGTACCAACAGTAATAACGCAATTAGAATAATGAATAAACCATAACCAAAATTTAAAACAAAGCACACAGAATTAAGTTGTAGTTTCCATAAATTCAAATGCAATACATTAACATTAACCAAAGAGAGCATTAAATTTTAAACCCCCAACAATGATATAAAAATTAATTAACATAAAATGACTACATAAAATTTCACATACATAATGATATATACTTGTATATATATATATATATATCAGGGCCGCCCACGGGGGGGAGCAATGGCCAGCAAGTCACGCCATTGAAACAAAATTGGGGGGGAATGAAAATTTTGGGGGGGAACTTTAAAAAGCGGGTTTCGGATACGTTAATTTACAAAGTTAAAAAAAATGTACAAGTTTTGCAGTAGTTTTAAAACAAATTAAAGCCGTGAAGAGGCAAAAAAAAAATTAAATAAATAAAAGCAAAATTAAACTTTGCAATTCAAACGAGGCGAATGGCAGTAGTTCTATTTTTAGAACCAAAAAAAAACAGCAGACCCCGTCCCCCCCGCCTTGCCAAGGGTCTTTGTCCCAAGGGGAAGTCCAACGCACCTCATCCCTTTCCGCGCCGCCCAGTAGCTTCAATCAGTACACGCATTGTCTTCAAGTGTAGTGGTGGTAGTGTGTAAAACATAGTCGCCCTCAACACGAACACAATAATTAGTGTCTTTTACGAACGAAGTGAACCACTTGAATGTCGTGAGTGCGTTTCTGTTTCGTTTTGTTATATCGATGTTTTAGTAATTAAGTAGCTACTGGTATTTTTTTCTGTGCTAACTATAACTTTTTTGTTTTATAGAATTAAAATAATGCCTCTTAAATTAAAGAAAGTCATTCAATATAATAGAGTGGTTTGGAACTAATGTGCAATACGGTGCAACCGCCATGACAAGTGGCTAGAACACTTGTAAGAAGAAACACCTCTATAAGGTTCAAAAAACAATTATTGATATAAAATATTAAATAACAGAGGAGAAAGAAGGTGATGGGACCTTGGATACCCTACATGGGACCGTGGAGAACGTTCTACTTTAACTATGGACGACGAACCTCAACCATCAACTTCTGCGCAATCATCGGCTATTGAAAGGTACCGCAATATTACAGTAACAAAATGTCCATATCTTTAGTTTGTTCAATTTTATAAGCAGGGAGTAAACCACCCCCCCCCCCCCCCACCCCCCCCCCCCCCCACCCCCCCCCCCCCCCACCCCCCCCCCCCCCCACCCCCCCCCCCCCCCACCCCCCCCCCCCCCCACATTATTTTTCTCTCGATCGGTTATTGTATGAGGAAATGATAAATTAAGTATGACAATGTGATTGATGTTATTAGTTATTATTAGTTTGGTGTATGGTTTTGTATTTTTATTTCTATGAGAAAGTCAAGTTACTAATAGGTAAGAGAGGCTCAAATTTTATATACAATTTTCCTTTCATGTAAAATTCAGTATCGGTATTTTTCGGATTATAAATTCAGAATATAACTAACTATTTATTACTAATCAATTAAATATTTTCTAAATTACATGTTTGCAATATTTTTTTCTGAGTAAAACATTGAAAAAATAAATTCAATTATTTTAGTATTGTTATATTTGCATTGTCTGTTATTGGTGTTAAATTGTTAGCAACTTATACAAGCATACGCTTGTTTATTATATATGCATCATAGGCCTAGGTGTAAAAAATTAAGATTAATAATATATAGTTAAATACATTTAGTACTATTTAATTTATGTACACAGATGTCTTTATTTGGTCTGTCTTTCCACTATTTAATATCTTTATTATTTAACCAGAAACTATTTTATGATAAAACTGAATGTTCAGAATTCACAAACTTCTAAATTTGTCTGTGTAAGACTGCAATCTTTAAATGTGAAAGACTTTAAAATGTAATAATTATGCAATCTTTTTAAAAAAGCAATAATTATGCAATCTTTTTAATCGTCTGCTGAAATTGGCCGTTTTAATGTAATTACATTGTAATAATATGGATTTATATAAATGCATCTTACTGAAGTAAAAATAAGTAACATATTATATGCAATATTTAAGTGCTAATTAAACTTCTTTGTATGCCAGGGTACGTATAGGCATTTATAAAGTATACTTTTATTACTTTTAAAATATTTAAACCGGCCGGGCGGGTGATTGGGCTTGAACGGCATAAATGGCTGAGAATTATGACAACTCTTTGTTTTTCCACAATGGTTGTTTAAAACTGGAATCATATTTTGAATACAAAGATTTTTATAAGTGGTAATTCTGTTGATAAACTTAAAATATTCCATTGCAATATCAGAAGTATTTCAAAAAACTTTGACGAACTTTTGATTTATTTAAATGATCTTCCGTTGACAGGTTTGACTTTGTACTTACTGATAAGCAGCGTAACAAGGCTGATGGTGTAGTTGTTTACTACAATAACCGGTTGTCAGTTACTGCATCACAGATTTCTATAGATGACACGTACGGCATAAAACTCTACTTTAATTTTTGTCATAACACTTTTTGTCTCGTGGCTCTCTACCGTACGTTTGACTGCGACATTCAACTTTTTTTTGGATTCTTTATAACATTATCTTGACAGTTTAAATAAGGACAAAATAATTATCTTAGCTGGAGATTTCAACTTTGACTTGCTTGAAACAAACTCCCCTTATACTGAGAGATACTTGAATTGTATAGTAGGTGCTGGTCTCATTCATTGTATAGATAAACCAACAAGGGTAACAAAAACTAGAAAGTCATGCCTGGATCACTTTATTATATGATATAACGACATGAACAATGTACAGGCAGCTGTGTTACAGACTGAGATTACTGATCACTTTTAGCACTGGTCTTACCATTACTTTTCCCGTTACAGCACCATCGGTCAATTTCAACTCGAGTCTACGCACAAGCCATTAAGGCCCATGTAGGCTCTTTTCCCATTATTTGAATTTATCCAGAAATTATGTAGCAAATTTAATGCTGTTTTTACTAGGTATGTGTGTATGGATGTGGATATGTATGTAAATATATGTGTATATATATATGTATATTTCATCTCTTTATTCATTATATTGATTTATTTATGTGACATAAGTCTTTTTTATATTATTTTAACGTTAATTATTTAATGTTAATTATTTTGAATTGTATTACTAGAATACTTTTGTATGTTTAATATGAATTAGATAATATACAAATGCTACATTTGTTATCATTTCAATGTAAAGATTTATTTTGTATTGTATTTTTTTTTTTTTTTTTTTTGTGGAAATAAACGTGATTTGATTTGATGGTTTTAATTAAATAAATAAATAATAATGATAATTATTTATTAATATTAATTTATTTATTAATTCTAAAGTTTCTTTAAATGTGGGAGATATATGGGAAATAAGCGTTTTCCAACATAATCCAGATGTATGCCTGCAATTAAGTGAAGGTTGCAAGTTTTCACTTCCTCTTGTGTGATTTTTTTATTTTTCAAATTTTAAAATCATGCTTCTGTCTGATAAAGGAAACAGAAAGAAGAATATTATCTTCAGTCTTCGATTTTAAACTTGTTTACAGTTTAATAAGTTGTTTTTAACTTGCATGCTTCAAGAAGACAATTCTTCAAAACTCAATTTGATGACTGCAGAATATTTTTATTTTTCCTCTGACTCAAAATAAAGCTTCAAAGGTTTAAAAATGTGTAAAAGTCACTCAATAATATTACAAATAACCATAGAGTTTGACTGTAGCCTAAAAATTTTGTTAGCCCTTGTATTTTCACAGAATCTATGAAGATTCAACACTGTGTACCGTAGAAGCTGTACATTTTTTAACACTTTCATGATGCTGTGTACCCAATCAGATACATATCGGGTTTTCTTAAAGTGTATTGTGCAACCGAAGGGGTACACATTGCTATGCATTTCTCTATTGCGCTTTTATTGTTTGCGCGTCTTGGTGGTTTGTTAAATTTGATCCCATGCTCAAAAAATACCTCAGACTATCATTTATCCCGTTGGGTGCATGATTGCTTAATTTTTAAGGTAAATTAATTTTCTTAGGTACCTCCTTGGGAAAAATTGAAAAAACATAATGAAATAATTATTTTTGTGCAAAATAGGAAAGCCTACATACCTTTCTTGTTATACTTAGACATTTGATGTAAAAAAGCTGTTATGAACGTGTAAAACTATAGTCTCAGCATCTAGTGGGAGAACATCAGAAGCTGTTTGAATTGTATTGTGTAGGCTGTGGAAGCGATCTTATCGCGTAATTTAATAAATATAAATTATTTCAAATATACTAGTTATTATTGTTCCATAATTAAATATTTACTCATATTTTGAGGTTTAACAAACGTTCAGAATATGTTAATCTCACCAGTTCAACTCAATAAGGCCGAGATGAGTAATTTTTGTGAGCCAACCAATATAGCGCTTTTCCCTCCCCACCACCAAACACACACACACACAAACAGACAGAATACTATTGTGTATCACAGCTCCCACACACTAACTCGACACTATGACAGTCTTATATCTGACTCTGGCAGTGGTAGTCGCTTGTAAGTTATGTTCTTATTAGATTGTTTAGTATTATTGTTCCTTTCAAAGTGATTTTAAGTCAACAATTTAACTCATTAATCTTTTTACAAAAATATTTGAACTTTTACTGTAAATACATGATCTGTGAACATTTTGTGTGAGAATTTAATAGTAATTGCATTGGCAATGAGTTGAACAATAAAATGTTGGCACAAAAATGAATAGAAAATCAGTAAAACTTAAAATTGATTGTGAAAACAGAAGTTACAAGGAAAGTCTGGAAAGTGATTACTTGATTCTTAATAATAATGGAAAACTGTAGTGTTTGGTGTGTATGCAAGTTGTTTCAGTGCTAAGGCATATAATGTGAGAAGACTACTCAACAATGTATGAAAATAAGTATGCTACATCATATAAAGATGAAAGTCAGAGTACTTTCGTTGCAGATTTGGAGAAGAAACAGCAAATTGGTATGTTTAGTAAACTATTAGATTCCCAAACTCATTGTTTGTTTGTATCCTATGTTGTATCTCTTGAGCTGGCCAGGACAGAGAAACTTTTTACTGATAGCAGTTTAATTCATAAGTGTTCTATTCAAAATGGCAACCGATTTAGAGGATTCAAAATATCTGAGAAATTTGAGTCATTGGCACTTTTGTATCAAACCCTACAATGAAGGAATGTTTAGAAATGGGTGAGCAAGTAGAAACAGCTTTGCTTGGCCAGGTTAAAAAAAGCTCATATTTGTCACTTTGTTAGGATGAAAGTATGGCAGGAGGCTTACTTACTGGAGACTTTGTTTACAGCTAGGGTACCAGCAATGGCAGGCCACAAGTCTGGATTATTAAGATTGCAGGAAGAATGGAGTAAATTGTATGGCAATCCACTGTATTATTCACCAGGAAGCTTTATGTGAAAAATTCATCAAGCAGGAATGTTTCTAAACTTGTAATTAAAAATATAAATATGAGGTGGAATTCGAACATTTTTACACAGACAACTTAAGCAATTTTTACCAGAAACAGGGGCTTAGTATGGAGACTTCCTATTATACAACCATGTAAGGTGGTCGAGTGCAGGAAAGTGCATGAAAAGATTCCTTGCAATAAAAAAAAGATATCCCTGCATTCCTTAATAAATATGTGCCATCTGACACCACTGTACTTGGAAAGAAGTTTGAATATCCAGAATCTTTTGTTCAATTAGTTTTTCTAACTGGCTTGACCGAACGTCTGAACATTTTGTACTGAAGTCTTCAAGAAAAAATCAAACAATATCAAATTTGCTAAGTATCATCATCAATGGGTTTCGCAGTAAGCTAAAATTGTTCAAACTAACATTGGAAAACAAGAACATGATACACTTTCCTATCTGTTTTCAATTCGAATTCAAAAATAAATTTGTCAAACTGCAGTTCTCAAATCCAAAAAGTAATTGATGAGTTCAATACAAGATTCAACGAAAATGAAAATCCCAAAAGTAGTCTTCTGCTTTATAATAATCCTCTTCGAGCTACAATTTGAAGACCAACCATTTGAACTACAACTTGAATTATGTGCTATGTAAACTGACATCTTTCTAATGACAAGGCAAGAAAGAGCTCATGATGTTTTTTAAAATACTTCCCCAAGAGAGATTTATAAATTGAGATATTATGGACTAAAAATGACATCAATGCTTGGAAGTACCTATTTATGTGAAAGTGTATTCTCATCCACGAAGTTTATAAAAAACAAAAAAAGCAAGCTTTCTGATGTGTTTTCTCTTCATCTCATGATGTTGGCTACAACACAACTAGAGGTTATTAGTTCCTTGTTGGATTCAGCTGATCACACACAATATTCACACTGATAAATAATGTATTTTTTATTCTCATTGACATATAACTATATATTGCAAAAATATTTTATCTGGGTATTTTACTTTATTGTATAAAATGAACACTTTGATCAATAAACATTATACACTACTTTTAGTTTTATTTATAACTTGACATAATCTCTTATTGCTGTTTTAAATTTAAAGTATTACTGTTTGGCACAATCAAGTTCTAGGTTTCATTTTCGGACCTCGATCCTCTGTAAGTTGGTCACCCTTGGTTAGATAAACCGTCTATTGAAATAAAAGATTAACGTGTTTGAGCACTCACATGAAGTGAGTTTTTCACCAGTATTGTGGGGGCCCCCAAACCCGCATTGATGGCCAAGGGCACTTCCAATCTGTAATTTCCTCACCACAAATCACATGCCAGATCGTCCAACATGATCTTATGTTGGAAAGGTCAACTTTATCTGTATATAATATGTACGTATGTATTTACCTATAGAATAATAATGAATGTAGATAGAGACAGAGTGGCTTCCAGGCAATACCAAAGTACCGGCTATCTTCATACATAAAAATCAGACTCAGTCCAACTTCTTGATAAAAGCTCTCTTCCACATTATATAAAGGACTTCTGAATAGAATCATTGTTAAACAAGACTAGAAGTCATTATTATCTAATTTGTATAATAATACATATTAAATATTCTGAATTCTATAAATATTTTCTTAAAATTGACCAATCTATGAGATCCAATTGAACATTAAATGTAACTTTTCTATTCTTCATATTGTGCTCTATTATTGAAGTAAAATTTAGGATTAGATGCAATCTTAGGGAAATAAAAGATATATTCCTATACGTCTTGAAATCAAGAGAGTGAGAGATGCTTGCCATGGGCTGTGAGGGAACGAAACTCATTTTAAGATAAAGTTGCACTTGGGAAGCCTGAAGGAAAATCTCTAAGAAACTGGAAAGGTAGATGGTGGGTTAAATTTGTCTGTTGGTTGACATAAATCAGATGTGAGCAAGCCCAGATTAACATGGAGGATGGTTGGTGGTGTGGCTATCCCATAATAGTAAGTAAGGGAAGTAACCATTTTAATAAGAAAATAAATGTATGATGAGCTATGTTATAAATTATTTAAATACATATTAACGTGTTTATGTTATTTGGCTTATAAACACAAGACTGATTGTCTTTTTCAGGAAAAATGCCTGAAAATGATTGTCAGCTTTCTCTCTTGAAAATTAAGCCAGGATTCAAAATAATGATGATGGGATCACTGGAAGAAGATATTGCAGATGCCAGCACTCCCCCAGAAGATCTCCCAGAAGTTTTTGATGACTTCGATATTGAAGACGAGGAAGAGGTTGCAATAGAGAGCAAAGACGTATATTTGGCCAAAGTTGACAAAAGAATTCGAGAATATGATGTAAGCTTTCTTACATTTGGTTATTTGTTCCAAACAAGTGTTGAAATAAAATGTGTAATGTAACATTCTGAATTATCTCTTTAAAAAAATAATCGATAGCAAAAATGTATATCAATATTTTGATCATTACTGGAAAAATTAATTTCCAACTCTTTGTACCTTCCCAAACTATCTTTTTTAGCATCTTATCCAGTGCTGCCCTCTTCTATCCACACCTTCTATTCGCCACCCAAAGTGGCACAGTTGAAGACCCTCTGTATCCCTAACTTCAACTTTTACTAAAGTTATTTTTCATTTATTCCAACAACTGGTATTCAGTCTCCTTTCATGTATCTTCTTTGGCAAGCTATGTTCGCCCATTCTCTTCACATATATCCAAACCACCACAATTGTTCCCTGTCAACCCTTTCTAACATTATTTCTTCCCAAACACAGTAAAGGTTTTTCATTATTTTGGCTGTACATCTGCTTTTCAATAAAAAATTTACATTTAATAAATTCAAAATGTACTAAAAATATTGTTGTCACTTTTTCAGTACCACGGAAATATCTGAAGTGATTTAATACACTTTATAAATATTATAACTTATTACAAATGATCAGAAATAGAATAATAAACAACAATATTGTACAGTAAAGTTCTGTGTAGGAATGTGTATATTTGTTGCTTGAGAAAACAAACAACCTGCAGCCAGTAAAGTTATTTTAAGAGTATATCTGTTGGGAGGAATCATCCAGGGTCATTGTCACTTAGGAGGAAAGTGTAATGGAAAAGAGGAAACTAAAGTTCAAAAGCAAATAAGCCATTATTTAGCATAAGGTCATGTTGACAGACTTATTCAATATTTTGAGGAACAAGATGATGCAAAGATTAATTTGAACTTGCAGTTTAAATCATTGTTACGATTATAAATATTTAACCAATTAATTTCCCTGAGACAACAGCTCAATAGACAGTAGTCAGCTGTTCCATTAATCCTACTTATATTTTTAGCTCTATGGAAAGTGTTGTTTCTACATGCTGATCTTGTGGATAAGGTCAATATTACAGTGCCATTGTCCGACACACCACTTGTATAAAAAACTTCAGCAGACCATCTGTCTGGTTGTACTGAAGTTAAATCATTATCAATACAAGAGCTACGTTCAATATTGAACATATTAGGTCTAGATAGTAATCTTAACCTGTCAATTTGTTATATATAACCCTAGGTATTTTTCTGTATATCACATTATATGTATGGAATATGTTCTGTCTAGCACATTTTACATATCATTGACTTTGCTTTGCTTCTCACTACACTTCCTTCTACTTAAATGAATGAACTCTTCTATGTATATTAATTTATTAGTTATTCACTCATTTATGTACTTATCAATCTTCCATTGTTCTGTAAATGCTGCCTTAATACTTTAATTGTCAACCTACAAACATGCTGCTACGCGAAACATGAGACTTTTCTCGGTTTAAAAATGGTGACATGTCCATTGATGACAAGCCTCAATCCGTACGTCTATAACTACCTGAACAGTTGAATATGTTCCGAAAATTGAAGAAATTGTGTTTTCTGATCATCGACAGATCATTGATCAAATGTCAGAGATTAGTGTGTTATCTGGAGCTTGTAGGAGTGAGAAGGGTCTCACCAAATTCATGCCTTGTGTTCTGATTGACAATCAAAAAGAGGTCAAGTTGAAACATGTTTTACATTTTAGTTAAACAATTTAATTACAAATCCAACAATAGCAAATTTAAGAAAATTGGTTGATAATAAATAAGGGAGGTAATGGGGCTTTTAAAAAACCAAGAACTACTAAACAATACCCACTGTTGAAGATGGAGCTTGTATTGGCTACTATTAACTTAATCACTACATTTAGAACACACCAACAAATAATTAAAACTTTTATTTTTGTGAGGCCCTTTGATAGCAAGGCTATCTTCGTCAGATACATCAGAAAAGTAAATACAAAAAGTAAATTTGTTTTTAATAATAGTTAGACATATGATTTTAATATTAATTTGTCCTGTGTGGCATAGTGTGTAAAATAAAATAAAATCATTACTGGAATTATACTATATAAATTTTGAATGTTATTTTTGTAATCTTCATGAAAGTAATATTAAATTTTGTATTGGTCTATCTTCTTGATCTTCTGTATTTGCTTGATTTATGTAATAGGATTCCCATGCATTTAAATATCTAGGTGTGTTAACGTGTTTTAATAGTTTTAGGTTTACTTTTGATATAGTGGTGTCCAGTATTAATGTAGTGGTGTGCAACGGCTGATTTTTCTTTTCTGTTTAATTTAATGTGGGAGCAATGTTCTTTATATCTTGTATGAATTTTTCTTTTAGTCTGTCCAATGTATTTTTTGTACAATAATTTCTTCATCATCTTTTGGATTTTTCAATTTATTCTTCAAGTTACTTGTTGTTTTATAAGAGACGTTTTTGTTTGTATGTTTTTTGAATGGTTTATTTGCATATTTTGTTAAATTTGTCCATGTAGTGCTAATCCAATTTGTCTTTAATAGATAAAAGTGATGTCTGACTTTTTGTCATGTTTCTTTTTAGCTTTTTTAAACATATATTCAACAAAATCCGTTTTATATCAATTAAAAACAGCAACATTTTTTATATACTGAAATACTCACTGTGAATTTTTGACGGCACTGTTTGTGAGCCACAACAATCAGCTTTTTTAATATTAGCTGCTCTAATCAGCTGATTGTAACACTACATTGCACAAGCCAGGAGCAACAAATAGCTCATACCTCTCAACTGTGTCATGTTTGTTGCTCCTGGCTTGTGTAAGCTTACCTATAAGTGGTCGTGCTCGCTTATCTTGTGCATTTTTTATAACTATAGTGATTTTTTTCTATTTGGCTTTAAAAATTTTCAACAAGAGCCATTTTGTTAATATGAAAGCAAATCACACCGTTATTTCAAAAAAAGTGTATCTTATATATTACCTTGGTGCGAAGTTTGGTATTTGTTCTAAAGATATTAATATTTTATAACAAATACAAAATGGCGGCTTGTAGCTAAACAAAATATTTTTGACCTAGATGTTTATACAAAAAAATGTTTGAAATTATGTTTACTATCACCCACAGAAGTTTGTAACACCCTTTTGTGAACACTCTGTATATATGTAATCAAAATTTGTTGCAGGTAAAGTTGTTAAACGAACCAAGGCCTGGTAAAAAACTACTTGTTCTTGATATTGATTACACACTGTTCGACCACCGCTCTGTGGCAGAGACTGGCTATGAACTGATGCGACCATACTTACATGAGTTTCTTACTTCTGCATATAAAGTAAGTATACAAGTCAGATGTATACTGAAGCAACGGAAACTGAGAAAGAGGACGATTAAAATTGAAGCAATTCTAAAGAAGTTATACAAAAACTATATACAACATTAGCATACTTAAACATGAGATGGATTTAATATATTCTACAAGGAGCAGGACCAACTTATAGGGATCTTGCTTGTGGCTATTTATTAGTTAATGGTAGATAAATTGTTACTGTCAATAACTATATGTGGTTTTGGTTTAGTGATGTTAATTGACAGATTTTAACCTGTTGACATCTGTCCCCAAAAAGAAAGTCAAACAATTAAATCTGGCATCTGCCTTTATCTTCCATATGAGGGAGCATGGCATTTGTTGTAACCTACAAATGAGAACTAATAATCTTACTCTACTTTGACGTCTAGCAGAGGTTTTTTTGTAACTTTTCCAGTTATCCTGATATTTCTAGTGTACAAGTCTAATTCAACATGGTGGTGGTAATATCTCTAGTGGCAGTGTATCTATACAACATATATGAGCCTTACACACTACCCCCCAGTGGTCTATGACTGGTCAATTATCAACTCGGGTGAGGTTCTTGTAATACACAACATATGTTATTAAAAACCTTCATTAACCCTTCACACCCCACTAATAAATCCATTAACTTTCCTATAACGCCAAGACAAGTAAAAAAATTTTTCTTTTAGTTCAAAGCTTATTTTGATTATAACTAAATTATAAAAGCAAAAAGTATAAAACAGCATTTTACTTAAAATTAGCGTATTTATTGATAAAAAATAAACTATTTACAAAACTGTTTATTTCAAATAAATTTCAATTTCATAGTAAAATGTAATCAAATGAAAAGTTTAATTACATTTTACTATAAACGAGATAAATATTTCAAACTAATCACAACACTAGGATGCAATGAACAATAATAACGAGATACGTAGTAGACTCCTGACTACTGAGAAAGCAGTAATACACGCCACGGATTTGTTTGGTTATGGCTCTGTAGGAGACGCAGAACTGACAAGCAGGTGGTCGAGTTAGACAAGGGCGCTCCCATCCCCCTTCCGCAGAGTGAAGGTTGTTTATAATTACTTCCTTAGCAACCACGTGCACCAGGCATTTCGAAGGCCTTTTGTGAACTTAAAAACTCTCCAATAGATATAATCTATAACATCGGATATAACTGTCAAAGTCTACCATTCTAATATATTCGTCTACGGCATGGAAAGGGTTAAAAATTATATGTTCAGTCCCGGTAACAGCATGGTGTTTTTATGAGGTAGCTATACCGGTAATATCGACAATACCACCGGCATTACATACATGCATTTATTGATGTGGTGGAATATTTTTCACTATTGAGTATTATAATTTACTCTTTGCTATAAACATGTACATGCTACATGACATTACAATTCAAAGAATACCTACCAAACAGGTGCTTGTTTTATTGTTTTTAGCTTGATTTTAAACTGCTATAAACCAGTTAACTCGAATTTCCACTAGTTTTTCGAATGTTTCATTTATATTCTGTGCTTTATCATTGTCATCATAAGACCCATAAGACCAATGTAATAAGGATGACTATCTGGACAGATAGAAATCGGGACTTCAATTGAATGATATTTACCAATGTAGAGGTTGTTTCACACCAGATTTCCCTCTAGATTTCACCCTCTAGAGTGAGACCCCCTACGCACAATCATTTGGCAGTTATTGTGCATAAAGTCAGACAGAAATTAGATTTCTTAAATCATATCTGCTTATATAGTGTGCTAAAAACCAACAAACCAGAAGTAAGGCAATATGGTATCACAGCTGTCCTGACTGATATTACAGTATGTGTTCTTTGAGGACTAAAGTATACTCTCTATTGAAGTGATAGTGAAAACAGTATCAAGAGGAAATGAATGCATATTCATTATTGCGCCCAGCTAGTTTTCAGTAGACTCTGACAGTAGTGTACTTTCTCCATTCAAAGAAATACAAGAATTTAGTGTGTGTATTTATAAATCAAATTTTCCAAAGAAGTTTTAGAATAACTGCCTAGTTAATATTATAATTATCAATGAATTATGGGTACAATAATAAATACTTACTAATGTTTGTTATTTACTTTTACAGGATTATGACATTGCAATTTGGTCAGCTACAAGCATGAAATGGATAGAGAGAAAAATGGAACTACTAGGAGTCTCAAATAATAATGCTTACAAAATAATTTTCTACCTAGACTACTTAGCGATGATTTCAGTTCATACACCAAAATATGGAGTAGTTCAGGTAATTGGTCTGTGAGTAATGAGAAACACTCTTAGAAGAGATATATACATTTTTCCATACAGCATAGTTATAATTATGTGGATCATTTAAAACACTTATTTGATTTGATACAGAAACAATACATGAGAGGATCTATTTTATCAATTCAAATTTACAAAGTATGAAAGCAAGAAGACTTCAGATTACAATTATTGAGGATTCCAAAAATGTGGGGGGCCAAAGTTTATTTAAATTTGGTAATTACATTTATAAGTTTAACAAGAGAAATGGGATCTTGGGGGATGGTTGATTGTATTGGCATGGGACAGTTATTGAATGAGAGCAAAGTTCGATCACTAGCACGCACATATGATTTATATCCAATTATTGAACATCAGTGTATAAATGTAATAATAAAATATTCTAAAAATTTAAATCATAATAGGATCAACATTCTTGTAGATAAAAATTGAATTTAAAATATTCTACTGAGTTTCTGAATTAAAAATTGTGTTAATTATTGGAAAGTCTTTCTCAGTAAGTTTTCTGCCACAGGGATGTCTTGAAGAAAAAAGGAAATCTTAAAACTGATGCATTTCAAATTAAAATTTTAGCCTGACTACCCAAATGTAACACACTGTTAGATGGGAAACTTTCACGGGATAATACGTATAAAAAGTTGCCAAAACAATTTCCAGGGTTGCTGAGCTGGAACTCAGGAGGGGAGTTGTTGGTCTGTAGTAAGTTGTAGGAAACAGTAGCAATTGTCTCAACGATTTAATGAGAAGTAGGCACTGGCTGATGTATCACTTGTTGCTTCTGGACTCTCAGCATAATAGGCTACTGTAATTGGTTGCAGGAAAGGGAAATCGTTTTGAATGTAGTAATATTAATTTAATAAGAACATAAATGTTTTTCCAGAGTAGATGAAATGAAATGTATATAAATGATGAAATATTAAAAGGCTAATTAGAATTATTAACTTGATTAAATTATTTGACTAAAATATTGTTAGTATATGCAATGAGGGTGTGTGTGTACACACACGCATGCGTGTGTAGAAAAGTAACTAGATCAAAATAAATTTATAATAAATATTTGAGGATGGTAATTATTATAACTAATTAAGATAAGAAATTAATCAGACATTGCAGTAAGATGTAATTTGTAATGAAAATATACCTATATTACACCCTGGTCTTATGTCTAGTTTCTTTATAAACAATGAAATTCTTCTGCTGATATATTTAGAACATCTATTCAATTCATTATAATAAAAGTATGCTATCTTTGTTCAGGTGAAGCCACTTGGGGTGATATGGGGCAAGTTCCCACAATACACGCCTGCTAACACCATTATGTTTTGATGACATACGGCGCAACTTCCTGATGAATCCCAATAATGGCCTCCGTATCCGTGCATTCCGCCAAGCCCACATCAATCGCACAAGTGATAAGGAACTTCTAAAGCTCGCAAAGTACTTGAAAGAGATCGCACATCTTGAAGACTTATGTTCAGTCAACCATAGGAACTGGGAAAAGTTGGTTACTAAGAAGCGCAAAGAGAAAAAGAAGAAGAAGAAACGTTCAGGAAATGAGTTTGTGCTTCCGGATTCAACAACGGGGTCTGGTCTCGAAGGTAGCAGCTCAATGGACTTTGATAGTGAGAATGTGGATAGTTCAGAAGGAAGTGGAATGACAGACAACAGTGGTAGTGACAGTGGATCTCTTGATGGTGCTAATCCATAGTGTTATACCCTAGGGAGCTTTAAAAATCTATTTATTGATCATATTATCTTTAAAAAAAATATTTTTTGTACAAGATTAATGTTATTTTATAAAATATGAAATTTCTGTTATGTAATGGTTATTTATGATCTACTAATGTTTCCTGGGTCTAACCCTATTTTGGGGATGGTGGAAGATGGATTGTCACTGTTAGTATGTTATTCCTTGTCAACTGGACGGTGTAGTTGAGTGTTTGTAAGTTAGACAGCATGGTTAGCCCATTTTTGCATGGAGGCTGAACAAATTTTTAGATTGAACTAGAAGATATATAAAAAGGACTTGCCTTCAGCTCACTGGGGCATAGGTCCTTTAGTTCCCAGAGATGAGTCTTAGCAAATTTTGGGGTAAGAGGTTAGTTGAATATGATACGATTAGTTAAATTCATAGATGAGATTTGCTAGGGAGTTAAAAGAATACCGTAATTACTTATCTATCTGCATTTAATCCTTTAATTGGCAAGTTTTCAACGGTGCTGTTTACGCTACTGTTGGGTTTATTTGTTCAGCACGGAGGTGCTCTACAGTCAGCACAAATGTAGCGTGTTCCTCGCCCTACATGATCAACTTCAATGTTTCTTCATTTACCAAACTACCACCAGAATCTCCTGGTTCGTCACGTCATGATGTGGTTGTTAAATTGAGTCCATATCACAATCAGTATCATTCTCAGAAACGTTACACTTATTTAATAACTAAATCACAACAATGCATCTGGCAAAATCAGAAATTGATAAAAGGCCCTTACTACTATTTCAATTAATTCCTGCCATGTCAACTGAACCACAATACAAATATTGTTTTCTGACAATTCTTAAGTCAGATTTTAGCTGTGATCTCTAGTTTGCTGAGTAACAAGCTTGGGAGAAGAATGGACTGGTCTACCATCCTGAATTGTTAAGAGAAGTTTAAAATTAAAAACTTACCATTATTCAAATGTTTTCTGGCAACCACATAGTATAATCTAAATTGGTACCAAAATTCATGTTTTTAAAATATCAAGAAGTGGATTAGTCTATTAGAAGACGGTACCACAGGGGGTAGAACAAGGATGTTTAAGCTTTTACTAGAGGAATAAATCTCAACGCGGGTAGTATTTGATTTGTTTATAACATGTACGCTACCGAGGGACACAGTAGTGATGTGTGGTGACACACATTATCAGACGATGAGAGGCTTAGTAGCCAAAGTGCTAACATTGTACACTATATCCAGAGTAGTATTGGTATATAACACATTTGCTACCGAGGAGCCCAGAGGTTTGTGATGACACTCACATTATCAGACGATGAGAGGCTTAGTAGCCAAAGTGCTAACATTGTATACTATATCCAGAGTAGTATTGGTATATAACACATTTGCTACCGAGGAGCCCAGAGGTTTGTGATGACACTCACATTATTAGACATTGAGCTGCATGATAGTCAAATTGTTGATACACTGAAATAATAGATTTCAATTAGTAAATAAGAACAAAATGGTTAAAGGGAAATTAGTTTATTCAATAACAGTGCATCACAGTAATGTAAATGATGCCGAAGAATTATTATTTCCTCCCATATTGTTGGAAATTGGCTTAAACGTCACATTAAATACAGCTTATAATGGCCATGTCCTCTATTTTTTAGATTGAACTGAGTGCATTTTTCTATGGCTGCTGGAAAATAGTCTGTAATCATATCTAAAGTCTGAGATGGCTCATACACTCCTTCCACATTGGTCTTCAAGCCATTTGTATGCTCTGGAATTAGTAAATGGATGAACGAAAGTGTCAAGTGACAACAGGGGGACAAAAGAGAGAGGAGTACGGAGCTGTTAGGTGATTCTCACACGATTGCCAACCTTAGCAACAGTAGAGGTCATGTAGGTCACAGCGGTCCAATTAGGCCAGCGTCTTTATTTTCCAGAAAATTACAAACGAATGAAAAATGTGCCAGTCCATAACAACTTCACCTTCCCCTTAATTGGAACACAATGTTTAAAAATAATTGAAATACCAATATAAAGTTATATTAGCAACAATGAAGTCACAAGTAAAGTTGGAAATACGGAACATCTAGGGGACATAATGCATGGTAACAGTTAACGTGTTGACAGACAGACAAGAAAGTGAGTTAATTCAAACTTTTGAACTACCATGCAAGAGATACATGCTAATCATAGTCAATAATACAGGAAAAACCATTTTCCGTTTATCTTATAACGAAAATCACATTGCAGGTTAAAATAAAATGCCCAAGCTTTTTTTTAAATCAACCAACCCTATAAAGTAACCAAACTTAATACGTTACTGGAATATGTCTTCTGATTAACCTCATAATATACTATGTTCAATAATTTTTCTGTTTCATGTGTTTTTTCTCAACATGGTTACGCACAAGAACAATATAAGACAGAACTGAATTGAGTCTCTCAATGAACTTCAATAACAATGTAGAATTTCACCATACATTTTAGCCTTCTACATCTATTTGATTGACAGTTACGTGTACAAACAGAAATCAGATTTAGTCCATCAGGACTGGTGGGAGAGGCTTCGCTGAACACTCAGCAGAACACCATTCCCATTGTATCAAATTATCAATAAAATAATTATTAATAATTTTGTGTTATTTCAAAAATAAACCTGACAGAGAAGTTTCAAAGCATGGCCTAAACCTGGGTCACAAAAAATTGAATTATAAACCAGACAGTATTAAAAAAAGGATTAACTTCAATATTTCATTATAATACTTACAAATAAGATAATAGAAGTAATAATATTTTACAAATTATTATTCTACATTTCACCCATTCAAAAACATTCCAAATATAATATGGCAACAAATGTATTTCAAGTTAGTTCTTGAAAAATCTAAATGATGCTTAAGAATTTTTCAAATGGATTAACCGTTCACAAAAATTTGTAATTGTTTCTAAAAACCTTGTTTGTTTGTACCTAATGCTGAAGGAAATAAAAAGCACTTCTTAAAGCTCAATTAAACTTCAATAAAGGGGATACTAATGGCGAAGAAAAAAATACTAGTCATTACTTTTTAATGTGTTGGTATTTTATAAACAAATATAAAATTTAAAAATCCATAAAACATTACTTCTTACATTTTTTCACATTGCAGTAACTAAACAATATCTGATAAAAACTTTACATTCTGAATGCAAACATGTCAATTATAAAAAGCAATGTCAATACTGCAGCATTAGATTGAGTGCCAATACCTAGAAGTTGCCTGTGGTATAGTATGTCTCAGAACAACCTTTAGGATGAAGTAGTGGACTAGCTGTGCAAGTCTTACAGCACAGCATAGCAGAAAAGTTCATTGACATTTTCTACTTACCCATTCTTTAATCTAGGTTTAAAGACAGATGAATATTTATGCAGCATTGAAATTGGTGACTAGTATTTAGTATCGTTGACCTTAGGCCGATGCTAGGGCTGTTTCGCGTAATTTTAATTATTACCATTAAAATATTTGCTACTTGACCTCTCACTTCACACATGGCAGTCATCACTTTTGCTTTGCCTCAATTTACAGCATTGGATGAGCTATCTCTTGTGTAACTAATACAATAAAAGGCAATAGTCTAGATAATATTTTAAATTATGATAAATTTATATTTTCTTAAAAAAACATATTTTTCTTCATAAAACATAAATCTTTTTTCAACTGCTCTAAAAGTACCCTGGTTTTAAAATTGTTGAAGAGAACTTATGGCTGCTAAAAGAGCAAAATGACACAGATCTAACAGTGATGTCAACAGCAACCTGAGTACAATGTCTAGGTGTAACAATTTAACAAGGTCCTATAAGCAAAAGGACGTAGCCAGTGAGGGGGCCAAGGTAAATGATCCCCCTCTCCAAGTTTTTAATTACTTTTTTAGTAAACGATTATTATAATTGACATGTACTGGTGAAAGATCATTCACAAGATAGAAACGGATCAAGAACTTTTTACTTTTAAGGAACAAAATCGGACCTTCCTTCCTGTCCACTATGGGAAAATATCAGTTGTCTTGATCACCACATTTTTTTCTTAGCTATAAGATGAGCTGAAAAACTTATTCATCAACCACTTATCCAAATTACAAACCTATTTTTAAAAATCCCTCTGCTCTATGAAATTTTAATGAATACAATCCGTAATTTAAGTATCATGTGAATGCAGACACTTGAAACGTCCATGAATGAGGAAGCAGAATAGTTTTCCGACATTTTCCACATACCCTTCGTTTAAAATCTAGGTTGTACACTTCCTGAATTTTTATGCGGCATCGAAAATTAGTGTCTACTAGTAAGCAGCAAGGCACTACAATGATACTATTTAGCAATTTTTTCCATCTGTGGTTTTCTACAGTTGATATTTTTTTAAATCTAAATATCCATGATGTCAATGAATGGATGACTAATATTTAAAAATTTATTCACTACACCACAATAACAGAAGTATTTATAACAATGTAACAAAAATATAATGTGATTTACAAATTTGTAAAATGGCAACATTGTGTCAGCTTTAATTGCAAGAGTCTATAGAAAATTCAACGGCAACACATTTACAGCTAACGATGAGTATAGAATGATATGTTTCTAAATCATATCAACCATCAATAAAAAGTTTGTAGTAGAACATTTAGAAGATAAAGTGAAATTGGATCAACTACAGTGGTGAATAGTGGAACGGCCCTGTATATGCTATTTAGTAGTGGAAGAGAATGTAACACATTATGACTGTTAAAATTTTTTTGCCATTACAATATTGTCTTTAGTTTTATGTATAAGGAAGAAAGTAAGACAAAGAGTGGAAAAGAGGAGGCATTGTGAATTTTTTGTGAGGAGTGAGTAGTTATTTTTCATGAATTTTTGAAGTGGTATTATATCCTCTCTCAGGGGATATTCACTTCCCTAATCACAACATTTTAATTCGCCCATGCCTTTGTTTGTATTTCCTTTTTTTCATTCTCTAAAATATGATGTTACAGTACCTAGTGCTTGGACTTCATTCAATATTAATTTTGTTCAACTTCATTTGAATAAAGATTTGACTTCATGGGTACATTTATGAGGTTCCGAGTAGCTGCATCACACCCTGAAAATGTTGATATAACATTTGCTGTAACAAATACCTGCTGTATATAAATTTAAGAGTGGGAAGTTTATGTAAAACAAACGGCACTAAGATGTGTTTGATTATAGTAAGACTGCATGCATGTATGTAGCATGTTCCTTTGAAATACAAAGAATTAGTGTTGAACGAAATAAATAAAAATAAGTTGGTTTAAAGATATCACATGTGGAAGTTAACATTCAAAACTGGAACATCTATGAACCTCCAAAGACACCCTTGAATCGGCAGTACCGTTAAGCACGCAACTGCATCAATGGA
This sequence comes from Homalodisca vitripennis, assembly GCF_021130785.1. NCBI lineage: Eukaryota > Metazoa > Arthropoda > Insecta > Hemiptera > Cicadellidae > Homalodisca > Homalodisca vitripennis. The sequence goes on from NC_060210.1 coordinate 90,787,875, forward strand.
CAACGGTTGCAACCCGAAAACGTCGTGTAACCGTAACCTTCCAAAACCGTTGCGTGGTATTTTACCCAGTCCTATTCAGTGACTATCCACCTAGCCGTGCTAGTGAGAGGTTACTGTCGCTCCTTGTTGTTTTACAATAGCCATTTTTTAGTGTTTTGTACCAGTATTTTTAACATTTTGTACAAAACAGATTATTACTATAAACCTAAATCTGTAATACACTTTTCAGGAAAATGTGGATATAATTATGGTATAAAAACATTATACATAAACCATCAAAAAATGTATTTACAAAAAATTGTTTTGTTACATAGTACATGGGGTAATTACTGGGATGCGGAATGAGTTGTCAGTTCTTTGTTTAGATTAAGCTATCTAACCAAAGATTTGTATAGCGCACTTCCATAATATAGGTTAGCTGAAGAAAAACTTCTCACACCATTTACAAATAATATTTTATTACTTTCAGCCACAATTTTCCGTATTTGTGTGTGGAAGAGAAAATAGTTATTCGTGTCATAGAAACGGGTTCTCTTACCGAATGTCCTTATTAACAATGTGAATGTAATGGTTATTCCGAATTAACATACTACATCTTTTGGCTGCTGAGAATGTTGAGCAGAAAGTTCATTATGCAACAATAGCTTGTTATTCGTGTTGCACTCTTAGAAAGGAGAGAGAGAGAGAGGGGGGACAGAGCGTGCGTATGTGTGTTAACAAAAATTAACTAATATTTCTCTATTTTGGTTCAAAAGTTCAACAATTTATGAGGGGATTAACTACCTATGAAAATTCTTATACATATTTAAGAATATCAATATATTAATAAACACTTTTGCTTCGTTGGGACATTATTCAAATATTTATAATATATTTTTATGCTACATACGATTAAGCTATACAGCTTTTATGGAATGTTACTTTGCTGAGTATCTTGTATACCACACTATTGTGGAAACCTGTTTCTAGAAAGTGTATAAATGGTAGATGGTTTTAGTGTACCTATATGAAGAATCTTATATCTGGGTAAGTATAGTGTACTTCTGTTGAAGATTAATACATCAGCGGATACAGTGGATGGCAAGTATATTTGGTGGATATTTCAGTATTACATTTATAAATGGTGGATATTAATTATATTCAGTAACTATATATCTCATGTATATTTATGGAAACTCTAAGTGGTGTACACGAAATATCTAGTGTATATAAAAGGATGTATAAATATGCATTGAATGGGTATCTGGTGGATATTCTAAATATTCATACAAGAGCCAGTGAATATACTATGTACATCTGGTGGAAATTTAAAATATCCATGGATGATCTAATGTATTACCAGTGTACATTGGTGGATTTATCGAATGTACTTAGGATATTCACAGAAAAGACACAGGATATACATGGGGGATATACACTGGCCATACAGGATCGGACATTTGAATATACCTTATATATCCTGTAAATACCACAGTATATCGTGGATATCCCTGGTGGACATAAATTCATATGCAATAGATACGTTTTGCTGTATGGAATACTTAGTGTAATAATGAAAAAAATTAAAAAAATGTAATACATAGGATCTCAGGACACTTTAGTATCTACTATAATGAATTTGTATATGGATTAGCCAGGAACGCTATAAATGATGTTGATCTACATAATATTTCCATACTTTTAACACATGTTATGATAATATTTTTTAAATTTAACCTTTGAACAATTTAATCAACAATCTGTCACTAATATAGCAGGGAGCTGGTGGTATAAGTAAATAGTTCCATTACCTTCGGACAAGCCTTGTATCAAAAACGTTAAATTAAATAGAGAAAATTATAATACACATTTTTAAACTGGGATTTGGACATGATAAAAGATATATTACACTGTATGAAACTATGTTTACGAAAGAATGTAAATACATTTTGATTTTATTAATCTAGTTACAGTGAAGAGTTAAAAAAACACACAAAATAGAGAACAGTGAGGCAGCATAAAACAAATTGTAAACCCTTTGTTTAGTCAGGCAAAAAAAAAAAACACTCAAATGAATTTATAATTTCTGAAATTTTTTGTGTGTGACCGTGACGGGAAGTTGAACCCTTGCATTGTTATAGGTTAAGTTCAATTGGGATTTTTATGGAAGTTTTTCTTCAAAGTCCTCTGAAATAATTTTCTATTCGTTTATTTAAAATGTCGAAAACCGTCGATTTAGAATTAAAAAAGGTAAACTACAATTTATAACCATTGTCTATTTCAAATAACGTTTTTATAGCATATCGCCTAGGCTTATTTTGTTGGTAGTTTTAAGTGTACATAACGATATGAATACATTCAATATGTTTATATATTTGTACAAGTGTAAGGCTGCAGTATAATAAGTAATTAATTTAATGATAAAAAAGCTATTTAGGTTATGTATATTTATAAAAACAAATGGTAGGCTACTTTGGTACTGTTCAAAGGTCACTAATTTTGGATGAGTTTTCATTTTCAGGAACGAAAATAAATTACAGCACTTAAAAGAATAGACTTTTTAACCTATTTTGACTCTTAAAAGTCATTACGACAAATGGCTATTGTATTCTGCCTCCCAAAGTAAGCGATGTTGGCTAGAATAGAATTGAATGCATCGCCACCAGTTGCTGCTACTCCTGATTGTCATATGTATTCTGCAAATAAAAAAATTTCCTCTTCAGTTCGAGGTGAATCTGAGAGGCGAAGATAATTATTCATGATAAAATTATAAATTAATCAAATACATGACAATCAACGAAAACAATAATTAATTATTTATTTGAAAGTGACAGGCGAATTGAGTGTCTAGGCCTACTTGAAGGGTCGCTCGACTAGGCATAATTAGAGGCAATTTGTTGAGAGCAAAATATTTCTGAGCTGAAGGTGATCCCTTTGATATTGTTAGTTCAATGGAGCAAATTGAAAAAACTGTAAGTAAGCACTTATTTGAGTAAAAAGTCGTAAACACTATCAATCAATTGTTTGAGACAAGACTAGATTTTTTTATATTTCATCAGAATATATCTAAATAGTCTAAGAGAAAATTTTTATTCTTTATTTTATTTATCTTCAGATTTTGCCAGATGTAATTGTACTGACAGAAGTTTGGATACACGATTGTGAAATAAGTTTGTATTTAATTAGTGGGTATAACCAGTATTCAAACTGTAGTGATAGCTACAGATCAGGTGGAGTGATTGTTTACGTGAGTCAGCGATATGAGGCCAGACGATCAGGCGTTACTATGCAATCAGCTAACACGCTCAAAGTCACTGTTGACATTGAATGTTGGGCTTTCTGTTGTGATCGTGGCGGTTTATAGGCTGCATTCGCATTCTATTGCATATTTCTTGGGCGAATTAAATATCTTATTGTCTGAATCTAAAGATCAGAATTTAGTTGTTACCGGAGATATGAACTTATGCTTGCTTAAGCGGTCACTGCTCCTTGACGAGTATTTAACGATTATGTCAAGTAATGGCCTTGAGCAACTGATTAACTTATCCACTAGAGGAAATAGCTGTTTAGATCATATATTTTTTAGAATTAGAGATCAATGTAGCTTTGAATCTGATGTTTTAACTTCTTTTAGGCAAGACCATGATGCAGTAGTCTGTAATATTTTATTTCCTAATCTGTCAAAAAAGAAGGATATTTTGTCTCCTGAATTAAAAAAAAAACATATTTTGTCAAAATTACACGTACATGTTTTTTTAGCACGTACAACTGGTCAATTATTTATGAAGAAAAAAATACCAATGTCTCGTTTTCATTGTTTGCTGATGTATTGAGACAAGCTGTGGACTATTCTATGTATAAAGTAAAAATCACCTCTAAGTATAAGTTTTTAAAGCCTTGGATGACTATTGATCTTTGCAAGCGTCAGCGGTTTAGTAACTTACTGTATAAAAAATCAAGAAAAAGTTTGAACGACCCAAAATTTCAGTTTTTTTCAAAATTATAGGAAAAAGTTGAAGGAAGAAATTTTTTAACAAAAAACACATTATTACCAGAGTATTTTTGAAGAAAATAAGTTTGATATCAGGAAGCAATGGGAAACAATTAATAACATGCTTGGTTCGCAGAAAGAAATATCGCATTCCAGGTGTTTATTCTATATCCAGGCCGGAAGAACAAACTTATCTCAGAGTGTCAAGCTGTCGCCAATGAGTTCAATCTTTATTTGTTAATGCAGTTTAAAACCTAATGAATGACGCTGACAGTTTTGATGGCTTTGATTATCATATGTACAACCAATGTTTTTCTTGCTAAGTATTCGGATAATTCATTTTTTTGCTATCGTACTAGTTCTGAAGAAGTTCTGGCTGTTATCAATAGTTTAAAATCTAACAAGTCTCCTGGTATTGATGGTATTTCAGCGCATGTAATGAAAAAAGTGGGTCATATCTTATCTCCTGTGTTGACATTTCTAATTAACCTTAGTTTCAAAACTGGTATCTTTCCAATTTCTTTAAAAACTGCACTAGTTGTCCCACTTCACAAGAAAGGTTCCAATAAAAATAAGGTCTCAATAACTATCGACCGATTTTTCTTTTATCAGTTGTCACTAAAAATAATGGAAAAGTTTATGAAAGTCAGGTTGATTCAATTTTTAGATTCTAATAAGTTTTTTTGTGCAAATCAATTTGGGTTTATGGCCAAAAAATATACTGAAGATGCTTTCTTAAAGTTCTGTTCAGATGTTTATGAAAGGAATTAACAGTAGTAAATTTGTAAGTGGAATATTTATTGATATAACTAAGGCATTTGATGCCGTGGATCACAACATTTTACTAGACTATCTGTGGGTAGCCGGATTTAGAGGTATCCCTTATGAATGGTTTAAGAGCTATCTAACAAACCGATCTCAGTGTGTAAAGTTTCTGGACTCCATCAGTTCAACTCTTCCAATTAAATTTGGAATGACACAAGGGTCTGTTTTGGGCCCAATACTATTCTTAGTTTATATTAATAGCTTGTGCAATGGAAATTTATCTGGTTCCTTAACTTGTTTTGCAGATGACACTGCCCTTTGCTATTCCACTATAAGTAACCAAATAGTGTATAGCGTAATGCAAGAAGACCTTGACAGATTGAAAATGTGATTTACTAGAAATAGGATGATGGTCTTGAGCGTAAAAAACGAAGTTTATGAATTTTTCTCTAAGAAATAAAAAAAGACATACAACAAGATACCTTTTTTTTAATGCAAGCAATGCTTAATTCTCGTGAGAAATCCATGTAAAGATTGTGTTAAAATTAACAGGGTGGAACAAATAAAGTATCTGGGGGTTATTTTGGATGAAAGGTGTAGTTGGAGGGAACACATTTTGAATGTCAAAAACTATTTAAAACACTGTTGAGGACTTTTTATTTTCTTCAGTATTTACGTCCAATTTCTATCTTGAAAACTATTTACTATTCTATTTAATTAACTCTAAATTGTAATATAGTATTTCATGTTGGGGAGGGGGCATATTATTATTCGACCTATTATTATAATAAATCAGAACAAGATCATTAGGGTTATTGTCAGAGCTAATCAACGTGATTCTTCCTTTCCTCCAGCTTGGAATAAAGACTTTTTTTATTGTATGAGTGTGTAATGGTTACATCTTTATCTTTTGTGTCTAAGTATCTTAGTAGTGTGCTTGTATGTGTGTATATGTTTGGGTAATGTATGTGTTTATAAATTTATGTATGTATGTAAGAGTATGTATGTAAGTATATATGTGAGTGTATGTGTGTTGTATGTATATATATATATAAATATTATATATATATATATATACAGGGGTGCCCATCCCCCCCAAAGGCTATGGCGCATTCCCCCCCAAAAAATTTACCATTCATGGGGGTGTATAAATTATACAGTATAATTATTGTCAATGTTTTTTTAATAAAATGTATAAACAACAAACATATGCCATACAAAAATAATAAATCAATGTACAGTACTATAATTAAAAGTCAAAATGGCTAGAGGTGTTTCAAAAAGGTACTAACTTGATGAACTTAACCCTTGATTACCCTTGATGGCCTTTGTAAAGCAGCAGTTTTTTCCTGTTCTCACTTGAAATGCCAAATTTTTCTATGATCTCACTGTTTGGAATTGATTGTAAAATATCCTTTTCGGATGCCCCCACCCCCCCCCCCCCCCACCCCCCCCCCCCCCCACCCCCCCCCCCCCCCACCCCCCCCCCCCCCCACCCCCCCCCCCCCCCACCCCCCCCCCCCCCCACCTTAGAAGAAGAATATTCTGATGGATATTTAAATTCAAGTTTCTTTACCACTATATTATCACATTTACAGGTGTCATTTAAAAACAACTTAAAGTCATTTTTGGATAGTGAAAGTGGGATACTAACATGAAAATCGATGTCGGCTCTTTCTTTGGCACCGCGTTGTGTCATCTGAAACAATGGGACAGGAAGGCGGTGGTCAGGAGGAGAAAGGGGTAAAGGCAAGTCGCTTCCGGCCCTATGTTTCTTAAATTGGTATAATCTTTTTACGTATCATAGTTAGTTCTTTTCTTAATATTGGTACCCAAAGTGGTCTAACTAACCAAAGGTTGACTTAGTGGTTGGTCTGTTGGACTTAGTACTTAGGTAATTTTTTTATCTTCAATAAGCTTCAAAAATTTCCCTTCGCTGTGTATTATTCATCCCATTTTATTTGATGACTTCCAGACCAGCAATGTTGAGCAATTTTATATTTTTCCACTAGTCCTTTTTTCGTATTTTTTACATAAAGTTCTTTAATTCTCACATTTAGTGGTCTTTTTTACTCGTTTATATATTCCGTATTACAAGAACATGTTATACTGTAAAAAACAGTTTTTTGAGTCCTGTGTGCCATTATTTGGTTTACTTTTTACGAGACTATGTCTAAAAGTGTTGTGTTGTAAAAGCAGTTCTAATATTATATTTTCTGCCTACACTTCTAATTTTCTCCGATAATCCTGGCACAAAAGGGACATATATTGAGTAAATGAAAGAAGTATGAAGGAATAAACGTTAATTTTTCTTTGTTTTAATTCTCTGACTCTCGGATTTTTCTATTGTTTCTTTTGAACTAATGTATAACAAACTGAGGGTATCCATTTTTTAAAAGATCTTATTCAACGTTTTTGATTTCTTCTTTTAATCCATCTTTGTCTGTGACAAGCTCCTTGCTCTGTCAAACAATGAGTATGCTACTCTTTTGTTGACAGATTTTTTGTGGTTTGATTGAAAATTTAGATATTGGCCGTGTGTTTTCTTACAATAAACTGTTGTCTTAAGGACGTCACATACATACACAACGTCCCCCCCTACTACATCCCCCTACCCCCTACATACACATCCAGAAAGGGTAGTTTGTTTTGGACTTCTACCTCAGTGGTAAGTTGAATGGAAGGAGGAATGCTGTTAATGTGGGGAAAAAACTTAAGTTAAGTGTCTCCATGAGGGAAGAAAGTGGTATTCACGTATCTCCACTAGATCCTCGGTTTTAACTGAGTTGAAGCCAGGGCTTTTTGCTCAAATTCCTCCAGAAGATATTGGTGAAAATGGGCGATAGAGGAAATCCCATCGTCATTCCCACATCTTGACGGTAAATTCTGCACTGTTGTTAAAAATAGTTGCATTGAGTGCATAGCTTTAATAGTTTCATAATTACCATGATGGGCAATTTTATTCTCTCATTGTTTGGTCTTTTAGCTGAAATTCAATGATTTTGAGTGTTTCTGGAATTGGTACATAAGTGAACAGGCTTTCAACGTCAAAGCTAACTAGCCTATCAGTTTCAGCAAGTTAAGTTTTTGACTTCTCAAAGAAGTCATTGGAAATTTTAATAAAAGAGTCAGTTTTTCCTACAAGTGGTGTCAGAAAGCCCAAGAGGGCTCTAGATATTTCCCTACACTGTGAGTTCCGGGAATCAATTGTTGGTCGTAGAGGAATGCCAGGTTTGTGGATCTTAGGAAGGCCATACATTTATGGGACTTTGGAATGATGCGGATTTAATTTAGATGTGAATTTGTCTGAAAAATGTTCTTTGTGTTTATGAAGGGTTTTGGCTATTTTGTGCTCAAACGCATCTGTTGGATCTTTATTTAGTATTGTATATGTGTCAGTGTTCAAAGTTTCAGCAATTTTCTCTTTGTACGTTACAGTGTCTAGTACTACAGAAGTGTTTCCTTTGTCAGATATTAAGATTTTTACTGTATCATCTTTCCCAAGGATCGATACAGCCCTGAGTTCCCCCTTACTAAGATTGGGTTTTGTGGGAGGAATTTTGTTGAGCAAGAGACTGGCCTCACACTGAAATTGGTCATCCTGTTCCTCAAATAGCTGGGAAACAGCAGACTCGATTCCAGTTACGAAATTCAAAGCTTTCACAGATTTATGGGCTAAGGAAAAGTTTAACCCTTTAGATAAAACAGCAGTTTCTGTTGGACTTAGTATCCTAGATGACAGATTTTTGACATTTTCTGTATTTTTTGTATCCGTGTTTTTATTGTTGAGAGATACATTTTGATGTTTTTGAGTTTTTCAAGTTAAGAGATTTTGTTTTTCTTATCTGAATATGAAAATTATTTACATCTATTTTGGATGCTCAGAAGGATGTTAGAAAATTCTCTGCTCTGGGTTTGCATCCTCTGCAGTGACAATGCCTGGACCTGGACTCCAAGCAGCTTTTGCGTATGTTTGACCCCTTGTCTTTCCCTTCTTTTTTTCTTTCTGTTCTTTTTTTTTGTATGTACTAATACCTCCCCCACGTGACGAAGAGGATAGATTCCAAACCTCAATACATTGTGTTATATCTGAGTGTTATTATAATGTAAATGGGTTTTTTAACTCTTAAAAGTTATTATTATGGCCATGATTCAATAATAAATACCTCATGGAGCATTAAATAAACATAAATTAAGTGGGTTTTTTTTAATAGTGAAGACAAAAAATGCAAACCGGGTGTTTTGGATCTGTACACTTACATAAGAAAATCACTGATCCTGTCAACTTCCACCCAAGCTAACTACCGTTAATTTAAGATGGATCCTCCCACCGGTTTTACCACAGACCAGTGATTCTTATAAGTGTACACCAGACCGTAAAAATCCCGGAAATTGAACCTGCGACACTTGACATGGAGTAAGTTCTATCGCTAAAAATAAGATTTTAATGAACAGATGATGTTATGTTTTTGGTACCATTGGGAATATGAGATTGAGACAAGTTAGACGCTCAAATTATCGATTTAATGAACACAATAAATTAAAGAAATCCAACAACGACTTTTTGTTTAAGTTTTACTAGCCTGTAAACAACAAGATATTTGGTTGGTTGGTTTTACAATACTAACACAAAAAGAAAATTTATTTGTCTTTCTATTGCACCAAATTAATTGCTTGTACCTTGAAAATATTTGTTCTTAATGTAATTCCTTACAATCAATATTTTTATGCTCATTTGTTGATATGCAACCAACTTCACTTTCAGATTTATAATATTTGTTGAGCAATCATTGTGAACAATCTCACCAGTTAGCTATTGGAACACTGAATTCAGGGATGTACAGCAAAGTTAATTTAAGTTGCAAGTTGTCAGCAATAAAGAGTTCCCAAGCAATGGTCGTGAAGTCAAGCTATGCCAATTTCTCTTTCAGTTCGGTGGTCACACTGGTAATCGTGTTCTTCTCGGATTTGTAAATAAATTATTATTGTTTATTTGGCATAAACAATGTAATAAACATCATATGAACAACAACTTGTAATATAAAAAACATGACAAGAAGTAAATATGCATTGAATATATTCCAACAATACAGCATTGCACTAAAAAAGACCTAAAACCCCATGGCATAGACCTTGTTTTCCAAGACAACAAACTACACCATGAATATTGTGAGACCTAATCTCAGAACTTGGACAATAACGCTTAAACCGGCTTTTATAAATTAACTTTGCCATTTGCCAGATGAACTGGTTTTAAAGGGTGAGTGAAGAAATGAGAAATGAATGCAATCAACATTTTTATGGATACTGTTATATATTTTTTACTATTAATTTGAAGCCAGTTTAGAAAGCAGACACTAGGATATTAGGGCAATGTCCTTCTTAATATCCTTTCTCAGATGTTTCAAGTGTCTGGGAATGCAGACAGGGTTTATCATAAGCCAGGTCTGGCATTACGATATGAATTAGTATGAGAAAGAATCTAGTGAAGATTCCCAGAGAGTTCTAGACTTACAAGAAAACGCACTCAGACAGTCTTGACATTGAGGGGTCACGAGACAGTAAAAATAACATATTCAAAAACCATTATCCGGGATGTCAGCTTACCAATAATGGTCCACTGTGGTAAATCAGTTCCGCCCTGGGAGGTCACACGTGGTGAAGCAAAATTGGTATCAGGAGATTCCACCAAGGAGCTCAGGAGACCTCCCATAGGCAGAGCCCTCTGGTTAATCCGAGACTCAGAACCCCTGGGGTGCGTCACAGTAGGAGAGGCTCCGCCTCCTCTGGAGAGGGAAGCACCACCTTAGTATACAAACCAAAACTTAGTCAAAAATATTAGAGTCCAGAGACGATGTTATACTTGCAAAACATTATAACAGTACACGAGATAGCCCGTCATAGACCTGTTAATGATGCCAATTCTAAACCTGGCATAAAGTTATTTTCTTATACTTACCATGTAAACTGTAGCTCAGGATCATTTTCTGTTTGCAAAAAAGCATTTATGAGCATTGATGCTTTAACCGAAATCTGAGTCAGATGCTTGTATACAGAGTGATTATCTCGGGAAATCACCCAATGATTTAAGGGGGAATCACTGTCCTGGTAATACTAAGCCGTTTAGAGGTAATTGTATCTTTAGGGTTTATATGCCAAGTAAGCCTGCTAAATACGGGCTGAAAATCTTTGCCCTTGTATCTACAACTAAATATTATGCTTCAAACCTGGAGGTGTATGTGCGTAAGCAACCAAATGGCCCTTTCAACATTAGTAACTTCACACAAGACTTAGTTTTGAGGTTAGTAGAGCCAATTTCAGAAACAAACAGGAATGTTACACTTGATAATTGGTTTACCTCTGTACCACTTGCTATGAAGCTGCGTGAATAACAGAGACTTACACTGGTTGGAACTTTACGGAAAAACAAACGTGAAGTTCCTCCAAACTTTTTACCATATGCAGCTAGGGAATTGAAAAGTGGTATCTTTGGATTCCAAAAGAATTGTACATTGGTATTGTATGTACCTAAAAAGAAGAAGGCCGTGTTGGCTATTTCAACAATGCATGACAATGCTGCCATTGACCCAGCCACAGGGGACGACAGGAAGCCAGTTATCATTACTACTTTTAATAACACCAAGTATGGTGTAGACGTTCTTGATAAAATGTGTCGCCAGTATGACACTGCAAGAAACTCCCGAAGGTGGCCCTTAACCCTATTTTTCCATGTTCTCAATGTAGGGGGAGTAAATGCTCTTTGCATTTACAAAGATAACCAAAACCAGGACTTTGTTAGTCGGATGGAATTTGTAAAAACTATGGCATTCAAACTTATGAAACAACAGATTGAACACCGCATCAGCCAGGAAATGATCCCAAGCGAAATTAGAATCAAAGGAAGATTGCTATTGAAACTTGATGGGGATGGAGCACATAAAAATCAGCTTCAACCAGCAGTACCCGCAGGGACGCATGGTCGATGTTACATCTGCGGCAGAGCCAGGAACAAGTCAACAAGGAAAAAGTGTAATAAGTGCCATAAGTCGGTATGTCCTGATCACCTGAGAAGTGTGTGTGTACAGTGCCAAGAATAAAAGAACACAAAACTGAACATAATTTACAAAGCTCTGTTATTATGATACACTTTTTAGGCCTAAGTGTGTATAGTAAGTTAGTTATAGTTAAATGTTTTAATATACCTGAAAAATTTAAATAAAAAGTGAAATGAAATGAAAATTCTCTTTATTTTTTCAGGCGAAGTTAGGACTACATAGTCCTTTCTTACACTTAACCTGATTATTAATATATGTAAGTACAAGCCATTTGTAATCTTCAAAATAAAAATCAAATCAACAGTGTTTCAAAAATAAAATGAATATTTGCTATGTATTCTAAAACTAACAACAAATCTTTTAACAAAAACAAAATTGCACTCTTAAATTTATATTGTGTATAAAATTAATATTTGATTACAAAATAATATTGATGATACATTTTAAACAAAAATTTAGTCAAAATATACAACATTAGAATATTAAAACATTATATTTTTATTAAAATTATTTACTTACACTCACACATTCATTCATTCTGTCTGCAACAAATCATGACTAGCGATCCTCGGGCACCACGGCCGCGGACATCCGCTGCAAAAAATACAACTTAACAGCCGAATTAAACCGATCCCGGCTCTGCAAAGATTTTAAAGGATCTGGAAGAGAATTCCACAAACTGCAAGCAGACACTACAAATGATTTATTAAAGACAGTCGTTCTGTGGTGGGGGATTCACAACGTCGACGAGCCAGTGCGGGTGTTCCTTACGCCTTCTTCAATAGCAATGAACTCAAAATCGTTTGTAAAGTATTTTGGAAACCCGGTTTTAAGGATAGAAAAAAGTAAAATTAGGATTCGGAAAGCTCTTAGATCTTGCAATTTTAACGTTGACATTAGTACATAATAAGGTGAGATATGCTCATCTCGCTTTAAATTAAACAAAAATCGTAAACAATAATTTAGGATTTTCTGTAATCGATTATTCAAAACCACAGTCATGTCATTAACCACGGCACAACAGTAGAGGAAGTGGGGAAATACGAGTGATTTAATCAGTAAAATCTTTATGTGGTGTGGTAGAAATCGTTGCATTCTTTTCAGCATATGCACTGCTGCAAATACCTTTTTACAGGTATCTACAACGTAGTCGGTCCAGTCCAGCGTTTTCGTAATTGTCAATCCCAAACTTCTGACACTACTACAGTATGCTACAACCTCTCCGTTTACCAATATTTCACGTACATTGTTAAAGTCAACTGTATTCAAAAGTCTAAAATGCCCAATTATTATGGGTTTAGTTTTGTCCGAGTTGAGTTTCAGTCCGTGCTTTTCAGTCCAAAGTACAATATGTTGAATGTCCAAGTTAATGTTTTCAATAGTTTGGTTAATGTTACTAACACTGCAGTGAGCATATATCTGTAAGTCATCAGCATAAGAGTGAAACTTCGTATGTGTCAGTACCTTGCTTATATCGTTAACATATAGTGAAAAAAGTAAAGGGCCAAGAATGGATCCTTGTGGAACACCACACGTAACAGGCTTCCAGTCAGATCTAATGTCATCAACCATAACACACTGCTGTCTTCCACCTAGATAAGATCCCATCCATGTAAGAACCTCGGTGGAAAATCCTATATGTCTCAATTTTTCTACTAATAAAGTGTGATTAACAGTATCGAAAACTTTAGAATAGTCAAACTGTACTAATACAGTGCACTGCCTTTGGTCCATGGCAAACCGGATGTCATCTGTAATTCTCAATAACGCAGTTTCAGTACTGTGATACTGTCGAAATCCAGACTGATAAATGTTAAGAATATTTTGCGATTGTAGAAATTGAGTAATTTGACAATGCACTATTCGTTCAAGACCTTTAGATAAAGCAGGCAAGATGCTGATAGGCCTGTAGTCTTGCGGAAAAGCAGGTGATGGGATCTTGTTTAGTGGATGGATTTGGGCAATCTTCCATATATCAGGAAAAATACCAGTTCGCAAAGATTCATTAAAAATTAAAGTAAGAGATGAAAGTATAGCGAACAAGACACGTTTCACCAGTCGAATTGATATGTCATCAGCACCAGTTGCATTGGTACTGATTCTGTTGATTACATGCAGGACATCCAACTGCATCACTGGCTTAAATTTGAATAGAGGATATGCATGCTCCGTGGGTTGCAGACTTTGTAGTTGGTTGATGTAATTTTGCAGAGCAACATTATTATTTGGTCGAGAAATTAAGAGAAAGTAATCATTTAAATCATTCAAGGGAACTTGGACTGGGACTGAAGAGGGCTGCTTGCCAAAGCCCAGCTTTTTCACATTACGCCACATGATCGTTGAAGTCTGTTTCTTATTAGCAAATAACGTGTTGATATATCTCAATCTAGAATTTCGAAGGCTCTGCTTAACCCTGTTTCGGAGTTGGCGATACTGATCCATGGCCACCGCATCACCAGTCCTCCTCGCTTTCCGATAGACTGCGTCTCGTTGAGCCATTAAATTTAAAATGTCTTGAGTGAGCCAAGGCACTGGGCGCCTTTTATTCACTCGTTTTTTAACAATTGGAGCATGCTTGTTGAAGAGTGACGGAATCAATGAGTTTAATGTGGCAACCATTTCATTAACGGTCGACTGAGTTTCTACAGAGTGCCATGGTGCTTGAAAATGGTGAGTGAAAAGTGGTGGTGGCTATAAAAATAAAACAATTAATTACAAGCAAATGTGTAGCATTACTTTATATCTAAATTTTATTTGTATAACAAAAAAGTTTGAACTAGCAATCTGCTTCTATTATTGATTTGTTCTTGTTTTTATTGCAAATATGTTACATACAAGTTGCTATCTATATGCCAATAACTTCTTAATTTTTAAAAACAGTTATATTTTATTTTAGTGTACATTAATGATATCTTTGCCCACAGTATGATACTTTGCTTAAAAATACATGATACATAAGAAAAAATTGTCAAGATCTAAACATTACAAAATAAAGTTATTTATTGTTAAAAAAACTCGTCAAAATACTTATTTAATCCATTATGATGATGAAATATGGTTTTATGCCTAAACTGGTACATTAAAAAAAAGCATTGTAATTGGAGTACATTTGTACTCCGCGCGACTACTCACGTTATGAAATCCGTGCGACTGATGGAGTGTTAACTATTTCTCTTCACAGCTGCAGTTAATTTCAACAGTAATGAGTGTAAAATAAACATTAGACAATCTTGCACAAACCGCAGGTAGTGTACAGCACAGAAAAAAAAACTGTAAAAAACTTTATAACGCACAAAAATACATGGTGACGAAAGATCATAGCATTTAGAGTTAGGATTTCAGGTAGTGGCAGATCACCACCATGTGATTCATCACATAATTTTGGTGATGACAGATTGTTACCATAGCACTCAAAGGGTTACGACCAATGGCAAACAATGCTTGCTCTACTCGCAAGTAATCCTTTTTTTAAAGTAATTTATATACTGTGTAATGTAATAATATACCAGAGCAATTTTAAAATTTGTAGCACATATGATTCACTTATTTGAGAAACCACACATATCCAAAAAGTACAATTTTGGGAAGCTAAAAAAACTAATTTGTACTTAATTTAAGTATTTTATTGTAATTTATAACATTCTAACTTATAGTTGAACACATTTTTAAACATATTCATATAAGGGTCTGTAAATGACCCATTTCTTTTTCATAATTATGAATAATCCGTTCTTTGTCAGTGTCTTGATCTACGTACAAAAGTTCTAGTTCATTATATAATTCCTTTTCTTTCAAGAGCTGCAGTTCAAGTTGCCTTATAATATCTCCAAACAAATGGTTCTGTCTATTAATGCTGTTTTTCTTTCTCCAGTTCTTCTATCTGAGCTTCTAACTTTATCTTGACAAAGTCGGTTGATTCAGTAATATGTTTTGCTAGTTCAGAATTTTTAAAAGTAATTTCAAACAGGTCCTGCTTAAGCTTACTATTTCCAGCAAGGAGAGCGGAGCCTACCTCTAGTGATGTTTCAAGGTCAGTGTCACAAATGTTTTCATACCTTTGATTTTGTTCTCAACAGTGTCTAGTCTATGAGGTGGGCTACAATCAATGGAAATAACACTGCTGTCTATGTTATCCTGCTGGTTACTTGAGGAACTGCGGTCTACTTGATCTATTGAGTGGTTATTGTCTATACAATTAAAAACTTGCTCTGCCTCTGATAGAGCTTTGTTAAAAAGTTTATTCCTAAAATTGTCCGGTTGTGTGATGCCAAAACTATAAATATGTTCAGAGTAGGAAAAAAGGCTAGATTCCTTTACTTCTAAAGGAAGTCGCCAAAAAATTATATTTCGAACTTTATTGGTTTATTTTTCTTTCTGACAACGAGAGATTTTAGCTGGCCAGTGTCTACATCCCTTTAATTTGCAAAAACGATATCTCCTGATTTAAAATTTGTATCCATCATGGTGTTTAATTAAATTTATTTGATAAATTGGTAACTTAATTTGGCAGTATAGTTATAATAACACCATGATAACACCATATTGTCTATTACGTGTTATGTAAATAAAATATAATTAAATGGATATGTGTAGTTCCTCTTTTTAACAACTACTTTTTGTAAAATGAAGCAGCACAATATTAAAAAAAAATATTTATTTAAATGATAGTATTAGCCATTAAATAAAACGAGGAATGAGAATACAAAAGTGCTTGAATATTAAAGAGATTTTGTGTTTTAATGCAATATTTTTCAGCTTCTATGACTTCAACATCTTCATCTACAGATTCACCTGTTGGCCATTAAAAAAAATCTCTTCCCAAAAGTCTTGTATTGCTTCCACATGACTTGACTTCTAAAGTAGAATTGAATTTGTAAGAGAAAGTTTGTACTATGTTTTGGCAATATTCATTGAAGTGTTGGAAATAATTTTAAGATTTAAAGATTTTATGTCTTTTTGTTTCAGAATATACCTGTGATGGATGCTGGGGAAGGATTTCTCTGTCATCAATGTGGGAAAATGTTTTATAGACTGTCAACCTTAGAGTCTCATACAAAATGGAAACATATGGAGAAAACAAATGAATTTATGTGTGATCAGTGTGGAAGAACTTTCCAAAAAAAGTATAATTTAATTAAACATTTAGAAAGTGGAATACATGATGTTTCAGAGACGGTTAAATGTGCATTGTGTGAATTCAGAGCTCAAAACAGAAAAATTATGGGAGAACATTATCAACATTTTCATGGGATTTCTTTGAAGGAAAGTAATGCATATTTTAAAACAGCAGATGAATTTTACTTATGGAAGAATGAGTTTGAAAGTCGAACTAAATCTAGATTTGTTAAAATGTCAAGCTCACGTAAAAGGAAGAATGGTTTCATTAGGAGCACTTACTTTTGTCACAGAGACGGAAATTTTATACCGAAAGGAAGAAATCTAAGACATCTTAAAGTAAAAGGATCAAATAAAATAAATGCCCACTGTCCAGCAAAGATGGATGTTGATATTGGTGAACGAATTGTTATTGTGTCTTATGTTACTACACATTTAGGTCATGAGTTGGATGTTACTCGCATGAGTCTAGATCGTATAGACAGAGCTGTAATTGCCAACAAACTAGCTCATAGAGTTCCTTTTGAACAAATCTTATATGAAATTAATAGTTCACCGGATTCTCAGTTGAAGAGAGTAAACTATTTAACAAGAAAAGATTTATGGAACATTGTAGATAATTTCAAAATAAATCCAAAAAATGTAGTTTACAGTAAAACTCGTTTAAGGAGAAAGAAAAAAATTGAGAAACCTAAAAAGGAACCAAAAAAGAAAAAGATATGTTACAAGTACACAAATCAAAAATCAGACAACACAGATGGAAATGAAATAATGATAAATAATGGAGAAGAAGTGAATTATGCCACAGATGGTCAAGTAATTGCGATAAATCAGGGAGATGAAGAAAATATTATTATTTGTCCAGTCCTCAAGGAGGAGAACGAAGAATACACTCAGGAATATGCACTGGTATCAGATGAAGCTGGTGGCACTTATTACATTGTCAATGCAGAGGGAGAGCTCCAGAGTATCAGCGGACATCATGTGATATACACAGAAGATGGTGAAGTCAAGTTATGTGAAACATCTAGTGAAATTAAGAATGAAGAGCTTTCTCAACAAAATCCATCTGTACTTCTTGTTCAAGAATCTATGGAAGATAATGTACATAAGTTAGTTACATTAAATGAATCGTATTGTCTAACGAGTGATCACATTCAAGTTAACAAAGAACATAGTGGAAGTCCAATTACATTATCAGGTAAAACAGCAGTCAATATAACCTCAGAGTCAGACAATAGTGATAGAAATAAAGCTTTTCTACCAAAACAAAAATCTATTGTACATATAAATGTTGATAATTTTCCAGAAAATGAGCAAACTATTAAAACCGAGAAAGAAATTGATTGTGATTTAGACATACCGTTGAAAGAGAATATTAGTAATGAAGATTTGGGAAATCAGCAATTAACAGTTGAAGGTGAAGTGCTAGAGGTGGAAAACAACCCAGAATATGAAGTTACTATAGCAAATTATGAAGAAGGAGAAGAAAATGGATATGTCATTGTAACAGCTGATGAAGATTTTAAACAGTGTACGGTAATTTCAGATATAGGTGCCACTGAACATGAATTTGGTCAGAGTGATTACCCACTCAAGACTACAGAGAATGTTACGGTGAAAGATGAAGATTCTGTGCAAACAACATTTAAAGAAGAAGTAGTTGACACATATGTTTTGGGTGAAGAGGAATCCACAGCTGTTTTAGAAGAGGAACCTCAATGGAATGAGAAAAGAAAAGAAGTGCTTAATAAATTGTTAAATGTACATAATATGATTAACAATGAAAAGCAATTAAAAGTTTTCAGCAAAAACATTTCTTCACTAGAGCATGTTTTAAAAGCTTTATCAAAATGTGATGAACCAGTGCCACAACCGTCTGGATCTAATATTCCATGTGAAAAGAGTAAAGAGGAGGGAAGCCCAAAGCATTCTTGTAGGTAGCATTGCCAATAATTCATTGTATAAATATGTTTTAATAATACTGTATAGATGTGTTTTTTTTTTCATAATATGTAAATAATAGTCTGTATTTCAGTTATATCTATCTTTATTTAATATGGGTTAACTTAATTGATTTATTTGTATTTATTGTAAATATCGAACATTTATAATTTAATTTGAGTTTGATGTAAAACTCATGGTATTTAAAATTTGCTATTAATGTTTGCAGATAAGTGTTTAGTAATTTTGTACCGTAAAAACATTTTTTTGTGTTCAAGTTAAGATCCATGTTAATGCTCCAATATTCCTTTTGTTAAAACAATGTTTTAAAATTATTTATTGTTTTAAATTATAGTTATATTAAGAACCAAGGACAATTAATAAATAAGTAAACATTATTAATTGTTAAATCAGTAAGTAAGAAAAAGTTTTCATAAAAGATATGTGATTAAACCAGTACTATTTTGAATTGTCATGCTTAAACTAGGCTATTGTTAAACATTGAAATTTCTAATATTTTATTAAACATAACCGTTAATGCGAAATACTTATTTTACTATTGATGTATATACAGGTTATGTAAAATGTTTCGAATAACCTTGAAATTCTCAAAACCATAGTAGATAAAATTTACAACTTTTACAAATGTTAGACGGCTATCTTCCTATCTTTGCTTTGCAAAGGTATGTATTAGTATAAATATAATGTCGCTAACCACATATCATAAGATTTGTTCCGTACAAAAATGGTGGGTGTTGAAATAAGATAATACCTTAAACACAAACAGCTGCCATTTTGTTTAAGATAAATGTTGTAGGAATTGCTATTAGAAAATAGTGTGTTTTGATTATGTACCCAGAGTGGTCTAATTTTTGTATTTTGTAGAGTGATTTCAAAATCATTTATGCTATATAAAATAGCTGCAATTTAAGGTTTAGGATAAGATATACTGAAATGTACAATAATCTTGAATTGACAATAGACAATAGACAATTGTGGCAAATGATACGATAAAAATTGCCTCAAATTGGTTTCATGCAACCATTCACTTATTAAGGACAATTAACAACCCTTTGTTTCATGGGTTGTTGCTTAACTATAAGACTGTTACGAGTTATTTATCTCGAGTTAACTGAACGATATAATACCAGTAAATTAGAGCTGCATATTTTGCCTTCTTCCAATCCGTTTTTCGATATGGATTAGTATTGTACGGTAACTGCTCTAAGATTGAAAAAAAATATTAGTACTGTGCAGAAGAAGACTGTTAGAGCTCTTAAAAAATGTGAGCCTAGAGAGCATTGTAAACAACATTTCAAGAACTTCCGATTCCTAACTGTTATAAGTTTATATATATATATATATATATATATATATATATATATATATATATATGGCTTTGAATTCCATGTTTAAATTTAAGTAAATTTGGATTTTACTGTTTATAGATAACTAAATCATGGAATTCATAGCAATAACATTCATATTAAAACAAAATGCTGAAATTGGACAATGTTATTTAAGTAAAACCCTTAACAGCCTTGTTGCAGTTGTATCTTTGAAGATTTATAAATTTGTTGAAAGACAAATTAGCACATATCCTTTGATAGATTTTCAATTAAGTTAATAAGAGGATCGGCTTCTCCTATTCCTAGCTGTTGGAGAATACATTTTACAGCTTAAATTAATTTTTCAAAATTAAAAATATGGATTTTTAATGATTATTGCATTTTTGATTTCTGTTAAAACTACTATTGTGCTGTATAGACTTCAATATTGTTAGTTTTAATATTTTGACGTGGCTGTAATAATGAGCTGTATTTATGACTTAGTCAATGATGTGCATTTTTGTGGCAAATAAATATTATGAAATGAAATAGGATTTAAGCTATTGATCTTATTCAACAACCGCCATTTTGTAATGAATAAATTTGATGTGTAATTGTGGCATTATGTTATAAATAAATAAATGATGACTTTATTTTCAAGCGAATTTCAGTATTTACAAACTGCTTTTCAAATTAACTCAGGTCAATTACATAATAAGCTGAAACAGCATAAAATAAAGTATACATAAGTACTGTGGCTACATAAGATAAGTGGCTACCTAATAACTTAAATTAATTTCTTTTAACTTCCTTTTAAAACTTCTTAAGGGTAGGGTTTTAACAGCAGGTGGTAGGGCATTGTATTCCTTGGGTCCAAAGTACGAGAATCCCCTCTTGCCCCTCTCCAGGTGAACCCTCGGCAGTTGCAGCATGGCGTCCTGGCGAGTATGACGTTCCCTGACCGCCGACCGCAACATCAATCTTTTGTTCAGGTATGCAGGTCTACCAGTGTCAAGAACCTTGTGGACTATGGTGACAGTTTGTCTCCTACAAATCTCCTTAATAGTTAACACACTTGCTTTCCGGCGGTAACTTGTAATATGGTCAAATTTACGAATATTGTAAACAAACCTTACTGCACAGTTTTGGAGCCTATGAAGAATTGTAAGTTGTTCCTGACTCAAGCTGTAACCAAACACGGGAAGTGAATATTCGATTATAGGGAAAATAAGGGCCTGCACAAGATGCAACTTTGCAGCCTCGGGAAGAATATTCTTCAGCCTGTAAAGCATCCTAAGTTTGCACATAACTCTACGATGTATCAACTCAATCTGGCTATTGAAAGTAAGCTCCGAGTCTATGCTGACTCCAAGAATCTTCAGCCTATCACACCGTAATAAATCAACACTATTGAGCGAAATATTTCCCATATCAGCATTTAGGGTCTGTTTACCAAAGTGCATGACCGAACACTTTTCAGGGTTCAGCCTGAGACCGTGATCTTCTGACCATTTACTAACTGCTTACAAATCATTTCTCAGCTGAATACAAGCCTCGTTTGCCTCTGAGGGATGGTAAGATAGCAAGAGTTGACAATCATCTGCATAGGCATGCAATGAACAGAAATTTAACTGGCTGTCCAAACCTGCAACATACAAAATAAACAGAATTGGCCCCAAACAACTCCCCTGGGGAACTCCTACAGCTTTAGGTAACTATTCTGAAAACTGACCATCAACCTTTGTCACTTGAGACCTGCCTCTCAAATACGATGAAAACCACCTCAGAGACAAATCATCGAACCCGTAAAACTTCAACTTTGCTAGTAAGACATCATGATTTACCGAATCAAAGGCTTGTCTGTAGTCCAGGGCAGCTACGACACTGCACATTTTGTTATTTCTGGCCCTGCAGACTTCATCGACCATATTTAAAAGTGCAGAGCAAGTGCTGAAGCCTCTCCTGAATCCTGACTGTGTTTCGGACACGATTTTCTCATTTTCAATATATGAAATAATTTGTTCTGTCACGACCTTTTCCATCACCTTTGATATAGTTGGGAGTAAAGAAATAGGAAAGAAATGTTCTAATAGTGCATAACTTTAAAATGGTATATACATAATGAAACGAGCTTGCATTTAATATTTCTATGACACTCCCCACGGACCACCCCTCCAATATAGGCGTGTGATGGTTATTGCATAAAACAGTAGTTATGATAGCCGTATAACATTGTGCAAAGTTCATAAATTTAATGTGTTAAGGTAAAAAAAATATTAAGATAGTTTCAGACATTTTATACACCCTGTATACACGGAACCTCTGGGGGTGGGGCTCCGGACCCCCACTATTGTGGAGGGTAATCTATTATTCCATAACCCTCACACTCCTCACTTAGTTATAGTTCCGGATCATTATTTTCTAGAAATCAACCACTGTAGTGTGCCAATGGTGTAGTGTATCGGGTATGACGGTTATCACAAGATAACTGGATCAAGCAACGTCAAGCGTGGTTGCTGCTTTGATAGGTGTCCACTGAGCGATTCTGTCCTTGTAAGTAGTCCACTTATCCGGCCGTTGGTGGTGGTTCGGAAGTCACCTTTAAGCTGTTGGTCTCCAGGTTAAGTGTTAGAGAGGACTTCTTAGCCCTAACTTTGCCTGCTAAAGTAAGACTTCTTTACTTTACTTTATATATATATATATTTCAAGTTCTATAACTGTTTTATCCAGGATATCTGGTGGAATGGCATAACTTCAAAAGGAAAGGAGTCTGGGGATATTTGAATATAGAGGTCTATATGTAGTTTTTGGGCAACAAAAACCAAAAGTACTTATTTTTTCAGAGAGATACCGGAACACCATTCCAGTGTGTTGCACCCTAGTATGTGTACTGTAAGACATAATAATAATTAATATTATACATTTTTTCTTCCCCATGTTGTCCATTGAATTTGTTTTGTGAATAGTTAGCTGTATTACTATTTTACGAAAAATGTTGTTTTTGAATGTTTTGGCACAAATAGTGAAATTTAACGCCACACAAATTATCCATTACAAAAATAGTGTGATAGGACTATATAATAGAGCTATAAAGTATAACAACAAGAACAAGATTTTAACGGATTTAAAAAGCTTTATGAGAGTTTGCTTATAATTTGGAATTCTAAAATATAATTGATGATATTCTGTAGTAATAGTTCTTTGAGTTGTTGCTAACAACACAATAGATAGGTAAGTAGCACTGTCTTCTTGTACGATACCCTAAAACTCAGATGGTTATATTAGAAATCCTAGTTTCGATTCCCCTAATCAGTCGCTGTGCTCAGGTTCAGTTTCTGACACGTCGGTTATACTATTCTTCTCAAAATTGTTCTTTTTATGTATAGTCCCAACCTCAATTACTGACTATATCAAAGTTTGACCAAATTTCAATCATACAAACTACATGAGATAGATCTATACTACCTGATCATCCATGTGACACAGGTAGTCATCAGTGGAGATGTATCAATAATACAGAATATTGTTCTCTTCCTCTTCCCATATATATATATATATATATATATATATATATATATATATATATATATATATATATATATACATTGTACATATTCTTGTTTAGATCAGTTAATTTGATTTAACCATGTATAAACTTAACAATTCTGACATGGTATTTCACAGAAAGTCTGCCCATACTATTGATAAAGTGATATTTGGTCTTAAATACAATACAATACAATAAAAATTTTTTTTTGTGCATTCATTAAGAATTACAATGTTGTCATAAATACATAAAAGTACATGATGATTGGTAAAATGGTTAAAATGTGTAAAATGGTACAATTGATATAAGGGTGCCAATTGCAAAATGTTCTAGTGTAATAATTCCTTCGAGGATTCTCAACCTAATAAAAACAGGATAATGTGTAAAGACTTCGGTTGTTGACATACAAATCCTGAGATATGTCAGACATAAAACTGAGTGTAGTGAAAGGCAAAAAGAAGAGGTGTCTATCCCATGATTTTTTGTATTAGGTACCGGTAGTGTAGAAACCCCATATGCAGGCTTGCACAGTTGTAGCTATTGCTGAAACGGAACTTAAACTGAATACACATACACATGGTTATTTCATTTATTAAGCATCAATTTGTAAGAAAGGAGGGAGAAGGGTTCAATTTGTAACTTTTCACGTCCTATTGGGGTTTTATAAAACCTCAACGGCTGGTAAAGATTCAACTAAATGTTTATGTCCACCAAAATTTACACTGATGAAGCTGACTCTTAGAATAAATATTCTTCTTTCAAGGTAAATTAAGGAGTTGTAACAACTCTGGTTTCCTTAATTTTGTCAAGGGAAAACACTTCATTAACTAGATTAGAAACAAGCCCCTGTAGTCATGCAAGGTTCAACCTTCAACTAGGGTACTCTGAACACCCCACTTCAACTAAAAATAGATTGTGAACAATAGTCTAAGAATTTACCAGTTTCCAATATCAAAATCCTCATTTAAGGGGATGTTGTCTAAACAATATCCAAACTAAAAATATGGAACACAAAATATATGCAATAATCACCCTGATTGTCACTTGATGATTATAACAAATTGACAATTATCAATGTGCACCTTCTTTCTTGTCAATTTAAAAATTTTCAAAGTTAAGATATTCCAAAAATTGCGTTAAGTTTGGCAATATTGTGCTATAGCAAATCAAATGGGAAAAGAATTATTATTTGTATGTGGAACTATGTTCATTATATCAAATGCAAACACATTTTATAGATATTTCTGTTAACATTATTATTTTGTTCCAATTTGTTTATTTCTTCTTTTATAGAAAGAGTTAATCAGAGTAGCTTAATGTTATAAACTAATTAAAATTTTTACAGTGTCAAAACTAAACTTCTAACTAAATGATCAAGATAGAATGCTTTTATTGCTACTTATAAACAGCCAAATTGTTTAAGTATTAAGTTATAGTATTCAAGTTTGAAGAAGTATTATTAGAGAGTTAGCAAGAGATTTACTATACACATATATTAATTTAATTATAATTGAACTAGAATTATTTAGAATAGGACTGTTTTGACACAACATTTAAAACTATTACAGTATTATGTATTGAATGTGTGTTTTTTTCCCATATACACTAGATACATGGCTCAAAATTTTGCACAAGTTGACAGACAATACCTTTATGTTGTGTTCTAGTGGTGTTTTTAATTGATGGTTCTATTCTAATCTTCATGTAAATAACGTACAAAACTAGTATAGAATAAAAATTGAAATTGTGATCACAATTTAAAATAAGCTGTCATTTCATTAAGATAGGTTTCATTACATTACAGTACATGTCCAAATAATGTATTACAGATGTTTAAAAAAATCACCTTAGCTAAGTCAATGAGAAAGTTGCATAAACAAAACTTTATTACAATTTTGTATTGATCAATATCTTTTTTTAGAACAATTACTGATATACTGTATCTTGATATAGTGATTATAATATTTTCAATTATATTGTAATATATAAATTATAATATTGTAAAAACCGTTGTAAATATCTATATATATACTGTAAACATCTTAGTAAATATATAAAACAAAAATTAGTTTGAAAAAACTTCATTGTTTACTACACTTTTATCAGTTTTATTCCTGTAGTATAGTTCTCAAACAATTGTATGTATATACTACACTAAATATATTTAAGTATTAAGGTAGACATTACACTACTCAAACAGCTGCATTTTGAGCTCATCTAATACTGGTACATGAAGAAATTAATGTGCATTACGTTTAACATGCATTTTGTTGTAAAGTTATACGCAGTAAAATATTAAAATGATGTTATGGTGTAATGTAAATAAAATGTGCAAATTCTTATGCCCAATAAATTGTTAATTAAAAGCACTTAAATTTGTTATTTAGTATAATTCTTTCCAAAAGTTATGCCATAGGAAGTTGCAGTAATTACAGAATCTCTCATTAGTAGTAATTAGTAATAATGCTGCAGAATTAATTTTTAAAGACTAAACATTTTTTATGTTGTCGGTTGTTTTTTAATCAGTACTTGGAATGGTATATTAATGTAAGACTTGGCACACAGGTTTAAAGAATGAAACAAATATATTATTTAAAATACTACATTTCTGCTAAAACTCAAATTATTTTTTTCCAGAGGTAAAAAAAATATTAGGACCAAATTATTATTTTGGTCCTATTAGGCATTATTAATACAGAAATGATTACTCTGCAATTAGCTGTAATTTTAGGAGAATTTTGATCCACAACTTTGAAATAAAGTGCAGATCTATACAAGAAAAGTTATAGATGTAATAATTTTACATTATAAAAAATCAGATTACTAGTAATGAAGTTATACCTATTTATGTTATATTGGGATCTACACAATTCTCCATAAATGCTGTAACGCTACTACTAATCAGCCATAACAATTACAAAATGAAACGACTACATAATTTACTCATATAATTAAACTGTGTTTAACTCAAAATACTAAATACTTTTATAGCTATAGAACACTTACCAAACATGTTCAAATGTCTGTTGTGCTCTTTTCAGGACCTATATCCAGCATTATTATAATGTTTACCATCCGGAGATCTAAGATGGTCATTACAAATGACTACCAACTGTTAAAAACAATCTTGGTAGTACTTAATAAACTAATTCACAATTAGATTGTTACTGTGACAGTCACAAGAACTTAAAATGTCCTCCACCATAGACTAATGAATATAGCCTCGGCTGTCCAACTGAGAGGTGACGGGTTCAAATGCTGGAGAGGTTCCAGCATGATACGTTGTGTACATTAAAGCTGGCATATTTGATCGCTAAGGTTTAAAAAAAAGAGAGAAAAAACAAAATGATGATACATTACTTTGGTACAGAAAAGACTATTATGAATATTGTGATATCAATTTTTTAAATCCTAGATCTGACACATCAATCTCATGGATCTAATATTTTTCTAGGATCTTAAATTTTCTGAATACAAAAGATTTCTATTTTGACAACAATATTAAAGGTTGCTATTATTATATGAAAGAGTATTTCACAAAATAACATTCAATGTAAATAAAATAAAACTAGGAAGGGTTTTTTTTCAAACACATTTTACAATGACGTGATAATAAGTTTACAAGTGTTTTATTGGTCAATTTGCAGTACTTATGTTTAAATTTCAGGTGAATGCCAACCCTAGAGAGTAAAGTTCTTTTTTCTGTTCATGAAGTTATAAAAACTTGAACAATTAATTTAAAACAAATGTTACGAACACTTACAAGTTGTAATGTGTACTGAGAAGTAAAAACAATGAGATCTTGATTTTACATTATTTATAATGCAATTGGATTATAATAAATCAATCGGTCGATTGATAGACACCAACGGTATTTCACATTATGAGCTGGCAGTAAATGGGTTGAAGTTAAAGGAATAATCTCATCTTTCTGTCT
Organism: Homalodisca vitripennis; assembly: GCF_021130785.1. NCBI lineage: Eukaryota > Metazoa > Arthropoda > Insecta > Hemiptera > Cicadellidae > Homalodisca > Homalodisca vitripennis. Next base: position 90,815,536 of record NC_060210.1, read on the forward strand.
CGCTATTGAGTTGTTTAGTACTGTAGCAATATAAAACTTTTTCCATTGAACAATCATTGTAGAGTCAACAGTAAAAAAACGTAATGTATCTAAGTGTTTTTAACAACAAACTTTACTGTTAATATTTAAAGTAAATCTAAACTTGAAAAAATTTAAACTGTGTTAATTTGAGGTAATTGGACATTTTTTTAGTTGAAACAGATTATGTGTCTGCAGAAATTCATATTTCAATTGTCTATGGAAAATAAAAATAAATTTACTGATAATGCCCTTTATTACAATTTCATCAAGAAATGATACAACATAAAATTTAAGTTACATTGATGAAAACAATATCTTCATTGTTCTGTATAGTCTCTCTAGGAAAAAACTTCATTTAGGGTGTCTCTGCAACATCCTCTTCATCAGCACAGGTCCTCTAGCTTTCAAGTCGTTTGGTAGCTTGTTGAGCATTTTCATTCCTGCGACAATGGTTTTCTCTAATACATGGCTGTTGTGTGACCTGGCAGCACATAGTTTCCTACATGTCTTGTATTATATTGTATGTACGTAGATTGAAGTAACTGTCAGGATGTTGAGGTTTATGAAGACATCTCTACAGCTCTGTCTTGGGCTTAAGCCTGCTATTATTCTAATTGCCCTTTTATGCATTAACAGGACACAGTTGATATTCCCTTAGTGGACGCACCCCAGACAGAAATCCCATAGCATATATGGCTTTCAAACAATGGATGGTATACTGCCCTAGTTGCTTCAGGGTTACTAGTTGCCTTAATTCGTTTTATGGAATACAGGGTTGATCCAAGTTTTAAGCAGATATTGTCTACTTGACTGTTCCAGGGTAGATTTTTTCAATTATAACACCCAGATTTTTTATTTTGTCAGCTGCTGCAAGATTGCATTTCTGATACTGTAGCCTTTTTATTTCCAAATAACATTTGCTTGGTTTTACTTTCATTGAGAACTAAGTCATTTTTCATATAGTAATCTTGTGTCTTGTATTGAAGGCAATAGAAAGTTGATAGTACTAATAAAAAGTGCTAAGGTCACAGATATCATCTGAACCTGCAATATCTCTAACCCTGGATTAGGGAAATCCAGATTCATAAATCAGCATCTTGGACTGCTTATTGACTCTCCAAGTAATAATAATAATTTTTTATTTTGGGCAAATATGAAATATTTTTGGTTTTTCTTCCAAATGTTTGTTATTGTGAAAACAACACTTGAAATTAGAAAAGTTATTCAAAATTATAATTAGATTTTATATATTTCATGTAAATATATTTTAGATTGTTTATTTATATTTAACAAAATAGCTAAAAATTATTGTCTGATAAAAACTGTATTCAACAATTTACATTTAGAGCAGATGTTTTAAACATGCTGATTAAAAAAATAAGCTTATAAAGTGTTGGAAACAGAGTGACCATTTTGATCATTGAATATTGCACAAATCAGGGTTAATGGAGTTGCATTTAGAAATGCCAGTTAGGGAAAAAGGGTATACAGGGTGTCGCAGAGCATAATAAAGTCATTAAAACATTTTTATCTGAGAGCTAACAGCATATATTACAAATATTAGTTCCTTCACCTTATTGGTTTAAGTTATTTTGTATCCTTATTCTCAATAATTTTTAATTGAACTGTTTAAAAACAGAAATATATTTACAATGCTTTACAGATATTGTAATAATTATTTTATAAATAATATTTATGCACATAGCGTAGCTATGAATATGTTAAATTTAGCTCCAGTCCACATTTCGCTTATAAGTGCTCATAAGTTTTCATATACTGTTCAGACTTGTGACTCCTGGAATCTGGTGTCATGTCCGTCCGAAGAGATAAAAAAATCGGTGACGAAGAAGCTTAAAAAGAACTTATTGCATCGTTTCGACATCAGAAACACCTAAACTACAAACTCAAGTGTAGAGGCATTCTCATTGTCTCGTCTGATGCACAACTGAGTACACTACAATGTCTTAGGCACGATCCCAAAGCGCAGCAGAGCAACCGAATGTTCTACACATAATGTGGCTATGGTGGGAAAGGTTCACTCAATGTGAATGTTGAGTTTAACTCGCTTTTGGATCTCTTCAGACGGACAAGACTCCAGATTCCAGAAGTCAAGTGTGAGTAACAGCCCAGATTTCAGATGCTGCACTAAGCGGAAGTTGAACTGGAGCAAAAATTAATATTTATGGTTTTACAAATACATTAATATATTATTGCCCATATAAATGTTATTCAATTACATCGTTATACTACATAATTATTACATTACTCGTTCATCATAACAGTAAAGTATACAGGATGAGTACAAAGTATTGATACCACATATTCATTTGTAAAAACTGTAACTAGAAAAACCAAACTCTGTATACATCTCTAGGTTAAAAAACTGTGACTTTTCGGTTAGTATCACAAGACTGCCCTTGCCCCCCCAAAATATCAAATTTTGGGCCCAACTTAAAAATGTTCAATATAAATACTCGTCAAGTTAAACATAGTTTTAAAAGTATTTGTGAAAGAAAACTAACAGTGAAACTCATAGGTATCAGTGAAACTATCTTAAGCAAGTGAAATGGCGGCTAATTCAAATTTATATAGTTTAAATAGGAAAAGTAATAAAACCAATATTAATTGTTTAATGGTAAACAAAACCCACTATAGCGTTCCAAGCGAGGTTTGAACTGCCTAGACAAACATCTTATCAGCTATTTTTTTGATCAAGGGAACGTATATTAGTTTTTTGATAGTATATACGAAGTTATAAGTGGTTATTCAATTAGTTATCTACTAGTTGTACATTATAGAGCTCAGTGAACATGAAAGTATAATGGTTGTAATGATGGCGTGGTTATGGAGATTAGAACTTATGATAAGGTAAGAATCTTATTCAATGAAACATTTCCAAGTCGCAACCATATTTCAAAATCAGGAGCGCAAAAACCACTAAACGTTTTGAAGACAGTAGAGTCAAGAACCTTCCCAGAACCGGAAGATCAAAGTAGGCTATTAACGATGACCTGTCAGTGGATGTTTGCAATGTATTGTAGAAAATCCCAATATCTTAACTTATTCTGTTTCAAAACCTTTAAAAACCCAATTTTGTGAGTACGTAAAGTTGTGCGCAATAAAAAATTTAACCCTTACAAAATCCACTTAGTTCATGAAATTTCTAAAGACGACTTCGATCGCGAGTTAATAATGAGGAATATTTATTATTTTAGTTATTAGTTTTTTCTACTATAGTATTTGGTTGCATATATTTTACTGATACATATTTTTACCTGTAACTAAGAAAGTTAATTGTAATTTACAATAATTTCAACATTACTGAATCGTTTAGTATTTAGGTGCCGTAGTTTACGCTTGAAACAATGAATTCGGTATTAAAAATTTTAAATAATTTATTTCTCATGAACATTTACATGTATCAAGAATAGCCCCTACCGTTATAAATAATGTAACTAAATGCTAATCGTAATCTAAAAATGTGTTTATATTATCAGTGTAATAATAAATCTGACTAATTGAAACTAAGCAACAGATTAAAATGTAAGTACTCTGGATATATTTTACTGGTATGGGTGGGTAGGAAAAATAATTCAGAGAGTGAAAAAAAAACGGGATTTTACAGGGAAGTTTTATGCTTAATGTTTACAGGCTGAAAGGGAAGGGCTGTTTTTTTTTAAATAATCTGTGAATCTCTTGGTAGAATATATATGATTGTGGATAGGAAAATCTTGAATATGTTTAAAAGAGTAAACTGATACAAAGTAAATAAAAATGGAGGGAAGGGTTAGGATACGTTCTCGGACAAACAACTGCCGACAGCTCTTCTGGCTCCTCAAGCCACCAAACACTAGACTTGCAATTTGAAGGCCCTTGGAAACAAAGAAGGTGGAGCTGTTCACCATGACATTATGCCGTACGATATCACAGAGGAAAAGTAGCCATGGAATACCATTTTTAATGTACTACCATTCAGGAGATTGGAAAAACACCTCAAGGAAAACAGTACGGAGTTGAGCTACAGCAAAGGTCTTCGACATGCTGACGTCAAGAAAAACAGCATCCAAATGAACACCCAAGAAACAGACTGAATCATGTCGACCTCGTCCAAAGCAACAATGCCCTTACAAAGGGTCTGAGATTGAAAGTGAAGAATAGAGTTTTTTTTCAATGTTGATGAATAAGTCGTGACTAATGAACCAAGAATTCATTTAGTTTATCATAGAGTTTAATTGAAAATTGAATCCTATTGAAATGTGTGCCTGAACGATGATTGTATTATCAGCTTATTGAGTAACGCAAGCTTCAGGGACACAAGAACTGTAATCGTTCACATATAATGCAAAGAGATGAGACCCCAGAATAGAACCTTGTTGAACACCCATAAAGATCTGAACAAAATCTGACTTTATCGTGGCAACAGAGTTAGTAATATAAACTCCGTGGTAACGATTTGAAAGATAAGACTTGAACCATTGTAGGGGACAAACTTCCATCTTATTAAGAAGTTTCAGATGGTTAACTGTGTCGAATGCTCTACTAAGATCTCCCCTAGTTAAGTGATTTTTGATTGTTGAGATGGGGGAAAACATATTTAGAAAATTGAGCAACGGCATCGGTGATGGATTTAGATGGAACAAATCCAAATTGAGTGTCACTCAAATGAGTGCATGAGAGCATGAGTAAGACGTTCGAAGGCTCAACTGATGGTTGGCAAAATAGATATGGGCCGGTATTTTTGAAGAGAAGAAGCCTTTCTTGAAAACTAGGGTGACCTTAGAGAGCTTCATATCAGTCGGAAACGTTCCCTGAAGAACTGAGTTATTGTACAATTTAGTTAAAGGAGCGCTTAGGGGTAAAGCAATCCGTCTAATTACTGAAGTACCTACTTATTTCAAAAACGTCAGGTGATGAACTGGTTTTCAAAGATGAAATAGTTTTATACATTTCAAGAGAAGTTGTTGGGGCTATGTAGAAACTTGATATAATTAAGCTTAAATTTTGCAAAACAAGGCGTTGCGTAGTGCCATTTACAATTACATAATAATGAAATAGAAATCAATATTTTGTAAACTACGTGTTGATTATACTAGTAAATTAGTTTATGATTTTAGTAGGGTAATCATTTATATTATTAAAAAATTGTGTTGAAAATTGAATTTAAATTTTCATCGCCACAAAACGTTCACTTAAAGCTCCTTTTAGAATTATATAGTGTTTATAACAAATGATAATTATCGCCCATCTGCAAATACTGTAGACATCCTGAGAGTGTCAGGCTTAAATCAATCCATATTAATGTCAGATTAAAAAGAACAGACAACAAATACAAGCTTAATCACATATGTGTATATGTTGTTACTAGCAGTTACCCGCGGTTTCGCACGCAATTTCGTAGGTTTTGCATCTGTATGAGCGGTTCTGTTTCGAGTGAATTATATTCCTGACGCTAATGTCGAGTTTTCCTTCTTCCCCCAAATAAGAAAATTGTGTTAAAACTTGTATATTTATGGTCATAATAATTTACCTTATTTATCTTATTATTTGTTTGTTTCATACCTGATTTTCCCTCTTTCTCGATCATGGATATGTATGTATATGTGTGTATATATATATATATATATATATATATATATATATATGTGTGTGTGTGTGTGTGTGTGTGTGTGTGTATGGTAAATTAACAATGACACTGCAAATTTGTTTCTTTATAAACTGAAAAATATTTTTAGTATTTTACAACATTTAGAGCCGTAATTGATGCAATAGTTCAAAAGCACAGTCCAGCAAACTTTCATGTTGAATAGCTCTTGCTGACTGCTTCAAAGGGAGTTCTCGGAGCTAAATTCTGACCATATTATGTTCTAAGGTAGATGAGTACTTACATGATCGCTGAGATCTAGAACTGCATGTAAACTCAATCTCTCTAAAACATACTATAAATGTATACAAATTGAAAATAATAAACAATGTTTACACAGAACAGTTGATTACATTTCACAGGCTCAATTAATAATTCACAACTGTAAGAGACCACTACGGTATTTTCCGCCCAGAAGGACTTTCGAAACGATAATAGGCCTATTTTTATTCATCCCTGAAACAGTAAGAATGTCCATGTTAAATTTCAGTACAATCGGTTGAATAATTTATGTGTAAAAGCAAAACAAACAACAAAGGCACTTTCGCATTTATAATAATATTGGGATTTCCTGATAGACAATAAATGTTTCTTGAAAAAATCTGATTGTATTCCGATCAGTCCAGTGTTCAATTTTCTTTTAACCCTAAATTTAATAAAACTTTCAAGTGTCCGGGACCTTTCTATCAAGAGTAATTGTATGGTTGGACAAACAGACACACGGACAGACATGAACACGGTTTTAATAGGCCCTATAGTCTATTTTATATTGTATCCTGTATATTATGTAGGTTTAGCATTTACAGTTAAACTTCAAATATTACAAGCTATGACACTGTATGTCTAAAAAATGTAGTTGCAGCAATATCATCGTTGACAGTCGAAATTTATATTTGTTAAAATCAATTTAATATTATTCTTTCAATTCTAATCAAATCCCCCCTTTAAATGACACAGCACAACTGAAATCGATACGTTTCAATTTCATGACAAACTCGCACAAGTTCCTTGTCATAGTACAGCGTTCCTCGTGTTTAATCATGTTTCTCAGAGATCGCAGCACAGTCGGCCAACACGATTTGGTTGAATTGCTTTAGTTAACCGACATGACTGGTAGATCGCGCGCAGCTGCTACATTACAAAACTGGGGAACGTCGCGTCGTCGCATCTACTACAGCCCGCCAATTAATTGTAATTATTTATTTTATATAATACACTATTAACAGTTTAAAGTAAATAAGTAAGTAAGTACATAGATAAATCCCAACCAAATTGATATTTCTCTAATCATAGTTTACACATTTAAAATGTTTGGGTGAAATTGATACCAACTGCCTTTTATAACGAAATGTATGGAACATAATACAGTGTTCTTTTTCAAACTTTATTTTCAGTTCAATAATTTTAAAGCCATAACCATAAAAGTGGTATACGTTTACGAACTGAGAAAGCATTCAGAGTTCACATAGTAATTTATTTTTAATACAAACCTTCTTAGTCCAGAATGTATTTAAACATTTTGTTACAACACACCCTTACTGTTTTTTGTAAAATGTTCTTTCTTATTGGACTTGTGGTAAGTTGTGGAATAATACAAAAACTAAATAAAATGAAAGACCCTGCCTACAGATTTTATTTTACTTCCTACAGCTCTACATATTTCTTACTTCGCATATTGCATAAAGGTTTTCTACAGTACCAACAGTTGTGGCAAGGTTTTTTTTTATAAACTCTGTATAGAGGATTCCTAAATTTCCAGGGTTTACAAAAAATTTTACATTGTCTTCTTGTAGGAAAACCCAAAAACTGTTAAGGACCAGTCCGTATAAATCATGTTTTCTTATTATTATATTACCTAAAACAGAATATTTCTGAGCCACATTTTTCTAAAACTGTAAAGTTTCTAGATTGTTAAAAATTGCTGAGGGGTAAGTTTTTTTGTATAATTTGTCTTTCAGATCCTGTATAACCGTCAATAACTTTAAAAGGGTTACAAGGAATATTACTGACTTAAAAATTATAATATTATTTGTTGCTACCAAAAATAAAATCATGCCTGTTTTTTAATCTGGCATTTTTTATTGGAGAAAATGTGGATTAGTTCTTTTTAATGGTAGCTTCCTAAAATATTATTTGTGGGCATTGGACTGGCCCAAGCAACAAGGGCCATTATATTTCTTCAAAGATAGAGTGAAGTCCCTCTTTACCTTAAAATGCGCTTTTTTCTAATTTTTTTAAATTTGTAGGTAGAGTTTTTACGTTACTTATAAAAGGGAATATTGTGTTGCAATATTGGGAAACGATACGTCTTCCTCATTAGGCCAATCTAAGATATATGTTTATATGGAAGGAAATGCCGAACAGTAACTTTACGCAAACCGTCCTTATCATTTCAGTAATTAAGTTAGTTTAACCTCGTTCGGCGTGCCCAATAAATTAGGCGATAAGATTAGCTGGCACAAATTACGACAATTTCTAGTGATAGTGATAACGCTGGATAGCGGACTAAATAAGATTGGCTCGAGTTCTGTCACAAATTAGTTATAGATATCACGAAAACTATTTTCCAGATAAGAAACACAGTATTTAAGATATAAAATTCTAAAAATGTATAACCTATGAATAAGTGTGTCATTTAATTTGGGGTGATATATTTGATCACCTATACTACGATTTTATGAACTAACGATCAAACTAAAGTGTGCCAGGTAGATTAGGGACTATGTTCACATACACTCTTAGACATTATTTCGATACTGAAAAACAATGTTATCATTTGTGAAAAATTCTGGAAACGTAAGTTTTGATTTAGGGATTATTTAGAGTTATAGTAAAAGAACCCGTTATCCTTATATATCCTGCAAGAAACAAAGGGAAAAATTAATAACACAAATTGATATAACTTAATACAAGCGATAAATGCAAAACGTGAACACATTCTGTCGATGATTTAAGGAACAGCCTTACCATCACGTGTGCGTCAGCACGGCACTATGGCCCTCAGGACTCACACTCATAGGCTATGATGCTGTGTTATGGCTGGTAAGAGAAATAAACGACTGACTATATTTTGGAGCACTTGTCTGTATAGTATTACGAGCCCGCTGGACACATTTATTTAGACAGTAGCTCTCTCTTTAACAAGCTGTCACTTAGGTAATCGAGAGGCCAAATTGAGTGACTATCCTTCGTGTACAACCTCCCGACCAATCCAACCGCGAGCTCCATAAATCAATATTACTAGAACCCATCAATCATTTCGGGCAGAGCACCTCACAAACCGACAAGAGCCGAAAGGCGGTAGCCGTCAAGCGGCATGACGCAAGCTGGAACAATACAATTATGCCCACCCGGCGAAACTAATGATTGGAACACCAACACAACAATCAATAACCGCAGAGATAAATAATCGTGTGTCGAAGAGGCAGTGACAACCAGATAAATCAGACAATGGGGATTGATACATCAGCTAGTAACTGTAACGTGTGCAAGGGTATGGGAAGTGGGCAGTGGGCACAGGGCAACTCGGTCGTGAGCAGGATTGCCCTCCTTGCTGCTGCTCGACCTTACTACTATGTGAAGACTTACTTACTGGGGTGCAGTAATAATTAGTCATCTCATCATTGAATCATCTCCTCTAGAACCGGGTGTAGTGAAACGAACATTCGTTTTCTCCATAAGAAAAATGTTAAACTTATGCATTTTGTCGCCTTATTGTTGTCGATTGATGGTAGATGTTCAATTTTAATGATATAATTAATATGCATCCAATGGCTATGTGCTTTTATTAAACTAAATAATTTATAAATACTCAAACGACGAAGTACAACAAATTTTAGATTTGTTTCTGAATAACGAAGACATATTGAAAAAATAAAAAGCGTTTGGATGCATATTATTTATGCCTTTAAAATGAGACATCTCCCATAATTAGGTCTTATTCTGAAAATAAGATTGTAAGATTACGTAAGGTTTAACCTTTAATTGTGAGAAAATGGCAAAATCAATTAGATCCAGGAATTTATGTTGGTTACCAATATACACTAAGAGAAACACTTTTGCATTGCATAGGGACAACTATAACTCTATCAAAACCAATTGTGGCTCTCCGGTAGTTTGGAACTATTTGTGATATAGCAATCATGTACTTGGGTTTTCCGTCATTCAGAAGTACCCGGTCTTTTGTAACCAATGCATTCACATAGCTTTGCTGGGAAGAGTTGATCCAACGATCCATTTCACTTCCGCTTAGTGCAGTGACAAGAAACTGACACTGGTTCAGATTGGCTCCTGGAATCTGAAGTCTATATCTGTCTGAAGAGATCGACAAAAATCGTTGACGAAGACGACCTAAACGAACACTTGGAACATGTGGACTTTTATTGTGGACTCCCAATTCCAGTCAATCCTTACTGGTGTCAGATTTCAGACGCTGCATAAGCAGAAGTGAGATGGAGCTTAACTTAATATTCGTAATGCGTTAAATTACTGGTTGCTCTAGATGTAACAATATTAATGTTGGTTCAGCTCCGAACCTTTATGGAGAGAGAAGTGTCATCCACAGATTGGTAGACTGTCATTGATACTGGCAACGAAGGATGAATAGATGAATTTGATGCCAATAAATAGGAGAAAAGGTAAAGGATCCAAGACTGGCCCTTGGAGAACCTCGTACTTATTTTATTTGAATTTGATAAAACAGTTCTTTTAGAACCTGTATAATCTTTGAAAGGAATCTGAACTAGTAGCATCTTTTACTGAGATATAAAGAGATCCAAGAGTGAAAAACTCCTCTTATCCCGTAATGTTCAAGTTATTGCAGAAGCAGATTGTGACAGGCCATATCGAAGCGTTGATGAAATAAAACAATTCTCATGACTGTTCCATTAAAGTCAAAAGGCTTGCGAGACGAATTAAACTGCATTATGATTAGTTTCAGTTTTTTCTTTAATGAACCCGAATTGGTCAGGGTGGAATATGTGTTTTATCTATAAAAGACAAGTCTGTTTAAGAAAGTAGTTGTTTTTGACATTGAAAGAGTCAACAGTAACCATATAGATTGGTAATTACAGCAAACATATAATTTTCCTATCTTGTACAAAGGTATGAAAATCGCATGTTTAAGTGAATCTGAAAACGAGCCGTCTTCAAGTGAAATGTTAATAGGGCTTACCAAGGGATCAGAAATGATATCGTGCGCCTGATACAACAATTTAGGGGGAAATTCCGTCAGGACCAATTGAAGATTTTGGCATTTAAGCGTCTTTGTATCACAAATATAATAGTTCTCGAAAAAATTGAAATTGAATGGTAAAGAAATTCCGACCTCTATGCTATGAGACTTTTTGACATTTTCCCAATTTAAGGCAAACACTGATTGCATTATATTAGAAACATTTGATTGGGTTGCTATTACTAAGAAAACAAACTGAGTATCGGTCCTATTTTTGAGAATTCACCAAACCACACAAAGACTTTGAGCTACTAGACGAATTTTTTAAGTTGCGAAGAGGGATACAAGAAGAATCTCGTGCACATTAGCATCACTGACCACAACATCTGTATCATCCATATCTCCCCCAGAGGACCGCGCCGAGCCGCAACATGTTCTACTCCTCTGTGATGCGACTTGGCGGCTCGATCGCCCGCTCTTATCGACCATCTCACATTCGATACCGATACACTCTCACGATAGTGTCCAATCGATTCATCGTCTCTCTCTCTAATTGATCCTCCTTGTAACAGCGGCTTTCCTCTGTCAGTCCGTTTTAGATGTTTGGTGGCCGGTATTTCTGTTTTCCGGTCAGAGCTATTTGGTTTCCTGATGGACAGCGAAAGCTACTCACTGTCGGATCAAAGAGTATAGATAATCGAGTTTGAAAGTTAACCACAAACTAACCAGTAGAGTGACACTAAAGGGAGTTACATTAAAATCTATACTATTGATTTCTGCGTTGATATAAAGTAGATAATTTACAAACATTAATTTCTGGTTTTCTAGATAAGAACAAAATATTGTACTGGTTTTGTGGTACTTTCCAACCACACCGTAACTTTGAAAATTCATAATTTGTAAACTTGATGTCCTATTAAGACCAAATTTCTTTACACGACATTTACGAGTGTACTGTTTTTTAGTATTATCTTTAGAATTATATGAAAAAGTTTTTATTAAATTACCATTTCAACTTTTATTTATTTATCGTGTGGTTCCAAAATGTGGCACTGGTCTCGTTACGGAGTTCTTAGAATCATTTTCTTGGGCGTATAATTTTGTAAACCACCATTTTATTGAGCAGGATTAGTGAATTTACCGCGCCCGGCGGCGCCTAATTGGTTGAACGGGGTAACCGACTGCTTCGACTTGGCAGTTATCGACTTAAAAACTTAAATTTATTTTTTTTAAATTATTTACTTTATATGTAAAACTGTATATTTAATCACGCTAAATATTAATATTCTGTTATTGCAGTTGTATTTGTTAAGCTGTGGTTAACTTTCACATCCGGCTATTTATACTTTTTGATCCGGCAGTAGTATCAGATTATCCAAGGTGCATGTGAAAGATATTAAGAACTAGCAATAGCATCACTTTTCTAGATGGTATCACATTTATTCCTTAGAATACTTAGAACTCGCAAAGGTTTCATGGAACCGACCACGGCAGGTAAACAGATAACACACGCTGAACCGCGTTTTGGCGGCCTACAGATGAAAGAAAATCGATTCCGGCTCCAAGTACAACTACTAATTTATATACCCGACAGAGAAATAACAAACGTTATACCTCACTTATCTAATAGCTTTGATTAGATTCATTACACAATACATTGTGTAACTAATATAATCAAAGCTATTACTCTAGTATTCATACTAGATGTACACGTGGTATATTGGCGGATTAAATACAGTCTAGTAATAACGTCGATTACGAGCTTATTACTGATATTATTTATATTAGACATCTGGAATTTTTAGTTTACAGGGGGCAAGAAGGTATCGGAAAGCAGGGAAATTAATTTACGAGAGTTTAACGAACAAGAAGAGCTAACCGCACCCACCTTGAAGCCGAAGGTATGAACATTCCTGGAGTTACTGTGGCCGGCTGCTAATAATATGTAAAATTACAAAATATTTTCTTCGTGCAAACATAACAAGGTGGCGAGAGAGGAGGAGGTTGTGCGTAATTACTGTTGTTCATGGTGAAGGGGTAAACTGTTTCTTACGGCGTTCATTTATCGTTACGGTAAAGAGAAGTATTCTTCAATAACCAGCTCAGGAATGTGCGGTGTGCTTACGAGCTTATGGAATGTGTCTAGGATGTTAACTTCCACTTGAGGCTCCCGCATTAAAAACATATAGCATAATATGACCGCTGATAGAAGAGGGTAGCCGGTTTCTTCACATAGGCTTGCATAATAATTATTGTGTATATATTTGTTATTTGTTTTTTTTTTTATAAAAGAAAGGCGAGGCCGATCCTCTACTGAGCATTATTCTGCTGTGTGAGGATCTTATCGAACAGAATAGGGAGGAGAGTCGATACAGTACAATTTCGATGGTACTGCAAAGTGCAATGGCCATGTCCACATGGCCATCGGGACTCCTAAACCGTATGTTGAATGAGTGAGTTATGGTTTTCCTTCTTCTACTATAGCACACAGATAGAAAAATATCTTTTTATTATTAATGACCCATCCTAGCCATATTGTCTGTCCGTCTATCTGTAGGACAGCTCTCGTTACAAGGCCATAAGGCGTTGAACATTGGTGTATATCTTCCTTTTGGTCCAAGGGAGGCAGTTCATCCTTAGGCTTTTGGTGGAAAGGTCCTAGAGACATGAAACTTGGTACTTAGGTTCCACTCAGTCCAAGGAATATTCCTTGCTATTGGCTGAGGGCATCATCAACGATAAATTAATTAATATGATTAACAACGATATAATATTAATAGTATTATTATATAATACTGAAACCATTTTACATTACAAACAGGTTCATAACACATCATTAGGAGACTACGCAATTCAGAATTAGGATACTGACCGAGTGCTTGAGTGGAATATCATTCGAATAGTTGAGATGAATGAATGTAGAAATTGTATGGCTGAAAGTGATTCAGAAGGAAGAATCGATGGACAGTTTTCTATTTATCAAGATTTCGTGATTGCCATGTAATTTACAATGCACGAACTGTAATTGCAACCAAACATTTGTTTTTAATATTATTATTTATATTCGTTACAATTCTTGATATTGAACTGCTATTAGCACCTTTTTGACACTGTAAATTTATTCGTATCTTTATTTATATTGTAAATTTTGTGTTTATGTTATACAACTTATTTGCGCATGTGTGACGAACGAAATGTGAGTGGCGTATTTCTTTTTTGGCATTTAAAAGTCTTGTAAGTCGTATCAAATTAGCGAAATTGTGAATATGTTTGTTATTTCCCTGTTGAATTTTAAGCATTGACATTCAACAGTAACAAAACTACAATTATGCCAATAGTCTGTATAGCAATGTACGAGTAAACAATATAGTAACAGCGTAACACAGGTTGCGTGGAACAGCTAAGGATCCACAACAATACACGAGGTCAGGATCTGTGGAGTAATTGGATTCCTAAACAAATGTCCTGTTTCAATTTGAATACCGAGCAGGAGTAACAGCTCGCTCCAGCTGGCCCGAATCCCTGTCTCCGCGAATATCCAGAGTGAGGCCTGGAATGTTCCCGTTCGACGGCCGAGGCTCGTTCGTTAGTTTTCGAGGGCAGTAAACTCGGATATCCGACGTGCTATAGTGAGCGAGCGGCTCGGCGAGAGGCCCGCAGAGCATGCGACGTCGCACATAAATCTGCGAGAGCCCACAAAGGAGCCGGTCCGCCGCAACACAAAATTTCTTGCCTAGGCCGTGCGCGCCGCGGCGGGAAGACGTTCGACTGGTCGGGTAGGTCAGCGTTTCGGTTGCAAAAACTGGTGCCGGCGCGCTCCATAAAGGAGTCAATGGCTTGGCCAAACAATGCAGTTCGAAAACATCGGTGCAGCCCCCCTCCCCCCTTCGGTAACCGTACCCGAGACTGCTGCGCTTTGCTGTACTACAGGAGTGAACCCATTGTGTGCGTCTTGAGCACCGGCCTGCCAGGCGCGCGAATGTTACATTTCAGAGTTGTTGTTGTAACAAAATCAAAACCGACTGATAATGAAATAAACATAGGCTTTTGATACAATGTATTCGTCAATAATATGAAGATTTTGTGTACATAATCAGCCTATTGCGACTGTCCTCATTGTAGCGTTTACCAAAAATTGCTGCATAACTTTACCGAACATCACCCCCAGAGCCTAATTCCATCCCCTATTTCAAAGTGTATACATTATTAACCATGCTATATAATGCAGCTTTGGAAACGATGACCGTCTCCATTAACCCTAAACAAGATGACACTTGGTACAAAAGTCTTGTTAATATCTCGGCTAAGTTCATTGGCCAGCTTAGTATGGCATTTCGTTTCAATATGGCGGCCGTTCAAACTTTAAACAAAATCACAACTCTGTTTTGACTATTAGAAAAATGTAAAGTGTACTGGAAAGTTTATATTTCCTAAAATGTTCGTAACAAAATTTGTTTTATATTTCATACGGTTTTTTATATAATGAGTACATGAAAATCGCATGAGGAATACATTAACAAACATTTTTATCACAGAAAATTATCAACTTCTTCCCATTAAGTTATAAGGGCTATCTATAAAAAAAAAATTAAAGACCATTTAACAATCTTTTCACTCCCCTGAATAAGACCATTCTACCTATGTAATACGTTCATCTGACCATAAAATGTTCATTTTTCCATAATATGTAAGTTTTTTTATTCCGAGACCACCAGGCTTTTTGTTTTTAACAGATTCTGTTATTAACAAAACCCATCGCCAACCTCTTTAAATACAAACTGCTGAACCCCTGACATTTACAAGATAGGAGTACGCCACACTATATGTCGCATAAAAGGATTCGCGAAGGTTGCATCTATTTCAATTTTATAGCTCAGAAAATAAATTTTTACATTTTTTCGGCAGACAAAAAATGAATGGCAAAAATCAAATTCCATGGTTTGAGATTATAGAACTCATTCTTGACTATGCAGAATAAAGTTTCATGCAACATTTTAAGTCTAAAAAATAAATGTTTCTTGAGGTATATTTCAATTCATGTTTTAGTTCATTACGATATGTTCTATAGCAGTGTTAAATAATACAAGTCCCGGTGAGCTACTGATGGTACTACAACGAAAGAGTGCGCTGAAATCAAATCTTGTTACAGATTTTTAACATGACTTTCCACTCCACCGTTTTCTTTTTTTACTGCACGAATAAGCTACATGTAATTAATAAATTATATGTCACATGATAAAATCTCATAAGATTTAACTCAGCTTGTTATATGTGTTACTATGTCAGCCTTACAAAATTTACATTTTAAAATATCATAAGGTTGTACTCGGAGTTTTAAAATGTATTTATTCTGCTATTTTTTCATTGCCATTATGGTTACCCATAAGACCAATGTAGACATGTTCGCTAAAGTTCAGCCAATTCCCTCGGAGTGTCCTGTAGTAGGCTATCATCGAGTCAGTGTTGCCTGTATAGAGATGAAGCTTGATGCAAATTTTCAAGACTAAAGATTAGATGATTAGATCGTTTGTGATATATCATTTAAACAGAGAGACTGATATTATTTTATCAGCCCCTTGAGTGATAGGCTTCGTCAACGCTCAGCCAATGACCATAGTAATCTCCAAATATGCTATATAGTATACAAGCTACACAACTCGTGTTTAAACATTCTCAACTTACCAGACATAGATTAGTGGCTTATCACCATCATTTTTCTGCCTATTCGAGGTTTGGGGTTTATTGTGACAGTCATTTGATGGTCCAGTCAATGTAAGAAGTCATGTCGGAAGTGACGAAGTGCTTGAAGTTACATCAGGCTCGAATTGCAAATACGTCAGTATTTGACTAAGGCACCCTTTCGCAGAGTCCAAATGTAATGATGTTTAGGCTACATATCTTTATTGTTAGTACACCATACATAATATTATACAACGATGTTGCATTAGGACACAACATTTAATGAGACAAAACTTTCGTGTGTTACTACAAGAATGGCACACACGGTTTCTTACTTTTAAATAAAATAAATTACACAACAACTAGTTTTGCTCTCACAAGTCATTGCTCTCAAACTAATTAAAATGTCAATGTGTTGTTTTTATCTAAACAACACAACATGTTATACAAGTCACAAAACCCATCGCCAACCACTTTAAATACAAACTGCCTTAGAGCCGGCAGAAATATTTACAAAATACAGACGTAATTATATGTCACACCAAAATTTGCAAAAACTGGATGACAGAAGTAATCCAGAAATAATATGAATAAATAATAAAATTTATTAAATTGAATTAATAATATAGTTTGGTTTAACGTCTAACTCTACGTGAAAGATGCACGTAGTTGGTTAGACTTAAGAATTTTTGAATCTATGTGACATATTGTGATTAAAACGCTGCTGTTTTAATCACAATATTTCATAATTATACTAAATATCTACATTTTTCGATTATGGAGAGATTTATAGAATTCTTTGTAGCCAATAATGCTAACATTGTAGTATAGTTAAAACAGTGAATATTGTTCGCATGGAAAGAACTATCCCGCGCTTCCTTAAAATCGAAAAAGATCAGTTCTCGGACTTGGACTATAACTTACTATTATTATGCCCACACACCATCGGCCACATCAAAGCCTGTTTCTGTGTGAGAGGTTCTATGCAGTGGTGGAGTTCTTTCAGTTCGCCAACTCGCAGCTGCCGTGCCGCGCGCTACACGTATTTTGCAAAAACTAAAAAAGTCCAAGTGGTTGGCGGGGTCGATGGCCTAGGGCTTGATCAATAGAGGGCCAACAGCCGGGCCCTTGTCCTAGGTCAGGCCCCTCCCCCTCCCCTCTCACGCACTTCCTCTGCCCTGTGCGTGTGCACGCGAGCGGACGCGGGCGGGCTCACAACACGTAGTCTCAAGACTGACTGACAGCAGCTCGCTCTCACCAGAAGCACAAATTTTGCGGCATGAACTTTCCCCATTAGAATTAAGAGCCGGAAGGTTCGCTTTCGTGACGGCGCGGCGCTGCGCTGCGATTGGGATCTCCGCAAAAAATTAAATCACAAAAAACCACTTGGAAAGTCACGAAAGAATGGAGGCCGCGTGTACGGCAAATTAAGTGAATTACGCCGCAGGTGCTGGCGGTTGTTGGTTCAAATTTTACTAATCGGGGCAAATGTGTACTTTCTTAATGGAGAATGGGGTTCAATTTAGATTGCTATTTTTTGCTGTTTTCCTATACATAAATTTTTAAATGATAATTGAAGCTGATGGTAGAAAAGCTGAGGTGTTCACTGTTAGTACTGGTGGTCTATCTCTGTGACCAGTCTATGTATCTATCTCTTGTATTTCCAGCTTGTATAGTTGTCCTACACTCCAAAGATGCATCGTTGGAGACCCCTCCTTTGGTGTAGTTTTCTTTTTACAAGATATATGATTTGTATGAAACATATTATTGAAGTGTACTTATTATACTCTTAAATAATTCTGCTGGTTTGTATAAAGAGTCCATCCGAAACTACCGATTGTTTTGGGTTCCTGTTCTGATTATGAATAATTTTAAGCAAGGTAATTTTTAAATTTTTATATTAAACTACTAACAGTTACCTTCAGCATCTCACTTAGATTTCTGTTAAATAGCAGGAACCTCATAACCATGCAAACACCTGAGGTAAGCCATGGTTGCTTGAAGATATTCCAGTTTCATGATCCATTTTTGACTCCAATTAGACTTTTTAAATTTCTTTGGAGCAGTATTTTGGGCTCCTGAGTTTGGAAAGCGAAACAGTGTATCTTTAGACGCACTAAATAAACCAATGAAATAAGTAGATGCCAAACAATACAAGTTCTCTGCAACAGTCCATGATATTTGATTGAATAATGCAGGAGCACCTCTGTTTCAAATTAACTAAATGCCCGATGCACAATTGAGTTTGGCTTGTTGCCCTGATCAAGAAAATATACACGTATGTAGGATTGATAAATACGAGTATACTTGGGGTAGAAACAGCCCACTTCCGGTGACTAGAATCTACGTTCGGTATAAGGGATAAAGTGAAAAATCCTAACTTCCGTTTGTACCTTACTTAATCTTCAATGGAATTGGTGCTAAATCTCTCCACTACGTCAACGGTTCTCGAGATAATGTGCAGCCACACACAGGGAAGAACTTTTCGGTCCATCCTGATTTACTAATAATATTATAATTAGTTCAAATTCCTTAGTAGGAAATGCACAAATACACAATTGTGACCATTAAATCCAATTTTATAAGAATTATCAATTAAATCATACCCATAACAAACTAAATGGTTTATGTATCAGTAGTAAAAGTTTAAAAGATAATAACTACTGTCATTACTATTTCCAGCACACCATCTCAGCTGGTAGGCTATGTGTTCATGCAAATACAAAATACTGGGACACTGCGTGGAACGGTGACTCGATCAACAGTTAAAAATTTTGTCTACCTTAATAGTACATCAGTCTTTCTTAAAATTACTTTGAATAGTATTTATAGGTGGTATTTCAGAATAATAATGCGTCTGGTTTAATGAATAATAGTAGTCTTTTGTCTAATGTAGGCGCCAGCTTTGTCTAAATCTGTCGATTAGGCTCTGTGTGATTGAGTATAAAACATCCAAACATCTCAAACGTTAACAGTATTAGTAAACTTAGGTACATTTTTTAAGAATATAACGTTTTTATTCTCAATAAATTCGTTTTGATGTTTTTTTACTCTGCTTTCTCTTGTATTTATGACTAGCAGTTTATTCTGTTGTATGATAGAATAGGATGTTACGACTATATTACTTTCATAGTATAAGCAATTACAAATTAAACTGATTTTGCTATATAAATTGTATTGGTAAGATATAATAATCTATTATAAGGTGTTTTGGTTTTGTAACATTTACTAATTAAGATATCTTTATATTAAGATTTCAGTTTGGATGTGTTGTCCACAGAACACAATTTAAATGTCAACCATAGAAGATATTGTTTTGCGTTTAAAACACAGTACTACGATAGTCAGAAATATATTATACCAACAGTTCGCACCGCCCTATGGTGTGTGTAAAATCTACAGAACTATAGTTCTTCTTCCTATCGAGTGATTGATGTTTGTGGAATGGTCTGTAGAGAAGGCAGCGGTGTTTTGGGGGCTTTCGATTGGTTGAAAAGCTAGTCGGCATTGCGTCCCGTCGTCGCGAAAAAACGAAAGGTCAGTGTTCGTTGAGGCGGAGGCCGGCGACTGCGGGCGGGCCCGGCGAGACTTGGTTTTGAAGTTCCTCTTGTACTGTCCAATTATAGAGTCTACCAGACGTCACTATTTTTGAACCAGTCTCTCAATTGGGCTATTTTCGGTGGCGAATGGTGCTTCAGTATTTGCGCGGAAGGTCTAACGACACAGAGCCGACCATGGTTCTTAGTTTCGTGAAGTGAAAAACGCTATTGAAAAAAGCAGGTTTTTTGAGGCTGTAATTTACAGGCAACATATTAAAAAACAGTTACAATCTCATTTAACGAACCGAATCTGGTTATAAATGTTGAGTTAAGCTCCGATTCACCTTCCTCTTAGTGCAGCGTCTTGGCTCTGACGCTGTTGCAGACTTCAATCTTGAAATCTGGAGTTATATTCGTCTGAAGAGATCCAATAAATGACCAGTATGGGACACTTTAACGTTAGGGCCCTAAAATGATCTAAAAGGTACGTGGGCCTTTTTGGAAGGAAACAATACCGAAAACCACTACACCGTGCCGGAACGTTTAGGGAGCGGGGCAGCTAGCTCTGAAGAAAAGTAGTTTCTCTGAGCACATCCTCACTCTATCGCCATTCTAAAACACGACGAAGAAGCTCAAAAAGAACTCTTTATGTCGTTTCAACATAATAGACACTTAGCCACAAGATACAGTACAGTGTAATATAGGTGAAGAGCTATTCTCATTGTCTCATCAGGTGCACAATTAAGCGCACTACGATTTGATTGACACGATCTCTATGCACGGTGGAAAACCGAGTTTTCTACACATAAAGTAGCTATGGTGGGAAGGGTTGATTCTATGTGAATGTTGAGCTAATCTGTTGAGAATTTTGTTGTTGCTTCAATGTCACTTTAAACATTTTCCAACAGAGAAAGTGTGATATGTTAGTGAAGTTTAAAATAGTATTATAAGTAAAGTAGCTAAGAATAAAAAACAAAGAATTTTTTAGCCGAATCGTATTTGAAAAAGTTGGTGTATATTGATCCTAAACAAGAAAATAACCATACATTTGACTTTAATATATTTCTTTTCTATTACTAATACATCATTCTGCCTATGCGTCCTTTAATAGTAAATTAAATTTTGTATTAATTGACAGCAAACTACTAATTTGAATCTATTTAATATTGATTTGGATTCGATATATCAAGCACACTGCCTAAAATAAATATATCCAGTAGCATATTTATAATAATCAAATGTCAAGGGTAAGTAGGCAAAAATCGAGTAAGGTATGTAGTGATACAATTATTTTTGAAAAGAAGTGGTTTAGTTTTTTTTAATATTGTACGAAAGTACATTTCATTAAAATATGCCCGCAGTGAATGGTAATGAAATAATAATTTTTTCGAGGTGAACGAGTTAACAAAAACCCAGTCAGTTAAAATGTTTGCAACAGACAAAGAAACAAGAGATCTTACTAAGTTTAACATCTTATTTACAAAATTAAAACCAAAATATATAGGCTGATATCTGAAACTTATAATTAACTATATGAAATTTCGAATTAAAAATTATATAAACGTTTATTTTAAGAAAAAGAAAACTAATGTCAATTTTGAGATAAAATTCTGAAAAGGTATAAGTTTGATATTACATTTAAACGATGGCTCTCAATTGTATAATTGTGAGATTGGGTAAACGATGCTATTAATTGTATAATAAATTGTGAGATTGGGTTAAAGGACGGCTCTCAATTGTATAATTGTGAGATTGGGTAAACGATGCTATTCATTGTATAATTGTGAGATTGGGTTAAAGGACGGCTCTCAATTGTATAATAGCGACGCCAGGTTACACGACAGCTCTCACCTTTAAGGGGATATGACTGGTTTTCCTCCTTGAAGTTATAATGATGTGGGCTCTAAATAAACTTATAAATTCAACAAAATATACACTTATTAATTGGAAATGATAATTAAGAGATGACAATAAGGCTCCTTCGAACCTTTATACATTTTGAACAGACTTCATAAAATGAGGAGTTTATTACTTTGAAATGTTTCTACATCTCATGTTAAGGTTCGTCCACAGAGTTTTGTCAAACTACAGAACCGATATTCATAAATCTTCTTTTAAAAGAAAGAGGGCTGCCCACTGGGAGCCCCACTCTGTTTTTATAAATCGACTAGTATATGTCCAAGAAGTCATTTTGAAAGTCACACATGTCAAACTTCATGGAAAACCAGAAAAAGGTTGCTCGATATTGTTGTCTTAACATTATCACAACTTAGGCCTACTCAATAATGCCATGAAATGTCACTTTTTGTGTTTGGCTTCGGCATGACGTCTCTATCGGAGGTGTCATGGAAACAGTCATGGAATTTTTCAAATGATCATAAGTAACCCCAGAAGTACTTGGGAAAATTCCATAGATTACAATAAATTGTAATCTATGGAAAATTCCTTGCTTAATATGATAGGTTACAAATTTTTCAAACATATAAGCACTTTTATCCTTTAGTAAACGAATTTAAGATACTAGTTTCAATCTATTAAGAAATTGTATTGATTAAAGGTAGTTATTCCAGAAATAACTATAGATTAAATTACTAAACGAGCCTTAAAAACTTGACAAATTATTATTCTGAAGTTGATCAGAATAGTCTGTCACAAAATTATTAGCACTTTTACTCTGAAATGTTAACATTTGTAGACAAGTATTTTTGTAATGAGAACTATTGTACACTTGTACTGTAATCATACAAGTCTGCAAATTGAAATAATAATGTTTATTTTAGAGCATCAACCATCGGAACGGTGTCAAGAAGAAAACCACATGAAATATTACAAATTAGAGTAGTTTGTGACCAGTAATACCGGTACGCGGCTAGGTGGTGTGGGAAATGATATTTCATTCAGAAATATCTAATTCATACTCAGAATTATTTTGCGCTTCGGGAATAACTAACATCTTGTGCAGGCTAAATTAAATTACAGGAAGGCCCAATCAGCAGCAGCGTAAAAACAAATCTGGTTGTTTGCGTGCCGTGTTGGCTAGTTATAGTCGAAGAGTGGTTAGCCATCAGTGAGCTTACTTGCTCGAGAACAGGTCAGTACTTGTATAACTGGTGTTTCTTTTACACACATGCATGATGTACTTCGTTTACAGTGAAGCTGCATTCGCTTGATGTGGGTAAAATATGTTAATGAATACTTTTTATAAATTTATAGGATTCTATTTAAGTATAAACGAAACGTAGACTAATTTTCCAACTTTAATTTGATTTTTAAATTCCAAACTACCAATACTTCCTTTATAAAGTGCTATACGAGTAAACTCACTTCACAAAGGTATAGTTGAAATTGGCATGAAACTTAACTTAATGTTTAAAATGTAACAAAAATGTCTATAAAAAAAACCTAATCGTTTGTTTTTACATATTTCTATAATAAATAATTTGCCTCGTGAATATCGTATTTACATCAATACCGAGGGCATTTAAAATATTTTTAATTCACTCAAGTTCGTTTTGAACATTTAAATTTCCGAAATTTATTTCAATTTTTTTATTTTCTTCGGTGCCACAATTTACATTCTTGTGCCAAGTAAAGTTGTAGTAGGATAATCTAGTAACCCGTTTAAGCATGTTTCAAATAATTAAACTTGCGACAACATGATTTTATGATTATCTTCACCATATTGGGGCAAGTTTGTGTAACAATTGTGCATGTTTTAAAATACCTGTTCAATAGTATATTCAAATGTAAGAAGATGAAAGTTTCAAAGCACATAATGTTTACAAATACAATTTTAATTTTTAAGGCCCTATTACACACAAATCTTAACTTTCAAAGTAAATTGACTAAAGTCCAGTAAGAGAATACCTTCAATTTGGCAATCCATTCCAACATTAAGATACCAAATATGTTAAAAAATATGAAATATAATATATAGTATATAGTATCTTACAACTTTTATCATGTCATATTTCAAAGGCTTATCCAGATCCAGGAGGAGAACTTTAATTTAGCTCGTAACTAGGTTATATAGTAAATATTTTATAATTTTTCATTTCCAAAAGCTGTTTTTTTTTTATTTTATTTTTTTTTGACTACTCTGAACCGAATTTTACATATGAAGTGCAAAATGTGTTTCATCCATTTATGATTTGTACAAAAATATTGAGTTTGGTATAATTCTTGGTATTTTCTTCTTTTGGAGTTAGTTTGGACAAATAATTTATATGTACTTAGAAAAATTTTAGTGTTCCAAAAAGTGCCATTGACTTTGGACATTTCTGGATTTTAGCTCCGTTTATAAACATGCACAAGCGTGCTGAATGTGTTATAATTTATTTTTTTCTTTTGGAGATACAGTAGTTTCGGACAAATACTAGTAGTTCATTACTTGGGAACAATGTCACTGCCTTTGAAAATTTTGAAAATGAGTTGTATTCTTATTGGGCGAAACGGCATATCAGATTTTAATCAAGCAGTAAATGAAAGTGAGTAAGAGAAGTGGGATATCAATTTCAATAACGCTCTAGTCTTTGATTTGGTGAGTCCATTCATATTATACACATGAAATGAAATTAAAGGATACAACGGTAACAAATAATCCTAGTTAGAATAAAATTAAAGAATTGCCCATGAAGATTTCATTTTTGATAGAGATCTTTGAGACAATTAACCAAACCTCACATTCTTGTAGTGTGATATTGTGTTATCGAATCTGTATAACGTTTAAAGATTTTTGAATTTTTAGTGACCTGTGACGCCCCACGACTGACCATAGCCAGGCAGCACCGGTCGCAGCCACCTTCAACCCTAGCGATGCGTGCTACCTCGCAACTCGGATCGCATTGTCTAGGTCAGATTAATTTCCAACCCCTCTGCAGCAATTACACCACAGCCTACCCCAAGTCTAGGGTGGTTGTACTCGTGCAGTACCCGGAAACTTTTAGTGATTCGGACTGACTGAATGACTGACGGTCACGATAGCCTTTCTCTTTGCCAGCATGAGGGATGAAGAGAAACTCCAATAACATCCCTGAGTCTGTCACTGTCACGTTTACACTTGTATTGAAAGTAGGCAAAGAGACATAGCACGGTGGGTTGCTTTCAAGATACAAGGGGTACTTTAAGTTGGTGAGGTCTTTTATAAACGGACATGTCACACCATCATGACTGTTTCTACACACTGAGGATCAAAGAGCAAATGAGTATTCAGTAAAAAACACCTAACTTACTTTTTAAGAACATACTATGATAAGACTTATTAAAAAAAAGAAGCAGCTAAATTCTTGTTGACATTGTTATCATGACGATGTATCTAAATGCATGTAAATTATATAAGAGTTAACTAGTAATAGTGCTAGTTAGTTAAACAAATTTCTTGGCAGTATATAGCGAGTAAGTCATATGAATGAGATGACACATAGTCAGGATTTTTCTAAATTGATAAATGGTAAGTTAAGGGTTTACAATCAATAGCGTTAGCCATTTAAATTCGTTTCTTGGCAGTATATAGTGAGTGAATCAGACGACTGAGATGACGCACATTCAGAATGATGTTTCTAAATTAATGAATGATAAGTTAAGGGTTTAAAATCAATAGCGCTAGCCATTTAAAATAATTTCTTGGCGGTATATAGTAAGTGAATAAGACGAATGAGATGGCACACAGCCAGTATGATGTTTCTAAATTAATGAATGATAAGTTAAGGGTTTAAAAACAATAGCGCTAGCCATTTAAAATAATTTCTTGGCGGTATATAGTAAGTGAATAAGACGAATGAGATGGCACACAGTCAGTATGATGTTTCTAAATTAATGAATGATAAGTTAAGGGTTTAAAAACAATAGCGCTAGCCATATAAAATAATTTCTTGGCGGTATATAGTAAGTGAATAAGACGAATGAGATTGCACACAGTCAGTATGATGTTTCTGATGATGAATAAGACGAATGAATGGCACACAGTCAGTATGATGTTTCTAAATTAATGAATGATAAGTTAAGGGTTTAAAAACAATAGCGCTAGCCATTTAAAATAATTTCTTGGCGGTATATAGTAAGTGAATAAGACGAATGAGATGGCACACAGTCAGTATGATGTTTCTAAATTAATGAATGATAAGTTAAGGGTTTAAAAATCAATAGCGCTAGCCATTTAAAATAATTTCTTGGCGGTATATAGTAAGTGAATAAGACGAATGAGATGGCACACAGTCAGTATGATGTTTCTAAATTAATGAATGGTAAAGTTAAGGGTTTAAAAAGCAATAGCGCTAGCCATTTAAAATAATTTCTTGGCGGTATATAGTAAGTGAATAAGACGAATGAGATTGGCACACAGTCAGTATGATGTTTCTAAATTAATGAATGATAAGTTAAGGGTTTAAAAAAACAATAGCGCTAGCCAATTAAAATAATTTCTTGGCGGTATATAGTAAGTGAATAAGACGAATGAGATGGCACACAGTCAGTATGATGTTTCTAAATTAATGAATGATAAGTTAAGGGTTTAAAAGCAATAGTGCTAGCCAATTAAAATAATTTCTTGGCGGTATATAGTAAGTGAATAAGACGAATGAGATGGCACACAGTCAGTATGATGTTTCTAAATTAATGAATGATAAGTTAAGGGTTTAAAAGCAATAGCGCTAGCCATTTAAAATAATTTCTTGGCGGTATATAGTAAGTGAATAAGACGAATGAGATGGCACACAGTCAGTATGATGTTTCTAAATTAATGAATGGATAAGTTAAGGGTTTAAAAAGCAATAGCGCTAGCCAATTAAAATAATTTCTTGGCGGTATATAGTAAGTGAATAAGACGAATGAGATGGCACACAGTCAGTATGATGTTTCTAAATTAATGAATGATAAGTTAAGGGTTTTAAAAGCAATAGCGCTAGCCATTTAAAATAATTTCTTGGCGGTATATAGTAAGTGAATAAGACGAATGAGATGGCACACAGTCAGTATGATGTTTCTAAATTAATGAATGATAAGTTAAGGGTTTAAAAAGCAATAGCGCTAGCCAAATTAAAATAATTTCTTGGCGGTATATAGTAAGTGAATAAGACGAATGAGATGGCACACAGTCAGTATGATGTTTCTAAATTAATGAATGATAAGTTAAGGGTTTTTAAAGCAATAGCGCTAGCCATTTAAAATAATTTCTTGGCGGTATATAGTAAGTGAATAAGACGAATGAGATGGCACACAGTCAGTATGATGTTTCTAAATTAATGAATGATAAGTTAAGGGTTTAAAAACAATAGCGCTAGCCATTTAAAATAATTTTCTTGGCGGTATATAGTAAGTGAATAAGACGAATGAGATGGCACACAGTCAGTATGATGTTTCTAAATTAATGAATGATAAGTTAAGGGTTTAAAAACAATAGCGCTAGCCATTTAAAATAATTTCTTGGCGGTATATAGTAAGTGAATAAGACGAATGAGATGGCACACAGTCAGTATGATGTTTCTAAATTAATGAATGATAAGTTAAGGGTTTAAAAACAATAGCGCTAGCCAATTTAAAATAATTTCTTGGCGGTATATAGTAAGTGAATAAGACGAATGAGATGGCACACAGTCAGTATGATGTTTCTAAATTAATGAATGATAAGTTAAGGGTTTAAAAGCAATAGCGCTAGCCATTTAAAATAATTTCTTGGCGGTATATAGTAAGTGAATAAGACGAATGAGATGGCACACAGTCAGTATGATGTTTCTAAATTAATGAATGATAAGTTAAGGGTTTAAAAGCAATAGCGCTAGCCATTTAAAATAATTTCTTGGCGGTATATAGTAAGTGAATAAGACGAATGAGATGGCACACAGTCAGTATGATGTTTCTAAATTAATGAATGATAAGTTAAGGGTTTAAAAGCAATAGCGCTAGCCATTTAAAATAATTTCTTGGCGGTATATAGTAAGTGAATAAGACGAATGAGATGATGGCACACACAGTCAGTATGATGTTTCTAAATTAATGAATGATAAGTTAAGGGTTTAAAAGCAATAGCGCTAGCCATTTAAAATAATTTCTTGGCGGTATATAGTAAGTGAATAAGACGAATGAGATGGCACACAGTCAGTATGATGTTTCTAAATTAATGAATGATAAGTTAAGGGTTTAAAAGCAATAGCGCTAGCCATTTAAATAATTTCTTGGCGGTATATAGTAAGTGAATAAGACGAATGAGATGGCACACAGTCAGTATGATGTTTCTAAATTAATGAATGATAAGTTAAAGGGTTTAAAAGCAATAGCGCTAGCCATTTAAAATAATTTCTTGGCGGTATATAGTAAGTGAATAAGACGAATGAGATGGCACACAGTCAGTATGATGTTTCTAAATTAATGAATGATAAGTTAAGGGTTTAAAAAGCAATAGCGCTAGCCATTTAAAATAATTTCTTGGCGGTATATAGTAAGTGAATAAGACGAATGAGATGGCACACAGTCAGTATGATGTTTCTAAATTAATGAATGATAAGTTAAGGGTTTAAAAGCAATAGCGCTAGCCAATTAAAATAATTTCTTGGCGGTATATAGTAAGTGAATAAGACGAATGAGATGGCACACAGTCAGTATGATGTTTCTAAATTAATGAATGATAAGTTAAGGTTTAAAAGCAATAGCGCTAGCCATTTAAATAAAATAATTTCTTGGCGGTATATAGTAAGTGAATAAGACGAATGAGATGGCACACAGTCAGTATGATGTTTCTAAATTAATGAATGATAAGTTAAGGGTTTAAAAGCAATAGCGCTAGCCAATTAAAATAATTTCTTGGCGGTATATAGTAAGTGAATAAGACGAATGAGATGGCACACAGTCAGTATGATGTTTCTAAATTAATGAATGATAAGTTAAGGGTTTAAAAGCAATAGCGCTAGCCATTTAAAATAATTTCTTGGCGGTATATAGTAAGTGAATAAGACGAATGAGATGGCACACAGTCAGTATGATGTTTCTAAATTAATGAATGATAAGTTAAGGGTTTAAAAACAATAGCGCTAGCCAATTAAAATAATTTCTTGGCGGTATATAGTAAGTGAATAAGACGAATGAGATGGCACACAGTCAGTATGATGTTTCTAAATTAATGAATGATAAGTTAAGGGTTTAAAAAGCAATAGCGCTAGCCAATTAAAATAATTTCTTGGCGGTATATAGTAAGTGAATAAGACGAATGAGATGGCACACAGTCAGTATGATGTTTCTAAATTAATGAATGATAAGTTAAGGGTTTAAAAACAATAGCGCTAGCCATTTAAAATAATTTCTTGGCGGTATATAGTAAGTGAATAAGACGAATGAGATGGCACACAGTCAGTATGATGTTTCTAAATTAATGAATGATAAGTTAAAGGGTTTAAAAGCAATAGCGCTAGCCAATTTAAAATAATTTCTTGGCGGTATATAGTAAGTGAATAAGACGAATGAGATGGCACACAGTCAGTATGATGTTTCTAAATTAATGAATGATAAGTTAAGGGTTTAAAAAAAATAGCGCTAGCCATTTAAAATAATTTCTTGGCGGTATATAGTAAGTGAATAAGACGAATGAGATGGCACACAGTCAGTATGATGTTTCTAAATTAATGAATGATAAGTTAAGGGTTTAAAAGCAATAGCGCTAGCCAATTTAAAATAATTTCTTGGCGGTATATAGTAAGTGAATAAGACGAATGAGATGGCACACAGTCAGTATGATGTTTCTAAATTAATGAATGATAAGTTAAGGGTTTAAAAAGCAATAGCGCTAGCCAATTAAAATAATTTCTTGGCGGTATATAGTAAGTAAGTGAATAAGACGAATGAGATGGCACACAGTCAGTATGATGTTTCTAAATTAATGAATGATAAGTTAAGGGTTTAAAAGCAATAGCGCTAGCCATTTAAAATAATTTCTTGGCGGGTATATATAGTAAGTGAATAAGACGAATGAGATGGCACACACAGTCAGTATGATGTTTCTAAATTAATGAATGATAAGTTAAGGGTTTAAAAGCAATAGCGCTAGCCATTTAAAATAATTTCTTGGCGGTATATAGTAAGTGAATAAGACGAATGAGATGGCACACAGTCAGTATGATGTTTCTAAATTAATGAATGATAAGTTAAGGGTTTAAAAGCAATAGCGCTAGCCATTTAAAATAATTTCTTGGCGGTATATAGTAAGTGAATAAGACGAATGAGATGGCACACAGTCAGTATGATGTTTCTAAATTAATGAATGATAAGTTAAGGGTTTAAAAGCAATAGCGCTAGCCATTTTAAAAATAATTTCTTGGCGGTATATAGTAAGTGAATAAGACGAATGAGATGGCACACAGTCAGTATGATGTTTCTAAATTAATGAATGATAAGTTAAGGGTTTAAAAGCAATAGCGCTAGCCATTTAAAATAATTTCTTGGCGGTATATAGTGAGTGAATAAGACGAATGAGATGGCACACAGTCAGTATGATGTTTCTAAATTAATGAATGATAAGTTAAGGGTTTAAAAGCAATAGCGCTAGCCATTTAAAATAATTTCTTGGCGGTATATAGTAAGTGAATAAGACGAATGAGATGGCACACAGTCAGTATGATGTTTCTAAATTAATGAATGATAAGTTAAGGGTTTTAAAAGCAATAGCGCTAGCCAATTTAAAATAATTTCTTGGCGGTATATAGTAAGTGAATAAGACGAATGAGATGGCACACAGTCAGTATGATGTTTCTAAATTAATGAATGATAAGTTAAGGGTTTTAAAAACAATAGCGCTAGCCAATTTAAAATAATTTCTTGGCGGTATATAGTAAGTGAATAAGACGAATGAGATGGCACACAGTCAGTATGATGTTTCTAAATTAATGAATGA
Organism: Homalodisca vitripennis; assembly: GCF_021130785.1. NCBI lineage: Eukaryota > Metazoa > Arthropoda > Insecta > Hemiptera > Cicadellidae > Homalodisca > Homalodisca vitripennis. Next base: position 90,846,462 of record NC_060210.1, read on the forward strand.
TAAGTTAAGGGTTTAAAAGCAATAGCGCTAGCCATTTAAAATAATTTCTTGGCGGTATATAGTAAGTGAATAAGACGAATGAGATGGCACACAGTCAGTGATGTTTCTAAATTAATGAATGATAAGTTAAGGGTTTAAAAACAATAGCGCTAGCCAATTAAAATAATTTCTTGGCGGTATATAGTAAGTGAATAAGACGAATGAGATGGCACACAGTCAGTATGATGTTTCTAAATTAATGAATGATAAGTTAAGGGTTTAAAAGCAATAGCGCTAGCCAATTAAAATAATTTCTTGGCGGTATATAGTAAGTGAATAAGACGAATGAGATGGCACACAGTCAGTATGATGTTTCTAAATTAATGAATGATAAGTTTAAGGGTTTAAAAGCAATAGCGCTAGCCATTTAAAATAATTTCTTGGCGGTATATAGTAAGTGAATAAGACGAATGAGATGGCACACAGTCAGTATGATGTTTCTAAATTAATGAATGATAAGTTAAGGGTTTAAAAGCAATAGCGCTAGCCAATTTAAAATAATTTCTTGGCGGTATATAGTAAGTGAATAAGACGAATGAGATGGCACACAGTCAGTATGATGTTTCTAAATTAATGAATGATAAGTTAAGGGTTTAAAAGCAATAGCGCTAGCCAATTAAAATAATTTCTTGGCGGTATATATAGTAAGTGAATAAGACGAATGAGATGGCACACAGTCAGTATGATGTTTCTAAATTAATGAATGATAAGTTAAGGGTTTAAAAGCAATAGCGCTAGCCAATTTAAAATAATTTCTTGGCGGTATATAGTAAGTGAATAAGACGAATGAGATGGCACACAGTCAGTATGATGTTTCTAAATTTAATGAATGATAAGTTTAAGGGTTTTAAAAGCAATAGCGCTAGCCATTTAAAATAATTTCTTGGCGGTATATAGTAAGTGAATAAGACGAATGAGATGGCACACACAGTCAGTATGATGTTTCTAAATTAATGAATGATAAGTTAAGGGTTTAAAAGCAATAGCGCTAGCCATTTAAAATAATTTCTTGGCGGTATATAGTAAGTGAATAAGACGAATGAGATGGCACACAGTCAGTATGATGTTTCTAAATTAATGAATGGTAAGTTAAGGGTTTAAAAGCAATAGCGCTAACCATTTAAAATTGTTTCTTAGCAGTATGATAGTGAGTGAATTAGACGAATGAGGTGAAACGACATTAAGATGATGTTTCTAAATAAATAAATGATAAGTTAATGGTTTACATGAAATAGCGCTTGTTATTTAAACTCGTTTCTTTGCAGTATATAGTGAGTGAATAAGTCGAATGAGACGACGCACGGTTAGGATGATGTTTCTAAATATATAAATGATAAGTTAAGGGTTTACGAGCAATAGCGCTAGCCATTTAAAACTCATTTCTTGGTAGTATTATAGTGAGTGAATAAGACGAATGAGAATATTGGACGACACGGTTAGGATGATGTTTCTAAATATAATAAGTATATGATAAGTTAAGGGTTTACGAGCAATAGAGCTAGCCATTTAAAATCATTTCTTGAAAACGAAATGATTGTAGTATGTTCAAAGAAAAAAGTCAAGAAAAGGGATCAATTGAACTGGGCATTGAACGCAGATCTTTAGGACGCCTAATGATAAGTTAGGTTTGAAAATGTACATTAAGACTTATTCATGGGCTAATAGAGGACGACCCTGATCGTCGACTGCAGTTTTGCGAGATAATGTTAAATGAGGAACTTCAAGGTGCGGGAATTATTCAAAACATTGTTTGGAGCGATGAGGCTAATTTTAAGCTTTCAGGTGCAGTCAATAGACACAATGTGTCTATTACTGTTTTGATAATCCACACTTGACATTCGAAGAACAGCTGAATCAATGGAGTAACAGTTTGGGCTAGCATTTCATGTAAAGGTGTCATTGGAGTATATTTCATAACACTGTAGACCAACATGCATACAGGAACATGCTGACTGACGTTATACAACAAATCAAAATGAGGTAATGAGGAATTCTACTTAACAAGATGGAGCTCCTGCCCACTATACAATCGTGCGTGATATAAATCGGGAGTTTCCTAATCGTGGATCGGTCGAAGAGGATCGGTTGAATACAAGATCTGATCTAAATGGATTTTTTCTTTTGGGGAGTTGTCAAAGACAAGGTTTTTTCGAAAAAACCTCGTGATCTTAATCAGATGGTTGAATTCATTCGCCAAGTGCCAAGACATAGATGAAAATAAAGAATGAAAAGGGTTTAAGCGTAACTTCAAGGTTACAGCAGTGTGTATGACTGTGAAGGCAAACAATTTGAACACAAAAGGAAGTAAGTGTATTGGTTAAGTATAACACTTTTAAGAGTTAATGTTTCTTAACGCTCTTAAAATAGATTGTAAAAGTTTAGTTTTTGTAGAAATAAACCTACTTATTCTTTCATATTTAATTAGTATACCTATGCACACATGATAAGTAAGGGTTTACGAGCAATAGAGCTAGCCATTTAAACTCATTTCTTGGTAGTATTATAGTGAGTGAATAAGACGAATGAGATGTGGAGCAGTCAGAATGAGTATCTAAATAGATAAATGATAAGTTAAGGGTTTACCAGTAATAGCGCTAGTCATTTTAATTCTTGGTAGTATATAGTGAGTGAATAGACGAATGAGATGTGGAGCAGTCAGGATGGAGTATCTAAATATATAAATGATAAGTTAAGGGTTTAACCAATAGAGCTAGTAAACTCATTTCTTGTAGATAGTGAGTGAATCAGACGAATAAGATGAGGAACAGTCAGAATGATGTATCAAAATGGGTACATGCTGCGTAAAGGCAATAATAGTTTTAGTTAATGTAATTGTATTCTTGGCAGTATATATTGAGTAAACCAGACTAAAGAGATCAGAAACAGTCGTATGTTGTACCTTAATAGATATACGATATATATTTAACTAAGCAGTAATAGTAAATAAGGAATGAAACTATACACAGTTAGTATGATATACGTTAATTCACGCATACTGTGTAAACGATTAGCACAATTTAAAAATCAATTTAGAGTTTTTACGCAGTCTAGGATTTCCAAGCGAATTCAATCATTAAGTCTGCTACAGTAATCCATAAGCTGAAAATAGATTTTACTGTATATGCACACAGTCTGACTTTTCTTGAAAGCGATAGAGAAAGTTTTCCCCAAGAATCAACTTCATCACTAATTCGGTAGTTTCGGCGAGGGTTGAAATGGGTTATCAGAAGTAAAGAATATGAGAATTTTGTTTATTCTGAAATCATATTTTTCTTGGCTTAAAACACATCGAACTAACTACATATAACATGTAAATAAATGTTAAACCATTGTCACTTCTTATATACAGACCCTTAAAGTAAAAGGGTAATTCTTCTTTCTTCTTTTTTACTCTTATCGTCTGACGATGATTTAACTGTTATTTTTTTGCTGATCTTCTGTTTTAAGTGTTTCCGCGGTAACAAACTAGGAAAAATATAATCTTAAGTAATAAATGGTTGTTTTATGTTTTTAACTCTTTTGATAGCCTCCTATTTTTACCTCCATCACAATGTCTTCATTCATTTCATGGAAAATCAGGTTGTGTGCTTATATATTGCAAAATGGCTCTCGTCGCCTACAATATATTCTGAATTTAGTGAGAATTGGCACCAGTATTGTCAGAAATAACGTTAACTGAGCTATAGGGGTTTTCATTAAACAAAATTTGGCAGAACAGTATTGGAATGTTGGGTCTTGATTGATACAGAATGGTTAATTGAGTTTAATTTAAAGGTTAATTAATTGAAATGGCAACGCCCTTGACTGTCCATCCATTGGATAAGTGTAGATGTACACATCCAAGGAATGGAAATTTGGAGAAATTTTAAACACTTTTTTACAAGTAACGTTGCGTTGTATTAGAAATATGTAGCAAGCTTGTAACTACGCAATGAAGCATGACATAGTCTCGAATGAGTAGCTGCGTATTAGCTGAGTGTAGTAGATTTATGGCTGAATGGATATGGACATTTCGTGACAGATGGACAGGGAAAAGATTGCATATAGTTATTTATAGGATTATGTAGCTAAACATTAAAGGATCTAAGCACATTGAAAACTACCTCACGCAGTTGTATACCGGTGAATAGTTAATCTCATAGACTGATTGAATATAACTAAAACTAATTTTTGAGTAAACCAATTTACCCTTGTTCTAAATATGTTAGAACATTCTTGTTACAAAAATCACTCAGATTCATTTTTGGATATTATACATAGTCCCTATTGGAATGCCAGTCAGATATTTTAAGACTGTACTAATTAAAAGAAAACACACATAATTGTCTGTTGTATGATTTCCAATGCTGCAAAGATGGCAGCCAAGAAGAGGATGTACCAGATTCTGAATTAAATTCATTAATCAGTTTTGAATTTTTGATGATTAAATGTAAGTAGTTATTGAATACAAAAATAAAATATATGAAAATAGCTGCTCTAATACAGCTTTATGGTGCTATTTCATAATGTGGCATGTGACATAGTGTATTGTATGTTGACACGTTAATCCACGTAAGCTGTTTTAGGAAAGTTCTTTACAAATTACATGTAACAACTATTTGACTTGGATTCATAACTAATGGTTTTCCCTCATTCAATTCTGGTGGTTCGTTCATTTAGTGTGTCAAATGAATGTTCATTTTTATATCTACAAGATATAAAAATGAACATTCATTTGACACTATATAAAAATTTAATGTCATCTCTCTTTCAATCTTACTCATTTAAGACTGGACCGAATGCACTGAAATTTATATGGACATTCTTAGGGCTTCTAGCATATAGGCTTAATACTATTTCACAAATTTGCCCTGGGTACTCCCTACTGGTTTCTAAAGTTGCAAACAATTCCATCTCTGTTCCTAAAGTCGCATTACAGAAAACAAATTTTATTAAATGAAAGAGCCTATTAAATGTAATAATTGTTCTGTAGTGTGTAACATTGTTTTAATACTGGCCCAACCATATGTTTAATTAATTCAACTGTTATTATAGTATTGAAAGAAAAGAGTAAGCTTGATAGTAACAAAACTTCTTTTTTAATATCTTTCTGGAATCTCTGTTGAATTCAGAGTTTATCAAAGTTTAAGGAAAAATATGCTTTTTAACTGTTCGTTTTGGGTTTAGTATGGAGTATGAAGTGCTTAGTCAGTACTGTAATACAGAAATCAAAGATAACATAATAACAATAATATTATATTTATGTACCTAGTTTTTGATCAAATAAAACGTTAATTAATTAGGATGTATTTTTCTTTTCTTGAGAACTAATTTTATAATAGAATGTATAAAACGAAACAGAAATATAAGCTGATTCAGAACTGCTGAGAGAGTAAATTACACACGCAAGGGAAGATAATTTCTTCTGTTTTTGCGTGGGAGTCACTAGTATTTTATATTTTCAATTTGGATTTTTGCTGTTGACTCCTGTTAACCTAAACAAAAAAACACACACACGCCCAATATGAAAACATTTGCTATTACACGTATAGCATGTGTATACTATAACATGTAATATTATTACCGTAACTATTCGGTCGCGTCTCTCTTGAGGCAACTATATTTGAGGCAAAAATAATTTACGCAAAAGTAAGTTTGCTTATAGAACTTTATTTTTTAAATAGATTTTTTAGGTATTCTTTAGAGGAACATATTATCTTACTTGTTAGGTTATTATTATTATTGTTTAAGAAAAACGTAGTTAGTAACTAGTTGAATACAGCAAACAATTTATTGTAATTCTTTAGTATCATGATTCAATAGCCAATCCTTGACACGGATTTTTAAGGGTTTTCACTGTGGGTGAACTTTTAATGTAAACAGGTAAACTATTGTAAAACGTAAAAGTAGGTCCGAGGTATATAAAAGACTTCTTCAACAAAGAGCTATTCCCTCTCGGTGGTCTGATCATGCCCATCTGCCTGGTAATATATCCCCCATGTGTTGTTTGCAGATCAACAGTGACTCCTGGATTACCACTAATTTGTAAAAATAACCATAGCACTTTAAAAACGTATATATGCCGTAGTGGAAGTATTTTTAGCTTAAACAACAATGGAAAAGCATGTTCACGTCTATTTTTCCGAAAAATAATTCTGATGAATGATTTTTTAATAGTTGTAATCTTCTTTAAATGTGATGGAAGTCTACTGCCAGACCATAGTTTAAATTTGAATGAACAAATAAATGCATGCTACATTTTTATTATACATCGTCATGAAAAAGTTGTCTAATAAAATAAAATGTTCTAAGAAATTAAAGTACATATATTCTAATGGTTTTTACATGTACCTTCCAAAGAAAGTTTTCATCAATGTGGAGTCCAGTTAGATTTTCTCTAACTATGGTATTTCAAAGGTTCATCATAATTGAAAGTTTGAGTTAGTGAAAAATTTATACATAGTGATTTCTCAGCATTTAATGCAAATCCATTGTTACTAAATCATAATCGAAGATAGTATAGATCTTGTTTTATATAATTCCATAGAAGTCGTTTAGTTGGAGCGATATAAGATAAAGCCGTATCGTCAGCAAAACTAGTTAGTTTACCATAAAAAGAGCCTCTATAAAGATCATTAATACAAATTTAAAATAATATGGGGCCCAAAACAGATCCTTGCGGCACACCACACATAATTGTGCTAGTCGAGCTTTCTAAAAAGTTATAGTGGTCTAAAAGTGCCATAAGTCTAGTTTTAACGATTTTTTATAATAACTTTGAGAAAACTGAAAGTAATGATATCGGCCAAAATACTTCCTGGCCTCTAGTTTTCGACAGACGTACTTTGTCCTTTCTTAAACACACGAGCAATTTTGGAAATTTTTAGTTTTTCAGGACACACCCCCTAACTTAAACTCTTATTAAAAATATGTGTTAGAGTTGGAACTATGTGTGATGAGATACTTTTTCCTTTGAAACTAGAGATAGAACCAGCCTCAGGTGCCTTATTACCAGATATCGAGCTTATCAATTTTACTAATTCATTTTCTGTTACAGGAAGCCAAAAAATGGAATGAAGAGGCTAGCAAGTCCTGAATAATCTCTCACGATCAAGTTTTTGGTGCTCATTTGGTTGCTCAAGTGAGGCAGCCAGATCAGTAGATCCACTAATAAAAAAAATATGTTAAATTCATCCACAATTAGTTGCTGATTACTTGTTAATTCACTTCCTTTTTCTAGTGTTATTGTTTTGTCAACAGATGTCATCGCTAAGACTAGACCACTCAATTTGTTAATTATATTCCACTGCTGACGTGGGTTATTTGAGCATTTATCAAACAAACCCTCGTAATAACGCTTTTTAGCGTCTTTAATCCACTTTTAAATTTTCCTTCTAAATAGGTAAAATTTAATTTTTAATTGCACATTGGTCGGATCGCGTGTTGATAATTTAAGCAGTTTATCTTGATTAGCCATAGTTTTAAGAAGACCATTTCTCATCCATGGTTTCAATTTTTTTAGATTTATTTTTGTTTCGTTTATTTTTTATCTCAGTGTTAGAGAGGGCGATCGTCTTGTTTATAATATCAATAAACTTACTAAACGAGCGGTTTACATCACTGCTCATAAATACACTATCCCAAGAGTTAAGCTCTAACAGATTGTTTAACGTTCGAGTTCGATTGTTTAAAATTAAGTCAGTAGAATATCTACGCTTACTAAGCAAACTTTTTCAATCTTGTCTACACATACAGACAGTTAGATAGTGCGATGGTCTGTAATTAACGAGTGTATGACAGCTGGGATAGCCACGGTAGGCCTCTGAGTTTTAAACAGAGCGTGATCTATACAGCTAGTGGTAGTGTCAGTAACCCTAGTATCGACGTCAATTAACTGCTCAAACCCGAAACTACTCGCAATCTCTGTATAGTTATCAATATGATTGTTATCAAGTTTAATATTAATGTTCATACCCGAGACAAAAAACATTACTTTCGCCTATTGTATCTAAGCATATTTTAAAATGTTCTAAAAAAATCAGATATTGAGATTTCATACCATCTATAGATTGCCAAGATAAAAAATGTATAATTTTACTGAGTGTAAAACTCGCCAACAACGAATCAGCTCCTCGCAAACTGACTTCTCGGCGCTGACATCTTATGCTAGATTTATAATAAACTATTATTCCGCCACATCTGTTTTAGTCCAGTCATTTAAGGTTTTTTAAACCTCAATCTGCGGAAAAAATTCCTTGTGAGTTGAATTTTGGTATACAAATTCATTATAGCGTATTAATGAAGATGTGAAAAATCGACATTGGTATCACCACAACCCATTATATATATTGATAAACCCTTTGGCGACCTCCGCAAACAAATCAAAGTTCTTTCTCACTCTTATATTCTGATGAAATACAAATAAATATTTTGGTTGATTAAAGTCGGCATTAAACGATTCAACACTAGAAAAACTTTTGTTTTTGAGACATGGAATTGAGGTAAGATTCAACGTTATTCTTATTTAAAAGGTTAATTACTTGTCAGTAATAATACACTATCCCCTATCCAAAGCCAGGGGATAGTGTATTATTACAAAAGCTAGTAAGTAAGTTTTCTCAACTCATGTTTGCGTATAAATTTAGAACTTAGGTAGGGCGACACATACAAAATAAACATGGCATAAGAAATAATCGAGAAAAATAACTAATGTAAATAAATTAAACTCAAACATTTGCACAGAGTACCCAGACAATCAGACATAAATCATACATGCACAAAACAAGAATTCATACACACGAGACAACCAAAATGTCCATACATCATTGATAAGTAGTTTGTTTTTCTATCCAATATTTACCCTCTTTTAACAATGTAAAAATTAAATCTAAACACTCCAGATAATTTGTAAGTATTGATATTAAAAATTTTGTGTTTTAATATCATTCTGCCAACCTACACAATTTAGTCATTATACAGATTTTATATTTCTCAGAATATTTGTAACAAAAATGAAAAGATCCAGCATTATAATAAAGTATTTATATTACAATAATCTAAATAAGTTGACATACTTCAGTAGGTGGCATAAAACTAACAGATAACAATTATGAGTATAAATTTCAAAACATTACTGCTGAATACTAACATTTACTACTGCCAGGATACTAAAAAATGTAGTACAAATCCTTCATACTACTTAAATAATAATAATATATTATAATGGATATACATTTATTAAACACATACAGACAGACGCATATCTACCTATGCGTGTGAATCTCGTATTTTGTCACATGTACCAAATCAGTATTAATAAGGAGGCTGATATGAACTATTATAATGTTTTGATAGATTGTAGTAGGTTTTATTAACAAACAGCTGTATTAGTTATACATAGCTGTATAACCTTTAACTAAAGGTTTTTTACAACTAGTATGAAATAAAGGATTGATCGTTGGATTATATTCAAATTACCCACCGCTAATATTTTACTCATTTTTGATAATACCAAAAAATATGTTAATGATTAATGATACCCACAAGTAATAAACAGTTCAACTGGCATTTAAATTTTGCCTCATTTTAAAATAAAACATACATTAAAAAAAAAAGTTGATACAGATAAGGAAAGTAAAATTCATAAAATACAACACCAAATTATGACACAAAGAGTATTATAACTTATTAATTTTTCACAATATACCTATGAATATTTTATTCTGTTATGGTTCCTATTATTCAATAAACTCTCCCACTGATACTTTACGTTTACCTGATTATAAAAATAAATATTTATTTCTTTAAACAGTTAATATAGAACATGAAAGTAAAATACGATGAATTTCCGCAGGGATGGTTATTGGATGAATACCCAAAGTGTTACTAAGCAAAATTGCATTGTAATAAAAGTAATTTATTAACTCTAAAAGCTCAAATTTTTAGGCTATAAATAGTCTGTAGTTAGTACGTTAATGCCACAGGAATGACCTCTGACATGGTGTTAAAAAGCGTTCCGCAGAGTAGTTCCCACCAATCTCCGCGTACTGGATGCATTTGTTTTAATATTGCTAAGGCTGGCTGTAACAGAAACCCACCCAATTAATTAGTATTTTCCTGTATTGGAACATTCTAAGCAGAAATAAAGAAGCTAAACTTTTACCCAATCTCTGTTATTGTAGCTCTATTAGTCGGTTTGTAATCAACGTTCAAATTCAGGTGTTTATCATTTTTGATCCGAGAGTATCTAAAGGGCCCCCTATGAATATGAACCTCTCAAGTTACAATCTTGAATCCTGTTGCCAGCAGGAGTGGCTAGTGTTCTCCAGGAACTGGATTATCCCTTTTTAGTACTCATGCTCCACCTGCTGGGTTTGACCTGCCAAGGCGGTTGTAGCGTAACTGGACCGTTTCAGGACAGGCCACGGATGATGCGAGTTCCTGTAGTATACTGTAAGTGTATCAGGGTCAACTCGGTCATTTGTTAGTGCGACGCGGTAGATCAAACAAATAATTTCTGTACGCCCGTTACACTTTATATACACAACCAAAATCTCCGATTTTAAATTCTCAAAGACTTGACCTACGTTCTGTCGATGTTTACATTACTTAATCTAGATTTTAATATTTTGACTTGTGTATTTCCAATTATCCGTTTGCATTATACTAGTAGTTAATATATCCAAATACTACTAGTTAGTGTCGATACTAGTAGTTAGTACATCGATTGTAGCGTACGTGTAAAAAATGGGATAATATGAAAAAAAGGAAGTGGGTCTTTTGGATGATAAAAAAAAAAAAAAAAAAAAAAAAACGTGGATGAATTAGGAAAGGCTGTGATTTTTCATTCTCAAGCAGTACGAAGACATGATGAAGGAAGTAAATAAATTGCGCGAGGAAAATAAAGAACTAAAAAGAGAACTTGTCTGTATCAAAAATAATGAAAGCAGTACTAGAAAATATTTGACAGGACTATCTCGCCGCTTTAACACTTTGGAACAATACGGACGGAAACAACACATTGAAATCCACGGTGTTGAAGAAACAAGAGGGAACAACATTGGGGATCTGATTAGGAAGGTGACGGACATATTGGGTGTAAGTTTTTCTCTAAATGGTCGTAATGGCCGGCCGAACATGATAATCGTCCAATACAAGAGCATGAGTACTGCAATGACACTGCTGGAGGCGGCGCGGAAGAAGAGAATTCCTATCCTGTTCAAGGACATAGTGGGGATGATGTTGACAAAAAGTTTTATCTCCGAAAATCTCTCGCCTTTCTTCAAGGGACTTCTGTGGGAGACAAAACGTTTTGCCAGAGAAGCACAATACCAGTGTGTATGAGTAAGAAATGGACACATTTTCGTCAGGAAACATGAAAAACCCAGGTACACAACATCGAAACGTACGAGGACCTTCATATACTTAGCAATATCACATCGGAAGGACAGAGATCGCCGTCTCCATCCATCCAGCTGCTGAAGGAAGAGGAGCAGCAGCAGACCCAAAATGTACTTCAGCAGTCGCAAAGTGAGAACCGAAGCAGTTTTTTGTTCATTAGAGGAGATTTGTATGATCCTAACAATGAATTGTAAGTTATGCTTAACTCCTGCTTAGTTCCTGGAGAACACTAGCCACTCCTGCTGGCAACAGGATTCATGATTGTAACTTGAGAGGTTCATATTCATAGGGGGCCCTTTAGATACTCTCGGATCAAAAATGATAAACACCTGAATTTGAACGTTGATTACAAACCGACTAATAGAGCTACAATAACAGAGATTGGGTAAAAGTTTAGCTTCTTTATTTCTGCTTAGAATGTTCCAATACAGGAATATACTAATTAATTGGGTGGGTTTCTGTTACAGCCAGCCTTAGCAATATTAAAACAAATGCATCCAGTACGCGGAGATTGGTGGGAACTACACTGCGGAACGCTTTTTATCACCATGTCAGAGGTCATTCCTGTGGCATTAACGTACTAACTACAGACTATTTATAGCCTAAACATTTGAGCTATTAGAGTTAATAAATTACTTTTATTACAATGCAATTTTGCTTACATGTAACACTTTGGGTATTCATCCAATAACCATCCCTGCGGAAATTCATCGTTAAAAAGTAATTTAATATCATCTGTTAGGCCCACAATCATTTTAAATATTGCAAGGAAGTAACAAATGAAGTCCCTGATGTTGCATTTGTAAAAGTCTGGTTTGTATTATAAGTTATTTTGCTAAAGCTCATTCATCTTGGACAATGTCTCTTTTGGATTCGATTGAAAAAAAAAAAATTAATTAGATATTCTTATATTCGTATATTCGTCAAACCCAAAAATAACCGAAGAGGTGTTGTCACATTTTACGTGTTTCGAAGATGACACTTTATTTTCCGACCACAGCATAAAATTGAATTCTCCGAATGGCTTCGTTATTTAAGTTAGAATTGCATATCACAGCAAACAAAAAATTATAATTTCCTAGTTCACACAGACGAAATAAGATATTAAATGTTGTAGATCTAGTAAACGGTTAGACTCCGCAATAGTTGTGATTTTTGTGTTTTGTTGTGTATGTTGTATTGGAGAATTTTAAGTAAAATAACGAAGACATTCGGGAAATTCAGTCTTATACTGTAGTCTGAAGATTTAGTGTTATCTCTAGAACATGTAACAAATTACATCGCCTTTTCGGTTGATTTTGAGTTATTGATTTGAATTGATTTATTATATAAGCGTCATCAGTTTTCCAATATGCAAGTCCTCGTAAGGACTATTGACTGTACACAGAAAATTGTTTCATTTAATGTTTTAGATGTAATGTGTTTTTTGAAATGTTCTTAAAATCATTAAAAAACACTAAAATGGCAATAAAAAAAATTAAATAATTGAGATTCGATGAGCGTATACAGTTTGTGGTACTACCACACAGCGTGCTATTTAAAACGGGAAATAGCGTCATACGTTAAACTGGTATAAAAACCGGTCGGGAGTTGTGGATTTATGCACCTGAACATACATACTCGTATATACAACAAACGGAAAAAAGCACAAAATATTCTCAAGCACTAATTGCTAATTAATCTTCTTTCTTTGAAGTCGGCAGGTTAAATTAAGCTATAATTATGTTGATATCTCGATGTCTAAAATTTCATTACTAAACATTAGGAAACCTCGGAGTAAAACAAGTTTTTCTACTCCCAATCCACAAAAACTGTTTGTTAAGAGGAATTTGCTAAAAAATATCGCCTTAACTACTACAAATAGACGACGCGACGCCGCTTCAAGTTTACAAATTACAACGAAGCTGATAAACTTCCCAACTAAAACACGGGTTTAATTAAAGTGAAACTGCAACTTGGTGAATTCTGTTAAAAGTTGCTAAATTAAATGGGATTTATTTCTTCGTGTTGTCCGTTCTCGAGTGTACACACATTTATTGTTTAAATTTCGCGGAACTAGGTTTTATTTTAAATTCACGCCACTTAACACAATATTATAACTTCTAACCATTTATAATGGTGATTATAGAACTTAGATATTATTGAAAAACTTTGCTCTAAAATGTATATTTTTATTACTTACAATTTTGTATTTTACTGGATTAGCTAACATACATATAAAATGTATAATTTGTAGGTAGGTTCAGTCAATTTGGTTAAATTTAACTTTGTTTGGTAATAATTAACATGTGTATGACAGCACGAATGAGCGTCTAGAAATGATGTTTTGTCATAGATGATTTAGTAACATAATAACTCTACAATCTGCAGTTTCATCAAAATCGTTGTAGGCCGTAGGGGATAATATATCAAGAAGTGTACACCATATTAACACTCGTTATCAATCAAAATCGGTGTTCGTCAACTTTTATTTATGTCTGAGAAATGCTGTTCTATTATCAATCAAAATCTGTGTTTGGCAACTGTGATCTGTGTCAGATGAATAGCCTACTGATTGTTAGGTATCAAAATCTGTGATTACCAGCACCGACCTGAATCTGATAAATACACTACTGATTGTTGTAAATCTAAATCGGTGTTTGCCAGCTCTGATGTGTGTCAGATAAATGTTGTCTTGTCTTGTTATCAATCAAAATCTGTGTTTTCCAGCTCTGACGTGTGTCAGATAAATGTTGTCTTGTCTTGTTATCACTCAAAATCTGTGTTTTGCCAGCTCTGACGTGTGTCAGATAAATGTTATCTTGTCTTGTTATCAATCAAAATCTGTGTTTGCCAGCTCTGATGTGTGTCAGATAAATGTTGTCTTGTCTTGTTATCGATCAAAATCTGTGTTTATCAGCTCTGATGTGTGCCAGATAAATGCTGTTTAGTCTTGTTATCAATCAAAATCTGCGTTTGACAGCTCTGATATATGTATGATAAATAGAATACTGACAGTTTTTAATAAAAATCTGTGTTTGCTAGCTCTGATGTCTGATAAATGCTGTCATCTTATCAATCAAAATAGGTGTCCGCCGTCGAAGAAATGTTTCTACTGCATTTGTAAATCAACCACAACGTTTATTAGTTCATATTACTTATTGAAACAAATTAATTGGCACATGTAATGAAACAGTTTAAATTATTCTGTCTCAACAACTGATAAAATGATTGATTAAGACAGATGGCAATTACACCCGTACAATATCCCCCCGAGCAATATTGCTGCGGAAGGGTGATGGACTATGCGCTAGAACAGCGAATTCCTATTGAGAAACCGTGTTGACGGCGAAATAATACCCGATCCCGATGAAGCGAGGACGTGAGGCGATGTGACAGCGACAGATGAGCAGTCACACTCGTCATGGAGGGAGTGACTGTCGAGACCTATTAAGAGAGCTATTAGTGGGTTGTCTGGTTACCGCATTGTGGGAGATCTCTAGGACATCATAGACACACCACAGGCGGGGGGAGGGAGTTGTGGTAATCATCGAGATAAGAACCCCGTAATCATAACACCTCATTACTCGGCTGGGGAAGATTGGGTCCGAACTGGGTCACCGCGGCAGCGCCAGTTCGCGCAGCTCTGGGGTGATTAATTACTTGGTAGTGTGGTGGATAAATAACGGCGGAACGACTTTCGCTCCTGTGGGTTCTGGAAGTTCTGGTAGGCGGTTTCCATGACGATTAGTATCAATGGATACGATTTATGATTTCCTAATTGCACGTGACAGAGAAGATCAATCAATTTTAACAACATTTAAAAGTAAATCTTTTCAGAAAATAAAGAGCTAAATGTCGAGAACAAATGAGGGTATTTTCCATTAGATTTGTCGAATTCATCGGTACGTGTTTAAGTAGTTTATGTTGTACATAATTACCTTATGTATAAGACTCGACGACTGAAGAAAAGAATAAATACCAGTTCTCGAAATGTCTTGTTCCTGTTGTAAGGCAAAAGTCTCTAACCTTAATATCATTTCAAATTCACCATCACCAATAATGAACTTTAAACTAATGAAATTGTTTTGATACTATAAATAGACTTAAGACGATAGGATGATTTCAACATCCTTTGGAACGTTTTAAGCCAGAAATATAAACATTGATTATAACTCATTAAAACTTTGAGTTTCATCAATAGTTGTCTTTGGCAATTCTAACTTAAATCAATAATATCTTATGGTTAAATAATTATATATCTTATAATTGTCATTTACTCCAATTAGAGTGATCATCGAACAAATTATTAGTTGTATAACTTGGAACAAAAGTACTTGTTTACAGTGCGAAATCGTGTTTTACGAACGAGGCGAAGACGAGGTAACTTTTCCTCCGTGTGGTTAACGATGGTTTCTATCATACGGAAAACAAATTAAAACTTACAAGTTTTATTTAATTGCTGATGCATAATACCTAAAAATAGTAATACTGTCAAGCTCGTTTAAATATTTAAAAAAGCTGTGTGCTGCGCACAATAAAAAACGTCAATTTGTCCCACAGCAAATTTTCAGGTCTCTTAATAGGGTAACGAATAAGGTAACGAAAAACAATAAATTGCTTCATGGACCATGTTAAGTTTAGTTGTTATTTGTGAATTATGATAAAAAGGGAATCTCAGGTTCCTAACAGTTCATAAAAAACAATATACAAATGAGCTGATAAGCACTCTGTAATGGAACTTAACTATTATGATAAGAAAATGGTACCAAACACAATGTAAAAGTGCGTAATACAAGGAAGGAATAAAAACTTAAAAAATACTAGTCATATCAAAATGATGTGCAAAAATCTCCAAAATTTGCTTTGGGTAAGGGTAGAAATTGCTTGTATTGTTGTGAAAGTTTTTATAACTGTCAGTAGTAAACTTAATATTTCAGGAAACGACTTTGTGAGTACAGTATGTTTACAGTGAGTAAACTCACATTCCAAACAATGTAAACGCAAACTGCGAGTCATAATTAGGACTGATTACACTTAAAACAGTTTGCAATGGAAGTTTAAAACAAAAGAACACCGAAGTAAACGCGTGTAAGGCTTCATGTACACTTTGAGGTTAGAAAACCGGAAACGTTGATTTGTGCACCGCGGCGGGTGTCCAGCCCTAGCCACTGTTGATGAGTTCGAGGATTGGGTTTCACAACATGCTCCTCGGTGGTATTTGGTTTCAGGTCAAAGACCTCTGATTGCAGCTGTAGGCCTCCAATCTGAGATGATCCTCTCCTCGCACAGCGAAGGCGCTGCGGCATCAAGCGTCTCGGGTTACCACAGCTTCCAGCAGAGCGCGCCCGCATCGCAGACACACCTCCGGCAACAATCTATCGCTATTTAATTATTGGGTGAAAACATGCAGGGCAAGTCGTAGCAAGCGAGTCACACTGGCTGTTTCTACGGTGAGTCCTTACCGAAAGCCGTCCGAACACAGATGACATAAAGCACAGAAGAACTGGAACATACGATCTATTATCAGAGCCTAGAGCAACTATAACAAAAATCCATTGACCCTACTTTAAAATATCAGTGCGACGTTCAGTGTTGGCTTGTATTTTGATTTAAATGTCAGATTTAAAATCAAAAGGTAGGGTGTTTACTTATTTTACTTAAAAGTCTGGTAGTCAATACAGTCTAAAAACAAGGTATGAACAGTATAAGAATTTTTTCGTTTCAACAATTTTTTCAGTAATTCTTTAAACTGAACCTTTTCCATGATCTATCTTACCTCAGTAATTGAAAATAACCCCTTAAAGTAGTACATTACTCACACTATAAATATTACACATACCATACATATTACGAATACTAGAAATTTTACGCGTACCATAAATAAGTATAAATGTTTGAAATTTAATGCATTTTTATAGAGTTTGAGCGTTTATAGATGTGACGCGGCTTATGAGACCCACAGTAACTTATATTGGAATACAACAATTTTACACATTCCAATATGTGTGATACATTCTTTTATTAACTAACCCTAACAAGTTTTAAAGGCATCTAACTTAATTTTTACGAAGCTACAGTGCCTAAAAGATAAGAGTCTGTTTTAGTATTTTGGAATTGAGACTTAAAAAATAAAAAAGTATAGAAAAGTACAAGAATCGGCAAATTTGTGTCCCTGTATTTCCACAAAGAATCTGTACAGTTCCACACGGCGCAGCAGTCGCATGAACAATATAACACGTCATTTCCGTAAAACAACTGATTTGTTTATACGAAGCAAACAACGTAATTAGCAGCATGGCCAATACATATAACCCCTAGGCGCCACTTTTAAATTATTCCAGTTAATTTAAGTATTGGATGATTGAAGTTTCGATTAATAATCAAAATAAAACCGTAATTAAATCAGGCTCCCTAAGCAATTAGGGTGGGAATGTTAATAAGCAATTAGCTGTGTAATTAGAAGAAACATTATTTGAACTCATGTATTTTCACAGGAAGAAATTAATATACTTTAATTTGCTGTCTTGCAAATATAAAACAGTGCAATTTTCAATTTAAATACTAAACATTTTATTTGAGAGAGAACACATTGAATCGATTAAGTAATGAATATTTCATTACTTTCCATTACAACGCTGAGACTAAAATATAGAACCCAGTGTCTTGCAGATGTTTTCGTCATTTTACTACACACCATAAGATAAATCGGGACAGGAAGCTAAAACTAGACATGCAATGATTTAAACGTTTCTAAAAAATTCAATGAAAAATTTTGGCAAGTTCCCTATGTTAACTTATTTTGTTTTTTAGTTCATAAAATGGTAAATAACTAATACATAATTTCAAATCAATAGAAAATTCAAGATTTTAAATTACTAATACCTACATAACAAGCAAATAGTAATTGAAAAGCAATGGTATAGAGTAGTGCCGAAGAGCAGCAACTAGGGATAAGAATAGTCGATAGTAATCCATCAATAATCCTGACATAATAACAATGATGTAGTGATATTATACACAACAACAATAACAATATAATAATATCAACGATAAAAGTAATGAACTAAAACAATAGAGGGAAAGAATAAGATTAATCAAGCAGCGAGTTTTATAAATGAAAACAGGTTGAAAGTCCTTTTGAAGTTTTCATATCTCATAATGAAGTCCAGATGATTAGACAAACTGTTGGTCGGACGTTGAAGTCCAAGCCAAATGAAAGCCACTTTGGTACGTGTTTGTTGTGTACTACCACTTTGAAAACAACTAGAGGTGGTCAAGTTTACGTGATGTCCGGAAAATACAGATTATTGAGCATTTGAGAGAGGTAGAAATATTGTTAAAGAAGTCTCTTAATGTAATACTAGAACGGGGGGAGGGGTGGGCGAGTTATCCCCACAGACCGTATGCCAAACATGGGCCAGGATCTGATGATTGATGGTAAAAATCACTAAAACGGTGTTTTAGAGCAATTTTCTCAAATCCGCGAAATAGATCTCATCCTAGGGTCCATGCTGGTCAAGTAACCGATGCCGATCATTGTGGATCACTTCAAGGTTGTGTTTTTCGTCCCGTCCACTTTAAGCCTAACTTTCCGCTTATCCAGTTTGTGGGTGTCCTTAACATTTTTTTCACACTTCATTAAAGTTTCAGTCCAAAATATTGAATTTTAATATTGTTACTGGGTTTTTCAAAGCAAACTGTCGTCTCTAGATTTTCTCAGACGTACATAGGTCCAACGCTCGAGTAAATCAGATAGCGGTATGTTCTGATGATGATGCTGACTAGCGCACATTAGATTTTTTGACCCAATCCCCTTTACATGATCTGACCGACCCATTTGTTATCAATAGTCCTAGTCAACAATCTCCAATACAAAAAGCGTAGTCTTTTTTGTTTATCTTACAAAAAGTCTGTCTTTCTGGTTAAAAAAGCTAATTCAGAGTTGAAGTCCAAAAACTCTCATAGTAAAAGTTTGTAGGTAAAATCATTCCACCAGATTTCTAGAACCAAATTTTCACATAAAAAAATAAAGATAAATATTGTAATAATTACCTTAAAACCCTATTTTAACATCCAATCACACTTGTTCTGTAATATATGTTATGCAATGTCCAAAGTTTTATGTTTATTATCCAGTCATTTATTACAGCCAACACAAATTTCGTTCATTAAGTTGTATGATAACTATAAATAAATTAACTATTATTTTTAAAATAATTCAATACGCATGTTTAGTGTTATCTGGAATCAGGATGCAGTGTGAGCAGTGTTTCTGCCTACTGTTACTCAGACAACTAATTGGAACATGATTTTTTTCGAATTTACATTTTATTTTAAAACTAGCAGTTCTAGCAGTTGCTCGCGGCATCGCATGCAATTTCGTAGGATTTGCACGTGTATGAGCACATCTGGTTCGAGAGAATTATATTTCCGACTCCAATGTTGAGTTTGCCACGATCAATAATACATGCAAGAAGTGCTTATTTATGGCCATTGTAATTTACTTTGTTCTTAGTAGTTTGTTCCATAATTGATTTTGCCTTGTTTCCCGATCACGAAATGTATATATCATAGATGAGGGAAGCCTACTTCTGTCAAAAGTGAAATAAGATGGGTTTTATAACAGTCTTTAAATTTAGTTATGTCGTAACTGTGTCTTTTATACCTAATTCCTAATATTTGCTAACATATTTACACTTAAAAGTAGATTAACAGTAGACACTATTTACGTGTTCGTTTCTTTATAAATTGAAAAAATATTTTATATTTCAGAAAATTTAGAACTGGAATTGGTACATTAGTTCAAAAACGCGGTGCAGTGAAATGTCATCTAACAAAGTTATAGCTGACTGCTTCAATGGAAGACTTCGGAGTCAGATTCAGATTATCTTATGTTTTAAAAACACATCCTAAGATAGATGAGTACTCATCTAATCGCTGAAATCTAAAAAAGGCGTGAAAATATTGGTTACTTCTTAGAAAATTTGCAACCTATAAATGAAAAAATTGAAAACAGTCGTTTAAGTAATTAAACATATGGTTGTGCTGCTATAATATAATTTTTAAACAAAAAAAGGTGTTTACGTTTTGGTCAATATTTTTCTAAATAAAAATAGGTCTATATTAGTTCCAGGGACCGTTAGAATGTCCATGTAAAATTTCAGTACAATCGGTTGAATAGTTTACGCGTGAAAGCAAAACAAAAAAACAAAGGCACTTTCGCATATACAATATTATTAAGATTATATCCAGATCAGTTATTATAATATATTTTTTATCGTCTCTAGAAATTGTGGTGTTTGCTTCTCAACTGTATTGCGTCTGGTAATGTAAACTGTACTGTCGATAATTCGCCTAATGAAATATTTTCACGAGCATATATTTTTGAATTTATACATAGGAAATACTGAAATGTATTTCAAGCTAGTTCGTCACGCCACGTGACAATTAACAGGCTTTGCTAAGTTTGCATGGAAAATGTAAAGCCTTTATAGCCCATTTCATTATGTAGCTGCCCTACGGACAGATAGACAGACATCAATCGCGCAGAAAAGAAATACAGGTTACATCACCCAGCCAGACAAAAGAGAAATTGTATTAGCCTACCGGGTGATAGGCATCAATGACTCTGATCCAAATTCCATGGTTGGAAGTGCACCATCGTAGAACTCATTCTTGTCTGTGTTGAGATGAAGTCTCATGTAAGATTCAAAGCGTACATATAACATTTTTTTCAGGATATATTGCTATATGATACATTCACAGATTTGTTCACAGTGAGTTAGGTTTTATAGCAGTGTTCAAATCAAAGTTGCAGTAAGCTATCGAGGGTACAACAAATCAAGTTCGTTAAAGCCAAATATTGTCACCGATCGTTAACATTGATTCCAGTCCTACCATACATTATTTTTAAGTCTATGAATAAAAGTAGCACTTGTTAAAATCTCATATTAGTGTAAACAATTTGTTTAAGAGTCTATATATTCAACTATTGTTTCCTTCATGTTTACCCTTAAAAAATGTAAAAATATTTCCTAACGCCCAGCCAAATCATACGGAGTAACAGGCACCACTATCAAACTCTTTGTCCCTTATACATAAACTAAGCTTCATGCAAAATTCCATACGTCGTCTATGAATAAGTTCGTTCTCGATATATCGTTTGAACAGACAGACAGATAGACAGACTGAAATGAAAATAATCCAGCCCCTCGAGTGAGTGAAGACCACCAGTGGTCAATAAAAATACTGTGGGCCGCCTTACTCAACAATGAGCGACAATAATTGCTCCGGTAAAGAATGTTTCAATGGGCCTTTCGAGGAACATCGTAGTTTGATACACACACACAAGTAAGTATACAATAATGTCACGAGTCACTTGAAGGTCTGAAACGTACTGCGTATAAACGACACAAAGTGATGAGAAATGACGGTTGTTACAGCGGCAATAATGAGCCGTCCTATACCGGCCGTCCTGCAAGGACAAGTCTTTGTGCAGATGTGGGGATGTTTGCACAGACTCCGGGGTGCACATCTCAAGGGGATGTGTGATTAGACCTATTGACACTCGAGGTCAATCGCATCCTCGTCCCTTTCCTTTGTGCAAATAGATAATTTATTCGTTTATTAAATTTATATACTTTAGAAAAGGCAGACGGACTCAATTATCCGTAAGCAGCTCATTAAAATAGCACAAATAAAAGAATCAAGTTAAACGACTTTACAGACTGTTAGCTGTAAAATAATTGGAAGTTAGGACCCATTGTAGTAAAACAGTTCGTAAATGCTACTACTCATCAAATTGTACTATAATAAAAGTAGGTAGAGTATTTTATAAGTGTCAATGACTCAATTGCCAATATTGTAGAAACATATGTGCTATAGTAGATCAAAACTGATAAAAAACATAATTATAAATTTGCGTTTACTACCTTGATCTAGTTTTGTACTAACAGATGGGAAAAGTAAAGAAACACGTTGGGAAATCTATTTTAGAAATGATCTAAAGAAGAAGCAATGAGAATTGTAACCAAATGTTATATTCTTAAAGATTATTTAATTTTTCGTATTGCAGAACAAAGCTCAGTGAATTTAATGCGTGTAAGATTCCGTAAGATATAACCTGTATTAAGGCCTACGTCTGCACGTCTTACGTTAAAGAAATCACTAATCCAATCGTTATAGAAACTTTGTTCTTGGCCGCACATAAGAGAAGTAACTATTATACTTGGTAAACGTTTCACTTTATTTGAAGTAGGTTGAAGAAGAAGGAAGTTATATGTATACATTAATTAACATTTAAGATATAAAGTCTGTTTTTAATGTCTGTTTCAGCCTAATAATATTAATTGAGTTAAGAGCATGAATGGATTCTGCTCAACGTTCAAAGAACAAAGATAAAAAATGAAACTTAGGATACCCCTGAAGAAAACAAAAGCGAACCATTTCCTCAAAATGGGCTTTTTGGGGGTGCAGTTAAACATTTTTAAATGTAAAGTTACAGTAGCACCAGTAATTACAATTACGTTAACCAATAAAACGGTTAAAACTTAACTAACCTGTGTTTTTATATAAGATATTCTCATATATTATATTATATTATATCCGTTGTCTCAGGACAATTTTACAATGTCCAAGTCTGTTGGAGAAACTTGAAATGGCACGCTGTATGGATTCACGCGGGATATTTTTAAATTTCCGCTACTATTCTGGCCCTAAGATCATTAATGCACTGAGGTTTCATTTTTATAGACGCTGTTTTTAGTGTGACTCTACACAAATTAGTCAATTGGAGATAGATCTGGAGATCTTGGTGGCCACTCGATGCCTCCTCTTCTGCCTATCCAGCGATTCGGGAAAATATTGTTTAAATGCTCGTGGACATGCAGGCCGGTAGTGTGGAGGTGGCTCCATCCTACTGGAACCAAACTTCATTACAGTTGTTAGTTGCTACTTGAATAGCTGGATAAACCTGATTTTTTCCTGGTATACCTCGGCATTCAGGTTTCCATCAATAAAAAAGGGCCTAATAATGATGAGGGCCAAAACAAATGTTTAATTTTTCAGGGTGTTTGGTATATTACTCTCTCATAAAATGAGGTAACCCTCAGCCCAAATATCAGCCCAATAACGAGCTTTGTGTCTGTTGACGTTGCCGTTTAACATGAAAGTTGCTTCATCTGAGAAAGCAATGTTGATTAAACTAATTGTATTATTATCAATGTTCTGCATCACTATTTAAAGACATTCTACTCGACGATCAAAATCGTCCCCACTTAGCTTGTAAAACGTCATGTAAAACTTGATGTTTGAGATATACCTAATATTTGAGAAACATTTCTTGTGGAGGTTTGAGGATCTTCTACAACAGACTGTAAAACGTCAAGTGACAATGCTTAGTTTGTAGCCGATTTTGGTCGTCCAGGTTTGGGCGCTGTCTGTTTCCTGGAAACATTGGATTGTTATTTGAACTCTTGATTTAGATACAGGGTTTCCACTGAGATGTCATTAAGTAAATTACTTACTTCACCATAAGATCTCACCGGTCTCCTTAGCTTCTCATCATCAAGATCATAATGCATTCTTGTTCACTTAAACGCTCCATTTCAACGTAAAGTATCACAAACACACTAATTAATTTTTATTTCCAACAAGAAGCTGAACATAATACTGGACTTCTTCAAAACTGATAAGATAGGTAGGCCTCTTCTACAGAAGGTAATAACTGTACAACAGGTTTGAGTTTTTAATGAAAGTGGTTGTCTATTGAAGTTATTAACCTTCTAAATGTGGATGTTCATGTTTTGCCTCAATTCATTTTTAATTAATTTCAATTTGTACTGGGTTAAGATAGAAAGCTCTAGTTTCAATTGTTTTTATTTTATCAAGACCTTTGAAATGAGGTGTCACTTTACAGGCAGCCCCCCCCAAATCCTATTTTGGTGAAATGGGCAAATTTGTAAAAGTGACTAAAAAGAAGTTTACTTCTATTTTCTAGAAAGATGTCCCGACTTCCATCACTCTATCTTTATCCATCAAAAACTAAACAAACTGTATCCATACTTTTAATTCATACAGCATAAAGAAAACTTTGAAGTGTGGTAAAGCATTCGGCTATCTGGATTGAGTATTATTATAAGTAAGCGCTGGAGCCAGATACTTACTAAATGCGCCATATCTTTATACATACTTCAACGGCATCCTCCGCTACAATTATACATACTTCTGTAATGTATAATTTTTAATGCGTTCATTGGAAATAAAACAAAACTTTAACAAAAACAAACATAACAGAAAAAGACCAATGTTTCATAACCATAAATATCTAATCAAATAAACCAGATCTAATTGTAAAATTAACCAGAAAACCTTGTAAGAAGCAAAATTATTTACCAAGTCTGTTGAATAAAAAACCTCATATTGTGTTGTCAGCGGAATCTAATTGTGCGTAAAAACTCCCTTTCTAGAATATCTATCAATGCACAATTTATTCTCCAGCTCTTTGAGTGATAGGCTTCGCTACATATCAGTCAATTATTATTATCCATTACTTTCCAATTATTTGCCATTATTTCTATATCCAAAATTGCAATTTATATCCTATCCTAAACAATTTCATAAACTTTTTTGCTTTGAATACATAAATTTTAATTATAACAGATCTATTGTATCGATAGACATATGTATCGACCTCTCGTTACCTGATATTGTATCACTGGAATCGATTTATTCGGTTTGCTTGGTACGATGGACGATAAAGTTTGTTGATAATCATCGCATGGCGTTAGTTTATTCCTACATTACTCTTAACGGTCATTGTTACTAACTGTTGTTTTGAATGGCGCCGTTTCAAACAACACGTTGTTTTTTTCATCTAACCAAGGAATTGAATTATAGCCAGCTTTTATTAAGAGTATGATTAGTATTCAAAGAAAATTATAGTTTCTTCAGTTTGCGATACAAAATCTTTAATTTTACTCTTTATTGAGTTAACCTTGCAATAACGGAAGAAGATGGACGCGTTGCGCTGCGCTGTTAAGGGTTGAACGGACCATAGTAGTGATCAAGAATGTCACAGGGAGGAAGTGACTGATGCATGAGGCTGCAAGATATGCGGCAGTGTTCTTACAGGGATTGAATATAGATAATTGCCTACAAACTGCAGTCAACCCCACATCCAGGATTCTACTTCCCCTTTGATCTATCAGTCCATACAAAACCTACCCCTTACTCTACACTCAAACTGGTCTAGTTGTTTATACCTTTCATCTAGTTCTAGGCCTTTCGTACCGCTGTATTCCTCGCCTTCTTTTTATGAAACTTTTCTCTTTCCATCCAAGTTAAATGGTTAAAAGAATACCACGCATTTTAGTATTAACTATTATTTGCATAATTTACTGGTATTTGACATTATGAGTACCGTATACATTTCATCTTTCTTCAAGTACATAAAACACCTGAAATGTCAATCCGAAAAAGGAACTTTATCTCCTTATAAAATACAATTTACAGCCCCAGTGATAGAGTCGGTTTCAACTATTATCTTGAGGAGTAACAATGGAATGGTTAAAGTCTCTTTGGGATCGTAGGAAATTAATTTCCAGATTGGGTACTATTTTTTTCGACCATTAGTCATAGCAATGAATTAATGGTTGGTGTGAATGTTGCGTTTAGCTCCAGTTAACCTTCTTCTTAGTACAGTGTGTGGAATCTGTCTCTGTCACACATAACTCCTAGAATCTGGAGTAGTTTTTGTCTGAAGAGATCCATAAAAGGCTGCGACGAAGAAGCTCCTAATACACCTTTTAAAACTTTTCGATATCAAAGACACAAAATATTGTGTAATCTTATTGTCTCATCAGGTGCACAATTGAGTGCTCTACGATGTTTTGGACACGATCTCTAATCCCGGTGGAACTACTCAGTTTTCTACTCAAAAGTAGCTATAGTGGGAAGGGTTGATTCAATATGAATGTGAGGTTTAGCTGCAGTTCACCTTCTTCTTAATGTAGCGTCTAGAATCTGACGCTGTCACAGACCTCACTCCTGAAACCTGGAATCATTTTCGTCTGAAGAGCAAAATTTTATTTCATTTCTTTCCTCACAAGTCTTAATTATTTGTACCTGAGGACTAATTATTTGTTCCTTACACGTGAGACTAAGCACACCAGATGTTGTTAGTGATAGTGTTGTAGGATATGTCTTTTCCGAGTACTTTCAACGAGTTTCTGCCCAATACCGACCTTAAATTTATCACTTGGCTAAAAAATTCCAAAGAGGGTCCTTCTTCTGACCTCAAGCCTCGCACTATCCGAAATGATGTGTTTAGGAATCTTCTCAAATTGAAATCATAATCCAAAGGATACACTTAGAAACAAACCAACGGAGTGTCCTATAGTGTACAAGGGTTTCCCGAAATGACCATGTGTTGTATGAGAAGAATTAATTTTTTCAAAAGTCATCCACTCAGTTTCATCAAAAGGTTCGTGAAGCGGATGTTGACTCCTTTAATGATTTTCTCACGTAATGCCTATCCGTACAAACGGGCAACGATAATGGAGTCAACCATAATGGACAAAATTGAAGATTATTGTGTAAGAACAGAAATTCAGGTAAGCTGTATAATTCCAAAGAACTATAGAGAGATTCTAGTCTAAACTGCCACTAGACCTTTATTTCAAAATCTCTAGACGTATATGCATGATTTCAAGTCCAACATTGGCTTTACGGAAAACAAATATTTTTCACACATTGTCTTATATTCTGCTGATGATTCTGTTAACAAATAGTTTCGTTTATAATGTAATATATCATCTTAGATATTTCGACATGCATATTCAGGGTTGTAAATACCTCAATATGACACACTGGTGTTAAACCGCTACGTAGAACACCTTGTGAAGAACATCTAAAACCGTGGATTCGTCTGAGAACACCGTTAAGAGTGTCTAGATCTTAAAGGTAATATACATCTTTTTTTGTATAAACGGATTTTCATAGTCAACAGTTTGCTTGTTTTAATATATCTGGCAGATATTTATGGAAATTAGATGACTCATTAGAGTATTTACCTACTTGTGATATTTTTACTATCTCTTACTTCTGGAGACGATCGTATCTGTCTTCGTCTTAATCATCAATCACGTCCTACTTGATAGTTTTATCTGTAATAACAGCTATATGTTAATAAAGGCAAATAATGGATAAAATTGGAAAAGGTTCGAGTGCTATTGTAATTTCTCTAAAAATGGATGAAGCATTTAGCACTGTTCTGAATTATACAACATGCTGTAACAACTTATTTGCAACTTTTATTTCTTTTTGCTGTACTTCCAGGTACGGGAAGATACCCCAAACGGATAAACACTCCCTGGGTAAACGTCCAGATCTTCCGCCTTCATCTCCGTGGATGTTTGGAGTTAGGGTGTCGATGCCTCTGTGTTACTGTAGTGCCTGTGTAACCGCTTTAAGACTACAGGAGTATGTTGAAAAAATGGCTGAAAATAGAAAATGCCCTCGAGCGTAAGCAATACGCCATTTTACACGCGTTCAACAGCAACGCTAAATCAACTGCTTGAGCCTTTATATTATTAGTAAACGTTTCATCACTGATATGTCCCATGTAGTCAGGCCCTAGAGAAACGTTAATCTCTGTCACAATGTCAGGGGATTTAGGAGAATGACAAAGGCGAGAGTGACCAGTTGGAGACTTTGCTCAGTCCACGTGGACATTTCTCGGTTTCTCTCCCCATGAGTGACAACCCCAGAGTCCTTTCGGTATTTTATTCTGGTTTTCCTGCATGTGGTAACAGGGATCTAGAGGGAGGACTCTGAGAGGATCCAAAAATTGCAATCAGGTTCGTCTTCAATCTTCAATCTCGTGATTATGGAGACCGTGTCAGGGTTCAAACTTGTTGCCTTACCAACCAGGTGCTCTCACGGAAGCAGCCAAGGTATCTGGCTGAGAGGCTTCACCGGCGAGATGTGGTCGCTCCCCGCGACACCTTCAGAGCGACCAGCTTCACTTCTCAAGAGTGAGACTAGAAATTGGCAGAAGGGAATTCTCCTACTTTGGTCCGAAGCTGCACAATGACCTCTCCTGTTACGTAAAAGCACTCAAGAGACGTAGTTTTAAAAACAGACTAGTCAAGTTTTTTCTCCCAAAGATAGTTCTATGTGCAGATTTTACGTTTTGAGCAGTTGTAATTTAGTTAAGTTTTTCACCATATTTTTTGGCATGTCTTTTTAAAATTAGTTTTCGTTGTGGAAAATTGAAGATAACAGTTATTGTGAAAAACAATGTACGTATTGACAATCGCTTGCAATAAAACGCATTTTATTATTATTATTAAAGGCTCGTCGCGTTCTACAGGCTCAAATTTATGGACATCATAAAGCATATCTCTGTATGAATAAAGCAAAAATCCAAATGGCTAATCCTCTGAATTATAGATTCTCTAACATACAAATTATGTAGTGTGTGTTAGTTAAGTATCTCAAACTTGGAATGAGTATAAGGAGAAAGGAAATACAATTTTTTAAACAAATTTATATAGCGAATATACATAACGTACTTTATAATATCACAAACAGTTGACAGCTTAGACTGAAAGTTACGTGTCTAGGCGTCTCACAGGTTGAGTAAATTGGTTTTCTTAGCCACAGAAGAGTGAGAAACCATAAATGAAACTTAATTCAATGTTTTGTTCGACCAATTACATTTGTGATCTGCTGAATAGTTCTTTATTTAATACTATTAGTCGAGTTTTAAATATCTTGATTAATTAATTAATTTTAATTTATTTACTCTATTCGGTATAAACGACAGTTTTTATGTGTAACAATTAAAAATAAAATAAGCAACCAAGATGATAAACGTACACTTAAATTGACCATGTACATTCTGACTACTTGTAAAAACAAAAATACTATAGTTACTATGAATAATGTTTTGGTTATTTATTACGGCACTCAGGGAGTTAGACTGAATGACTTATTAATAGTCCTTCGTACTTATGGTTACGAATAGAAAGCGGTTCATGTCAAATTATTAATCTCCTCACAATCAATATTTCACTACATTTTAACCGTCTAATGACATAACGCTAAAGAAAGTAGTCTATATTAAATATCGATCTAATCGTTACTTACCGATATGGAACTAATTCAAACCATCGTTAGGGATTCGGTGTACCAAAATGTTGCCGATGTATCTACAAGTGTGCTATATCGATATTATGTACAATCTACACATAGCCAGATGCAAACTTTGTTGTTTAGAGTTATGAAATGGCTAAAAGATCCATATTGTTGCTCTGTACTTTTTATTTTCGGTATTGTTTATAATACAATACAAAATTTGTGTTTTACCATGTTTATATAGCTGAACAGACATTTTGTAATTCAGAATTTTCATAAAGGCCTACAGTATATTAAATGATATATGTTAGTTTATGTTGATGAATAAATAACTAAAAATAAATAACTCGCAGTTTTAGCAGTGTTGCCATAATCTGAACGTGCACCGAGTTGTCTCTCATGTTGTAGAAAGCGGTTGGCCGCACTTGTAGCTAACTGACCTCGGCGGCTAACAGATCTTGAAGTCTTAAAACAAAGAACTCGCAGTTTAAGCAGTGTTGCCATTATCTCCCGATCAGTGTGCCTCAGAGTTGTCCCTCATGTTGTAGAAAGCGGTTGGCCGCACTTGTAGCTAACTGACCTCGGCGGCTAACAGATCTTGAAGTCTTAAAACAAAGAACTCGCAGTTTAAGCAGTGTTGCCATTATCTCCCGATCAGTGTGCCTCAGAGTTGTCCCTCATGTTGTAGAAAGCGGTTGGCCGCACTTGAAGCTAGCTGACCTCGGCGGCTAACAGATCTTGAAGTCTTAAAACAAAGAACTCGCAGTTTAAGCAGTGTTGCCATTATCTCCCGATCAGTGTGCCTCAAAGTTGTCCCTCATGTTGCAGAAAGCGGTTGGCCGCACTTGAAGCTAACTGACCTCGGCGGCTAACAGATCTTGAAGTCTTAAAACAAAGAACTCGCAGTTTAAGCAGTGTTGCCATTATCTCCCGATCAGTGTGCCTCAGAGTTGTCCCTCATGTTGTTGAAAGCGGTTGGGCACTCTTGAAGCTAGCTGACCTCGGCGGCTAACAGATCTTGAAGTCTTAAAACAAAGAACTCGCAGTTTAAGCAGTGTTGCCATTATCTCCCGATCAGTGTGCCTCAAAGTTTTCCCTCATGTTGTAGAAAGCGGTTGGCCGCACTTGAAGCTAGCTGACCTCGGCGGCTAACAGATCTTGGTCTTAAAACAAAGAACTCGCAGTTTAAGCAGTGTTGCCATTATCTCCCGATCAGTGTGCCTCAAAGTTTTCCCTCATGTTGTAGAAAGCGGTTGGCCGCACTTGAAGCTAGCTGACCTCGGCGGCTAACAGATCTTGGTCTTAAAACAAAGAACTCGCAGTTTAAGCAGTGTTGCCATTATCTCCCGATCAGTGTGCCTCAAAGTTGTCCCTCATGTTGTAGAAAGCGGTTGGCCGCACTTGAAGCTAGCTGACCTCGGCGGCTAACAGATCTTGAAGTCTTAAAACAAAGAACTCGCAGTTTAAGCAGTGTTGCCATAATCTCCCGAGCAGTGTGCCTCAGAGTTGTCTCTCATGTTGTAGAAAGCGGTTGGGCGCACTTGACGCTAGCTGACCTCTGCGGCTAACAGATCTTGAAGGCTTAAAACAAAGAACTCGCAGTTTAAGCAGTGTTGCCATAATCTCGACATAACGTGCCCCCGAGTTGTCCCTCATGTTGCACTACACCTGAGGGGTTAGCGTGCTTCTCGCCGTGAGAACCGACAGCAGCGAATTGGTCTTGAGAACTATAACTCCCGATGGCCCCGGACGTTAACCACGGCGGTTATTTATGCTCGCGCCAGTTCATGTTCCATTGCGTGAGTTATTGTGTATAAAGTACGGTCTGGCGTACCTTGGCGGGCAGTCTCCTTGGCCTGATCCCAACAAGGTATTGTACAGACCGCTCACAACAGAAAAAGAAAATCTAAAACAATTGTATTGGGCATTGTCAACCTTGGAGTAGTCAATGTGGAAGATGTGGTCCAACTCAATTTTGCATTCTTAAATACAGCTTAATACAGATGCAGTATGTTACTAAATTGTGATCCTGAACATTGAAAAGTAGAGGAATTAATTTGATTGAAAACAGTGTTTTCTATCATTACGTCATCTATTAAATAACGTGCCTAAAAACTCTACTCCTTTCTACTATGTTGAGATGGACAACGTGAAGTAACTAGTTTATGTATTTATCCCATAAGTGGCGAGCTCTGATAGTAACAGCGAATCGGACTGCAGTAGTAGTAGCCTAACAATTTTTAAACTACTCATGTAGTTAGATTTTTTCTTTCAGATGTAACTTTATTTTTACAGATAGGTACAATATTTGTAGTAAAGTAAAAAAAGCCGTTCTAACGAGTAATTAAATATGCAATACAAAATTATTAAATATATTACAGTTTCCAAGTATTATCACAATTATTCGATGCGTAAACATATCTGACGATCATGTCTCTAAAATAATCGGAGTATTCATCTTGGTCTTCTTGATAAGAAATTAAATTTATTACTCTTCCATTAATATTTAAGTTTTTTTTATTTAAGATCTAAAAACTTAAATATAATAACATGTTTAATTTTAATTGATACGAAAGTTATTTGTAGTAGTATGTACTTCTCCAGCGGTCCCGTCTGAATAATCCGATTGTTGTGGATATCAGTTGGGAGGGGGAGGCATGGGGATATATATGTGTGTGTGTATTGAAAATGTTGTGCTTCATTGAATGATTCTTATAGTTCATATTAGGCTTGGCTTTTCTAGATTTTATAATGGACGTGTTCATTGATGGCGTTAGTTATTAGAAATACGAAATCTGGCATAAAAGTCAGTGCGAAAATGTGTATCGAGAAAGTAAAATTCCGTTAACCCCTTCTCTTATACAATTGTATTCTTGATTGGAGTTCTAAAATTTGATTATAAAAACGCGAACTGTAGGAAGTCATACTTTTATAAGTAATAATGTAAGTATACTACTTACTGAAGTTTACATTCACGAGATGTTAATGCAAAGAATTAATCAACACAAGTGTATAACGCTTAAAGAAGCGCCGCCGTAAGGTGGCGCCGTCATCGGGGAGCAGGGAAACTAGCCGCGATCACTTCTAAATGCCCGATTTGACAGCAGTAACTGATCACTTCAAGAACCAGCCTTAGACTTACATACTTACACCTACTAGTATAACACTATTACTATAACAATTAATTGTATGAAGGGATTCAATATTTCTGGGAGAACAATGTTTATTTACAGATTGTATTAAATGTGACGAATAGTATACGAATATACGAATAGTATACATTAAAACAAGCAATTGCTGCATAACCAAAATTTGATCCCAGAAAGCAATTAACATACTTTAAAAAATGACAAATATAGTTTTTTATAGGATTTTAATTCATTTAAATGTTATGGATTCGAATTATTAGTTCAAATTCTAATTAGTCGTGCACTAATATTTTTCTTTTTTGAATACTTCTTCATAATGACTCAAGATTTTCATTCGATTGGCAATTAAATTAAATTTACAACTATTTATTACCACTAAGATTTTATTTACCTTCCTCGGGAGATCAACACAGTAAACTAGTTCGTAACTGAGCAAATTGTGTATGCATTATTTAAACTCAAGCATTCAAAATGATATTAATGTACAATTATTGTCTACCATATAACCTAAAAATAAAGGTTTAAATAGAACAACGCGACACTGATATATGAACTGCGAGATTAGCTCGAGCTGCCTGTGAATAAAATATTACCTTTCGATTGATAAACTACATTTCACCTGTATGCATGTTTGCTATGTTTCAAATGGCAAATGTTGATGTGCAGATGTGTGTACGTTCTGTAATGTTTTGTATCAAAGATTTTCGTTAGTTGAAATATTTGGAAATCCTTGCTTATATGAAAAAAATAACAGTTCATACTAAAGGATCAGATTGTAAATTTATTGGTAACCTTTGTGGGGTTCAGAAAAGGAGAAAGGATTAGAAGAATTTCACAAGTCTGTAGTGTATGAAGATGAATTGGAAGCAAAAGTAACTGATTGACGAGTAAAATAATATTTATAGCTAATCAGACTGAAAGAAGCTGATAAATGACGAAAAGAAATTGGCGGTAACAAAACGCCGCGTCAGAAAAGAGCGCCAACAACTGGTGGTAAGTGTTTGTAAACAAATGTAATGGCAGGTGAATGGGAGAGGAAGATGAATAGGATAAGGAGCGCGAGTCATGGTCAGCGATGGATACAAGCATCAGCACAACGAGAGCTCTATTGAGAAAGGTAAGTGGAGGCGATGTTTTCGGGACCGGTAGTAGGCGGGCGAGCAGACGCGACAAGTCTGGGGGGAGGGGAGACGAATTGGCGGTCTGTGGGAGGGAGGGGGGAGGTGAATGAACTTTCAAAACTGCGCGAGACTAACAAAAACACGTTCCCAATCGCGGGTTGAGGTGGGTCATGGCACGGAACTGCGTGAGCAGAGGCCGCCACACGCTACATCCAACCGCTGCAAGACTAGCTGTCACTCATTCATTACACTGTAATTGATCGGTTGCCGCCTTTAATTACAATTAATACACAATAATCGCCTTGGAGGTCGGCAGGGACAGTACAATTACGTCGGCCTATTATTTTAGAATTACAATATTTAATGCAGAAAGGCTCTGTAGTGCGTTGTTGTTGTTGTAACAAAGAGTCTAGCGGTTTCGCTACAACACGTTGTGTTTATAAACAAATAGTTTTCTCTAAGTTCGAATCGCCCGCATTAAACAAAACTATTTGCAAAACAATCAAAGGACTGCCCCGACACTATAGATAGATTACGCTTATGTACTATGCTTCAACTCAACTAACCCGTTGCTAAAATGTAAATAGTTGATTCCACTATTTTCAGAAATACACAACTTAAATAAACACAGAATAATTAAGTAATCTAAGTTTAAAGCAATTTTCTGGCAAAATATCGTGCAGTAACATACATTGACATTTTATCGCCTTCAGATTCTAGATGCAATACAGGTACAGATACAATATTCCATTAGGGCGGGCATAACTAAACCTTCAGGTTTTATTTTGTTCTGTAAATTCTCCACACTTTAATTTATACTTGTGTAATAATGATGAGGAATAGTTGTGAATTACAGTGTTATTTTAAATATTTAACTAAATATTGGAACTAATTCGTTTAAACTCTAAACTGTTGGAAAATTATTAGTATAATAATAATTTGTTATTCAGCGGGAAAGTTTATTTGTAACAATTTTTACGTAGTCTTGTTGGGTCGAAATAGTAAGTAGTCTAAACATAATTTTAGAAGTTAAAGATAGTAAACATTTTCACACAGGTTATCCTTATTGGGAACTGAAATAGGTATATTACGCGAGGCGATGTATCAACAGAGAGACTTTGTCTAGGGTAAAGTTAAGTTAACTCTACCCGCAGCCGGAAGATTCATATGATATTAATTTGCAGGAGATGTAAGGGGTAGACGGGGCGAGATCAGGGGTTAGTCAACTCAATGAATGCAGCAGAAGCTTGGTTGGGGGAGGGTCGAAGCCAGCTGGAACACGTAGGGTTCAGTAGTAGTGAATTTGAGGTAGTGAACTGTTCTTTGAGAGAGGATAAACCAACAGTGGTTTCATATAGTGGAATAGGTACTTTTAATGTTGGTGGATCTCCAAGAGGTACGTAGAAGGTTATATAAATCCAGCAAGTATATGTTTTGAGGGACCCACTGGTAAAACCCACTTATTATATACTCTAACAATGCACAGACCGACTGAAACCATTATTCGATCATACTTCTGTACCTGCTTTCTTGGTATTGCAGTTCTTCTCTGTGCTTTACATTTACACTAACATAGCTGAAAAGGTATAATTTATTAATGTTTTTTAATAATATGCACCAATATACACTAGATTGAAGGGTTATTGGAGCAATTTGACAATTTAATAATAATATTGTTAGGATCCCTACAATAAATTTTTTAAATAAATTTGTATAACACAACATGCTCATAGATTTGTTCAATTTATTAGCAAGTATACGTCAAAGAATTAATAAAAACCTTGTTGGGAGTAAATTGACATTTTGGATTTGTACGTTACGAATTAGTTATACATACAACCAATAAGCAGTCATTCTTTGTTTGTTTCTAAAGATGGCATTGTGAAAGAAACAAAATTATCCGACATTTTCTGTTTTTCAGTGATACAACAAATAAGTAACATTACGTTTCATGATATGTAATCTTATCTCTTCCTCAGGTGAATAGCTGACATAACACATAACTACAATCTAGGTTAAAATTAACAAATCATACCGAAGCGTTGTCCTAAAACACACTCGAGGAAGAGATCAGATTGCACATCTCGAAACGTAGTGTTACTGAGTTGCTGTATCACTGAACGATGGCAAATGTCCGGGAAAATCCTCATTCCTTCAAGTAGCCATTATTTTAACGAGTTTTATTCATAGCACAAAATTCCTTGTTTTAAGTTAGTTTACAATTAATTGTCCTGTATGATTAATGTGTACCTTACTCTATCATAAAGTCATTACTTCATAGAAATAATTCATATCATTTTAATTTAAATGTGTGGTCTGCTCAACTCAACTTTCGGAGTGATATTAACTCTTTTTGCTGAATAGTAGTTACTGCCATACAGTAGGCTACTTGTTTCGAAAGGGAAATACTACAACAGTAAATGTTAATTGTTCATAAAGAGTAATGGTTCAATGTTTGAACCTTATGGGATCCCTCACGTAATATTTAACATGATATTTGAAACGGGTATAAACAAATTACCAATTCTTAATTTGAAGGAATGTAAATAAAGTGATGTGTAAAAAATAACATTTTAAAAATATTGCTTAATTAAAAATATTGCAACACTTTTATAAATATCTGTTCTATAATCATTGTTTGCAGTCACACGTAAAATAGTTATGCAGAGATTTATAAAATTAGGGAAGAAATCATCGCTGAAAAAGAGTATGAGAGATTGGAGGCAAAGTTTAATGGTACTATATGAATATAAAGAATACTGATAGAACACAGGTGATTAAATATTGCGATAATTATGAACATTTTCAAGCCTATCATCATTTAAGAACTGGAAAATTTCAGTTCTGTTTTTTGTCCGTACGATATCTCGAGAACAAAAGAACCTAAAGATTTAACATTTTGCAAGAACCTTTATTTTTATATGGAAAACACAGAGTTCGATGATGGTGATTGTCACTCCATGGTATTTGGCTAGGGGTTAACGATTTTACATTGGTGTTATGGGTAACCAGGATGGCAACAAGAAATTCGCAGAATAAATAGATATCTGAACCAACTGAGTACAACCACATGAGATTGTAACATTTGACATAGTAGCATAACTACTCCTACACATACATGTAGACTTGAAATTGTGCATGAAACTACAATTCTACAAGAAGGGGTTTACGATGATGCATTTTAAACCATAAGATTTGGGTAAGAGTCATTGAATCCTATTTATCAGTAGGCTGGCACAATTTCTCTTTTGCCTAACTGGGATGTAGAAATTTCTGTGTCTGACTGTCGGTCTACAGGACATCTAAAGAATGAAATGAGGTCCAGACTTAACATTTTGCATACAACCTCATAGAAGCGTACGTACTCCTTCCTACCTTGCTATAAAATATATTCAAGACTCTGTCATTAATATAATATAAACTTCTGTTTATTCAGAGAGCAAAAGCAGTAGTTCGGATTTTACAAAATAATCTTATTTTATCAAGTGAAAGTGACCGTGTGTGTTTACTGCAAGAGTTAATATCACGGGTTACAGCGTCTGTATACCAGCATTAACAATGTATCGCTAGTCGTGTTAACCTTTACTAACCACATATTAACAAACTGGCGGAAACTATTAGTTTTTGTCCGTAAATGTTTTTGAATTACCGTTTTCATAACCGAATCCCATAAAGAGAGAGTATCGCATCCATCTAACTTTCCACCAATAATCGATTGACCCCGACCGTCGTCGACACCGTCAATGGCCGGGTAATAGGCGCCTGAGACAGAACGTGGGTGGACACAGCTCTGTGAGAGTCGCTTCGCTCACTGACCTCTCGGGGGTGGTCTTAGCAGCTAGGCAACAATAGGGAAGTC
Source organism: Homalodisca vitripennis (assembly GCF_021130785.1). Taxonomy (NCBI): domain Eukaryota; kingdom Metazoa; phylum Arthropoda; class Insecta; order Hemiptera; family Cicadellidae; genus Homalodisca; species Homalodisca vitripennis. Next base: position 90,884,129 of record NC_060210.1, read on the forward strand.
GCCTTGTTTGCTTTGGGCTTGTCTTGGTCTCATAAAATCGAATAGTCGTGTCTAACTATATATTAGGGAATTGAAACGTAAATTTGTATGGATGAATGCCCATACGCATACACATATATTTATTAAAGTGTAGTAGGCAATCGTGTTAATGGTTTGTGAGCCCTGGCTGGTTTTAAGCAGCTGTTTCCTACTTTATTGATAATCGACAACGCGTATATACGTCACCTCTATGTATCTTTACCCAGTTCTTTGAAAATAATAGTTAGTAGTATCAGTCGCGTCTACTAATTAGAATCCTTACAGGCGGATAGATGTGATCCTTTGGAAACAGCATATATTTAATCAAATGGCAAGTGGAGTCAAAATAGTTTGATAGTCATCGTATCCGAGATACATATCGATAAATGAAAGAGGTTCGGCTAGACGATTAGCAGGTAGCGAGGGAACATAAGAGTCTTGAGCCTGAGATATCGGTGAAGTTGTGGATCTACATTTCTACTTTCGCTTGTGAGAAGACCTACTCCAACCCCTCGTCATATCTAAGTTATGAAGTTTCAATGCGCAGCCTGCTTGTTTTGTTAAACCTGACTGTAAAAAAGGAGGAAGTTATTTAGTTTGACCTTTTTTTTCTGATTCGAAAGCACTTTCTGAATATTGTATACATTGGACCAGTATATGACTAGCAAATAATTTTGGAAGTTAAACATATTCACGGAAAGGCCGGGCAAAACAGACTACACCTACACAATTGCGGAAAATGTTTCGAAGTATGAAACTTATGTCGGTGGTGATAGAAAACATTTCAATTTTCTTGTTTTCCTCCTAGAACAGTGAGGCAGAAGATATTCCAAAACATATAACTCTCCTCAGATGTACGAGTGTTCATGCCAAGGTTCCAGATGATGCTTATATAGATGTCCTTTCAAACATGACAGAGCAAGACCGGAGATCATTTACGGAGATGTAGTTCACTTCCAATGGTCATAACTTACTGCGGATGCCAGAAAACATGTCAAGGTTGACGATGAAGTATCTATTGGAGGCACTTTGGAATCTGTCCTAGATCGGCGATATAGGAGAGAGTGTAGAGATTGGGTTTCAAAATAAATAGTTATACTCGTATACCATGTAGACGTACGCCACACCAATTGTCAGGCTTCGCTGAGGTAGCAACAGAATTTCAAATCTATAACTCGTTTTATTCTCAAGATGTGCTGCGGACAAATATATGGACAGATAATTATACAAAAAAGAGGTTTACACGAAAATTAGGCATCATAGAACTAATTTTGTAGAAATGGAGTATCACGCAAAATTTAAGGTCTACATGTAAAATCTTTCCCTACATATCTTGCCAGATACTACTTTAAAAATTTTACATTAACTTGGGTTTCATATTGTTGTTTAAATAATACAATTCTACACACTAAGTCACTACAAAATTATGTATGTGTTGGAATAGTTAGACTATATGTGTAACATGTGTGAATCTCGCATGGGTGTATTGAGTTCATTTATAAATTTATTTGTTCTGATATTGTATCGTTGGCATCCTGGATACCCATATGACCAATATAAAAATATTCGCTAACACTCAGCTAAATCACACGATTTGACATGCGTCATCATCCGAGTAAACATTCCTCATATGGAAATGAAGCTATTATTTCAAATCTATAGGTCAGTTCGTTTTCGAACCCCTCGGGTGATATGCTTCGCTAAAGCTCAGTTTTAGTCTTTCTTTAGGAGATCTTTGAAACATGGCATGGAATATTGAATAAATTAACGGAACACATTTTTGAACTTGAATTTAATTTAATGTAAAAGTTTATTTTCCTTGTTGTTTTGCAATAGCATCCTTTTTATGTACATGTTGAATGTATATAACTGAGTTGTGGCACATGATAGAGTGCATGGATTCCTATTCCTTTACACGGGTATACAAAATCTCAGAATTAAGAGGGAAGTTTTTCACTTTGAGTATGTGTTTTAGATGACATTAATGTCCATCAGAAAACCTGTTCAGCGCGATGTAGATCAACAGTATGGATTGAGTCTGGATTAACTGGTTTGATTGAATGGCTGACCTACGTCTCCAACAAAATAACATGTCTATTAAACGGTGACATTAAACGCCAGTTTATAGTCCATCGAAATTTGTATCTGCAGTCTTATGTACAGAACATAAAATATTAAATAAAAAGAAACTACATTTAAAATCTTGTAAAAATCTTGTAAATGAAATGTAGTTAAGTTAAAATAACAAATACAAAATTAATACAATTTTAAGGTATTTTAATCATATTATATAACAAGTTCCAAAATAAAATGAAAGAGAACACAGATATTGTGTAGCTACTGTTCTGTATAAAATTGAATTTATTTACTAACAGGCCAGATTAAATATTTGTATATATGATTGAAACCTTCTATGAAGACTAATATTGCAAATTAAATTTTATTATAGGTGCTGATATGGTTTAACTATTGGTATTCAAATATTGCTTTTGGCATTGCAATGGTAAAAGTTACAAAAAATGCGAAGCATATTATTAAAGTTCAATAAATGAAAAAGTACTTATAAAATTGGAATTAATGATCTAAACTACATTTATTCCAATATAATTAACGGTTGTCCGAATAAAAGTTTACGAGTATATCTTGCTCTTTAGTTCCTTGTTTTAGTTACTAACATTACTAGAAATGTTGGAGTTTGTTTATTTTGTTAAACATATATTATTTACATATTTGTTGATTTAGAATGCTCTTATTATACAGTGTAACAATAATAAGGACGTCAAAATCACTGTGATTTTTTCATTTGAATGCAATTGCGTGGCAGAATATGACAACTTACAACGACTAAACGAGTTGTTTTGCAACAACTAGCTTTCCACATGATCCTACTATACTTTGGTGTATTGTAACGATTACGATTAAATAACGAACACCAGGAAATCAATATTACCTGTAATACTCTTTATGCTTAATACTTTTTATGATTTTAAACATTTACAAAATCATAATCATATGATTTAAGCAATGTTTCACCCGGTTTTAGAGGGCGGCCGCTCTCTTTAAAAAGACCTAATATACATTTTCTTTGTCATCTTGTATCATCTAACTAATCCTAAGTATAAGACAAGTGTTACGACATGTTAATGCTGATACGAAGCAATTGTAAACCACTACTTCAAGAAGTTACGTTCCCAGTTCCCACGCCAGCATTACATTGTTGCTTTTACTGTGATTTATATTTCTTTAGGACATACGTTATGTCTCAGTTTTAACCTCTCTCTGTAATAATTACGCTGAAGTTACGACGCAAGGCACAGCGCACGCTAGAGTTACGTACCGTCGCTGCTCATGACGTGCCAATATCGATAAACTGTATCAGTTGTTCGAGGTTATCACAGTTATCGTGTTGAGGCCACGATCTCTATCATTGTTTACACCAGGGCACATGCACTAGATTTGCGAATCGTCACCTATCATAACGAGATCATCACGAATCATAATGCTAACATATTTTCCAGAACTCAAATAAACGACTTCATCACTCACCGTAGAGAAACAGCTATCGATTGCTTATCATTACGAACCAGTGGAATAATGCTGTTGAGTCACTGGCATATCTTCCAGAACTCACAGGAACGGCTTCTTCATCAATTCCGTAGAGGAATAGCTATCGATTGCTTATCATTAGGAACCAGTGGCATAATGCAGTTGAGTTGCTGATATATCTTCCAGAACTCACATAAACGACTTCTTCATCACTTCCGTAGAGGAATAGCTATCGATTGCTTATCATTACGAACCAGTGGCATAATGCAGTTGAGTCACTGGCATATCTTCCAGAACTCACAGGAACGACTTCTTCATCAATTCCGTAGAGGAATAGCTATCGATTGCTTATCATTATGAACCAGAGGCATAATGCAGTTGAGTTGCTGATATATCTTCCAGAACTCACATAAACGACTTCATCACTCACCGTAGAGGAATAGCTATCGATTGCTTATCATTAGGAACCAGAGGCATAATGCAGTTGAGTTGCTGACATATCTTCCATAACTCATATAAACGACTTCATCACTCACCGTAGAGGAATAGCTATCGATTGCTTATCATTACGAACCAGTGGCATAATGCAGTTGAGTTGCTGATATATCTTCCAGAACTCCCATAAACGACTTCATCACTCACCGTAGAGGAATAGCTATCGATCAATTGAAAACACAAATAATTGTCTTAATAGCATGATTCCAAGATGTGTAACATTTAAAAAAGATTTAGATTTTAAAACTTTCATGTGGCACCACCTAATAGGGATGGATCTACACTTGTATTCAATGGAAAACCCATAATATTCAATATACTAGAGAAAAAAATAATGTTCCAACACAAAGATGTCTTGAAATTTTTTCAAAAAACGTAAATATGAATGAAACATTCTCTTGAAACATTTTATTATATCTTAAGTAAAAAAAACTAATTAATTTGCAAATTATCTGTGATGTAGCATTCCGGTTGTCTACTATTTGATAGGTTTGTCTCCTAAGCATTGGTCTGGATCTTTCTTGCACAATTACTTATCTTAATTAACTAATTCTCATACACTGTTTTACAAATATTATATTAAAACCGGTTTAGGGGTAAATCGATATCTCTTCAGTTATATGATTTTGCACAACCCAGTGAGACAAAATAATAAACCATCCCAGGCGTTTATGGTAATACATGCCAAAATAACACTTAGCACGCTTGTCGGACAAGTGAGATATCGGGGTGAAACACAGAGTGCAGATAATGATGTTTGTCAATCATAATACGTATCATAATAGTTTCGAGTTAAAATATTAAAATTCGTTCTAAGCTGGTATTTCAGTGGCAACTGTCTAACCACTTTATATGCAATAATCAAACTAACAGGGTATTACAACGGATTCTTGGAAAATGGATAAAATATAGAGCGATTGTATTTAACATTGGATTTATTTATTTACATTTATTTACTTATTCATCCATCGGCAGAGCAATTTTACAAGTATCTTAAATTGTAATAAATAATTAATGCTGGTGACACCAATTTATCCTAGCTTGTTGGACAATGCCTAATATAGCATATGCATCCAATTGGCATTCAAAATCTATTGACTTTGCAGAAAGAATCACCAATAGCGATGAATTAAAGCGACAACGACCCTTAAAAGAATCAACATTCATGATTTATCTATCCGCTCATAAATGACAAATTGATGAGAGCCCTTGACGTTGAAAGGGCTGAAACCTCGTCCCTCTCCAAACCACACTGGCGTAGGTCACAGTTAATTGGATAAACACGTTTTAACTCCGCCACAACAGTCGAGAGCCGGGGAAGAATGGGGACATTGTTGGTAAAAACGGATTGCCACTTGTCGTGAAATGTTTACATTTACAAGGATGAAAGGACAAAATGTATTGAGGTATTGAGACAGAGTAGCCTAGCATTGTGGCAGCACAAAGACGATTCAGCGCGAAATTGAGGTGTGAGGCGAGGTGTCGAGGGCACTACACCGGCTATCACGGCCTGAAAGCCACTAATGAGCGAGACTGACTGACCCTTGGCGAAATCACATGTGACGAGTGGCGCCTTTTGTACCAAAACGCGGGACGGCGCGGCGGCGGGCAAACTGCGCGCGTTTTAATTGCCGCATTTACGCTGAGAATGCATTCACCCGCGTATGAATGCAAAATGCTCAAGAGCCGCTGGTCCTTGCCTTCCGGCCGCATTTGCCTAATTATTGGAATTGTTTTAATGAGCTCGCCGGTTTCCCTCAATTAGAATGGATTTGTTTGCGCTATAACGGTGAATTAAGGGTTTTATTTTTAGAGTGGTACGGACAATAATTATGTGTTGCCTTTTAATAACGTGGTTTTATCAATGTAAACTGTTCGTTTCACAGGTGAAGCATACTCATTGTAAACAGATGCTATTGAATATGTACAACAGCTGATATGTCAGCTGTTTATATAAATAACGAAAACGAACCACGGAAGCTGGGCAGCCACTAGAATACTTGCACTAAAGATAATATTAATGAATTAATCTTCATGAAGTACTACATTTATTAAATAGAATGGTGAAGAGGGACGTCGTTTAAAGGGGTTCAAATCAAAATCATTATCATATTATATATATATATATATATATATATATATATATATATATATATATATATATATATTACATTATTTTTAATTTCATTCACGTATAACCAAGCGTAAGATACCTAAATAATATGTCAGTGTCAGCCAAGGAGTAACGAGACTGAAAGTCACAATTCTCAGTCAAATAGTCGGTATTTTTCTCTCTTACTTACATTTTACACTTACAACAAGCGTAAGATACCTAAATAATAGGTCAGTGTCAGCCAAGGAATAACGAGACTGAAAGTCACAATTCTCAGTCAAATAGTCGGTATTTTTCTCTCTTACTTACATTTTACACGCGTAAGATGCCTAAATAATAGGTCAGTGTCAGCCAAGGAGTAACGAGACTGAAAGTCACAATTCTCAGACAAACAGTCGGTATTTTTCTCTCTTACTTACATTGTACACTTACAACAAGCGTAAGATACCTAAATAATAGGTCAGTGTCAGCCAAGGAATAACGAGACTGAAAGTCACAATTCTCAGTCAAATAGTCTGTATTTTTCTCTCTTACTTACATTTTACACTTACAACAAGCGTAAGATACCTAAATAATAGGTCAGTGTCAGCCAAGGAGTAACGAGACTGAAAGTCACAATTCTCAGTCAAATAGTCGGTATTTTTCTCTCTTACTTACATTTTACACTTACAACAAGCGTAAGATACCTAAATAATAGGTCAGTGTCAGCCAAGGAGTAACGAGACTGAAAGTCACAGCTCTCAGTCAAATAGTCGGTATTTTTCTCTCTTACTTACATTTTACACTTACAACAAGCGTAAGATACCTAAATAATAGGTCAGTGTCAGCCAAGGAGTAACGAGACTGAAAGTCACAATTCTCAGTCAAATAGTCGGTATTGTTCTCTCTTACTTACATTTTACACTTATAACAAGCGTAAGATACCTAAATAATAGGTCAGTGTCAGCCAAGGAGTAACGAGACTGAAAGTCACAATTCTCAGTCAAATAGTCGGTATTTTTCTCTCTTACTTACATTTTACACTTACAACAAGCGTAAGATACCTAAATAATAGGTCAGTGTCAGCCAAGGAGTAACGAGACTGAAAGTCACAATTCTCAGTCAAATAGTCGGTATTGTTCTCTCTTACTTACATTGTACACTTATAACAAGTGTAAGATACCTAAATAATAGGTCAGTGTCAGCCAAGGAGTAACGAGACTGAAAGTCACAATTCTCAGTCAAACAGTCGGTATTTTTCTCTCTTACTTACATTGTACACTTACAACAAGCGTAAGATACCTAAATAATAGGTCAGTGTCAGCCAAGGAGTAACGAGACTGAAAGTCACAATTCTCAGTCAAATAGTCGGTATTTTTCTCTCTTACTTACATTTTACACTTATAACAAGTGTAAGATACCTAAGTAATAGGTCAGTGTCAGCCAAGGAGTAATGAAACTGAAAGTCACAATTCTCAGTCAAATAGTCGGTATTGTTCTCTCTTATTTAAATTTTACACTTATAACAAGCGTAAGATACCTAAATACTAGGTCAGTGTCAGCCAAGGAGTAACGAGACTGAAAGTCACAATTCTCAGTCAAATAGTCGGTATTGTTCTCTCTTTTTTAAATTTTACACTTATAACAAGCATAAGATACCTAAATACTAGGTCAGTGTCAGCTAAGGAGTAACGAGACTGAAAGTCACAATTATTCTCAGTTAAATTGTTGGTATTGTTCTCCCTTATTTAACTTTTACACTCATTACCAAGTGTAAGATACCTTTCGATACGTCTTATTTCAATCCTTAAAAAAGGTTGTTGGGTACATATTTCGTTGTTAAAGGAAATTCCTCGGTATTTAACGGAAAACTAGAAGATAATGTGAAAATTGTCTCTTAATTTCTGAGCTATTTCGAAAGAGAAAAATCATATACGTATACCTCAAAAAAAAAAAAAAAAAAATAACAAAGCAGAAAGAAATTAGGTTTTGTGAAATATTTTTGGTAGGCCTACTTTGGTACTATCCGGAGGCCACTATCTTTGGAAGACTTTTTCTTACCGGAGACCGAAAAGAACTACATACATTAGAATCGCCAGATTTTATTTGGCTTACGTAATATGACGGTGGAAAAGTTGGAAAATCTTGGTCGTGATATGAGGTTGAGAAAGTGCGATCGAAAATGCCCCTGGCCATCAGTAACCCGCCTTCGGCGACACTCCGCGCTTCTGGCAAAAATCCCTCGAAATAGTACTCAAACGTAAGCGCAGATCACATGTCAAATCGTCCACCGTGATCTGACATTAGAAAAGTTTGCAGATCGTGGACGTGATTTAAGGGCGGGAAAGTACCGATCGGAAATGCCTCTGGCCATCAGTGCAGGCCATTATACTTTTCATATTTTAACCACTTTGAAACCCTGTCGTTTTAACCTCCACCAAAACTATCACGGCTGACTATATATTTCTTTCTTAGTAAAAAATCCTTTATTGATTTTAAGAAAACCAGTTTGTGTACTTACAAAATTCAAAGTAACTCTTGGACTACATTGGACACATACACAATTTGAATCTAAGAGGTAAGTACCAAATTAAAACAAACTTGCGGGGAGAAATTAGAATTAACACTGAAATTCATTAAACAAACTATCCCTTTTTAAAACAATTACGTAGAAAACTAAATACATTGGTAATAAAAAATGTTACCTACTTTAACAGTTAAAATATAATAAACAATGGATCTTCACAATATGTGACAATTAAACTATATTTATTTCAAAGAAAAGGCTCGAATCATGACGACACACAAGCGAATTTAATTAATTATGAAAATAACTTATGGAAAAGTGTAGAGTATTTTGCTAGAATGCAGTTGACTCTATTCACTCACGGCAAGGCTCTCGGCCGCGGCCTGTGGCGCGCCACTACCGATGTCATAAAAGCCTTATCAACACGCCACTGTGGAGCCGGGCTACCCGTCCGTGCGAATGTGAGTGTAAATTAAGAACTAAACAATGTGCTGAACAGTTCGCATGTCGGCAGACCGTACATAACCTACAGTGGGCGAAGAAATCTAGGGTCGGCTTTCGTGATCCCAGTCGGCAGCGTAAATAAGAGTAATATCACCAGAAACGCGTTAATGGGCGCCGTTTAAACGGAGTTTAAAACCAGTAGTGACGCGATCTAATTTGTTATGTGGATTCAACGCGTTTGGTTTCATAGAGTACCACACTAAGTAAAATGACCAAAAATCAATGATGCTCGTTCAATGCGATGTACGGATAGCATAACACACTGAATATGTATTTTATCTCCCAATGTATAAAGTATATAGAAACCCAAATACATTTAACGTGAATTCGGTTTACTATTGAGATGCCTAATTAAAAAATTTTAATTAAAATATGTGATCTCAAGATTGGGAAAAATCGAATGAATTGAGTTTTCTTTAAGGAGAAGCCGATTCCTTTTTAAATTGCAGGGCTTTTTCTGCACCGTCTTTTCTCAGACCTATAAAGATATACAGGTAGTAAACATATGGGCAAAGTTTTAATATTGGGATGGATTGTTAACTTGATAGTATGAAAAAGGTAAATAAATAAAAACGCCTTTATTGTCGAGCTATTTTTCAGACAAATTCTGTTTTTAAAAATAACTCCAGTTATATATATATATAATATATAATTATATAATTTATATAACTAACGTAGGTGGTCGTAGGTGGTTAGTAGACGAATGAAGACGTATTGTGACCTGTATTCCGTAGTTCAGTTTTAATGATTAGTATTTTGTATAGTTTTTTATTAAGTGCATGTTTATAGAGTTAGTGAAGTTGACACACAACATGTAGGTTGTGATTCCTGACTTAGGCGTGCCACAACGCTTTGGTAAGATTTGTTTATTTTAACCTAGTTTGTAATATTATGTATTAGGTTAGTTCTTTACCTGAAGAAGAGATCAGATTGCAGATCTCGAAACGTAGTGTTACTGATTTATTGTTTCACTGAACGATGGCAAATGTCCGGAAAAATCCTGTTTCCTTCACAATCCTTCCATCGTCAAAAATAACCTTAAAAAAAATGAACTGTAAATTTGAAATTCGTCATACTTTTATTACTTTGTCCCTCTCACTATATGTATGTATTTCTGTCTTGCACAGGATATCTCGTCAACGAATTAGGATGGCAAGAATTCTTTCATGAACCTTCCTTCATACGTAGGCAAGATTGAGTTGGATAGTGGTGCATGCCCGACAACGAGGCATGCATGGCTGAGCGTTGCCGATGTTCAACTGACTGCGTGAATCTCTAAAATTAATTGAGATACCAACTTTTTTGTAAACATTTGCTTAGTTAGGGAAGGCAGGTCAACGATGACGAATGGACATCCAGGAAATGTCCTTGATAATCGTTTGTGAATGGATGCTACGCGAACCGTGGTATCTTGTTATTAGGTTCTCCGAGGGGTATTGCTATTTCCACAAAAACGTATTAATAAATACTCAAAAACACTCTCACATGAAGGTAAAACAGCCTTCCAAAATAGATAAGCTATGAACACCTGTGTTACAAAATGTGGTCGTGTTGTTGCTTTTGAAAGGAAATATTTCGTCAGTACAGTATATAAGTCAAGAGACAAGCATTTGAGCAAGCGAGAGGCAACATAATAGTCGTAAAACCTCTAAGTACAAATCTCAAAGACCATGAAGTCATCTGGCGCTCGCGTGATAGGACCAGTTAGAGCAACGCGCCGGTTTGCAGCGTCAACTATAAAGGAAAATGGGATCTCTTATTAAATAAGCTGCCTGATGGCCACCGAGCTCTGTAGTTGTGGCGCGGATGTGAACAGGTTCGGGCTGTAAAGCTCCAGGGCTTTGTGGCCATCAAAAGTTTATGTGGCCATCAGATACTCATGACACTAGGATTGCCCTGAAGAATGTAGAAGTGTTCGCACTTATGAGAGTCTTTGTAGCACCCGCCCAAGAGTATCCATGGGGAGTTAATAACTCTACTGACATCTTTGAAATTCAATTTAGGAAGGATCTTATTGAAATTGTAGCTTTGTCTATGTATACCTGTCTGTTCAACTGTGATAATTATCAATAGAAAAGTCCTAGAAATGAGCTTCTTCTACTACAAAAGAAGAACCCTATTGGCTTATGGATCAAAATGTCATGATAGCCTGTCTATCCTCTGTGTCTGTCTGTCCGTCTGTGTGATAACTCTTTAAAGTTCTAGAGACCAGAACTTGTACAGCTTCCTCTTGATACAAGAAAGAACCCTATTGCCTTTTGGGTCAAAAAGTCATGAACAATATGTCTGTCTGGGCGATAATTCTTGATAGAAAGTCTTAGTGACTTGGCACTTGTATTATACAAGAGAGAATTTGATTTATGGGGTTAAAAGGTCAAATCTAAGATTGTACTTTTATGTGAAAACTCTTTCTTTCTATTTTCACGTTTTTTCCATACTCTATTATATCGATGTATTTATTCCTACGGTTTCACTATTATTGAAAAATATCCCTATACAGTCTAGATCGATAGCTGCATGCTGGTCTAAAATAATATTTAACATAAAAATAATATTCATAAAATAAATTGCATTAATGTAATGAAAGTATAATACGTATAAGTACACACAAACTAAGTACAACAATAAAACTAACATTATAAAGTGCGGTTGTATTTGCAATATATGCCATAACAATCAGCATAACAATGACAACAATATACAGAATAACAATTACTATATAATTAGTAACAACAATATAATTATCAATAATAACACAATGGGTATCATCAACAATTATAATATGAGAATGAACAATAAAATGGAGTTATGCAGTTATTAAAAATAAACAGCTAAATAATAATAACTAACTCTAAAAATATATATCAACGTAATAGAAGGGACATGTTGTTTAATACAGGATGTTTGAACAAATAAAACATATTATGAAAGAAACATTCTTTATGTTTTGTATTAGTAGACTTGCGATACGATGTTGACCTGCACACGTCGAAACGATATTCCACATATCGCCATGTATTCAGCAACATTTTACGTGAAACTGTCCTAACCGCCGCGACCATTCTTTCCCGTAAATATTTGATTTCTCTGATATTTTCACTGAACACACAATTTTTTACGTGGCCCCAAAAGAAAAAGTCCAGTGGGGTTTAGTCTGGGCTTCGTGATGGCCAAGGTATCGGACAAGTCCTGACTATCCACCTTCCTGAAAAGCGAGTGTAAAGAGCACTGGTAACTTCTCAAAGGTCAAGCAGACCTTCCAATTGCAGGGGACCCAAAATTGGAGAGTTGTTGAATCAAACACTACAAACTAGAATAGTGTAGCCTATGTTACTTTATTATATACATTCTAGAATACATGAAAGTTAAGGAATTCTTATTAAAACTTCCTCTATTATGTGGGATTAAAGATTAAATTCTTAAAGTGACGTTCGTTGACTATTTCATGCTACTTGCCAAAGTGATGGATTTGGAAAAGGGGGTTCTTAGAACTGACTTCTTTCAATTAGTCTGATAACTATGCATAAGTAGTTGAAGGCCAGTTTATACCCATTGCTGTTACTTAGTTAATTTAGTTAAAATTAGTAAAATTAAGTTGTATCAATTATATTAGATACAAGTTTAACCTCCTTGTTTTGAAAACATTGAAACTGATTTCGAGGAGTTCTGCAAGCTTCTAGACTGCAAACACGAGTCTGCCAGGTAGGATAGGAATGTACCTGCAAACACGAGTCTGCCAGGTAGGATAGGGATGGACCTACAAATATGAGGCTTCCAGATAGGATAGGGATGGACCTGCAAACATGAGGCTTCTATGTATGATAGGAATGAACCTGCAAACACCAATTGACCGTGACGTAATTTGTACAAGTAGGTTCCATGGGCACTCTGGAACTTGGTTTGTATAGTTTACATTGAAAGGAAGCAATTAAAATTAACGTTGTAATATATAATTTTGAGTAAAAGAATTATTTATTTAACGGAAACCCATTACATGCAACTACATTACAATTAGCATTTAATGTGTGAAGAAAAAAATTTACACAATAGCTATATATTGCACGGATGGCAGCAGGCAACAACATTAATCAAACAAGAGTCCATCGAGCATGAGAGGTATCCAAGTAAAAAAAAGAGAAAGCGTATACAACCAATGACAATACTGTAAGTAATATAAATAAAAATAATCATAATGAGAGAATATAAATATATATAAAAAACAAGGAAAAGAAATATGAAGCAAACTGTGCATACCACAGATGGTTGTAAGAATTCTGCTTCAAAAACTATTGCTTTCATCACGTTCTAGCCACAAGTTGACTGATTTCATTATATTACTTGTATAGTAAGCAGGGTACAATATTCACACTTTGGTAGCCTCTATAAGTCTTTATGTCTGCTCGTAACTATGAAGGATAGATTATATTAAAACTCTTTTAGGAATCCAGTAGATCCTTTTTAACTTTAACGAGTGATCATTTATGATTAATATTAAAATTTGAGTCATCTATAAATACGTTTACATACATATTTAACCAAACAAGCGGTTCGGCAATCATTCCATAACGAGAAAATTATAATAATACGATCTTTTTTCCCTATTTATTTTATACATTGCCTTACCATGCACTTATAAAGTACATACATTTTTGCATGTATTATGTGATAACGGTTGATCGAAGTGATTGAAAGCAATCAGTGTACTGTTTACGTTCGTTTGTCTTAACTAAGATTAATTTGTATTTTATTCTATAACGATCAAATACAAGCCATACTACGTATTAATGAAGTGTAATACTGTAACAAGATAATACAGGCCTTGAATTTTTATTTTGACTACCACTGGGATCAAGGAAACATATTATCTAGGATGGAAGTGTCCGGACAGTTGAATGGAATAGAGGAGGTGGTAGAAAACTGGAGGATTATTTTCTAAACTTAAGGTATAGTTTATAAAAGAAGACACATTTTTGAACTCACTATTTCTTCCAATGTAAAATATCCTTGAAATCTTAAATTGAGCATGATTGCCACAGTATACGCTTACGTCATTGATGAAGAGCATAAGAGCGTGAACACGATGCTCTAAATAATGGGGATACATCTTTAGGACAAAATGTCTTTCAGATAACCGTGTGAATTTAACTTTTCATATTGAAGGAGCGATAGCGCGCCGAGGTTAAGACAGCATCATGCACCACCTACCTTAGGATAAGCCGTAACTGGGAGAAATCTTTATCTCCGACCTTACTTTGTCCGATCGCTACTGATGAAGCCGTGGGAAGGTTCCGATGCGGCATCAGTCTTATTACTAAAACTGTCAATTCCACAAAATTTGTATAACTAATGGTGCCATAAAGGGTGTTAAGGTGACGGTTGGAGTAGTATTCCCATTTAAATATTTATGTAATTATAATGAGTTTCGCACAACCTTTACGTAAGTGTATATTTTAGAAATCGATGATGCATAATTGTGTTCAAAGCTCTTCCACTGCTAAAATTAGATAAATATAACGTGATATTAAAGCTGGATCAATGGTTGTAAAAGATGTGGCCACTGTTGAACTGTTCCCGGACTATCAAGATCTCACCCATCGACCATCGAGTTGCCGACCAGAACCGGCAGCGGTGGCTTCACGCATGGAGGCCGACGGTCGATGGTTTCGAAGAACGTTTGACGGAATCTCGCCGAACAAAGCTCGAACCGTTACAGCAAGTAGATAATGGCGATGGCTAATTAAGACCATTTCTCATGAGGTACAACCGCGACGCGGCCGGCCGGCGTGTGCAGCCACGCGTGAGGCTATACATCCCGCGCTGCTGGCTGGTGCTGCTGGGCCTCGTTAGGCGGTCGGACTATCACTCATTCCGCGGAGAAACTGGTGAAACTATTGTTTACCAATGAAATCATCAGAACTGGAGTGAAATCAACGAGCCACTTGATTGGTGGCAGCGCTATAGTGAAATCCGTGGTCGTTACAAGATACCTGTATTGACACAAATATCGTGGATCTCACGTCAACTACACTAGGGTACAACAACAGTAAAATATATTGTTTTATAAACAGTAATAGTGGGGTATAGCTATATACATTGTGAGGCGTGTTCGTTAAGTAGGGCTATCATCCATCTATACTATATTACTGAATGCTCAACTACTGTGTTACTAAAAAAGTAAATAATATCTTATTCCCACCGTATTCAAACGAGAGAAATTATCACAAAGTGAAGTCCGTGTCAACGTAAATACAATTTTATATTTGCATATGTTTACAAGCTGAAACTTTGTGTACTATACAAATCCTTCTAATAAAATTGCATGTTTTTGAAACACAATAGAATTGAAAAAAGAAGCCTTTGATGAAATGATTAAAGGGACGCTTAAAATGCACGTCCACTGAATATCTAATTTATGCCAAAATAAAACTGTTATCGATTACGCATAAACTTAAGCGGAATCTCATATAATAAGGGAAGCTAGAATGCCGAGAGGAACACAAATAATGTAAGAAATATTTGATAAACTGTAGTGATTAATAACAGGTAGGAATATGCCATACCACGAGTCGCGTAACAGTCTTAGGTTGTATGCAAAATTAATTACAATTCTATAGCTACATATGTTACCATGTCATATATTAAAATGTCATACGAATTTATTGTTTGGTTACAACATTATCTGTTCTGTGATTTATCGTTGTAGTCATGGTTACCCATAAAAGCAATGTAAAAACGTTCACTAACGCTCTGCCAAATCCTATAATGGCATGCACCATTATTGTACTCGATGTTCATCGTATATATATATGAAGCTTATAATAAAAAAATAATAATTTTGGAAAAGGATTTATATAATTTTAATTTTATAAAATTAATTATTCAAGGAATATTACTGTATCATTTTTGTAATAATGCCATTATGTCTTTATATACAGAGTGAATTAGATTTCCAGAGCCACTTATATTAGCGGGTGATTGTATTGAAGGTAGATACTCCAATTCAACTTAATCCCATATTTTGAGGCCGAATCATTTGATTAAATTATTTTTAATGTAAAAAATCTGTATTTTGAAGGTTATTTTGAGGAAAGTAAACGTGGGACATGTGGTATCTTGTTTTTTGTGTTTCTTAGAATGAATAATTAAAGAATT
Source organism: Homalodisca vitripennis (assembly GCF_021130785.1). NCBI lineage: Eukaryota > Metazoa > Arthropoda > Insecta > Hemiptera > Cicadellidae > Homalodisca > Homalodisca vitripennis. The sequence goes on from NC_060210.1 coordinate 90,900,463, forward strand.
AAATTTATCTTACTGTGTAATGTAAAGAGTGCTCAAAAAGCAATGAAAACCAGTTTTCAGCTTTTTTATTTTTAATTTTACTTTACTGAAAAGCGTATGAAACTACAAATGCAATCCAAAATAGCTAGGGACCTATCTTTCCAAAAAATAACTAAAAATGTAAGCTCCCAAAAAGTGTGGACAATTAAAAACTATTAGGCTAAATAAAACCGCGTGGTTTACATTTCACGAAATTAATCGTAGTTAAATAAAACATTACTTTATTTAACATTTTGCTTCATCTCTAGTGGTTTCAATTTTGTAATAAAATTTCTATATTTTTTAAATTTGTAACTACCGATTTGTCAGTATTATTTTATATAATACTAATTTAACAGTATACTAATACATGCAGTATTATTATTACTAAAGGTAATACATGAACGCTAGGTAGTCAGTAAAAAGCAACTGTAAACGTTTTATTGTAGGAATAAAGAATTATATGATGCATTTCAGCCTGTGTTTTTTCATGATGTTGAGAAATTACAGTTTGTTTGTGATCGTTATTAATTCATTTCTGTCCGCACTAGCTGCCCTCATAAGTTTTAATCTGAACCGAGCGGTCTGTAGACAGCTGAGCTTTTTTTGTTGGGATGAAGAAGCTGTGAAGGCCATTACAATGATGGGCAGGTGAGGTAATTTCTGAGCCTTTGCATAAATATTATTGGCCATGGTTTGACTAATGGTGTGGAGCACGCCGGCGCGGCGATACATTTTAAAGGCCTTTGAAGAGTAATGGCCTTCTTGAGACAAATGGTGTAGGGCCGGGTGTTTAGAGTGCGGAGATTGGAACGAATTAAACAAGTAGCCAAGGGTGATGGATGGTAGGTGATAGCGGAGAGGACGATGATGGAACCAGTCTTGGAACACCAGTACAGGATTCTGAGAGCACTTGCTACTCCATCATTGCGATTTGGAAATCGCATAAATAGGAGAAATTGTAGTTGAGATTTACTTAGTTAGGCTGTCATTTAAATAGGTATTTAAATATCAAGAAAGTGTTTTTAGATATGAAGATAAGATAGATATTTGACAATTGATTTTGTCTATTCTCATGAAGAAACTATGGATAATGTTTTAACACAATTTCTATGAGTTATCAGAAAAAATGTTCGAAACTGCTTCGTTTTTAAGTTTATTTTTATGCCAAATTAAAATACTGTTAAGAGAATGTAATTTAGTTTACAATGTCATGTTTGCTATTACAATATATAGCCTAAATAAAATTTATAAATATTCTAAGAGCATCATGTACAAATTAATGTTTTACATTTTAATTGCATAGTTTTATTGGAGAAAGTGTTTTAAGTTTCTTTTATGCAGATTTGTCTAGTAAAATGCCATTATAATGACTTATATAATATGCACATTTATAATACAAATACTTGAAGAATCGAACCTTAAACAGAAGAGGTTTTTAATCAATTTTAAGTTGAGAAGAAGAATTATGTCAATTATAGGTCTCTAAATGGATTTAATATAAAATAACGTTCAATTAGATAGTTTTTTACGGGACGCATTTCTGATCAAATTGTCATAAATTGATTTTGTGGAGTCTTGGGTTTTGGCTCTATAAAAAGAGTATTTTTGTTGAGGCAAGTAAAAGATTCTTTAATAAAAGTCCAATTATTACTAAGACTCTCATTTGAAGGTCTTGATGAATGAAGAGTAATGTAAATTGACCTCCGTATTTTGCCTTTATTCTAACAGCGCTCATTACGTACAGAAAGGTCGAAATTGGGTTTCTGGGTGTCGTTGGAATTGTATCATCCAGAACTTTCATTTGAGATATCATTAGATGAGGCATTCCATTTAAATTTTTGGGTTGCCTTGTAACACCCAGTTTTATAATGCGGTTGGTAAATTTAAATACATCAGAAACATCTTCCGGCGTTGATATTACATATTTTCAGACAACTACAAAGTTAATATGTGGGGTTGAGACTTTTGGCACACACTATGTACATACTCACAAATTGTGGAAAAAGTAGACATTCTTTGGTCGTTTAAACAGTTCAGTATCCTAAGTTGTTTTTATATACAAATCTATCTACACCTCAATACAAAAATATTATACAATTTTATACATAACAAAATCTGATGTTCAGCCCATATGAATTCCTTCCCAATTAAATCACATAATTTTAAGTTCTTTTTTATTAATAAATGAGATTCAAAATTGAGGTGTTATTACACAAAAAGTTATCATGCAAAAAGAAAGGGAGGAAGATGTAATTACTAGAGAAAGCCGTTTCAAGCGTTCATTGAGATCAGTCATTAGCCTAGAGTTTTAATTAGGAAATTCATAAATTAAATCGACTTCTTAATTATTATGCATGTATTTTTAATCGACTTCAGAATAAGACAAATTATTCATGTTGTATTTTTTGTAGCTTTAACAATCTTTAAAAGGTTGAAAAGGTGGAAAATATTTCCCATTCGATATACCAGTTTAACACTACTGTATATCGAACACCTATACGCAACAGCAATCTCTTGTAAGGTATAATTTGATAGGTCCATCGTAAGATGGAGTGATTCTACAGAAAACTAAGCAGCAAAAGTATACAGTGTATGAACATAATTAAAGTTACTTTACTTTTCAGTTTCTAATATTTTATTTTCCCTTAAAATGCGTAAATACCTGGAAATTCATTCAAAATAAATATAAATAAAATTATTGCATAAGCTTTTACAAAAACTGATGCACAATACAACACTTTTAGATTAACAATAGAAATGTACAAGCCAGGAGTGCTCTAACCACCTATCATGCAACAGCCTTAACTAAGGTTGCATGCAAAATCTTTGAGTTTATAGTTCATATCATTCTGAGAGTAGTTTGAGTACATGTGTTGCTATTGCATAATGTTAAAATTTTATATGATTATTCTCATTTTTTTTTTACAAACAATTACTCTGCGATATTCTTATTGCCATAATACGAGTCACAAGACCAATAAATAAGTTTACTCTCGTTCAGCCAAATCTCATAGAGTGACATGTTCCATCATCGAACTAGATATAGGCTTTAAAGAGATCATGCTTCGTGGAAAATGTCAAGTATGTAGTTCTGTTCGTTCCAGAAATATCGTGCTCGCAAACAGAAATTACATTCTTCCATCCCCTTGATTGATAAAGTTTAGTAACGACCTTCCATAAATGAGATACCGATTAGGGCATATTATGGGTTGATTTACTCCCACTTTTCTTACGGGGTCGTTTTGTGGGGAGCCTATGCAATCAGTCATTCCTGAGGGTGCAGATTGCAAATAGGTGATTTGCGTTATGGGGTTATACATGAGTATGAGACGAGAAGGAGAGATTTATAGGTACATTACTGGAAGACAGGACGTTGGTTTATAAGTACTTGCCTTCGCAGGTAGGTGTTCAATTCATCAACAGATTGCCCGATTAAAAAATACCTCTTAGCCTAAGCCATCAAAAACTCGTCTGAAAAGCTTCCTTGCGTCAAAAACATTTTACAGCGTTGACAAGTTTCTGGAATTTAACCGCCTAATTCGATGACTGGTTCCGTCGCTGGAAGTGGGTTGAATTTGGAAATGGACAAATGAGACTTGGGTGTATAAGTTTGTTTTAAGAGTGATTGTAGGTTTATGTTCCAAATTAAAAATAACGTTTGCTATGGATTGTTTATTGCAACGAGCAAATAACCGATTTTATTTATCATAAGCAAAACTTTGGAATAAACATTGACTATGTCTTTAAAATATACGTTACAGTAAAATGTGTTAAATTATTTGCAGAAACATTTCTATATTTTGATTTATTTAAAACGACGAATTTTAGCATTTTACAGTTCTATTTCCATATGAAATTTTGTTATGCAGGGCACTCTGCTAAAGGTTATTAGAACGCTATGTAGGGTGTGCTAATAAATTTGACTCAGAGTCGTAGTTGTCTCTTTTAGTTTTTTATTCTTTCTTCTGTCCAAGAAATAGTTCCGCAAAGGCGTTGTCTAGCTAAATAAGGCCAAACCCGGTTAACTCATATATGGAGACTATGCCAAGGTTTTTTCCTTTTCTTAGGTCATGGGCGCTGGTTGGATACCAAACGGAAAGGAGAACTAATATGTGTATTCATTTTCAAAGTGGTTAAGATTTTAAGTTATAGACTTTGACACATGAACTACTAAAAATAATATATAAAACACTCCTGATTTAAGTATTTTAGGTTTCATTAATCAGAATGGTTTATACACATCCCCCAATTGATTTAATAAAGATTTAATAAATTGATGCCACGTGATTTCTTACCATAACTACTAGTAGGATTTTACGTATCTAGTGGACTATAGTCTGGAGTATATTGCACCGGCGTGCGTGGAAATCTGGCTTTAATACATTTTTCATTTTAATTCTTTTATTCTTTACGACTCTTTAACAAGAATACGCACTCTATAATACAACGGTCTTTAGCATAAAGATAACACATTTTAAACTTTTCCCATCAAATACTATAATCAGACAACTTGTTAACTGACTTACAGCCATTAGTGGGTAAATGGGGTCGTACAACAACTTATTTGTGAAGACTTTGTAAGAATTTGTAATACAATAATTAGCTTTTCGAACTGATACATACATTTAAGGAAAACTGAGTTTCAAAAGTTCTTCCTTCCCACGTAGTATTTTTTGAAGTTTTTATCGTAACTAAAAATATGATATATCACACAAGTTTTTAATAGCTGGCAATTAGAGTTTTAGAAAGCATTGCAATGGAATATCAAATTCACCTACAATCGTTATTATATAAATAACAATTACTGTTCTTATTTGGGTTCACGTAATAAACTTTTTTGTTGGTGAGCTATTTTAGAAAATATTAGCACGTTACTAAGTTAATTTAAAGCACCGTTAGTAATCAGTGTTCCCTGGATTATGAGACCTCTCCAGACTCAAGTGTTAATCATTATCATAACTTGAAACTTATATGGCAGAGTGTTTTATAGTCAACAAATCTCTTAATGTGCTTCACTAACAAGAGTTAAAAACAATGAATCTTGAATTGATAGACAGGTTTAATTGGGAGCAGTTTCCGCTAAAAAAATGAGCTAAGGGATTGCACAGCAACATTCCGATCAAGCCACTGTCAAGTATTCTCAAATGGCTCGTTATTCTTGTAAAGACATTATTTTTGCATTTCCTTAGGACTTAATGTGCAAATATTAAAATTGCCCGGCCAGAGAACGGCAGAACCAGAGTCTGTAGGCGTTCCACGCACACAGGATGGCACTACGTGCGGTCGTGCCTGGCCGCCTGAGAACTGCCGACCGTCTGTCCTGCAGTTTGCCGACAGTCCTCGCTGCCGCGAGCATCATCTGATAACGGGGGCGGTCGTCGGACAAGCCGTTAGCGCCATCTTACGCCCGCCTTCGGTGTGACTTGAAGACTTGCCGGTCGGTGAAGTCGTTCCGGCCGTTATCAGATGGGCCAAGTGCTCTGAAGATCGTAAGGCACTTACATCACGCGGAGTATCAGGCATCGGTACTTGAGAACATCGATTTGTTCATGGGTCAGTAACGTTACTCGGATAGTATCAAATAAAAAGTTTCTTGCTACATGGACAACCATTTACAAATTCAAAGGGTTCACCATTATGCCCAAGACTTCTTCGCTGTTATGTAACTAGCTGTCACTACTAGCTTCATCAATATTTACCCTGTACTATTGTTCATGGAATACTGAAGATATTAGATCATTTAAATAAATTAGAAATAAGACTGGGCCAAGGATAGATCCCTGAGGTACAGCATAGAGCATGACCTTTTTGTACGTATTTATTAATCAGCATTGATGAACCATTAATAAACCATAGTGATCTGTAATTAGAACTATTTGGACCCCCAGTACGCCAAGTTGTCTTGAGTCCTCCCAATGCATCGTATATGTAATGATTCCTCAACACAGCAAGTGAGTATTCATCAAGAACCAATAACGTTATTGAAATATCCTCAAGGATAACGATCACGTCATTGATGAATCTCCTCTTGCTGCACAGGGTTCGTAGTTTACAGCCAGCATCGGGATCACTTACTTGAGTCGTTTACAACATTTATTATCGTCCAAACAAGCATTGAGGAAATGTATGCAACCCATCCTGTCTCATAACTAGGACCAAATATTTCTAGCCATAACAGGATTTATAATATTGCAACGATATATCTGTACGAAAATTATACAGGATTTTCTAATAATCGTATACTTGGGATATGGTTTTGGTTAATAGATGAAAATCAACAAAAGGTTCCTTGAATCGATTAATTGTCTATATTTGAATTAAAAAAAAAAAACATAAGACAAAAACGATCTAATTTACGACGTTGCAATGTATGAATGTAGATTTTATTACGAATTGACTTTCTGCTGGACGAAAATAATCTATTTCTAATAGTCTGAAATGGTGATCTAATAAAACAATACAAATCTACAATAAGAGATTGAATTGTCAAGACATATAAATATATAATCCAAAAAGACAAACATTTGTATACGTTTTTGTTATATTTTTATACCTTTTGGTTGATGAATGACTATTATTGCGAATCCAATTCAGTCAATAATCAAACTGTTAATGAGTTATTTAAAAAAAATTAAAATATAAACTGGTGCTAATCGAAGCGAAATAGAGTATAGTGTTGTATGAATGTTATGTTTATTTTCACCTATTAAATCATATTCCAAAATATTTTCCACATTTTTTAAACACCTTGTATAAAAAAGTACGAGTAAATTTTTTATGAAGTGTTTTTATATTGCTTATTACAATGTAATGTAAAAATTCAATAAAAGCGAATTGTCTATTGCGTTGTTCCTCTCCGTTTGTTTCTCTATATGACCACAGGACATATCGAGAACAAAATGAGGCATTAGCTTGACATGATGCATGTAAACCTTAGCGACACGTGGCGTGGTGTTCTCATACCTTTCAGTAATAATATTTTATTTTAGAAAAATTATATTTTGAATGTTTTTAAACACACCAGGATGCCCGTTGATTAGCTTGATGTTGTATTTTTGACTTGTGAAGAAGTTGTTCTATGTTGTCTTAGCCGATATTTTCTTCCATCCCTTGTCTCCTCCTTGTGAACCTCCATATTGCTGATCAGAGTACACTATAACGTTTAATTCCGTATCAAATTCGTCATCAATAATCCTAAATTTCAAGAGAAGAGTATAAATAGTATTATGTAGTACTGTTAGATGTTCAGTTTAAAGGCAATAAGTTTGTTGTACGGCAACAATAGTGTACTTCTGAATCATACAAATAAAAGATTATAAATGATAATACAACATTATTATGGATTAATTTTAGTGAGTAGTATTATTTAATTTAATTTTTACTAAAATTTGCTTCAAAAATATGTAGGCCTATATGTATAAGTTCAAGAAAAGAAGATAATATCTCACATAAACATGAAGAATAGAATTCTTTAACCTTTTTTATGTCTAACCAAAAAAATCGTTAAAGCTGCTACATTTGCGTTGTCTCGAAACCACTAGGTTTTGGTTTATGTGTCTTTAAAGTCTTATATTTTTAATTGAATGCCTATGATGATAAAATGATCATTCGAGACATGTTTTTTAGTGAAAATATGAATTTATTCATTATTGTTTTGGGAACATAGTTTACCAACCAATAGTAACAGATGGTTTGCAATAAAATGTGTTGGTCTGTTAACACAGATAACAATTATTTGCGCAATGCCAAATTGAAAATATTTTAAACTTTTGAACAACGAACGATTTATAAAATATTTTGTTAAACGATACTAACCCAATATTACGAAATACATATCTATAACAACATAAAAAATCCTGTGTTAATCAGAAATAGATATTTTTAGGATCTGAAGCAGTAATAGTCCAACTGAGAATATAGATTTGGGGAAGTTACGTTGAAAAGTGGCCTTTAATGCCAATAGGCGACTAACTTAAATTTTTGTTTCATTATGAGTGTCCTTCTGCTTATATGCTATGGAAATGAATGGTTGAATATATTAAAAGTTGGAAAATCTAAAATTTTGCTTTAAACCTGTAAGACAGTAATGCTACACGAATTGCTACGAGCATGTTTTACGAAATTCATGGCATTTCAAGAAAAGTTTAAGATAGATAATGAAGTAAGGAACACGTTGGATTTATGTAATGTTTTGTCTGCGAAGATAAAGAAGACGGTTTTGTTCTACCCTAACATCACAGTGGGGAAATTAAAACACAGCGGTCTGGAAAGGAAGTCGGATAATCTAATGTTCGGATGAGAGAAATACCGTTATTAAGATGTTGTCACATTCATTACAATCATGTTGGCTCTAAGCGCTATTGGAGTTAGTTATAACATTAAAAAAAATGTGTAGTGTTCACTATTCATTTGAGACAGACATTTGATCACAACGAGAAGGGACATTGTAAATGAAATTGTCTTCTTGACTAATTGTTCAGAGTGACTTGAGCTTATTCCTGGAAAGTAAGCCAAGCGGGGAGTTCACAGTCTCGGCCAACACTATCAGGACAACCGTATTGGTTTTGCCATAACGTAATGGAGAGGAGAGCCAGCAATTACATTAGAGGCGGTACAATTACAACGTTAATTAGAAATGGTCTCACTTCCAACAGAGTGCCATGGCGGTGCGGAGCGGCGCATCGGATTGTTGTCTCGATTGATTCTGCCCCTGCGCGGCGCATTACAGAAGATTGTCTCAGTATCTTGGAGCTGTCACCTCAGGGAAAATTTGTTTTTATATAATCACCGTGTTTATCTAATAACAAAGCTATTCACGTAATTCTTCAGTAAGAGCAGACACTGTATATTTGACTTTTCTTAATATGTACTTGATGATTGAAACAAAGTATATATTTGTATATGTTTTAGATTGATCCAACAGTGTAGGTACTGGAAGATGTTGGAGGACCTTAATAGGGAATAAAGGGTACATTATATTCCAAAGCAAGCGAGATACTGCTATATGAGTTTCCTGGCACTTTATGTAGACATTTTTGACTCGCGACTCCTTTAATGTATATATATAATTTTCGGCGATATCCCCACGCTACCTGAAATCATCCACAAATTACTATGATATGCAAATTTAATTATAGCTAATTAATTTAAATATTAAATGTGTACTTTTTTAGGAACAGCACCATATGTGACACATATTATTTGTAACAGTCTACAATGAAACTAATACCATGAAACGGGTTTTATCATTACTTTCGAAAAGTTTTAAAGTATTGGTTATTGAAATACTAATTTAACAAGCTAGGGCGCTAGTATTTGTTTAATGTCGAGTGTGGCTGCTCCTCCTTGGATGGGTGACCGCTGAGCAATCCTGTCCTTGCAAGCAGTACACGTACCCGGCCATTTGTGGACGTTCGGAAGTCACCTTTAAGGCCGCCTCACACCGAACATCCATCCATCCACTGGACGGATTTTATGTCTAAAGGCCATGTCACACTGCCGTGGCGTCGCGTCCGTCGTCCATCCATAGTATGAACGTCCGCGTATGCCGCGACGGTCTCGAATCCGGTCAAACTAGACGTCCACGGGATAGTACCTCACACTGCAAACGTCCATCCAGCGGATGGACGGATGAATGTCTTTCTGTTGAGTTGCGACCTCCGTCAAGAAAACATTGAAATAATGACATTTAGTGTACCTTGGTATAACAGTGATAAGTGTACCATGGATTGCTGCTGAACTGTTAGTGAACGAAAACATGTTAATATGAAAAAAGAAAAGTTTATGGTGAATTTTATCATATTATAGCAGATTTAGAGGAAGACGAAGAGAGATTCAGGCGGTATTTTAGACTAAATAAAGAACAATTCGAAAAGGTTTTGACATTTATAGAGAATGATATAAATAGGGAAGACAAAAATTACAGGAAACCAATCACAAGCAGGAACGGCTAGCGATTACTTGTTACTACAAGTGTCTAACCGTGTCTAAACTATTAAGAACCAGCATAATCCCAAAGGTATGTTTTAGTTAATATCCCCAAAAACATAAATGTATACATCCATCAAAACTCCAAAAAATGTCTTTCAAGAGTAAAAGACAAAAATGTATTTTTATATACATGTATTTGTGTGTGTGTGTTTTTTTTATATATTTTTCACATTGTACTAAAAAATTAAATAATTTAAGTAATTTTAAAATATTTCAAAACATTTTTACCAATAACAAAAAGGCTACTGTATAGCAAGAAAGAGGCAACAGTCCGAAAAGGAGCTTATAATAAAGAATGAGCAAAACCTGATTTGTGAAGTTCAAATATACGGATAACAAGGTTCAGCGACCAAAGACACTACGCGGCGAGGTGGTATCTACTTAAGTGATGCCGTGCGCAAGTTTGTAAAAATTGCAAGCGAATCCAGAACATCCACTGGAAGAACTTTCGTCCAGTGAGCTGCAGCGGTTGAACGGACGCTGGTGTGCGACGTTCCATATAATAAGCAGGCGAGCGATATTTACCGAGCATCCAACCCATAAGACATCCTTTATGTTTTACATTTATTTTTCAGTTCGAATATTACCATGATGACAATTAAAAAAATACGATGTACCCTCAGGTATTAGCCACCAACTAGGGATAGAGCCACAGCGTTAAGGGGGGTCGGAACGAATTTTCGTCAAAATTATCGATTTTTAGATTTTTAGCTATCTAAATTCCTCTACTTTTTAGCTTTAATTTGATACCAAAATTACTGTTATTATTATTATATTTATTTTTTTATGAGACATTTTATTACAGTATGCACCGTAGTTTTTTTCGTGGCTCCACCACGCCGACTGGGCTTCAATATAAGTACTCACTCTAAAAACTGTTACGAAAGATTTTTTTTGTTATTATAGCTGTGTTGGCAACACTTCATATCACGTGATACACTTTTGGTTGTGTCAGTCAGATGTTCTGTTTATTGTTTGTCTGACTTGTTGGTTATGTTTGTGTTTGTAATGTTGTGACAGTGATTGTTTATGCTTCAATGGTGGAAATTTAGTTACCAAAGTTATTGAAAGTGGTTGTAGTTTATATTTTTATTCGAAATGCCTCGCGTACCTAGTAAGACATTTAAAAAACGTAAAAGTTTATTCAGTGGGGTACCAGCTTGGAAGACAAACAATGGAAGTGGTGGTGATACTTCTGCTAGGCCTAGTGTTAGCTCCAATGTCACTGAACTTACGCCTACTCCTGGACCAAGTGATGATTGTAATCTAAATAAACAGAGCACATCAGGGAAAAAGTTAGTTAGTAGTTTAGATGAGTATGAGCAATACATAAGTATGAGTAACAATTGTAGTAATGATATTGTAAACTTGCTGAGTTTTGAGAAGTTGCTTTTAGACATAGCGGTTTGCTCTCAATGCAATGGTTCACTTTCACTTCAAACAAGTAACAGAGTAGGCCTATCTGTGACAATTGAAATAAAGTGTAATGAGTGTGGATTTTCTGTATCATCTAGTAACAGTGAAAAATTAGGAAACCGTAGATCAGAAGTAAATGTTCGAGCAGTTTATGCTTTTTCGCTGTATTGGGAAGGGGGGAGCAGGCAGCGAAGACATTTTGTTCAGTTATGAACTTACCAAAGCCTCCTTCTTTCAAGGCATACAACAAAACCCTTGCAGCAACAGCAAAAGAAATTTGTGAAGAAGAAATGAAACAAGCAGCCACAGAAGCTGTGGTTGAAAAATGATGGCGATATGAATATAACTGGTATTTTTGACGGAACCTGGCAGCGCCGCGGCCATGTCTCACACAACGGTGTTATTACTACTGCTATTGCCGCTAATACCGGGAAAGTAGTAGATGTTAGGGTATTTAGCAGATATTTGTAGGTGCAAAAACAGACTAAATCAACAACATGAAGGTAATTGTGCTGCTAACTATGCCGGGACAAGTGGTGGAATGGAGGTGGCCGGTGTTGTTGACATGTTCAGGAAATCAGAGGCTACTAGGGGTATCAAATACAGATATTACTTAAGGTGACGGCGACAGTGGCTGCATTCCCAACCATTCAAAAGGAAGCCCCTTATGGCCCAGAGTATGTAACAGAAAAGTTAGAGTGTATAGCTCATGTTAGAAAACGTATGGGCACCAGGCTCCGAACTCTAAAGACTAAAATAGGGAAAAAAGATCTTTCCGATGGTAAAAAGATAGGAGGCCATGGTCGCTTGACTAACTCTGTTATAGATGAAATACAGACATATTATGGTCTGGCAATATGAGGAATACAGATAGTTTGCAGAAAATGAAAGCAGCAGTCTGGGCGACTTACTTTTCATCTTGTTTCATCTAACGCTGAACCTGCTCATGCACTATGCCCCAATGGACCTGATACATGGTGCAATTCAAGAAAGCTATAGCTGAGGAAAAACCATACAATCATAAGGACCACACCCATCTGCCTCCAATTGTTATGGATGAAATAAAGCCTATTTTCAGGGATCTCTCTCAAGAGCATCTGCTGCGTAAGTGTCTGCACGGGGGCACGCAGAATCCTAGCGAATCCCTGAACAGTGTCATCTGGTCTCGGGTTCCTAAAGCAGTTTTTTTGTAATGAAGAATACCTTGGAACTAGGAGTGTGTGAAGCAATAGCTACTTACAACCGTGGTAATATTATAAAGTGTAAAATTTTACACAAACTTGGAATCAATCCTGGGTCAAACTGCATCCCGTGTCATGAAGGAGCTTGACGAGGTGCGGATAAAAAAAAATCGGATAAAGCTATGCAAGAAATTGAAAAAACGGTGCCGTAAACAGCTCAGCATTGCCAATAAGAGGTTAGAAGATGTTTATGAAGATATGGAAGACCCTGACAACCCTTCCTATGGAGCAGGCATGCACTAAGGTAGGTTTTTTTTTCCGTTTTTTCATAATAAAGTTGGTTTTTTGGCGTTTTCCGAAAAGTAGATTTTTTTACATTTAGGTACACATATATCAAAAACTACTAAAGATTAATCCAGTTAATTCTTTTTTTGTTGTGTTCCCCACACTTATATCTTTGTTTTAAGCGATGGGTTTTATGATATTCCTATTTTTAAATTTGTCATTAAAAAAAATATACAAATAACATCCGCAAATATTTAAATGACTAATTAAAAAAAAAAGATTTTTTTGGGAAAACATTTTGAGAAATAAAAAACCAAACGCTCTAATTAAAGATTAAGGTGTGGGGAACACAACAAAAAAAGAATTAACTGGATATCTTTATTAGTTATTGAGATATGTGTACCTAAAGATATGGGTATTTTACATAGGGAAGATAGGACGTGCCGACCCCCCAGATATATAATCCTTTACTGATTTTGTCATCAATGATATTTAAACAAAGGCATACTCGATTAATAAACAATCGCGCTCACTTTGGAACTAGAATTTATGAAGAAATGTCTTTTGAGGAACTATATAGGCTGGAGATGCTGAAGTTTTTAATTTTATACAAGGTGTAACAAATCTCTTTACACACTTACAGCAGGAGCTAAAATAAAAAGAATAAATGCAACCAATGGTCTATTGTTTTGTTTACCGTCCGTCTGCCAGTCTTATTTAGTTTTTATTTTTAACACCAGTACAGATAAACACTCAAATTTGAAAAAAATTATTAATTTTGCAGTCTCAAATGAATAGAAAAATACTATGATAACACATATTAAGATGGTGGGCAGTTAAAAAGTGTTAAGCTCCACTCCGTAAAAACTCAAAGCTACATTTAATTACAAACTATTTCGAACAGTAAATAATGTACACATAAGCGTTTAACGGTTGTATTGCAAGACGACATTTCCATTGCTTACATATTAACGGTATCATAATTCATGCACTACAATAGTTAAAAGCTATTACTTGCATTATTTATTGACCGATTTTAATTATTTTAGTGCCAAAATTGGTGTAATAACTTTTACTAATCGTTAATTATTTTCATCATCTTATTAGATTTTACCGTATTACACATTACATTTTCAAACTTTGGACATGTTGAAACTTGATACGGTAATGTAATAGAAATTTCTCAAGTATTTAAGACTACAAGAAAAATAGTTGTACAAACTTTTAATTTTTTTACCTCAACTGGCTTTTGAAATAAAAACTAAAAATCAGACATGGACGGACAAATAGTAAAAGAAAATAGATGGACCATTGGGTGTATTTAGTTTTTAATTCTCTTGTTTCGCGAACAATATCCTACATTTTGTTTGAGTTTTCTGACACCCTGCATACTTGATTTAATTCATACTTGTGCTAAATTTAATTGCTAAAATTTAGTAAGTCAGCACTTTTAATCGTATCAATTTAAGTTTTACTTCTATCTGTAACTATAGAGGATGCTCGGGGGAGAGGGCTTTAAAATAATAATACTTTGCCTCCTCGTATAAACCGATACAACTGATTATGGAATGACCAGATACAACGTAAAAAAGGGGTTACACACAGACTACCCCTTTGACCCCTTTGACCTTTTGACCCCACAGTCAATAGAGTTCTGCCCTGGACCAAGAGAAATCTATGTACAAAATGTCAAGTCTTTAGGACCTTTCTATCAGGAGTTATCGCTCTGACACATGATAACGACACACTCTAAGAAGGATATTAATAAATCGCACCGGTTCCTTGAAAAATCATGTTTATCATTCATTAATTGTTTTAATATTCCATGACCACAAGCAATGAAGTGCAAACTTGTGTTCGAAAAACACACAGACGAGAAAGTGATAAAATAGTCAAATAACATTTTTAACCTGCATAATTACACATTTAAATGTGTACTCCACATCCCCGAAATAACTAAGAGACGGCAAAGAATTCGGAGCTAAGAGAAACAACCGCGGACATTGTACGTGTAGTGCCGTTTTTAGGTTAGTTTAGAAAATGGCTTCCAGGCGAACCTGAGCGTGTTCCGACGGCCGTGCGCTTATTTTTATCACTAAAACGGCAATAAAAGAAGAGTTGTGGCGGGCTGAGCAGAATGCCAAGTATTTCGGACTTGTTTTTCGGTATGCAGTTTGACCGGTGGAGGTCGCGCAGCCCGGGCCAGCCTCACTCAGTCTGGCCTTCAGACAGGTCATGGTCCTCTCTGGCGTTTTGGCCGGACTGGACCAGAAACTTTCAATACACTTTATGTGGTTTTGACACTACACGATTGTACTGTGATCTTAAAATAAATAAAGCTGTTAAGTGTAAGTTTCTTAATATTTACAATTTCTGTTTAGTTTGAAATGGTATTTTAAAATGTTTTAGCTATCCTGAGTTAGTTAAACTTCTTATAGAAAGAATATCAATAGTTGTAAGTTATAATGTCTCTGGTGCATGGAAATGTTACCATTCAGAAACTTTACCTAAATAATCTGTTCTGAATGAATTACAAATTTGTGATAGCTGGAGGAGTTAGACCAGAATTAGGTATATGCATAAACCAAAACAAAAAAATATTGAACTATATACAATAAAGATATCAGGTTTATCGAGTAAAAATACGTACTGGAAATAAAAAATCAGATTTTTAAATCTAAAATATGTATTTTTACCATACCATAACTAAGTATGCGTTGAATTAAACAAAACAAAAAACTATTTCTTAGTCATATCGACAATCACTTGCGACTTTTTTCAAACTGTGCCGAAAGGGTCACTAGTGATACCGAGACCATACTAGTATATACATCTCTTTGAACCTATTATCCGGGTCTATGCAGGTAAGCTGGCAGGTCTCTGATACTCTGTGACAGGTATTCAGTAGGTTACTCAGAGCTGCATCTATATTAACTAATGAGAGCTATCAGTCACCACAACTTTCTCAGTACCACTACCACGTATTACAGGGAGCGCAGTCTTCACAAACAGCAACGCCAGTGGTGTACATCTCTATTGTACGTATTATCCGGGCCTCTCTAGGAACGCTGGCAAGTCTCTGATACTCTGTGACAGATGTTCAGTAGGCTACTCAGAGCTACCTTTATATTAACTAATGAGAGCTATCAGTCACCACAACTTTCTCAGTACCACCATCACGTATTACAGGGAGCGTAGTCTTCACAAACAGCAACGCCAGTGGTGTACATCTCTATTGTACGTATTATCCGGGCCTCTCTAGGAACGCTGCCAAGTCTCTGATACTCTGTGACAGGTGTTCAGTAGGCTACTCAGAGCTACCTCTATATTAACTAATGAGAGCTATCAGTCACCACAACTTTCTCAGTACCACCATCACGTATTACAGGGAGCGTGGTCTTCACAAACAGCAACGCCAGTGGTGTACATCTCTATTGTACGTATTATCCGGGCCTCTCTAGGAACGCTGGCAAGTCTCTGATACTCTGTGACAGGTGTTCAGTAGGCTACTCAGAGCTACCTTTATATTAACTAATGAGAGCTATCAGTCACCACAACTTTCTCAGTACCACCATCACGTATTACAGGGAGCGTAGTCTTCACAAACAGCAACGCCAGTGGTGTACATCTCTATTGTACGTATTATCCGGGCCTCTCTAGGAACGCTGCCAAGTCTCTGATACTCTGTGACAGGTGTTCAGTAGGTTACTCAGAGCTGCATCTGTATTAACTAATGAGAGCTATCAGTCACCACAACTTTCTCAGTACCACCATCACGTATTACAGGGAGCGTGGTCTTCACAAACAGCAACGCCAGTGGTGTACATCTCTATTGTACGTATTATCCGGGCCTCTCTAGGAACGCTGGCAAGTCTCTGATACTCTGTGACAGGTGTTCAGTAGGCTACTCAGAGCTACCTTTATATTAACTAATGAGAGCTATCAGTCACCACAACTTTCTCAGTACCACCATCACGTATTACAGGGAGCGTAGTCTTCACAAACAGCAACGCCAGTGGTGTACATCTCTATTGTACGTATTATCCGGGCCTCTCTAGGAACGCTGCCAAGTCTCTGATACTCTGTGACAGGTGTTCAGTAGGTTACTCAGAGCTGCATCTGTATTAACTAATGAGAGCTATCAGTCACCACAACTTTCTCAGTACCACCATCACGTATTACAGGGAGCGTAGTCTTCACAAACAGCAACGCCAGTGGTGTACATCTCTATTGTACGTATTATCCGGGCCTCTCTAGGAACGCTGCCAAGTCTCTGATACTCTGTGACAGGTGTTCAGTAGGTTACTCAGAGCTGCATCTGTATTAACTAATGAGAGCTATCAGTCACCACAACATTCTCAGTACCACCATCACGTATTACAGGGAGCGTGGTCTTCACAAACAGCAACGCCAGTGGTGTACATCTCTATTGTACGTATTATCCGGGCCTCTCTAGGAACGCTGCCAAGTCTCTGATACTCTGTGACAGGTGTTCAGTAGGCTACTCAGAGCTACCTCTATATTAACTAATGAGAGCTATCAGTCACCACAACTTTCTCAGTACCACCATCACGTATTACAGGGAGCGTGGTCTTCACAAACAGCAACGCCAGTGGTGTACATCTCTATTGTACGTATTATCCGGGCCTCTCTAGGAACGCTGGCAAGTCTCTGATACTCTGTGACAGATGTTCAGTAGGCTACTCAGAGCTGCATCTGTATTAACTAATGAGAGCTATCAGTCACCACAACTTTCTCAGTACCACTACCACGTATTACAGGGAGCGTAGTCTTCACAAACAGCAACGCCAGTGGTGTACATCTCTATTGTACGTATTATCCGGGCCTCTCTAGGAACGCTGGCAAGTCTCTGATACTCTGTGACAGGTGTTCAGTAGGCTACTCAGAGCTGCCTCTATATTAACTAATGAGAGCTATCAGTCACCACAACTTTCTCAGTACCACCATCACGTATTACAGGGAGCGTAGTCTTCACAAACAGCAACGCCAGTGGTGTACATCTCTATTGTACGTATTATCCGGGCCTCTCTAGGAACGCTGCCAAGTCTCTGATACTCTGTGACAGGTGTTCAGTAGGCTACTCAGAGCTGCATCTATATTAACTAATGAGAGCTATCAGTCACCACAACTTTCTCCAGAACCACCATCACGTATTACAGGGAGCGTAGTCTTCACAAACAGCAACGCCAGTGGTGTACATCTCTATTGTACGTATTATCCGGGCCTCTCTAGGAACGCTGGCAAGTCTCTGATACTCTGTGACAGGTGTTCAGTAGGCTACTCAGAGCTGCATCTGTATTAACTAATGAGAGCTATCAGTCACCACAACTTTCTCAGTACCACCATCACGTATTACAGGGAGCGTAGTCTTCACAAACAGCAACGCCAGTGGTGTACATCTCTATTGTACGTATTATCCGGGCCTCTCTAGGAACGCTGGCAAGTCTCTGATACTCTGTGACAGGTGTTCAGTAGGCTACTCAGAGCTACCTTTATATTAACTAATGAGAGCTATCAGTCACCACAACTTTCTCAGTACCACCATCACGTATTACAGGGAGCGTAGTCTTCACAAACAGCAACGCCAGTGGTGTACATCTCTATTGTACGTATTATCCGGGCCTCTCTAGGAACGCTGCCAAGTCTCTGATACTCTGTGACAGGTGTTCAGTAGGCTACTCAGAGCTACCTCTATATTAACTAATGAGAGCTATCAGTCACCACAACTTTCTCAGTACCACCATCACGTATTACAGGGAGCGTGGTCTTCACAAACAGCAACGCCAGTGGTGTACATCTCTATTGTACGTATTATCCGGGCCTCTCTAGGAACGCTGGCAAGTCTCTGATACTCTGTGACAGATGTTCAGTAGGCTACTCAGAGCTGCATCTGTATTAACTAATGAGAGCTATCAGTCACCACAACTTTCTCAGTACCACTACCACGTATTACAGGGAGCGTAGTCTTCACAAACAGCAACGCCACTGGTGTACATCTCTATTGTACGTATTATCCGGGCCTCTCTAGGAACGCTGGCAAGTCTCTGATACTCTGTGACAGGTGTTCAGTAGGCTACTCAGAGCTGCATCTGTATTAACTAATGAGAGCTATCAGTCACCACAACTTTCTCAGTACCACCATCACGTATTACAGGGAGCGTAGTCTTCACAAACAGCAACGCCAGTGGTGTACATCTCTATTGTACGTATTATCCGGGCCTCTCTAGGAACGCTGCCAAGTCTCTGATACTCTGTGACAGGTGTTCAGTAGGTTACTCAGAGCTGCATCTGTATTAACTAATGAGAGCTATCAGTCACCACAACTTTCTCAGTACCACCATCACGTATTACAGGGAGCGTAGTCTTCACAAACAGCAACGCCAGTGGTGTACATCTCTATTGTACGTATTATCCGGGCCTCTCTAGGAACGCTGCCAAGTC
Source organism: Homalodisca vitripennis (assembly GCF_021130785.1). Lineage (NCBI taxonomy): Eukaryota > Metazoa > Arthropoda > Insecta > Hemiptera > Cicadellidae > Homalodisca > Homalodisca vitripennis. Next base: position 90,919,818 of record NC_060210.1, read on the forward strand.
TCTGATACTCTGTGACAGGTGTTCAGTAGGCTACTCAGAGCTACCTCTATATTAACTAATGAGAGCTATCAGTCACCACAACTTTCTCAGTACCACCATCACGTATTACAGGGAGCGTGGTCTTCACAAACAGCGACGCCAGTGGTGTACATCTCTATTGTACGTATTATCCGGGCCTCTCTAGGAACGCTGGCAAGTCTCTGATACTCTGTGACAGATGTTCAGTAGGCTACTCAGAGCTGCATCTGTATTAACTAATGAGAGCTATCAGTCACCACAACTTTCTCAGTACCACTACCACGTATTACAGGGAGCGTAGTCTTCACAAACAGCAACGCCACTGGTGTACATCTCTATTGTACGTATTATCCGGGCCTCTCTAGGAACGCTGGCAAGTCTCTGATACTCTGTGACAGGTGTTCAGTAGGCTACTCAGAGCTACCTCTATATTAACTAATGAGAGCTATCAGTCACCACAACTTTCTCAGTACCACCATCACGTATTACAGGGAGCGTAGTCTTCACAAACAGCAACGCCAGTGGTGTACATCTCTATTGTACGTATTATCCGGGCCTCTCTAGGAACGCTGCCAAGTCTCTGATACTCTGTGACAGGTGTTCAGTAGGTTACTCAGAGCTGCATCTGTATTAACTAATGAGAGCTATCAGTCACCACAACTTTCTCAGTACCACCATCACGTATTACAGAGAGCGTGGTCTTCACAAACAGCAACGCCAGTGGTGTACATCTCTATTGTACGTATTATCCGGGCCTCTCTAGGAACGCTGGCAAGTCTCTGATACTCTGTGACAGGTGTTCAGTAGGCTACTCAGAGCTACCTCTATATTAACTAATGAGAGCTATCAGTCACCACAACTTTCTCAGTCCCACCATCACGTATTACAGGGAGCGTAGTCTTCACAAACAGCAAAGCCAGTGGTGTACATTTCTATTGTACGTATTATCCGGGCCTCTCTAGGAACGCTGGCAAGTCTCTGATACTCTGTGGCAGGTGTTCAGTAGGCTACTCAGAGCTGCATCTATATTAACTAATGAGAGCTATCAGTCACCACAACTTTCTCAGTACCACTACCACGTATTATATGGAGCGTAGTCTTCACAAACAGCAACGCCAGTGGTGTACATCTCTATTGTACGTATTATCCGGGTCTCTCTAGGAACGCTGGCAAGTCTGTGATACTCTGTGACAGGTGTTCAGTAGGCTACTCAGAGCTGCCTCTGTATTAACTAATGAGAGCTATCAGTCACCACAACTTTCTCAGAACCACCATCACGTATTACAGGGAGCGTAATCTTCACAAACAGCAAAGCCAGTGGTGTACATCTCTATTGTACGTATTATCCGGGCCTCTCTAGGAACGCTGCCAAGTCTCTGATACTCTGTGACAGGTGTTCAGTAGGCTACTCAGAGCTGCATCTGTATTAACTAATGAGAGCTATCAGTCACCACAACTTTCTCAGAACCACCATCACGTATTACAGGGAGCGTAATCTTCACAAACAGCAACGCCAGTGGTGTACATCTCTATTGTACGTATTATCCGGGCCTCTCTAGGAACGCTGCCAAGTCTCTGATACTCTGTGACAGGTGTTCAGTAGGCTACTCAGAGCTGCATCTATATTAACTAATGAGAGCTATCAGTCACCACATTTTTCTCCAGAACCACCATCACGTATTACAGGGAGCGTAGTCTTCACAAACAGCAACGCCAGTGGTGTACATCTCTATTGTACGTATTATCCGGGCCTCTCTAGGAACGCTGCCAAGTCTCTGATACTCTGTGACAGGTGTTCAGTAGGTTACTCAGAGCTGCATCTGTATTAACTAATGAGAGCTATCAGTCACCACAACTTTCTCAGTACCACCATCACGTATTACAGGGAGCGTGGTCTTCACAAACAGCAACGCCAGTGGTGTACATCTCTATTGTACGTATTATCCGGGCCTCTCTAGGAACGCTGGCAAGTCTCTGATACTCTGTGACAGGTGTTCAGTAGGCTACTCAGAGCTACCTTTATATTAACTAATGAGAGCTATCAGTCACCACAACTTTCTCAGTACCACCATCACGTATTACAGGGAGCGTAGTCTTCACAAACAGCAACGCCAGTGGTGTACATCTCTATTGTACGTATTATCCGGGCCTCTCTAGGAACGCTGCCAAGTCTCTGATACTCTGTGACAGGTGTTCAGTAGGCTACTCAGAGCTACCTCTATATTAACTAATGAGAGCTATCAGTCACCACAACTTTCTCAGTACCACTACTCACGTATTACAGGGAGCGTGGTCTTCACAAACAGCAACGCCAGTGGTGTACATCTCTATTGTACGTATTATCCGGGCCTCTCTAGGAACGCTGGCAAAGTCTCTGATACTCTGTGACAGGTGTTCAGTAGGCTACTCAGAGCTGCATCTGTATTAACTAATGAGAGCTATCAGTCACCACAACTTTCTCAGTACCACCATCACGTATTACAGGGAGCGTAGTCTTCACAAACAGCAACGCCACTGGTGTACATCTCTATTGTACGTATTATCCGGGCCTCTCTAGGAACGCTGGCAAGTCTCTGATACTCTGTGACAGGTGTTCAGTAGGCTACTCAGAGCTGCATCTGTATTAACTAATGAGAGCTATCAGTCACCACAACTTTCTCAGTACCACCATCACGTATTACAGGGAGCGTAGTCTTCACAAACAGCAACGCCAGTGGTGTACATCTCTATTGTACGTATTATCCGGGCCTCTCTAGGAACGCTGCCAAGTCTCTGATACTCTGTGACAGGTGTTCAGTAGGTTACTCAGAGCTGCATCTGTATTAACTAATGAGAGCTATCAGTCACCACAACTTTCTCAGTACCACCATCACGTATTACAGGGAGCGTGGTCTTCACAAACAGCAACGCCAGTGGTGTACATCTCTATTGTACGTATTATCCGGGCCTCTCTAGGAACGCTGCCAAGTCTCTGATACTCTGTGACAGGTGTTCAGTAGGCTACTCAGAGCTACCTCTATATTAACTAATGAGAGCTATCAGTCACCACAACTTTCTCAGTACCACCATCACGTATTACAGGGAGCGTGGTCTTCACAAACAGCAACGCCAGTGGTGTACATCTCTATTGTACGTATTATCCGGGCCTCTCTAGGAACGCTGGCAAAGTCTCTGATACTCTGTGACAGATGTTCAGTAGGCTACTCAGAGCTGCATCTGTATTAACTAATGAGAGCTATCAGTCACCACAACTTTCTCAGTACCACTATCACGTATTACACAGTCTTCACAAACAGCAACGCCATACATCTCTATTGTACGTATTATCCGGGCCTCTCTAGGAACGCTGCAACAGTCATTCAGTAGACTAATGAGAGCTATCAGTCACCACAACTTTCTCAGCGTATTACAGGCAGCCAGTGGTGTACATCTCTATTGTACGTATTATCCGGGCCTCTCTAGGAACGCTGGCAAGTCTCTGATACTCTGTGACAGGTGTTCAGTAGGCTACTCAGAGCTGCATCTGTATTAACTAATGAGAGCTATCAGTCACCACAACTTTCTCAGTACCACCATCACGTATTACAGGGAGCGTAGTCTTCACAAACAGCAACGCCAGTGGTGTACATCTCTATTGTACGTATTATCCGGGCCTCTCTAGGAACGCTGCCAAGTCTCTGATACTCTGTGACAGGTGTTCAGTAGGTTACTCAGAGCTGCATCTGTATTAACTAATGAGAGCTATCAGTCACCACAACTTTCTCAGTACCACCATCACGTATTACAGGGAGCGTGGTCTTCACAAACAGCAACGCCAGTGGTGTACATCTCTATTGTACGTATTATCCGGGCCTCTCTAGGAACGCTGGCAAGTCTCTGATACTCTGTGACAGGTGTTCAGTAGGCTACTCAGAGCTACCTCTATATTAACTAATGAGAGCTATCAGTCACCACAACTTTCTCAGTACCACCATCACGTATTACAGGGAGCGTAGTCTTCACAAACAGCAAAGCCAGTGGTGTACATCTCTATTGTACGTATTATCCGGGCCTCTCTAGGAACGCTGGCAAGTCTCTGATACTCTGTGACAGGTGTTCAGTAGGCTACTCAGAGCTGCATCTATATTAACTAATGAGAGCTATCAGTCACCACAACTTTCTCAGTACCACTACCACGTATTACATGGAGCGTAGTCTTCACAAACAGCAACGCCAGTGGTGTACATCTCTATTGTACGTATTATCCGGGCCTCTCTAGGAACGCTGGCAAGTCTCTGATACTCTGTGACAGGTGTTCAGTAGGCTACTCAGAGCTGCCTCTGTATTAACTAATGAGAGCTATCAGTCACCACAACTTTCTCAGAACCACCATCACGTATTACAGGGAGCGTAATCTTCACAAACAGCAAAGCCAGTGGTGTACATCTCTATTGTACGTATTATCCGGGCCTCTCTAGGAACGCTGCCAAGTCTCTGATACTCTGTGACAGGTGTTCAGTAGGCTACTCAGAGCTGCCTCTGTATTAACTAATGAGAGCTATCAGTCACCACAACTTTCTCAGAACCACCATCACGTATTACAGGGAGCGTAATCTTCACAAACAGCAACGCCAGTGGTGTACATCTCTATTGTACGTATTATCCGGGCCTCTCTAGGAACGCTGCCAAGTCTCTGATACTCTGTGACAGGTGTTCAGTAGGCTACTCAGAGCTGCATCTATATTAACTAATGAGAGCTATCAGTCACCACAACTTTCTCCAGAACCACCATCACGTATTACAGGGAGCGTAGTCTTCACAAACAGCAACGCCAGTGGTGTACATCTCTATTGTACGTATTATCCGGGCCTCTCTAGGAACGCTGCCAAGTCTCTGATACTCTGTGACAGGTGTTCAGTAGGCTACTCAGAGCTGCATCTATATTAACTAATGAGAGCTATCAGTCACCACAACTTTCTCAGTACCACCATCACGTATTACAGGGAGCGTGGTCTTCACAAACAGCAACGCCAGTGGTGTACATCTCTATTGTACGTATTATCCGGGCCTCTCTAGGAACGCTGGCAAGTCTCTGATACTCTGTGACAGGTGTTCAGTAGGCTACTCAGAGCTACCTCTATATTAACTAATGAGAGCTATCAGTCACCACAACTTTCTCAGTACCACCATCACGTATTACAGGGAGCGTGGTCTTCACAAACAGCAACGCCAGTGGTGTACATCTCTATTGTACGTATTATCCGGGCCTCTCTAGGAACGCTGGCAAGTCTCTGATACTCTGTGACAGGTGTTCAGTAGGCTACTCAGAGCTACCTCTATATTAACTAATGAGAGCTATCAGTCACCACAACTTTCTCAGTACCACCATCACGTATTACAGGGAGCGTGGTCTTCACAAACAGCAACGCCAGTGGTGTACATCTCTATTGTACGTATTATCCGGGCCTCTCTAGGAACGCTGGCAAGTCTCTGATACTCTGTGACAGATGTTCAGTAGGCTACTCAGAGCTGCATCTGTATTAACTAATGAGAGCTATCAGTCACCACAACTTTCTCAGTACCACTACCACGTATTACAGGGAGCGTAGTCTTCACAAACAGCAACGCCACTGGTGTACATCTCTATTGTACGTATTATCCGGGCCTCTCTAGGAACGCTGGCAAGTCTCTGATACTCTGTGACAGGTGTTCAGTAGGCTACTCAGAGCTACCTTTATATTAACTAATGAGAGCTATCAGTCACCACAACTTTCTCAGTACCACCATCACGTATTACAGGGAGCGTAGTCTTCACAAACAGCAACGCCAGTGGTGTACATCTCTATTGTACGTATTATCCGGGCCTCTCTAGGAACGCTGCCAAGTCTCTGATACTCTGTGACAGGTGTTCAGTAGGTTACTCAGAGCTGCATCTGTATTAACTAATGAGAGCTATCAGTCACCACAACTTTCTCAGTACCACCATCACGTATTACAGAGAGCGTGGTCTTCACAAACAGCAACGCCAGTGGTGTACATCTCTATTGTACGTATTATCCGGGCCTCTCTAGGAACGCTGCCAAGTCTCTGATACTCTGTGACAGGTGTTCAGTAGGCTACTCAGAGCTACCTCTATATTAACTAATGAGAGCTATCAGTCACCACAACTTTCTCAGTACCACCATCACGTATTACAGGGAGCGTAGTCTTCACAAACAGCAAAGCCAGTGGTGTACATCTCTATTGTACGTATTATCCGGGCCTCTCTAGGAACGCTGGCAAGTCTCTGATACTCTGTGACAGGTGTTCAGTAGGCTACTCAGAGCTGCATCTATATTAACTAATGAGAGCTATCAGTCACCACAACTTTCTCAGTACCACTACCACGTATTACATGGAGCGTAGTCTTCACAAACAGCAACGCCAGTGGTGTACATCTCTATTGTACGTATTATCCGGGCCTCTCTAGGAACGCTGGCAAGTCTCTGATACTCTGTGACAGGTGTTCAGTAGGCTACTCAGAGCTGCCTCTGTATTAACTAATGAGAGCTATCAGTCACCACAACTTTCTCAGAACCACCATCACGTATTACAGGGAGCGTAATCTTCACAAACAGCAACGCCAGTGGTGTACATCTCTATTGTACGTATTATCCGGGCCTCTCTAGGAACGCTGCCAAGTCTCTGATACTCTGTGACAGGTGTTCAGTAGGCTACTCAGAGCTGCCTCTGTATTAACTAATGAGAGCTATCAGTCACCACAACTTTCTCAGAACCACCATCACGTATTACAGGGAGCGTAATCTTCACAAACAGCAACGCCAGTGGTGTACATCTCTATTGTACGTATTATCCGGGCCTCTCTAGGAACGCTGCCAAGTCTCTGATACTCTGTGACAGGTGTTCAGTAGGCTACTCAGAGCTGCATCTATATTAACTAATGAGAGCTATCAGTCACCACAACTTTCTCCAGAACCACCATCACGTATTACAGGGAGCGTAGTCTTCACAAACAGCAACGCCAGTGGTGTACATCTCTATTGTACGTATTATCCGGGCCTCTCTAGGAACGCTGCCAAGTCTCTGATACTCTGTGACAGGTGTTCAGTAGGCTACTCAGAGCTACCTCTATATTAACTAATGAGAGCTATCAGTCACCACAACTTTCTCAGTACCACCATCACGTATTACAGGGAGCGTGGTCTTCACAAACAGCAACGCCAGTGGTGTACATCTCTATTGTACGTATTATCCGGGCCTCTCTAGGAACGCTGGCAAGTCTCTGATACTCTGTGACAGGTGTTCAGTAGGCTACTCAGAGCTACCTTTATATTAACTAATGAGAGCTATCAGTCACCACAACTTTCTCAGTACCACCATCACGTATTACAGGGAGCGTAGTCTTCACAAACAGCAACGCCAGTGGTGTACATCTCTATTGTACGTATTATCCGGGCCTCTCTAGGAACGCTGCCAAGTCTCTGATACTCTGTGACAGGTGTTCAGTAGGCTACTCAGAGCTGCATCTGTATTAACTAATGAGAGCTATCAGTCACCACAACTTTCTCAGTACCACCATCACGTATTACAGGGAGCGTAGTCTTCACAAACAGCAACGCCAGTGGTGTACATCTCTATTGTACGTATTATCCGGGCCTCTCTAGGAACGCTGCCAAGTCTCTGATACTCTGTGACAGGTGTTCAGTAGGCTACTCAGAGCTGCATCTGTATTAACTAATGAGAGCTATCAGTCACCACAACTTTCTCAGTACCACCATCACGTATTACAGGGAGCGTAGTCTTCACAAACAGCAACGCCAGTGGTGTACATCTCTATTGTACGTATTATCCGGGCCTCTCTAGGAACGCTGGCAAGTCTCTGATACTCTGTGACAGGTGTTCAGTAGGCTACTCAGAGCTGCATCTGTATTAACTAATGAGAGCTATCAGTCACCACAACTTTCTCAGTACCACCATCACGTATTACAGGGAGCGTAGTCTTCACAAACAGCAACGCCAGTGGTGTACATCTCTATTGTACGTATTATCCGGGCCTCTCTAGGAACGCTGGCAAGTCTCTGATACTCTGTGACAGGTGTTCAGTAGGCTACTCAGAGCTGCATCTGTATTAACTAATGAGAGCTATCAGTCACCACAACTTTCTCAGTACCACCATCACGTATTACAGGGAGCGTAGTCTTCACAAACAGCAACGCCAGTGGTGTACATCTCTATTGTACGTATTATCCGGGCCTCTCTAGGAACGCTGCCAAGTCTCTGATACTCTGTGACAGGTGTTCAGTAGGCTACTCAGAGCTGCATCTATATTAACTAATGAGAGCTATCAGTCACCACAACTTTCTCAGTACCACCATCACGTATTACAGGGAGCGTGGTCTTCACAAACAGCAACGCCAGTGGTGTACATCTCTATTGTACGTATTATCCGGGCCTCTCTAGGAACGCTGGCAAGTCTCTGATACTCTGTGACAGGTGTTCAGTAGGCTACTCAGAGCTGCATCTGTATTAACTAATGAGAGCTATCAGTCACCACAACTTTCTCAGTACCACCATCACGTATTACAGGGAGCGTAGTCTTCACAAACAGCAACGCCAGTGGTGTACATCTCTATTGTACGTATTATCCGGGCCTCTCTAGGAACGCTGGCAAGTCTCTGATACTCTGTGACAGGTGTTCAGTAGGCTACTCAGAGCTGCATCTATATTAACTAATGAGAGCTATCAGTCACCACAACTTTCTCCAGTACCACCATCACGTATTACAGGGAGCGTAGTCTTCACAAACAGCAACGCCAGTGGTGTACATCTCTATTGTACGTATTATCCGGGCCTCTCTAGGAACGCTGGCAAGTCTCTGATACTCTGTGACAGGTGTTCAGTAGGCTACTCAGAGCTACCTCTATATTAACTAATGAGAGCTATCAGTCACCACAACTTTCTCAGTACCACCATCACGTATTACAGGGAGCGTAGTCTTCACAAACAGCAAAGCCAGTGGTGTACATTTCTATTGTACGTATTATCCGGGCCTCTCTAGGAACGCTGGCAAGTCTCTGATACTCTGTGACAGGTGTTCAGTAGGCTACTCAGAGCTGCATCTATATTAACTAATGAGAGCTATCAGTCACCACAACTTTCTCAGTACCACTACCACGTATTACATGGAGCGTAGTCTTCACAAACAGCAACGCCAGTGGTGTACATCTCTATTGTACGTATTATCCGGGCCTCTCTAGGAACGCTGGCAAGTCTCTGATACTCTGTGACAGGTGTTCAGTAGGCTACTCAGAGCTGCCTCTGTATTAACTAATGAGAGCTATCAGTCACCACAACTTTCTCAGAACCACCATCACGTATTACAGGGAGCGTAATCTTCACAAACAGCAAAGCCAGTGGTGTACATCTCTATTGTACGTATTATCCGGGCCTCTCTAGGAACGCTGCCAAGTCTCTGATACTCTGTGACAGGTGTTCAGTAGGCTACTCAGAGCTGCATCTATATTAACTAATGAGAGCTATCAGTCACCACAACTTTCTCCAGAACCACCATCACGTATTACAGGGAGCGTAGTCTTCACAAACAGCAACGCCAGTGGTGTACATCTCTATGGTACGTATTATCCGGGCCTCTCTAGGAACGCTGGCAAGTCTCTGATACTCTGTGACAGGTGTTCAGTAGGTTACTCAGAGCTGCATCTATATTAACTAATGAGAGCTATCAGTCACCACAACTTTCTCAGTACCACTACCACGTATTACAGGGAGCGTAGTCTTCACAAACAGCAACGCCAGTGGTGTACATCTCTATTGTACGTATTATCCGGGCCTCTCTAGGAACGCTGGCAAGTCTCTGATACTCTGTGACAGGTGTTCAGTAGGATACTCAGAGCTGCATCTGTATTAACTAATGAGAGCTATCAGTCACCACAACTTTCTCAGTACCACCATCACGTATTACAGGGAGCGTAGTCTTCACAAACAGCAACGCCGGAGGTGTACATCTCTATGGTACGTATTGTCCGGTCCTCTCTAGGAACTCTGGGAAGGACATTTGTCTCTAATTCTCTGTGACAAATGTTCTGTACTCAGAGCTGCCTCTATTTATCTAATGAGAGCTATCAGTCACTACAACTTTCTCGGTGCCATTATCACTTATTACCGATAGTCTTTTTACAACTCGTACTCGTTTCGCGTCTTCCCTTTGCACCAGACACTCATTCATCTTGTACTTGTCATAGACTACCTAAAACACCACCTGTTTTGAAAAAATCTCTGGGTACTCTATTATATGTTTCAAATTTGTTTTCATACTCTACATACACCATATATTCTTTTGCTATTGCATGAAGTAAATTCATGATAAAATAATGATCATAAAAACACATTTATTAGATCAACATCTTTTAAACATTTTTTTTGGAAACATGTTTCGTCTAAAATGTAGAAGTAACGCCTTTTACTTCCTTAAATCTAAAAGTATAAAATGCAAAAAATAAAGCTATGTGTACAAAGTTAATAGCTAACTGAAATTGGATAAAATGTATGATCTTAATAATGTATCTATCAGATTGCAATTTATTTAAAGTTATAGAAGTTTTCATTAACACTTGGATTTTTTATTACAAACAAAATAATCAGTATTTATTTTCACTTATTACATTAGATTTCCCTTAGATGACTTTTGAGAATCTTGCACTTTGCTAACTAAAATCATGATTAATGAGATATTTTAGAGTACTATATTGAGTAGTATATTTGAAAAAAAAGTGCTTATAATTAACATTAATTATTCAACTTAATTTATTACAATGAATTGTGAAAATTAATTAATACCAATCAATTTGGATTTATTAGGTAAAGCTGTAGTTAGTCATATCTAAAGATCTAAAATTTTTTAAAGTAAGAGAAAAATTCATTTTTAATAGTTAAACTTTAGTCCAGAGCATACTATAAAAGAAAAAATATCATAAAAGAATTGCCATACAGTATATTCTAATAAAATCAATAAAAGCTCAGTAATACGCCTGCAATTCTTCAAGAAAGTGCAAAAAACGAGCTGTTGATGTTTTCATGGCCATACTCTTTTATACATATTCATACGGTCAATTTAAAACACGCGAGGTAATTAAGTTGATGTAGGTGGCAGCATTGCGAGTGGTAGTGGCGGGGCGGGGTGGTACATCGGTTCTCCCGCTCACAAAGAGAAGCAGATTTTGCAAGGCGAAAAACGGTAGGTAGGTCCAGGACGTTGGACTTTTTGGTCTAGTGCCCCCGGCCAATTAAAATTAATGTTAGAGACTTGTTATGCAGCAATTTCATAATCACGATCGTGTTTCGGTAGCCGGCCCGCGCATCCACTTCAGGTTCTCTTCTCCCACCCTTTTTTCGAGCCTCTATTGTCTGGTCTGAAAACATCCATTGTTGTTAAGATCGTATCGCGTTCTATTTCCCGCTCACTTTTTGAACCAAGATGAGGTGAAATTGTAAATAATAATAGTTAAATTTGGCTTAAATAATTCTAATTTGATTAAACAACAGTCGGATGCGCTGTTTCAGTGGTTTTAAATTACGCCTGAAGTGAATATCAAAGTAGTAAATTTATGACTAACAATGATGTGGTTAATGCCCTTTTTAATGAAGATAAAACACTTGTTTCTATCATTCCAAGAAGAATGGAAGGCATTTGAAGCAGAGTTTAGAAGTATCCTAACCAGACAAAAAAGTAGTTGACTATAAGGATGAAAATTGTTACAGTATTTACTCATGAAAGATGATGATTGGGGATAAGATATATTTATAAAAAAGCTTTTTTCTTGAGCATAATCGTACTAATTTAGATTTAATTTGTTTCAGTTTGTGTTTTCTGTCACCCTCCCTCTCTATACTCAAGCTGAGAGAGATGAGCTAGATGCTCGCGAAGTACACGTAGCAATCGTCAATATTTGGAGTTATGTTCTAGTCTTTATGAATTCATCTTAATGGCAGCGGACTATCGATGTGAACTAGAGCTGTAAAATCGATACGAGACGTAATACCGGTTGTTCTGATTCTGTGTCGAACCACATCCACATCCTATCTCAATCAGTTCCACGTGATACAGTAGGCAGTCAGTGGCCGGTAGCTGCTGCCACTGACCAGTCTGACAAGACTTTCACAGTCAACAATGGCCACTGTGTTCGCGATAATTCCGATACGTTGCCGGTTTGTGTCCGTCCGTCCTCCGCCTACAGACGTCAAACAACCGGCTCACAAATGTCAGACACATTTGTTTAATTGACGCTGAACGTTGCTATCAAGTGTGACCGGCCCTGTGCACCTTTGAGCCACTGCTGTTGCCAAACACTTTTCAATTTGTGATAAGTTACATTGTCTTTGCAATTACGTACAATTCATTTATATTTCTCAATTTTGCTAATGGGACCGTTTCACCTTCCACATTTGTGGTTCGTTTCCAGTGATCGTTCAACAAAACGTTAACTTTTGCTGGGACGTTTCTATGAAAAGCAAGGTGACACGAAATATTGAAAGTGCCAGTAAATGGAATAAAAGAGCTTTGAAGTTAATTATGCTATTGTTAAATTTGCTATAGTAAAATCTAGGCAAGTGTTATTCATTAGGAATAATTTAATTGTGGTGATAAAATTATTCCACATTTACTTTTGAAGAACTTTGAAGAAAATGGTAGAAAACTGACTTGTATGGCTGTATGATTCATGTTTTGTTTTCATCTTGTTCGTGTTTTCTCAAATTGATTTAAAATTAAAATTTTTTTATATTTAAAAATCTTATAATGTAATTCAGTGATGTTTCAACAACTTTTCTCCAGGAGGCTATTGCTTCCAACCGTCACATAAATTGTACTTTTTTTATCGTTTTTTAACAATACGTGTTAAACAATACGCGTTTTGTTTACATTAGATTTGTAGACGTAATTTGATCTCATAAGTATTTTTTTGTTTTTCAGACTAATAGGAGACTAATGATACTACATAGTTTCCCACCATAAAAACTAATTCATACCTCACTCTTTCATGCAATAAATTACACTTGCATCTTCGATTCATTCGAGACTTTAGTACCGGTTTCAGTAAAACGATGGTTTGTTGTCCCAGTAAAGCGCGTAACATGAACTCTTACACAGAGTAAAACACCTCAGGTCTAAAAAATAAATGTCTTTTAATCGAGCTTTCAAAACTTTTGATTTTTAAACTTTTTAATACTTTGAAGGAGATCATTGATTGGTCTGACACCAGCTTTTGAGATAATTTCATTAAATATCGGGGTTCTACTCTATTGTACTCTATGTCTACCCCTTCTTCTAGTACAATAACTACTGACGTCACTACCCACCATCAATTCATATCGGAATCTCCAGTAGGACGATAAATAACAACAATAGAGCCAAGGTAAAGTCATCAAATCAAGCTCCCTGAAAGCAAATTGATTCGACTCTTTTGTTTTCAATTTTGCTAAAAGAATATCTATTCATGTATTCAGCCATTTATTCATATATCAAGAATTACACCTTTATATAATTAGTAAGACAGTCACTTATTTGAAATTATAAAACATATAAAGGAGGGTAAAACTTATTTACTTTTGCAGGACACTTTGTGCACAATTGAGACTAAGTAACATTCCAAATTTTGCAGTAGTATAAAAACTTAGAATATACTTTTGAATATCCCTTAGTTGCAGGTGCTGCGCATGATCAGTTTATTGATTTGATCTTTTAGCCAGTTAACTTAGCTAGAAGCTGATTGAATAGTAACGGGTCATTTATTACTGCAAGTACAATGGTTCGTCCTATTACTTACCTATTACTCTCTTTACCAATTAATTTATTTCCTATTAGTTAATTAATGTTGTTCGCAATTAATAATGCATAAAGAATAAAAATAGTGCTTCCGGCTCTAGGAATTTACACGCACTCAATATCTCAAAAGCAGTTTGAGATACAACAAAAACGGTTTATAGCAAAAAGCCTAAGAAATACTATAATGGCTATCTTTTAATTGAGTTTACATGTAAGCGCTGTCGAACCCTAGTAGGATATTTCCTTAATGGTTCAATAATGTTCAAACCTCTGGCAGTCTTCCAGACATACATACACGTTGAATATTGGTATTTGAAACTGATGTCAAACTCAACTATCAACCAACTGATAGTTTTCTTCAATGCTCAGCTGATAGTTGCACTAATCGTCTTCAAATATATATCTGGAATAATTAATTTGTTGAAACAGTATCAGTGCTGGTGTAACGATGGTTGATGTTTTCAGGACGGCACAATGAGCCGGCAGAGTGTATTTGGCAGTACGAATGTGACCAGGTCATGGTCCGTGACCTTGACTGTCCCGTCCAGAGCCAATGACCGGTCGTTATAAATTCGGCGGCCTTCGGGTGCCAGTCTGGCTGGTTGTGGCTGGTCGCCTCTGCCCAGCGCCTGCCCTCGCTCCTCGCCCCCCGCTCTGGCGAGACTCTCGGCATAAGCACCAAGTCAACAACATGCTCCCGAAACCCAAAAACTCTCCTCTTCCCATCCAGACCTTTCAAGAAACGGAATGTTTCAAAACATATCTCACCCCAAAAATTGGTGATGGATGAAGAGGAAACTACAAATGAAACAATTCATCTAGCGTTATCTCAAAACAAAAGTTTTGATGTGAAAAACATTACACACCAATTTATGACCATGCTTATCTATATCCTTACAAGTGTTATTCTCCTAGAAATGTCCGGAATTTACATCATATCAATTAGTAATCATATCATAACTTGAAAGGTCATTGAAGAGACAAAACAAAAATCTAGAAAACCTTCAGCTATATATATATATAATGTGTGTGCGTGTGCATGCGTGCGTGTGTGTGTTTGTGTGTGTCACAGTTCACAGTTCAAATACGTTTATTTATTAACAGTTTTTTTATTTTATACATGATCACATCTGCCTCACACAGCATGTGCGGGATTCAGAAAAACAAGCATTATTATTATACTTTTTTTCATATGGCTACTATACAGTGCAATACTTCCAGGAAAAGTCTACTCTACAATTAAATTACTCTTTATAACTAATAATGATAACAATAACAATTAATACCAACAATAACAATATATAATTACAATTTTAAACTAGTAAATGCAACATTTTTGAACAAAACTACATCTCAACAAAACAAAATAAATACCTATTTGGTGTATACATAATTGAGCATTGGTGTATTGTTATATTTCTTTTTACGAAGAACCACACAAAATGTATCAAAATTGAATTTAATATATCTAATTATGTTGATTAATAAATACCATTATAATTTATAGGCATAGTGTCTTAAAATTCGAACATAACCAAAATTCTGACTCTAAATACAAAATGAATTGGAGTGAAACTGAACGTTCTTTAAATTTGAAATATTACAAATAGTTTCTTTGTTTTTTTTTTTTTAGATATATTAATATTAGTCAACGATTCAACATTTCGAAGTACAATTACAAATGAATGCGTTATGTGGTTCACTGTTCATACATAATTAATGTTATTTTAAGACAAGGGATATACATAAAAACCAGACATTTTATTGACTGAGATACTTACAAGATACGGTTTTAATTGGCCAGGTTCGGCATTTCGTCCATAAAACTTATGTACGCCGCTGCCTATGTTGTTTCATTTTCTTAATGGTAGCATAAAACTTCTTTCAGATGACGTAGTTGGATGGGCTATTGTTTTGATATGGATTGTCTTTATTTTTTAACCTTAGGAACGTTATGTTTTAATATTTTTCAAAGATTATAGCTAACATGTTTACGTTAATACTTTTTACCATTTTGATTCACTATATGTTCACGTAATGGGAATAGTTTTGCGAATAGCTATTACTTTTAAGACAGTAATTTGGAATTTTGGCACAAGATCTAGTAGCCTTACAGAGAGATTTTGGTGCGATTGTATTTGAAGTATAATCTTCAAAGTATAACGCTATATAGTCGCAAGGCCATTTCCTCCACGGCACTCTTTATTATCGGTTACAATAAGGCATTTCTTTAGTTCACATCAACAAAAAGAATTATTAAGTATCTCTGAAATTTTCATATCTTGTTTGCCATCATTTTGGAACTCCTTTAACCATTTTTCGGAGTTATACGATAATCATAGTTTTGAGATCGTTTATATTAACGCTCCAAAATAATGGACATTCACTTCTGAAATGGATATTCTGCAGTTCACACAACTTTCTCCTATGCGATGCGATACGAGAAAAAGTAGTCCTAGCGGTCGAAAGATGTGAGTGGCCGCAAAAATACTAATAACTAATTCCCTGTGGAATTTACATGTGATTGATATCTCGAAAACACCTCGAGATACAAAAATATAATTAATTACAAAATGTTTATAAAATGTTATAACCATTATAGAGGCACGTTTTACGGTTCTTCTCTAGGTCCATAAATAACGTAGTCGTGAATTTTTTTAAATCTTAAAATTGAAAATACTAATTCCACCAGTTCTTAGTGGTCGTAAACATATAATGGGGTTTATATCAGATCGATATTTAGAAATCTGTTTGAGATAAATAACTAACATTTACAAAATGTTTAGGAAATATAATCACCAGATATTTTTGCATTTTTCTCTACTTAATTGTGAATTTAAAGACAGTTCAAACGATCGATATATGGGAACGAAATAGCCTATCCAGAAGGCCAACGAACTTTTAAGAGAGAAATTTTAGTAATTAGTTTTTTGGGAAATTTAAACCGGGTGTTATTAAAATTCCACCCTCCTCCTATTAATTTTATTTTGAATAGAGGTGGAGTGATTTACTTTAGGGGATGTTTATATGCCCAACTGAGGAGTTTGTTTACGTATAAACATGAAAATGGGGTATTTTTGGGGTAAGTCTAAATTTTTAAATAGGAAATGTTAGCACGTGACACCTAATTTTAAAGGTATTATAAAAAGAAGACGAATGGAGCAAACTGGAGGTTTCTAATGTTATTATATCAAATTTGGTGGCCAATTAAAGTTTTAATATTTAAAAGGCCCCACAGTTTAAGTTAAATTTAAAGTTATTGTAATGATGAGAAACATTTATTTATTCACTACTTACTTTGAGAACTTAGGACACAAAATCATAAAGAGGTTATTACAAGAAACAACAATAATTATAATTAACATAGCAGTTATTAGATTTTGTTTTGTCTGGCCGAAGCCCATTAGGAAGTCCTGAGAATACCAGTAGCTGGTTTTGCCAAAGGGGTACAGACACGGTAACTGGACTGAATGTGCCTCACATACTAACTGGTAAACAATATGAGACCTGTGACATGACAAAACCAGCTATATTTTAAATCAGACTTTGTAGTTACCTCTAAAAATTCTAATTGATACAGTAAATGCAATCATATTTTTCTGAAGATATTTTACAATGGGAGTAGGACATCCGAAGAATTACTGGTAATTTTTAAATATTCCATAGTGATCAGTTCGGATCCACAGGTGCACATCTAGGACGGAAAGGATGTTCGCCACAAACAAAGTAAGGACGGCACACGGCATAGATCGATGCGACGCCGGTGAGGTACCGTTCTGCGGATTGATGAAGGTCCGGTCCGCAATGGCTCTGAACAGGGAGCCGATGTCATCTGACCGTTAGAACATCATTACTGCAGGCTCTGGTGGAGAGTGCCAGTCATGGCCGCTACTGACTCACCACCACCACAATGGTCACCATTAGCATTGTACAGTGTACACATCGTCCGTAACATCAATGGGCTCGTAGTAGAGTACGACCACAACCACTACGCTCATTCACAACTCCGGAGTCCTTCAAGGATCACGAACCTGAAGGTCCCTTTTTGTTCCCGAAATCCATTCACCTGCCGTCATCTCCTGAATGGGCCCCGGGATAAATGCAGTCGAGGCTGCGGTAGTCATTCATATAGTCTCGGGAGTACTACTGATCACCTCAGTCACTTCTGCTCAGTCATCATCTACTCTCGCTCTCAGAAGCAGCGTAATTCTTTCCTTCAGGTAAATATACTAAACTATTGCGCCACAATAGAGAATCCTTTAATACCCAGCTTTGCAAGTCACCATTGCAGTTCGCGATTAAGCTATGAATTTTTCCACAAACTTAAAATTTGAGTCTTGTTTTCTACCATGGGACTTTTTTACGAAGACGTGATGTTAATTGTTGATTTGTCAGGACTTCACTATCACTTTGATAGTTTCCGAGAGTCAATTGTATAAGCACAGAATCTGGCTTTTTCGATAATCAGCCACGATAGTTTTAGTGGGGTTTGAAATGGGGAGCATCACAAAGATGAACTATATCCAACGATAACCTTTCTTAGATCTTTGTATTAGCTTTACACACTTAAAAAGTAACTGTGACTCGTACCTAACAGATGAAGACCATTTATTAATACAGACTATTTAAAAATGAATTTCGACCGCTTAATCTCATTGGATGACGGTGTTATAACTATTATATAAGTGTCTGGTGGTTAGTATTAAGTGTGCCAAGCTTAAAAGTACAACCTGAGATAAAAATATATATCTCGATATATCGTTTCAATACCCTCCCATTTCGACCTCCAATAAAACTAGCGCGGCTACGTTTTCTTTCGTGTGGTAAACTTTTCTTCGTTTATGAGAACCTCTTTCAATTGTTTTACGCACTAATATAGATGTTGATTGAGTGAAATACGCAAATAAAATAAACTGATATTCCGTATATTTGCAATCCTGGTGGTAGCTCATGTTGAAACTCTTCATAAGCTTTGGCAGAACAGATTTACGCGAGGTATAAGTCGTGGAATTTTGTATCTGATTTTGAGATAACGGAGGTTCGATTCCAGATTGTAACCTTTGCTTTTTTATCTCTATAATCTCCTCCTTATTCAGTTTTATAAGACCCTCGAAAAGGCCTGTGCCCATGTGGACGGGTAGAATAAGGATAAACAGTAGATTAGTCTCTTTTCTTTTTTTTAAGAAGGTTATTTAGGTTTCTCATAGAACGCAGGTCGTGAATCCTCAGAATATCCGAAAACATTTCCATAGATCGCAGTTAGAAGAAACTAACATTCAAAAACTCTTATTAGTTCCACCGACAAATACAGCATTAAAGAAGTAGATCACTGTTGACTTTGTCCCACATATACGAGAAGGATGTACCTAGATCTTGCAGGTCTTCTCATCACCAGGCCAACACCATAGCATGATTACAAGATTCTTCTACTATATGCGACTCAACAGTGGGTGTGAAAGGAAAGTGTTAACTGGAATGTGTGTTCTAGTAGAATAAAGGATAAACTGTTCCAATACTTTCAAGTAGCCAATATTTTCACCTATAGTACTAGAACCAACCATTGGGATCCTCTACTCTCTTTATCAAAGGTGCCGAAGTTGAATGGCTAAAGTCTGAAGGATTACATCGGTTCGTAACTTACAATTTACAAGAACCATTAGTAATAATCCCAGTTAACGAATGTTTATAGAAAGCCAATTAGCAGAATAACAAACTATTGGATGTTGTTCGGGGTACCTGGCAGTACAACATACTAAAAATACTTAACCATGGGTGGCACAAAAGAGGGAAGAGGAATAAAATTTCCCTTTTAGTTTTTGGGCTATCTCAATAGGGGTCCTAAAAACGTTTTGCATGTATACAAAGCCAACATTGATAACATTTCCTACATACAGTAATTTGTACTTATAATTATTTTGATATATGTTACCGTCAATGGCATAGCTCTCATAAATAAGTGCTTTTCAAAAAACCCCTTTTGGCAAAACATATTTGTGTGTTGCAAAACCTCTGTCTCCAGAGCCTTACGTTTACATTCTACAGAAAATGTATTAAAAAGTAAGTTGCATAGAATTAAATTTACTTAAATATGAGTAAATTATTTAATCGAAGGTTAAAGATTTAAAGTATTTTACTGGATGAGAGTTTTTTGGTAGGATCAACAAAATTTCATTTCTTCGTACATGATAGTACTTACCTTCAATCATGATTAGAAGTGGGTGGGGGGGGGGAGAGGGAAAATGAAAATGAAGGATAATTGTTACTAAAATATATTTCATATTCTAAATTGGTTTTATTTCGTTTAGAAGTCATCAATAAGTCACAAATGTGTGTGATGATAAAATCAGGTAAACACTCTTCTTGGTAACATTGTTTGGAAGTACTCACCTCCAGAGTAATCATTGAGATCGTTCATTGCTCGTAGACGTTTTGGGTTTTGGTTGGTGTTACCGTAAGAGTAACACTTTCTACTAATCTCAATCGCGCTGTTTTGGTTTTAAGCACTATATATCGTAACTGGAATTTATCTAGTTTGATTTGATTTATAAAAATACCATCTCAAAAACATTGTATTCTGTGACAAACACTGAGTAATAACCGATGTATCTGCTAAGGTCTTCAGGTTTCATGATAAAACAAGTTTTGAAACAGTTAGTTAATGGTTAGTAACCCTTGTAAATGAGAAAATCTTGCAGAATTACATCTTATCCTTTAAGAAAATCTCCAGTGAAAAACGTGACAACGAGCAATAAAGTAAATTATCACTTCTTCAACCCGAAAAGTCAGCACTCAGCGAAATAAGAAAGGAAGACGTGACACTGATCGGGAGATGCGAGATAAGCGGGACATTCCCAGCACTGGGCGCTTTCCACATTTTTCCCACTTTGTGGAGAGCGCGGCGACGCGGCGGGCGGCACGCGATTTCCGATGCGCCTCGTAATCTTCATAATGAGCCTCAATACGGGCCGCATGCATGCATAAGCACTGGCAGGGCTCGGCGATTAGAGCGGGTACATTGTGTACAGAATGGATTCATTGTATAGACAACGCCCCTCACTCACCCCGTGGGCGAAGAAACGGTAAAGAGAATAGGTCAACACATTTAGCGAATTAGGGGTTATTGGAAAGGTTTAGTTGTGGGATAGGAATAATCTTTAATAATCTTGTGATCAATGTTCTATACAAACATGAAATTGAGCAACATTCAATTCACCCAATAAGTTAATAATCGAATCCTTGAGAAACCTATATTGCAATAATCACTATGTTGAGCATAGTTCAAATTTGTATTGTCACATTAAAAGACGAAATTGTTCCATAGATATGATGTAAAACATATGGGGACTTTTGTAACAGTGTTATGTATCAATAGCTCAACATTTTTAATATGACACGTATCAGTAGGTGCCAATTTGCATTAAACACGGTAAAGTTTTAGATGTATTTGCAATGGAATTTCATCCCCATCCCTTCTTTGAAAGTATGTAAAACACATTTTTTTCAAAACATCCCATATACTCGTAAATTACTACTTCTGTCCGTCTTAAATGCTTTTTTTAAGCTAACTGGTCAGACTTTTTTGTAAACTACTTATAAAATAGATTGAATTTGGTATTGAAAAGTTTAAGCAGTTTAGCCTGTCAGTACGATTAATTAAAACGATTTTGCACCCAATAACTTGGAATCCCGACGTACAAATATGCATGTCCAATCTCATAGAGTAAGGCAAACTGATTTACACGTTGTATCTATTTAAGTACAAAATGTAATAATACATATCAATACTACGATATAACTATGGTAATATTGGCTGTATTATGAACTGAAATAACACAGAATAGATATTTGCCAAATAATGAAGACAACTGAACAAGAATTCAGTGTATTAATACCCAAGTTAACATGTAGACAAAAGAATTTGTTTTGAATGAGAAAAGATAAAACAAATGATATATTGTTTAAATATAGCATACAGTATAGCATAAATTAGTCACAAATGTTACATTCAATATATAAGTTCTATTTAAAACACACACACACACACACACACACACACACACACACACACACACACACACACACACACACACACACACACACACAGGGTGTTTCAAACACTCACTACAAGTTTTAAAATATTGTTCCTTTGACCAATAGGGTCCAAAAACTAGCCTAAATATAAGCTATGATAATTTTTGACGTGACAACGTCTTAAATTAGGTTGCGGCTCGGAGTCACTCATGAAAAAGTGTAACGCCCGGTAACGTTACGATGCCCGTCCAGTGGGTCCGCCGCACGGGATCCGCACGGGATAAAGCAGATAACTGTGGGTCCGCCGCACGGGATAAAGCAGATAACTGTGTTTATTCGTGAAAATGTGGAGTGCTTAGATTCGTCATTTACAACAACTACAACAATAAAGGTAAATAATTGTACACTGATATTTCATTATCGTAAACTATGATTTTGACACTATTGTTAGATTGACACAAAAGTTGAGAAACTGAGTTTATAGGTTATGTCATACTATTGACAAATGTTGATAGTGTTAAGTAAATTATTAGTTTAAATCACTCTGCAATCAATCGTAATTCAGTCGATTGAGAAGAAACAGCGCGTATTGCTAGTCAAACATTTAAAATAACAAATTATAACCTCTAACCTGTCATAACAGTGCGACCAAACAAACGAACTAAACCGACCAATCACCACGCGCGGAGTTAGAATTTAACTGTGTTTAGCAAGAATTTCAAATTCCAATTTTAGTAAATGTTTTATTCAACTTTACCATTTACAATAACAAATTTTAATTAATTTCAAATTATGTACAATGTTTTAGTAAACAAAATATATTTCTATAGTTAAAATTTGTGCAATTCTTATTTTCATTCAATTCCTTGTTCCTATTGTGCAATTTAATAATATTCATATCAATAAATATTCTACCGAGAAAAAGACGTTGTCACGTAAAATCTTCGCCCGTAAAACCGACTTTACAAGCAACCATAATTTTTTCTTTTAGCCTTTGTATGTCCGTATAAGTTTTCCTTGAACCCATCGAAAATAATTTTTTTGCTGTAATTAATTCAATTGTTAAACTGTTATATTATTAATAATTAATAACGTAACAGTTCAACAAGACATAATTGTGAAGATACTTGAAATGAGATTTACTAGATCAGACTAAACTTGCAAATAACTTAGTGATTAGGCATCCGATTTCAAGACAAACTGTGATTTGAGTTTTTTATAACTATTAGGTTTTTTATATTATTGATTATATATTTTAAATGCCCGCCATTTTGAAATTGTATCTGCAGATTCGACAAAACATTTCTAATTTATATATTCTATCAACATAAAGATTTTTAAAAATTTGGTTAAAGTTATGAAAATAATAATATTAATAAAAACACACACACACACATATTTGTTATATATATATAGTTGTAGCTTCATACATGATAATATAATGGAGTGTATACAGAGCTTCAGTTGTGAGCTAAGTCACGTGAACTAAAAGAATTTGTGTCAAACTATGTTAGCAATTCCAGATCAATCATTACTATAATTTTAAAAGAGATTTAATGCTTCCAGTATAAAGCATTTCAATAGAAATGCCTTTCTGGAATTTGGCAATCATGGATCGGGAATATTTTACTCGTGCTGTTGGAAGAGTACACTGTAAAACCCAGTTGCTACTCCAAATTAACCACTAAAATTACTCATAGCATTTACATAAGAAACGCATGCAGGTGCAAATTCAAATGAACAAGTACGGTAACGAGATCTGCCGAGGAAAATCTGTTATTAAATCTGTTTCTCAAGGCCGAACGACGAGCCGTAAGAATATCATTTACGTTGTATAATTGTTATTAGATGCCTGTCCATAAAGTGTCTGACGTGTTCGAGTCGGCCGGAAACACGAAAGTGTTATGGCGGATTGAGCCAGAGAGGATGGGCAGCAATTCTAATTGCGAGTGGGTATATTAGGGTGCCCTGACCTTCCGCAAGAATCAATGACTCCTTCGTCTGGTTCTGCAAGGAGTGAGTGGAAGGGGGACAACATTTGGCGGCAAGGACTCCAATGACCTCTCAAGGGCACGGTCTACCATTAAATTTCGCCCGTATTCCTTTGTCCCGACCGGGTGGAGGCGACTGCCCCGTTTAACTCGTTTATTTCTGCAGCTGCCTCTTTAAATTAGTTCCCCGCTTTCTGTTACGGGTTAAGATATTCCCTAAGGGATTATGAAAAATTGTTTCAACTGTCCTCTCCTTATGTGAATTACTCATATAAAGGGTTGGACTCGAAGATAGCGAGTAATTTCTCACATCATAACTCGAATCGACTTATTGTAATGTCGATCGACATTTGAAAGCTCTTGATGATTGCTTCTGATAGAATACTTACAGCAATCATAATCACGCATGATTTTTCATCGTCAGATCACACTTTTTGTTT
The DNA here is from genome assembly GCF_021130785.1 of Homalodisca vitripennis. Taxonomy (NCBI): domain Eukaryota; kingdom Metazoa; phylum Arthropoda; class Insecta; order Hemiptera; family Cicadellidae; genus Homalodisca; species Homalodisca vitripennis. Next base: position 90,944,114 of record NC_060210.1, read on the forward strand.
CTCATTTTTTGTTGCTTCTATTAATATAATTTATAAAATTACGAGCATTAGCGTAATTATTTTAATGTTAAAAAAACATTCGAGTCCATTTTTCAAGAGGATATAGCTTTATGCCCCGTTTGGGTACGGAGAACAGATTCAATATTCTTGTTAAAAACAATGTATATAATCATAATCTACAAAACTAGGACGAGAAAATGAATTACATTCACTAGTCATGAACATGTTCAGTCACTAGAGCTTTCCAGATTGTTTCATAAGATTGTTCCAGTGAGATGTCTACATTTTTCAGTTGGCAGGTTCTTAGATTTGCAACGCGATACAAAACAAATAATAAACATTCATGAAACCGGTAATTAAAGGTTTAGTAAGAAAGGATTTAACTATTAATGCGAATTCATAATTACTCTGGCATAAAAAAGCATAGACACCCGAGTTTGAAAGTTAACCATACCTGCAAACCAACCAGTAGGGCTAAAATAATGGGGATTACACTAAAACTTAGTTTATTTATTTCTGTGTTTGAAATACAAATCAAACTATGTACAATCGATAATCTATACTTTGTGTGTTGATAACAATAAAAAAATTACCGGTTTTGGCGCTTTTCGACCAAACTGCAACTTTGAATAGTCATAACTCGGAAACTTTTTACCTGATTAAGAATAATGTATACAAAAGACAACTTTCTTTTATAAGTAATTAAAAAAGCAGATGTGCTTTAGAATATTATAATTATATTAAAAAAGTTGTAATCCATCTTAATTTTTATTCTTGACTGCGCGGTTCATTAGTTTCGTTATGGAATATTCTTCAAGCCACATCTTGGATGATTTATAAACCACTATTTAAAACCTTTAACTTTCAAAAGATTTAAATGAGCTGGCTTTGTTACTATGCCGTGGATGTCGCTTGCTCGTCTGAATGTAGTATAAACCACCAGACTCCTCAGGATCGTGTTACTTCGGCAATGAACCGCCCAGTACAGAATAAAATTAAGATAATAATGTAATAACTACTTTTATTATACAATTTACACAAATGTATTCTGAATTGGACCACATTCTAGATATTTTCTCAGTAAAATCCTGTCTTCATGGGATTGAATTAGAAGATTCTAGCTGTATTCACGTCAGCAAATCCCAGTGGAAAATATTATCAACTCAAGCCTATGTGCATGATTTACTTGTGTAGAAATTACGAGAATTTCGAGATCGAAATGCAAAATATTTCTTTATTATTAATAGAAAAATATAATTATCATTCAATGACTAAATACATGTAATGAGGACAAAATAAATATTCTAAAAAGAATCACTTAAAACGTTGTAATTGAGTGTATTGAAATATTTGTAATACTGTACCGTGTAATACTGTAGGCCTGACTCTAACTTTATGCAGTAAATGTTATCGTATAGTACTCATTAGTAGAAAAATAACCACTGGAGAGTATAACTGTAACTAGTTGTAGAATGCTCACCACCATCAGTATATATTATCGTATAGTACTCATTAGTTGAAGAATAGCCACTGGAAAGTGTAACTGCAACTAAGTTGTAGACTGCTTACCGCCAGCCCTTCCACTAAACTGATACAAACATTCGCGTAACTAACAATACTTTGTTCCTTACCACATAGTGAGATGATCTCAAAAACCACATCAGACAACAACATTCGTAACAATTTCACTACTTTAAAATCATAATAAAAAATCTTCTAGCCAATTCATCTTATAACTTTTAAACTAATCTCTTACTGCACCTCTAAGTATTAAGGTAATTATACTTAATAATTGTTTATAACCAAATATTTAAGGATTTTAGACAAAAAGACATCTACTTTATGATTAAAGTATATACTGATAATGTTGTGAGTTATGTTTCATATTTTATCTATTCAACATAATTACATTACATTGTTTTATAAAGTTTTTATAACTCTTAGTTTAAGTACTTATCGTTTTAGAATGGGGGTTTTATGTCAAAATTACTGATACAACTCTTCAGTAGTATATTATAATAAAAGTTATTCAGTTCTTACTTTTTGTTATTGATAATTTTAGCCAGTAGTGAAGTTGCATGTGCTTAACCCATCTGGTAAAGCAGTTTTTGTTTTACTAATTAATTTTACGAAAGCTGACGCTGTCACTTGACTTCTTAAATCTAGAGTTAATGTTCGCCTGCACAATTGAGTGCACTACGATGTTTTAGACACGATCTCAAAGCACGCCAATGAGAATACCTATTCATCTAGATTACACTTCATTCTGTAGTCTAGATGTATGTGGTGTCGAAACGATGATGCGTATAGTTCAGTTAGAGCTTCTTTGTTGTCAACTTTTTGGGTCTCTGTGGAAACCTGTGACAGCGTCAGCTTTCAGACGCTACGCTAAGCGGTGTGTAAATTGGAGCGTAATAATTTGGACTGAATAAACCCTTCCCACGTTATCATACCTACGTTATGTGTAATGTCTCGGTTTAAAGCTTATTAGTTTGGTGTCGTTTTAGGTGGGATCGTCGTCAAGGAGTTCGAGGTAGGAATTCATCATTGTAGTCATCTTCACTTCCTAGAGCCAAGATTTGTCATCGTCCAGTTGAAGGGAAGTAGGAAGTGTTCAGGATTAGGAAACTAGCAATACGTTTTTCTTAATAAGTCAATCAAAAATCGTTACAGGCAAGTCATTACAATACAACAGTGCGTTATAATACATAATTATTATCAGCCTTAAAGGCTAAGATTATTTATTAAAATAAACCTCCATGGACAACGATATAATACTAAATCATTCATTTAGCTCCAAAGAGGTACATGATTATTCTAGCTAAACTTATGATCAAAAGAATGTATTTTTCTATTTGTAATAAAATGTATTCATCCACAGAAGCTTTGACTGTGTAGTCAGAAGATCTACTAGCATCCAGATGGGAATTGTGTTACATATTTTTTTCAGTAAAGCTAATTCTGTTTCATAACGCATAGATCTGCTGTACCAAATCTTTTGTCTATAGTTGTAATCCATTTTAATTTTATACTAATTGTATCTTTTTACAAATTAAATTTTGAAAAATGTTGAGCATTTTTTATTATCGTCAGAGTTTACTCAATATAAAGTGTGTAGTATTTTTCTGTAATATTTATGTATGATCGCTGTCTCCTTCGTTTGCCGCAAGATATCGAGCAACATCAGTGCCGGTTTTAGCACTACTAGCGCCCTGGGCGAGATTTCTTCGGCGCCCCCTAACTGCAATTCAATTACATACGAAAAAAGGCTACATACGCTGTGGCCCAACCGCGCCCTAACCTAACGCCGCTCCTGAGCAACATTAATGTTTCAAGTAACAGGAGGTTTTAGCATTGGATGCATCTTCTCGTAGACTTATATGTAAATCAAAGATAAAATATTCGTCATGGATAAGAAGTAGATTATCCATTTATCCATACATAAGTGATCCCTGATGCTAGTTTGGCTAGATTAGCTAATTCCAAAAATGGTTGTGATAGATGTGCGGACAAGTTTTTGTGGTCTATCGATTGCTATTAAAGGCCTAACTAGTCGGCGTGGCGGTACCATTTGTGGTAACAATTAAACTAACTGCAACTAGTGAGTTGTAGTGTTCTCTGTTTACATTCAACAAAATGTGTGTATTACTGGTAAGGTTTTTATGTTGTATGTATTATATTGTTTTAATGACTCATATCCAACTAAAAAAAACTAGAGTTGGAAACGAACTATATTTATTAGGTTATCAGTACGCTAATCTCGTCATCGTTATGTAATGTTCAATATATATATATATATATATATATATATATATATATATATATTTATAAATAAATATATATATTTAGTTGCTTATTAAGTTACTTATTTGCTTTATTAACATGGATTTCAAAGTCGAATTAATCATGTTTATGAAATCAAATGCAGGTGTCAAAAGTATTCATCAAACATACAAATGGTTAAATATAAAATTTTTACATACTAAAGCCTACTATGTGCCATCGCCAGTGACGGCAGATAGGTCGGACGGCGCGTATGACGGTGTGCGCGCGTTCAGGTGTAAGGGTCGCATTTTACTTTTCTAGGGCTCTTGTGGCAGCGGACTAACTATATTTTTTTTATTGTTATTGACACAGTGTAGCAATAATTGTTTTATTGGTCTGTACGAATAAAGACGAAATGAAATTTGTTTTATTTATCAGTAATAATTCGAACTTGCACACAGTTCAAAGGACAGTTTCGTGTTTTGGATTGCGAAACCATTTATCTTTTGCTGAGCTCGCACAATCACCCTTAAAATAAAATGAGTTTATTTCAAAACTTTGATAAAACTCAGATTTAGTAACTTTTCAAATGAACATCCAGTACAAGTACAAAAGTACACCTTACCAAGTTGAATCGATTTTCTGAATATATTCTAAATTTGTTAAGTAAAAATATTCTTTGGCTGATTTCCTGAGCAAGCACTTTTAAACGCTTCGTTGATAAAAACTGTGTTGGTCAAAGCTCATTCTACTGCGTAGTTTACAATTCCAACCAACTCTCTAGTAACTGCAGTTAGGAATTTCTTACAATTCTCAGACATCTACACATCTAGAAGAGTATTAAATGTTTAATAGGGCCTTTGATGAAACCTTTCGTTCACGCACCGAATCTAAAAATAAATTAGTGTTTTTGTTGTTAGCTTATTTACACACATTAAAATAGCGGCAAACTATTCCACATAAAGATTACATGAACTTCAATGGTAAATTATTAGGATTAGGTCTATTAGGATTGAAGAATAAGCATATTATTAAATATTAGTAATAATAGGATAAGATATGATAACCAAAGAAGTAAAATAAAAAGAAGTAGGAAATGGTAGAAACAGTTCCAAATGTAAAATATTGAAAGATTTGTTGCGGGCTCTTGTCAGAAAATCGTTCGTGTGGACTTTTCTGTATTAAAATTGCGTTTTGATTTTCTGAAATTTCTTATGTTTTTCTTTTTCATCCATTTTGATTAAGATTTAATCACAAAATTTCTTTTTGTGAAGTATAATATGATCTAAACCATTTCATAAGTGTGACAATTCAACTAATTTTAAATAAAAAACTAGGAGTTAATTGAAATTGTAATGTCTTTAGAGATACATGTTCTGAATACGAACCTATTTCATCATACAATTTTATTTTGGGAGGGAAGATGCTATTTCCTATCTCGAATGAAGCTACAGTATAACGAGTAGCGAGCAATGTCTAATCCGCAATCCAAAACAACCGCAAGAGTAACATTCTTTAGCTGTAACAGCTCCCCATCTGGACTGGAACAGCGAGTCAGGAAGCTATAGTCGAAGGATTAGTTCCGAGTATAAACCTTTGCTCGCCCAATATAAGCGAGAGGCCGGGCCGGGGCCGTTGACTCTAGGAAGCATGGGTGACCGCCCAGCCAAATGGGTGTAGGCTTTGTTTGTCCTGTCGTGTCCACCCTCTGATACCGGCCTAGAGCACTTCGCTGTAGCCTTTCACCGTAATTACCCTGGAACTCCGATGTTTCTGGAAGCATCCGCCGGTGCTCATGTAGACCTGCCGTTACTCGCCTCGTTAGCAGAGCCGTAACTCGATCGAACTTACTGATCCGTTCACCGGGCTGAAAAAACTGAAAAGTCTTTGAATGCCAGTATCGTTTCAGTCTTAGTTTTTTAAACTGTTTAAGTTTTAATAAGATAGCAGAATTTTGGACGATTGCAATCGTTATATGTTACACAAACAACATTGTTGGCACGTCTCGAGGAATCTTTCTTCTTTTTCATGTATCAAAATGACAGTACAAAATTAATATACAAATCCAAAAAGAAATGAATTAATACATCAAATCGCTAAAGGAAACTTGACAGCAGAACAAGTTTTGCGTCGACTAGGATAGGGATGCCAAAAAGCGTGTGAAACCTAAAGAAAGAAAATATCTTTGAGTACGATACCTTACCTTAATCCTGATTCCCATACGAATTTGAATCCTGGAACTTCAAACCTAGGCAATAGTTTCAGTTTTATTGAGTTTTTTTTTAGATATAATAGAAAATAATAAGAAATATTTTGAGTTCCAGTTGGGATGACTTATAATTTTAGAATGTTCCAGGGAACCATTCATTTTAAGGGAATCTTAGTAAATGGTCTTGTTGGTATGTTTTTCTGTAGGTTTATTAATTAACACAATAACTTTTTAAAATAGAAAAGTCAGTGTAAGAAAGTGAATATCAGGCAAGTTAACAGTGCGAGGGATAATAAAATGTGAGCGTCTTCAAAACAACTTGACGGCTTGACGTCCAAAGCTGCTCTGTCTTCAAGAGACGTTAAGATCGAGAAGGTTAATACACCCAGAGAGGAGTGAGCCTCGTCTCGTATTACCAGTACTATTTACAAGCAGTAACACAGGCGCACCCATACCATCGGCACTCCAGAGGTCTTTGGTCTAGGCCGTTTCGTAGGACTGTGACCGGCCTGTTGGCAATTAGCTTTGTGGGTCCGTGACCAATACGGCACACATGGACGGTCGTCCACCCCGCCAGCTGGCTCGCCACGGGCTGCAATTGTAAATAGAGTAGTGGTTAATGTGCGTTACTCCCACGGCGTATGCTAGACTAAACAGCGGTGAACGCCCTAGGGCTCTAGGGCCAGGCAGGTGTTGCAGGCGCGAGAGATCGTCTCTTCCGCTCAACTGGGAACCCTGGAACGGTGTGATCAAGAACTGAACGTTATCGACACCTCCGGCCGACTCGGGTAGGAAAGAACAAACTACAGTATAAAGTTACATCTGGAGTTTCTAATGTAAACTGAGTATACATTGGAGGTTTCAAGCTGTGCGCTTTCTACGAGGATATTCAGACAAACGTTTACTGATACTCTTACATTGTTTCATATGATTTTTTTCTAAGAAAACAGATTAGATGGATTCTTAAATCTTCCCACTTCCTTATCACTGTCTACATACCTAAACTAAATTTACCAAATTGCAGAGTAAACTTCTCAGGTGAACTTTAGTAATAACAGCCCGTTCGGAAGAAACGCATTTCAAATAAAACTTAAAGTTCGTATAAATATAATTATTGAACCAAAAACGATAGATATGGATTGATACAGTATTGTTAATGGAAAGTTCTGCTGTCTTAAATTGATATTCCTCCTTTGCACATGAGTCATCAAATAGGATATGACTTAGCGGGAAACATAAATAAACTGGTCGTTAATAGTTTCTTATACAGGGTGTTAAAAGCGTTCCGCACAGGCTTGATAATTCCCTAACGATTATAGGTAAAGCAATAAAACTTGGTACATCATTATACTGTACCTATGAATATACTTATTGAAATAACTACAATTTTTGTCATGTCAGGGGGATGGCCCGCAAGGAATCAGAAACAAATCTGTAATGTGAGCACAGATCGAGTAGTACATCAAATTAAAGGTAAATCCTGCCTTTGAGGTTCAATATTACCTCAAAATTACGCCTTTTAAAATTTTGAAACATTTTCAATGTAGATCCCGTTCTAGATGGTATAACATTATTGTCTTGGCTCAAGTTGTGAAAATTAAACTTTGTAATTGAACACTGGACTTAATAAACAGTTTTTACGTTAGTTAGTGACTTTTCACATTCGATGGAGGATGGTCTACAAGGAGTTCGGCTGAACGTAAGCTTAGCTCAAGATGGAAATTATTTTAAAGTGTAATGTAAGATATACATACATCAAGTAAACTCCAAAGACTAACCTAAATATTAGATATTTCCATTATAATAACTGATACCATAGTTTTCCCTTTTCATTTATCTCTGTTAAACAACCCCTGTATGTAGTACTCACTTCGTGTTGTATTAACAGCGGATAAAGACCGTAAATAATTTACAAGTTCATGTAAAAGTTGGAAGTAAACCCGTACTTTGTATCAACTACCACAATGCGCACAGAGACTAAGTTGGACCCCAAACATTTTAGAAAAATAAGCTGAAATTAAAATAGACAAGTATAATTTTGTATTCGATTATAACCATTAATAACGCAGGACCGTTTGAGTTTAATATTTGCTATAAAATAATGATACCCTTTGGAGGCCTCAGTTTCTAATGCTATTTTTAAACTTAGACACAAAATAAAATCATACTTACTAATCATAAATAACCCGTCTGCGACGTATTACAAGACGAATGTGAATGAAGATTGAGATGAAAAGTAAAGTATTAAAAGTATTTAAATTTAACAAGTGCCATTCATTAATAGGCCAAAGAACACAAATTCACTTCAGGAAAATGCTAAAATCCAGTGTTTCGCGATATTCCATTCCTCTACATCAACGTTAACGTTGACGCATTTACAAGTTTCGATATCACATAACTAATGGAGACAAGAGGTGATGTAGAAAGATCAGATTTGATACACTCAAGACCTAAAACTTATCTTTTATACTGAATTTAATGTATAGTATATCAAGAGTATAATAGTATTGGTATATAACACGTTCGCTAGTGATGATTACAGTAGTAGTGTGTGATGACACGCGTACTATCAGACATTGAGTCACTTGGTAGTCAATATACTAACGTTTTATAGTATAACGATAGTAGTATTGGTATATAACACGCTCGCTAGCGAAGATTACAGTAGTGGTGTGTGATGACACGCATACTATCAGATATTGAGTCACTTGGTAGGCAATATATTAACATTTTATAGTACAACGATAGTAGTATTGGTATATAACACGCTCGCTAGCGAAGATTACAGTAGTGGTGTGTGATGACACGCATACTATCAGATATTTAGTCACTTGGTAGGCAATATACTAACGTTTTATAGTATAACGATAGTAGTATTGGTATATAACACGCTCGCTAGCGAAGATTACAGTAGTGGTGTGTGATGACACGCATACTATCAGATATTGAGTCACTTGGTTGTCAATATACTAACGTTTTATAGTATAACGATAGTAGTATTGGTATATAACACGCTCGCTAGCGAAGATTACAGTAGTGGTGTGTGATGACACGCATACTATCAGATATTTAGTCACTTGGTAGGCAATATATTAACGTTTTATAGTATAACGATAGTAGTATTGGTATATAACACGCTCGCTAGCGAAGATTACAGTAGTGGTGTGTGATGACACGCATACTATCAGATATTTAGTCATTTGGTAGGCAATATATTAACGTTTTATAGTATATCGATAGTAGTATTGGTATATATCACGCTCGCTAGTGAAGATTACAGAAGTGGTGTGTGATGACACGCATACTATCAGATATTGAGTCACTTGGTAGGCAATATATTAACGTTTTATAGTATAACGATAGTAGTATTGGTATATAACACGCTCGCTAGCGAAGATTACAGTAGTGGTGTGTGATGACACGCGTGTTATCAGATATTAAGCGACCTGGTAATCAACATATTAACTTTTTATAGTATAACTGGAATATAACCTATGGCTATTTAATATTGTACAGTTTAAGAGACAAATAATGAGACACTCAAAATACACATATGCGTGACATTTATATTGAAGTTGGTTATTATTATTTCTACATTAATAGCGAAATCGAGTTTCGGGCTATTAAATTATTGTTTTGTACATTATTTATGTAAGAGAACAAAAAAAAAGAGTCTGGTCTCATTTAGAAGCAGAACGGAACCTATAAACGGTCATGAAAGGCTTTCTTAAATGGAAGTGAATATTCTATCTAATATATTTATATATGCCGACTGCCATTAACTATGTTTTCTTTACAACAATACATTTTAATAGCAATTAAATGTATAGATGAAATAACTGGATAGTTAGTTTACTTTAAAATATAATTGAAATTATCCTCCTCTAGAAATATACAGGATATTCTCATGTACATAATTAAGTAGGAAATATGCGTATTTTATTAATTGCCTGAGCATTAGTGAAGCCTATCACTTGAGAAGCTTGGCAATTTTAATTTCTGTCTGTCTGTGGTCCGCATTATATCTCGGAAACAAACTGACCTATGCACTAGAAATTTTGAATGAAGCTTGATTTCTACATAGGAAACACTGAGTCCGATGATGGTACATGTCATTCCATGGGATTTGGCTGAGCGTTAGGAAATATTTTTTATATTGATCTTATTAGTAACCATGATGGAAGCGAGAAAACAGCAGGATAAATAAATTTCCAATAAGATAATTACAATTAAATGAGATTTTAAAATGTTAAATATCAGCACATGTAGATCCTTCATACACTAAAAGACAAAACAAAGTGAAAATTAAATGTTAGAAGTCAGTGACAACATTTGATTTCATTACACACTTGCGTTGTAGTACCCTTCCTGGCTCACCGAACAATGGAAAAATATGAATGTATTATGTAGCAAGATATCTGGAGAAAGGTTTCGTTTGTAGACTTCAAGTTTGGATAGCACTAAAATTCTAGATAGAGAAGAATGAGTTCTTGGGTGGTGTTCGTCCAACCAGAGAATTCGGCTGAGCTTCATTGAAGCCTATCACCTCAATCTCAGCGAAGCCTGCCGTGCTACACGACGTTATGTATGACTTATTCCTATCTTGGTTTATTAAAATAATATTATTATTTACTTAAGTATAATTATTACTAAATATGAAGAATAATTCTAGTATTTAAAATCATGAAATTATGTAACTCTCTATACAGTAAAAAAGAAGAGGAGGGTACTAGTTTATCACTCAAATAGGTTCAAACCCATTAAATAAAAGTGGCAAATTAAATGGTTGTTCATCGCTCATAGTTATAAATCAAACTAAATTCAATATCTCAAATAGATAAAGTTTTCCTCCTACACAAATTAATAGCTGGGCGTGGCTGCACACCTACAGATCTGATAGACGCCAACGTTGTTCATAGTTGAACAGAATTATGTTAAGAGCTGCAGCAACTTTAATTTTAGTATTTTGACATATGCTAGACTATTCATAATGAACATACTTCAAATTAATTAACCAACTTAAAACCCTGATATAAATTATTACATGTTTCAGAACATCACTTTCGTATGTGTAACTTTGAAATTCTTGTTTCTAAAACTGGTAATAATGCTGGATATAATATTTGAAGACTAAAAGACGTCATTGTTTATAGACAAACTATGAACACCGCAAAACTTTACCTGTGGGCCCAAGATTATTCAATGATACAAATTAAGCCTTCTTACATTACTGGATGGTTTATACAGCATTAGTGCATGTATGTACAATGTTTATTTTTATTACAAAACTGCTGCTATATTTTGCACTTTATTTATTTCTAACTATGGTTCTATGGAAACTGTCTGTTGAAAAATAATACTAAAAATGTGAATGATTTAACATTTAAAAAATATATATTATTGTATATCTTGTGTGTGTGTTAAATAGAATGTATATATTCATTGAATGTAACATTTGTGACTAATTTAAGTTAATACAAAAATTGTGTTATTATAAGGCCATGTATCTCGTTTAATAGGTGTTAAAAATATGAAATTATTAATAATATTTAGAAGATTCATTCTGTTCCAATATGTTTTAAACGTACAATTCACGAGAACGTATGGTAATGTTCTAATGCAAAGTTCTAATGGCTTATTCTAATGCAACGTCTAATACGAAGAATTTGTGTTCAATTAGTGTATTTATTGTTTTTCTGAATACAGACAGTTTTCTACAAAAAATTGTGATGAATGGTATCCTTACAATTGGTTGAGTGTTATAGAATACTCGACCGCACGTGGATTGGAAATATCAAAGTATTTTCGTTTTGCTCCGATGTTAGCTGAATGAAACGTGGTACTAACTAGAAGTTTTGCACAAATTACAGTCCAGAATTAGAACCAAAATCACATCAATAAATTTTGGTGACAATATTTCTAAGAAAAGTAGGTAAAACAATGTAGCTTAAGAAGTTAATGAAAGTACAACTTTTTAAAATATTTCTTTGCAAATTCAGAAATCAAATAAATATATCTACATATGTATACCTATTTTATAAAATATATGGTATGAAAAGATTGAGAAAATGAAAACTTACGGTTTTAGTACAAAATAATGATTCAATGGTAAAAAAACTCAAATACATAAATTCAAATAAATTTTAAAAACTCTTGAAATAATTCCAAAAGCAATTAAGCAAATGTGTACTTGACGCGACTGATGACACAATCGACGGGTCTGTAGGAATCGTTCAGTATCTTCATATGTATGCAAGGTCTTTATTCGCAACGGTACTGCATAACATTATGCTTAAACGTGGCTCTATATTGGTCTTTACATAAAAATATTGAGTCTAGAAATTTGGTTTAAAATATTTGCTTCGTAAAGAAAATTAAATCTTCAAAATTACTTGTTTAAGATTGTTTTTGACAATGGATGGATTGTGATGGAAACATGATTTTCTAAAAATTTGTCCTTTTTTTAGTGATACATGAAATCAGTAACACTAGGTTTCAATATCTTCAATCTGATTTCTTCTTTAGGTGGAGATCTAAACTAAGACATAACTACAATCTAGGTTAAAATGCGTGGCACTTGGTATAAACGGTTTATTTTAACATAGATTGTAGTTATGTGTTAGGTTAATTATGCACCTCAAGAAGAGATTAGGTTGCTGATCTCGCAGCGTATTGTTATTGATTTTTACATCGCTGAACAATGACAAATGTCTGGAAAAAATCTTGTTTCATTCATTTATAAATTCTTTAGAACTAGTCTAATAATTTTAGATACGGAAGGAAAAACGGAAAAAATACGTAGCTTTATTTTAAAACGACATGCAGTGTTAAATTTATTCACTGCCTAAATTAGATCAATTTTATTTCAACCCAAAGAGAATATACAGTGTTTAAAATTATGGCATTAAAACAATCTATAAAATGGGTAAACGCTAAAACGTCTTCCTTGGTTACATTTTTCTTACTACTATTATACATACTACAAAAATTTATTATACATATCTTGACGCGGAAGTTGAAGCAATAGGTCAAACCAAAAGATAGTTTTGGTATTACTGTTTCCGTCTGTCAGCAGATTCACAAGAATCACTTAGAAATTTCTTCACTGAGTTAAACAGTAGGGAAAAAGTACAATACGTACTAGAGAAATGTGGCAAGCCTTAACATAATCATATAAAATCTTGCTGTTACGATAAAAAAATGTTTACATGCAATTAAGTTATTGATTGAAATACCTTAAACATTTAAATGAAGGTAGGGCCCAGGGTAAGTTAAGTTAAGTTTTGAACAATTTATAAAATATTTAAAAAACACGATTCTTCAGCACTGACTGTAAATACGTGAAAGTTAATAAGTTTATCATTGAGGAAGTAAAGGTAAAGATTGCCTTGTTTTTCCTGAAGAACAGGAATATATTAAAACTTATTAACTTTTACAACTTATTAACATTAATAGAAAAGTGGTAACTAATTAATATATAATAAAGTAATTAGCTGGTTACTTCATTCTGGTTGTTAATACATTACCTATTTACTTACTATCACTAAAGCTCGTGGGAATGAAGTTCATTAGTGTTTTCTTATATTTGATTAAGGTAAATTCGACAAACAGGTATTGAAATAGGAAGTTATAATCACTGGAAATGACTTGGAATGAGTGGAAATAATTTAAAATTTATCAGCACTGTAATAAGTTAAACATAGTGCATCTTGACTAAGCATTTTCTAAAAAAGGAAAGTAGCTTTAGCAATTGACTAAATTGTCAATTTTTTGGACAGTTCTTTAGTGCATTACCGCTAACAGAAAATGCTGACTGGAGAAACGCAAATTAAGCTACTTAAATGCGTTCTTAAAAAACAACAGTGTACTTATAGTCCAGCCAATGATGGCAGAAAAGTGTAAACTGTGTATTTATCCCATACGGCATCGATTTGTATGGAAATTTAGATTTAGGTTCTATTTACCCTCTATTTCAAAATCTACTCTGTGCCGGGGTTGCTTTTAGGGGTAAAAACCTCCCCTTTTCAAAACATTTATATTGGAGCATATAATCAGTTGAAACCATATTTATATTAGTTAAATGAACGTAAATATCAGTTAACTACAACTTTTGGCTAAACAGTTTGCGTGTTTATTACTCATTTAATGAAGTTAATACACTTCAAATCTAAACAAAGACTTGATAAGTTTTTCGGGTTACTCGTGAGACACCCTGTATATAAGTGATAGATTTACTAAGCCAAAAATATAGCTATTATGAGTGGTCATTATTATACTAGTATACATTATATCACTATACATGTTCTAATTTCTTCAAAATATGATTGTTCCGTCGTTCATAACTTGCTTATATTTTAAGCAATGAAGTTCTTCTAAAAAGCATGGTAGGTTTTTTAAGAGCTATAAACTCATTTAAATAATTTTTTTCAGATCTTAGTTTTTAATAAATTTTTTATTAAAAGGGCTCCTAAAAGGTACTTTGCGCGAACGCACGCAAACTTTACACTGTTAAATCTTCTTATTCAAGTTTTACCCTATAAAAAAATAAAACGCCAAAATATAAAATAAACATCTAGAATTTCGTACTCTAAAAAATTTTGCGTATCATTAGTAGTTTTCGAGTTATTTGGAAGAAAAGGAGATTTTTCGCAAAAGTACGAAAACGATTTTCTTACTTCAAGCTCAATAAAAAAAAGTACTTTGAAATTTTCAAACACACAAAACGTATTATAAGAACATAAATAACGTTAATTAATTCTAAAGTGGCAACAATTTTTTCAAATGGGGTGGAAGAGAGAGTAAGATTGTTTCTATTTTTTCCAACAAAAGAATAGGAATCTACATTACTCTCCTCATAACTCAACCGGCATAATTTACTCAAAATTCGGTAGTTTTCGGACTTGATTTCTTGACTGTAAAATCAAACCTATTTGGATTAAAAATGTATTCCATGCTTTTCACACTTTTGTCACAGTTTCATTTATTGTCACATGTAAACATTATTATCACTTCCAGGACCACTCAACAATTCGGTCAAAAACATGATAGCTTATTTTGTTTCTTATTGGTGAATTTCAAACAAAAACTTCTTTGATACGTGTACTGAAATTATTGATACATTTTATAACATTTATAACAGTTATTATCTTATTTTATGTTATGATATGTAAAAACATCTATTTACATAATGTGATACGGTGTAAACCACTATTTCAAAAGCCATTTCTTAAGCTAGTGCCATATTAGTTCTAGTTACAGTTAGAACATACAGTTAATGTGGTTTAAATATTTCAGGAAAATGTTTGGTAAAAAAAATTCTTTAGTAGCGTATAATTAGTAGTTTTCGAGTTATTTGGAAGAAAAGGAGATTTTCCGCAAAAGTACGAAAACGATTTTCTTACTCCAAGCTCAATTTTTTTCAAAAAGTCCTTTAAACTGGTCAAACAAACAAAAACGTATTAGAAGAACATAAATAAAGTCAATTATATAGTGGCAAAGACTGTTCAAATGGGGTGGAAGAGGGTAAGATTTTCACTAGTTGTTTTCCAACGAAAGAATAGAAATCTACATTACTCTCCTCATAACTCGCTGAGTTTCGATGGTAGGAACTTTTATAAACAATCAAAATAAAGGTTTTTTAAAGGACTTTAAAAAAGGATTCTATGAATTTCCCCGGAAAATGCATTGGTTTTTGGTTAATGTAGAAACTTTCCTTTTTGCGTTTGAAAATACCAATTAACTTTCAACAAGCAATAGTTCTGTTTTTATTAGGTGCGCATATGTCATAAGTACACGATTTTTTATAAGCTATAATTTTTCTCTTAACAGGTGTTTCAATGAAATTCATATTGTTCCAGTTATTCGCGAAAACCCGTCTTAAAAACGCGAATAAGTCGAAAAGTATTGACTTTCAGAAAAACCTTCATAGAACAAAAGTTACTTAGAATTAGTTAATTTATCAATTTTCGCACTTATTTTTAATGATAAATTGCTCGCCCCCGAGAAGAGGCGACATCCACCCCGAGGGAAAAAGCAACCCCTGGCACAGGGTAGACTTTGAAGTAGTGGATAAGTAGAACCTACATTTTATGAAAATGGGTGCTGTATAGGATAAATACACGGTCATTGATTGGACTATTAAGAAAACCCAATTAAGATAAAGCAAAAATACGTTTTAATAATTCAAAATATAATAGGACCATCATGTGCTAGCACTTATTATTAATTTCAGTGAGATATTTAACACAATATAAGAGGTATAAAACATAAGTTTTTGTAAAAATAGATAATGTTTAACTAAAGTAATTTAATATCTTGATGAAAAGGAAAATATATTTTCTTATCTCTCATGGGAGTGTACTTAGACCAAGGAAACAGTGTTTTAAAATACTCAGTCACAGTACCTAGAATGATGACTAAATGGGAAAGAGTTATGAGCACGGATCCAGATCTGTTTAGTGATTCCCAAAGATACTGTATACATCGCTTATTTTAAATTTAAATTATGTAATTTAAGTGCTCAACCGGCATAATTTACTCAAAATTCGGTAGTTTTCGGACTTGATTTCTTGAATGTAAAATCAAACCTATTTGGATTAAAAATGTATTCCATGCTTTTCACACTTTTGTCACAGTTTCACTTATTGTCACATGTAAACATTATTATCACTTCCAGGACCACTCAACAATTCGGTCAAAAACATGATAGCTTATTTTGTTTCTTATTGGTGAATTTCAAACAAAAACTTCTTTGATACGTATACTGAAATTATTGATACATTTTATAACATTTATAACAGTTATTATCTTATTTTATGTTATGATATGTAAAAACATCTATTTACATAATGTGATACGGTGTAAACCACTATTTCAAAAGCCATTTCTTAAGCTAGTGCCATATTAGTTCTAGTTACAGTTAGAACATACAGTTAATGTGGTTTAAATATTTCAGGAAAATGTTTGGTAAAAAAAATTCTTTAGTAGCGTATCATTAGTAGTTTTCGAGTTATTTGGAAGAAAAGGAGATTTTCCGCAAAAGTACGAAAACGATTTTCTTACTCCAAGCTCAATTTTTTTTTCAAAAATAAGTCCTTTAAAACTGGTCAAACAAACAAAACGTATTATAAGAACATAAATAAAGTCAATTATATAGTGGCAAAGATTTTTCAAATGGGGTGGAAGAGAGGGTAAGATTTTCACTAGTTTTTTTTCCAACGAGAGAATAGGAATCTACATTACTCTCCTCATAACTCACTGAGTTTAGATGCTATGGACATTTATAAACAATCAAAATAAAGTTTTTCTAAAGGACTTTAAAAAAGGATTATATGAATTTCCTCCCGAAAATGCATTGGTTTTTTGGTTAATGTAGAAACTTTCCTCTTTGCGTTTGAAAATACCAATTAACTTTCAACAAGCAAAAGTTCTGTTTTTATTAGGTGCGCATATGTCATAAGTACACGATTTTTTATAAGCTATAATTTTTTCTCTTAACAGGTGTTTCAATGAAATTCATATTGTTCCAGTTATTCGCGAAAACCCGTCTTAAAAACGCGAATAAGTCGAAAAGTATTGACTTTCAGAAAAACCTTCATAGAACAAAAGTTACTTAGAATTAGTTAATTTATCAATTTTCGCACTTATTTTTAATGATAAATTGCTCGCCCCCGAGAAGAGGCGACATCCACCCCGAGGGAAAAAGCAACCCCTGGCACAGGGTAGACTTTGAAGTAGTGGATAAGTAGAACCTACATTTTATGAAAATGGGTGCTGTATAGGATAAATACACGGTCATTGATTGGACTATTAAGAAAACCCAATTAAGATAAAGCAAAAATACGTTTTAATAATTCAAAATATAATAGGACCATCATGTGCTAGCACTTATTATTAATTTCAGTGAGATATTTAACATAATATAAGAGGTATAAAACATAAGTTTTTGTAAAAATAGATAATGTTTAACTAAAGTAATTTAATATCTTGATGAAAAGGAAAATATATTTTCTTATCTCTCATGGGAGTGTACTTAGACCAAGGAAACAGTGTTTTAAAATACTCAGTCACAGTACCTAGAATGATGACTAAATGGGAAAGAGTTATGAGCACGGATCCAGATCTGTTTAGTGATTCCCAAAGATACTGTATACATCGCTTATATTAAATTTAAATTATGTAATTTAAGTGCTCAACCGGCATAATTTACTCAAAATTCGGTAGTTTTCGGACTTGATTTCTTGAATGTAAAATCAAACCTATTTGGATTAAAAATGTATTCCATGCTTTTCACACTTTTGTCACAGTTTCACTTATTGTCACATGTAAACATTATTATCACTTCCAGGACCACTCAACAATTCGGTCAAAAACATGATAGCTTATTTTGTTTCTTATTGGTGAATTTCAAACAAAAACTTCTTTGATACGTATACTGAAATTATTGATACATTTTATAACATTTATAACAGTTATTATCTTATTTTATGTTATGATATGTAAAAACATCTATTTACATAATGTGATACGGTGTAAACCACTATTTCAAAAGCCATTTCTTAAGCTAGTGCCATATTAGTTCTAGTTACAGTTAGAACATACAGTTAATGTGGTTTAAATATTTCAGGAAAATGTTTGGTAAAAAAAAATTCTTTAGTAGCGTATAATTAGTAGTTTTCGAGTTATTTGGAAGAAAAGGAGATTTTCCGCAAAAGTACGAAAACGATTTTCTTACTCCAAGCTCAATTTTTTTTCAAAAATAAGTCCTTTAAACTGGTCAAACAAACAAAACGTATTATAAGAACATAAATAAAGTCAATTATATAGTGGCAAAGATTTTTCAAATGGGGTGGAAGAGAGGGTAAGATTTTCACTAGTTTTTTTCCAACGAGAGAATAGGAATCTACATTACTCTCCTCATAACTCACTGAGTTTAGATGCTATGGACATTTATAAACAATCAAAATAAAGTTTTTCTAAAGGACTTTAAAAAAGGATTATATGAATTTCCTCCCGAAAATGCATTGGTTTTTTGGTTAATGTATGTAGAAACTTTCCTCTTTGCGTTTGAAAATACCAATTAACTTTCAACAAGCAATAATTCCGTTTTTGTTGGGTCCGCATATATCATAAATACACGGTTTTTTATAAGCTGTAATTTTTCATAGTTACAGTTAGAACATACAGTTAATGTGGTTTAAATATTTCAGGAAAACGTTTGGTAAAAAAAATTTTGCACTTATTTCAAAGATTTTATTTAAGAAACGTATGAGATTCCATTGTGTCATGTTGGATTGTAAGTGTACAATTAAAATAAATGAAATGAGATGTTTGAAAGACAGGCTCGATTGTTGTAAATATGTTGTAAAGTACTGCCTTACAAAAGGAAGCGATGTCGGCGAGAAGTATGCTACTCTGTTCTTATCTATTTCTAGTTATTACGCGATGTAAGTAGGTTTAGATTAGGTTATCGTTTACAGTAGTACCAATGGTAAAGTTAACCTATACGAGCGCTCACGTGATCTGTGCTTGAATTTGGGTACTACCACGAGGGATGATTTCCTTTTTTCATCAGAAGTGCGGGGAGGCGCCAACACCGAAGCCCGCACTGGCTAGGGGCAATTCCGATCGGGACGTTCCCGTACCAGAGATCTCGTCCCAGATCGCCCAAATTTTACGACATCAGATCACGTTGGTCATGGTATCGACTTTTTGTATTTATAATACATAAGTACGTATAGCCTAATAACAAATAGTAGATAGTGACAGACTGGCTTCCTTTCGGGAGCCAGAAAACAAGAACCGATCGTCATAAAGCCATGTAATTTTTCACAGTAAGTGAAATAAAACCTTTCTAATAATGTAGTGTTTTTAGGTCCGCGGTAAAAAAAACTGTTGAAAATAATGACCTGTGAATACCATAGTACCTATTCATCTTCTAAACACGTAATAAAAACACAGTTAGCTCATATGGTGTGAAATGTTTATTCATTTGATATCCTGCTTTAAGTTAGAAATACTCAGGATTTAAATTAAAAAAATTACGTTAGATATGAAAATACTTTGGAAGGTATATAATAAATCCATACACTACTTTATTGGTCACTTTCAGTCTCTTTATCAAGTTTTCTAACGGCAATATAACAATTATTTATGTGTCTGACGGTTTGGTTAGAAATATTTCAAGCTAGAAAAAATTTAGTCTAAGAAAAATTTACGTTTCATACTTTTAACCCTTTTGGTGCCCAACGTTTCGACCACTATCAAAACTAGTGTGACAGGCGATCGATTTCTTTCTGCTTAGTGTGCTTACACATTACAAGTAGTGTGCTTACTACTAGGCGACACGGCTCTCGGCGCCTAGATCATTTACTGGTTTCCACGATTGAAATTAAATATGGAATTACATTAGTCTTTGGCTTTTACTTTCTCCCATTGCTGGATAAATTGACCATAAATCTTAGTATTTAGGAAAATTTTTTTTAAATCATCCTCGAATAAACTTAATAATTAAAAATGCGTAATTACGAAAAAAGTGCTCGTATCTTTTCATTTTATTTTGGACTATCATGTTTATAATGTTTTTTACAAATTATTTTATTTAATGCCCACATTGCAATGAAAAACTCAAATTATTTTTACTCGACATCTTTAGCGTTTATAGTACTCCACACTTTCATTAAGGTGTCTTATACCAA
Organism: Homalodisca vitripennis; assembly: GCF_021130785.1. NCBI lineage: Eukaryota > Metazoa > Arthropoda > Insecta > Hemiptera > Cicadellidae > Homalodisca > Homalodisca vitripennis. The sequence continues at coordinate 90,964,784 of NC_060210.1, forward strand.
AATTCTGGCAATTCTTTTTAAAAAGAAATAAAATACTTCATTATATTAATTTTTGGTTAACATTTTTATTTTAATCATAATTATAACGAAATGGCACATGTTTGGTGACAGTTGACATTTGGTGCGAAACTGCACATAGATTCACACATATTTTTAATTATATCAATTAATTTATTTTGATATTTTTAACCCTAATTGCTGAACTGCGATTTTTATAAGAATTACAATTTTAAACTTTTCATATAATACGTAAAAAACATCAACGAGGAAAAAACAAATTGTCCAAAAATATATATGTTAGATAAAAAACAAATAAAACAGTGCTTTAAAGATTACGATTACACATAGCTCATTAAAGTAGAATGAAAAAAAAAAAAAAAACTCCAGACTGAATGTGAAAAATGTTAGTTGAAATTATTTAAAATGGGCCAAGATTAAAATATTTATTTTTACCTTACATGAAGCCCAATTTTCTAAAATATTTAGACGACTCAAAACTATTAAGGTAAATTTTAAAACAATAAAATAATAGGTTTTTTAAAATTCAAAACAAAAGAATATTATTATTGTACATATACATGTTACATCCATATCAGAAACATATGAGTTACACATAAAAAACTATAAAACAGTAACAGAAATGAGCAGTTCTTATAGAGATAATTTTGATTTTTAAATTAGGACAGAAACTTTAACAGAATCCTGGTTGTAGTTGATATTTTTCTGGCAGTTACTGTGATCAATTATCTTTTTTAATTATCGAAATGCACACTGATATTGCCAGAGAAAATGGGAGTAGAAGGGAGCACATAAAAACACAGTAACATTTTAAAAGTCTAACAAACTGAATTTAATTAAAACTGTTTATTCCAATCCCGATTTTAAGCACATGTGTTTAAATATGATTTTATATGAAGTTGAATAAATATACATTGTTACCGGCTGTAAACAGGCAGAACAGACTACGGTGAAACAAATTTTCTATTGAAATCAAGAAATATCCCGTGATGTTAAAATACTAATGCTTTAAGAAATTCCCTTTTTTCCTAATTAGTATGAGGAAAAGCAAAGCCTTTATGTAATGATGTTACATAAAGCTGCTGTTGAATTTTGAACTAAACTATAGAGTAAACAATGCGTAACTGTACTGTCAATAGCAGTAGTGGCAGTAGTTTGTTGAAGTAGTTGTAGCGGCGACCACTAGATGACGGTGCTTGTACGCTGAGACAGAAGGTCACACTACTGACCTACTCTCTCAAGGCCAAATCTCCTCTCTACCCACCGCGCGACCAGGCTCTAGCTACTTACTACGTTCGTCTTTGTTCGGACAAATATAGACACCCGGCCATTACAATCATGTTCTGGATAATGATAACATTCGTCATTGTGCGAGCGTAACGCGTACAAAATTCATCCTGCCATGTGGGTTTAGATTGTTAAGAGAGACCAGATGCTCCATAGGTTACTTGAAATCTAGGCCAACGGATCAATAAGCGGTTGTTTAATACAATATGGAAGATAAGAGCAGTGGTGTGTTTGTTTTCGTTTGTAAGCAAGTTGTGGAGGAACAAACACAACTTATGTTCATAGAAACATAATGAAAGTAAACAGGAAATTGTCAAGATCTCGTATAGTATGAAAAAATGAGAACAGGCTTACAAAGTTGTTTTTTTTTTTTTAATAATTCTATTTCCTGGGCGTAACACAACTTTTTCCCCTAGGAAGGCAGATTTCTGAGATATACTAAGAGTTTATTAGGTAGTTAGTTAAGGAATTTGGGATACACCTTCCAAAAGTATTATCATATCTATGTACTTTTTAAAACCTTCAAACCCTAAGTATCTGTAACGTAAACAGCATATCAAATGAATAAAAATTCCTAACCATATGACCTAACTCTCTTTATTACCGTGTGTTATACAGTGCTACAGTTTTTCGTACTGGAGACCTAAAACACTAAATTGTTAGAAAGAGCAGACTTTATTTCTCTTACTGTAAAAATTACATGGCATTATGACTATCGGTTCTTTTTTCTGGCTCCCGAAAGGAAGCCACTATGTCTCTATCTACTATTTCTTATTGTATTATAGGTATACAAAGTTAAAGTCAATATCACGACCAACGTGATCTTACGTTGTAAAATTTGGACGATCTTGGACGTGATCTCAGGTCGGGAAAGTGCTCGTTTAGTGCGGGCTTCGGTGTCGGCGAAAAACGAAAAACTCCGCACTTCCGGCGAAAAAAGAAAATCATCCCTCGAGATAGTACCCAAATCAAGCTCAGATCACGTGAGCGATCGCAAAAGTTAACTTTAACTTTGGTATTAATAGTGACGATAACCTAATCTAATCTTACTTACTGTATATTACATAATAACCAGAAGTAGATAGGGTCAGAATGGCCTTCTTCTCGCATATATCGCTTCCTTTCGGGAGGCAGAAAACAAGTACTGGTCGTCATAATGACGTGTGATTTTCACAGTAAGTCGTGTAAAATTTATTATATTCAGTCATTCTAATTAATGGTGGTTTTAGAACCCGCATAAGATAAATCGTTCCAAAAACAGTGGCCTCCACATAAAACCAAAGTTAGGATCGATACTATAGGATCGCCTTACAACTAAATAACATTTTCAACCAACTCGGAGGTTGACCTATATATATATATATATATATATATATATATATATATATATATATATTTCTTATTCTCAAAGTCTATTACTTTTATATAATACCCCACTTGTATAATTTTCTGTATTATACAATTTTAAATTTTTGGAGCCTTAGCGCATGAAATATTTTGTATGACCCTCACATACGTATACAATCACGTGAAATTCCGCTCAATCGTGCCTTTGATGATTCGTGGAAAACACGTCGTCAAGGACACGTTAATTGGACAAGCTTTATTTAACATAACCTGTTAGTTTTAATGTCTCTTCGGTTATGATAATAAAAATCGGTTTGGTTTATTTTAGAGGTAGGTACTGCTCACGCGTGTTTTAATAACAAATATGGTGAGTTTATAATCTCTTAATAACATTGATGAGATAGTAGGACTCTAATATTTTATAAATTATTATTTTATTTATTTCTGAGGCATTTTAGTGACCACTATGACATCACATTCATTGTTGCAAGCGATATATGGAATTTCGTTTAGAATGTTATGACATTTCAATAACTACACATGAATTTTAAATTCGTCACAATTCTCCTAGTTTCTGTCTAGTTGTAGCATACGATGTAACAAACGTTAAGAGTTCATACATTGTTCGTGTACATTGACAAATTTGACCGGTGTTTTATTTATACCAATATTATACAAGTGCAACATTGATGTAGGTTGTAAATAGACAAATTTCCATGGACATTGCAGTACTGTAACTGTAAAGTTCAATTAATTACAAGATTAATTTTTAACTAAAAATATACGCAGTGACAATTAATGTAAAAAACAGCACTGTATGTTGATGTAAGAAAAAGTCACTAATCGTGAAATACAAAATCCACAAATTAGAACCACATTCTGTGTGAATAACAAAATGTCATTTATATAACATAAGGTAGCTGCAATATTAGAACAGAAATTATCATTTTCGTATTTATTTATCATTAGATCAAACTTATAATTTGAAAAAAGTACTGTACCCGATTTTCATAGCGATATTTTACATTCTTGTCACTTTTTGCCTGTTCTCATTAAACAATAAACGTATGAAATATCTACCATTTTGAAACCAGTGAATGAAATGATTCTCGTTTTATGAATCTAGGCGTTAAAATGCAACATTTATAAATTATTGATCAAATATCATTATTACACACGAGGGGGGCTTATCTAGGTAAAACGATACGTCTAAGCAATCCTGGCCTGAAGCCAATAATAGCTACTGGAATACGAGCCAACCATATTTCTTTCGCTACGGTACCATGGCGTACGTATTCAGGAAGACTTACCGGACGCTGATATGCCCTCAATCATCTCTAAGGTCAGTAATGTCTACTGAATGAAATCCGCTTAGTCGCAAAGTCCCGTCTCATCCTCACAGAAGCACATTGCGTCGTCAGGAGCTTCATTGAGACGCTTATATGGTTATTGTGACATTCCTGAGGATGTTATTGGGTAGTGAAGATTAGGGAAATCACCATAACTTATCTCATCCCGTTTCGATGCATGTGCCCTAGAAATATGGTGTCCCACAGGGACGGTGCTTAGTCGACTACGTGTTCCCAAAGATCACTGAGTTTGGTGATAGTCAATTGAATAAATTTTAATTTAAATTAGTTTGTCGACACATGGCACCAGATCTGAATCAACGTGCACCAAGAGTTAATTATAATTTTTCGACATGTGGTACAAGCCATGGATCAATTTTGGGACAATTCCTTGCTAGTTATAATTTTTCAATACGTGGCACAAGACGTTGAATTAATTATTCCCAGCTAATTATAAATTTTTGACATGTGGCACCAGATATATTTTTTTCGACATGTTGCACCAGCCCTGGATCAATGATGAAACCAATTCATGAGTTCCAAATATGGTTCATGATCAGATATTAGTTATTGTCAAAATTCCCCATACTCATTTCCATTTCGTATCGATGCAAGATGCTTAGAAGCAGATGGTCTCTAAAGAGGTGTTACAAAAACTTCTGACCTAGACTGAAAACTTTCTTAGATTCCACAAAGTCAGTGAAGATAAATGAGAGAAACTCGAACTTCACCACCTTCTAGAACTAGCTCGTAGACTACTTCATATACATTGTACATCGGAATGTCCTCTGAGGTTATTGATAGTCCCAATATGACTCTTGAAATAATCTTTGAGTCACTGTCTTTAAGTTTGTATATACATTTTTCTTATAAAGTGGTTAATCTTTCATATGGTTAGGTGATGTTGCGGTAAATGTAACGAAGAAATTATTATTTGGTACAATTAATCAGTTCTTAAATACTAACAGACAAAAATTGAAAATTTACCGGTTTATTTTCTCTAGTCCACGTTCTCGATAAAACGAAGATATTCCTATAATGGTAAAATTAATAAATATAACATTTTATGTCCATTTACGTTTAAAACTTTTATACTGTGAATTCAATGATAAATTATTTGTGTTATGGGTTGTTCCCTAGCCGTGCACATTACAGCAAATAGATAGACTATTTAAAACTGAGTTAGGACTGCTATATGTGTAACGATAAGAGGTGTTCTTCTTCACGAGAGCGGCCTCCGTACAATTTACGAGTTCTCTCAATGTTGAAAGGCATGGGTGAGAGAATTTGCAATAGTTAGTCATGATCTACACATATTTAAGACCCACAATACTCGTAGGGGGGGAGACACGTGACAGGTTATTCAAAAGGTGGGTGATCCAGAGTTTATACAGACGACATCTTTAAACCTACGGTTGTGAATCATGCAAGTTGGAAGTTTTAAAATATTTGATTGCTATTTTTTCAGTAAGATCTCCTGATTATATTTTGGGAACCCCCCGGGGGAAGGTAGTTACAAAACCCTAGTAACTCCCCAGATGGCTTCACCACTGACGGAACACACTGTAAAGTTGCACAGTTCACCTAGACTTGGTGTGTCTCAGAGTGATGTAACTTGGCCGAAGTTAACGGTAAAGCGGCGGCGCGGTGCGGCAAGGCGGGAGGCCATGTCGAGAGGAAACACTAAAGGCAGGACCAAGGCTGATGTTTATAGTTGGGAGCGCTCAAGGTGCTAGTTAACTGCCTCCTAGACAAACTTCATGGTTCATAACTCCCCCACTCTAACTTCAACTTTCCACTCCTCAAAATACGTAGTTCAACGTTTTTTTTTTTTTTTAATTCTTGAGTATTTTGAATGTGTAAGCATTATTTTGAAGATATCACTGTCAGGTCTAACCATTCTTATTGAACAGTTTCAGTAGTATGATTTGGTCAGTACACAACTTTAAACTACGTTTTTAAATAATAAAAAGTAAATATCCGTTTATAAACGTAATAATAAGATTAAGTTCTCAAAAAGCTGATTTCTATTTTCATGCATTATTCTGCTTGTCAAGATATTTCTTGGAGCACGTATCCATGCCATTGTAGAAACAAACCTTGGACTTACAGGAAGAAACAAAATTAACGTTTTAGGAAAGGTATGATATTGTACTTTGCCGAATAATTTTTATAAAAAGTTAGTTTGGAATAAAAAAAACAATAGAAAAATTGACAAAACAATGTATTTTATAACTGATTATGAATTTTTTTAGACAGAGTTATTTTAGGACGTTTATCCTCGAAACCACAAAAAAAACTAAAAAAGTATGTTATAACAATTTGTTGACTCAATAAATTGCCAGCAATATCGAATACTGAATAAAATTGTTAAAGGAATTGTATAATATGATTTAATATGGCATTTAAAGTTAACATAAAGTGGTAAACTCACTTTAAAAATGCATTAATATTCAAACAGCATATAATTATTGTTACATTAATTGGTGATCCAAAGAAATAATATATTTTTAAATTAAAATGCAGAAACACAGGTTAAGTACCAGTATGTCAATATTATTTTGGTAAATGATTAATTTTATATTGTTTGTTAATACTACATAGTAAGTATGGCAGACAAAAAAGAAAATTAGAAACCTTTATAACGTAATGATATCGGAATAAATAACAGAATTAGTTACAACTCATAGAATTAAGTTTTACCACCTTAAACGTATGCAAAATTATTCTAGGTTGAGAAACAAAGTAGTCGGTATTTATATGGCCAATTCCAAACGGTACCGGGCCCATTTGTATGTCTACAAGACAACAGTGGCCATTGCTATAAACGGGCCAACAATGGGTTTTGTCTCTTTGTTTTTCCCGTAGACTCGTGCCAACCGTTCTCTCAGTTCGCTGGCTGGAGACGGTCCAAGACTGCCACTTTAGTACACGAAATGCACGTCACACACGCATAGCTATAGCACTGGAGCGCGAGCAGACAACTCTTTACTGCATTGATGGTCTCGTTACTTCTACTGTTGCCACGTACAACCTCAATGTTGGGTATCACTGCTGGAGCGTGCAAGACTGCCACTTTAGTACACGAAATGTACGTCACACACGCATAGTTATAATACTACAACGCGAGCTGATTACTTTTTATTGCATTGATGATCTCGTAACTTTCACTGTTATCACGTTCCAACGCCTATGTCTGTTGTCAATGCTGAAGACGATCTAAGAATGCCATTTTAGTACATTGCCACGTACTAATGCATATAATTGCTGTATTATTGTTATTGTTTTTATTCAATTCGGATTAACAATTATCCTCGACATTAGGCGAAGTGAGAAAATCAATTAGTATGTCTTCCCTTAAGTACATAAAATACCATGACGGAATAAATATCAACGATATCAATAAAAAAATGCGGGTTACAATTATTCCTATTGATAATTACTTCAATCGATATCACCGGAGGCGGTATATATCGTGAATGTCAAGAACACTGAAACAACCATTAACCGTTATATCAGCTAATGTCAGTGCCTTAGGTGATTTGAAACATCCTTAGTTATCTACGTGTATATGCTGTTGAAGGAGATCCGGAAATAAAACTGAACGTTTACAAACCTTTTTATGGAATAGGATTTCTTGAACACAAGTGTAATTCTTATTTTCTCGAAGGAATAATAAAATATTTTATATATTTCAACTTGGATATTGCTATTTACAACGGCATTGACGTCAATATCTGCATAGATTGTAGATACAGTTTTCATAAAAAACGTTAACAATGCACTTGTAAAAGATAATGTAAATTTAATTAATTAAATCCGGTTTGAACAAATATTGCGAAAACCTAATTGTAATAGGTCGCAAAAACCAATTTTATCGCAAGACGGGACCTTGTTTCGTCCCACGATGATAAACTCACAAAAGAAACACGGTCTAACAAAAATCAGGAAACAATACCGCTATTTCAGTATTTACCAAAATCACAAGAGAAAAGTTCAGAGTCAAAGGTCAAATGTGATTCCCGAGAATAATTGGTTATTTAAAAACAGTTTTTGTGCGTTTGTTGAAATTCAACGTTGAAGTTTGATCTGTGTCGAAATAGCAAAATAGTCCAGGGTCAGAGCTTTAGATCTACTTTATTTGTTTCGTGCAACAGTTTTTATTGTTCTGACATTGAAAATGGGACATAACTAATTTATAAATATACCAGTTGTCTAAAACTTTTAATAATCTTTTAAATTTGCAACTATTTATTTAATATGTTTACATAAATAAAGCCAACGAGATATTTTAATAATTGCATATTAAAAATGTAAATTTAATCAGAGAACTACAAAATTAATTTTGTTACTTTTGTTTCCTTTAAACGTTAGCTTACGAGTTTTGTAGTAAAATGTTATGATATATTTAAATATTTGGTCTTATTTAAGAGCAAAGCGAAAATTTTAAACGAAGTTACAAACAAAATACAGAGCTCTTTCTTATTGAGCTTTTCTTAATAAAAAATAATTATAAGGTTCATATGATCTTAAAACCGGAAACGCTTTTTATAGCGTCACGGACAGCGGAAGCTTTCACCTTGATTTCAGTACCTCCCATGATACAAGTTCGTTCAGAAATCATTAATGTACTTTAGACGGTCAAAGAAGATAACATCTAGGGATGCCGATGATGTTACATGAACCGCATGCATCAAACTGTAATTAATCGTCCATGGACCTGGAAGGCTTTCATTGTTAAGTTGTAACTATTGAAAAGTGGGTGCTTATCCGTCTTGTATTCCGAGTCACGCACAACGCAGGCCTGGCAAGAACGGGGACAGGAAGAGAAGATATACACCCAGGTTAATTGTAGACCTACGAGGTTGATTGGCGAGGGATATTTACACTCTTTTTCTGCAGAAAGTGGGAAGAAAAAAATAAAGAACTCGATATGTCCGTCGGCTAAATCTTCGATCAGTATCCCTGCTTATATAGACACGATTTAAAAAATCATAAGAGCTAAAGAAAGATAATGTAGGCAACTCTGATGGAACAATCGCACCACTTTCAAGTGGAAATCGGTCACGAGAGAGAAAAGCTTGAGTCTATTTTAGGATAGTTGGTGAGAGCCTCTGTTAATGTAATGCATTCGAATTCGGGCCTAGAAAATATTTTTTTTGTATTTATTTCATACTTTAATGTATACAACGTCCCTGAAAACAGAAAAAAGTACAAGAAAATTTCATTCCACGTGAAATTATAGCCACTCACGGTAGAAAATTTTGGCACATTTGTAATCAGGCCCAAATAAAAACGACTAAAGATAAAATGTGATGTGAGTTAAAATACAGATTCTGGGAGCGACATGTGTTTATTAATTTATGTCTGAAGCGAATTACACGGTATTCTGCATCAAATTTCTTGTTTTAAATTTTTTAACAAAATAAATGTTCTATAGATAAATAAAATCACTCCCTAAAGTGAAGAATTCCCGTGAAGGGATAAAATATTTCGAGTCTGTATTTGTAGCATATAAAGGAAATCAATTTTTATTCCGCCTTACCGAATTTTGATTTACTTTTGTCAGATAGTAAGCAAGATTTCTGAAGTTTCACTGCGTACCTACATTGACGATATTTTAAGCATCAGGGTATCTTAAACAAGAAGTTTTTTATTTTTGAAGTCATTTGAGTGTTAAAGGATTAATAATACTTTACAACTAAAAACTATCGCTGCTTCACTGACTTCGGCTGCTTCAATTCGATAACAATTCCTGTGACCCTGTGACTTTCGAGTTTAGATATGTCATGATATTTGTAGTGTGTAAGGTACAATAAATAATAATAATAAATCTTTATTGTGTTCACAATTTAAGCAAATTGTATACAATCTCAATATACATGTATTAAAATGAATTAAACTAATTAAAATAAATCAATTTAAATGCAAGTCAATTCAGTCATTAAAAAGTTTTCAGGTATGCTGATTACAATTTAGAACAGAACTAAAGGACTAGCCAATTTATTTCAATTAACTTCAAATTTAATCCCAGCGGCTCATCATAAACTCTTCAACAGAGTAGAACACCCTCGACACCAATAGGTTTCTCAATCGAGCTTTGAATTTTTTAGGATCATTTAAATTTTTTTATCTCATCAGGGAGCTTATTTATGAACCTTACGCCAACCTCGGATGGTAGACGTTCGAACATGGCAGTTCTGTGCTGTTGAATACGGAAATTGTCCCGGCCTCTAGTCCCGTATTGGTGAACGTCCCTGCCTTGGACCAACTCACACTTTAATCGGCAGTACAGAGCAACCTCAAGGATATAGAGACAGGGCAAAGTCAGTAATTCAAGCTCCCTAAAGGAATTTTTACATGAATCTCTGAATTTCAATTTTGAAATTAGTCGGACCGCTTTCTTTTGAATTCTAAATACTCTTTCAAATTTGTATTTAGAACAGCTGCCCCACAGTCTCAGCCCGTATGTTATATGAGGATATACAAGGCCAAAATAGGCCGTTCTTAAATGTCCTCTGTTTATAAACTAGAAGGGCAATGACCTTATCCGGACCCCTCTGGAACCCCATTCAAACCGCTTAACCCCGGATGGTCATCAGAACTAGATTTACAAAGGTCCTATTCACGATTGCGCACAATACGTGGTCTGTCTCGCTCTGTATTCATCATCCGAATACAATTAACGATTATCACTATTTGTTATTGCTCATGAATTCCATAGATTCGTCTAACCTCACTCTTCTTTAATTGAAATACAGCTAAACCCTTTTGTCGCAAACATTAATTTACTTATTTATAGTTTAAGTAAACAAGCAATCTAGTGGAGTTTTCCTCTACTCATAAACGCTAATTGTAGGCACTTAATTGTTGAGTAAAACTGCTAATATAGGATAGTATGTATTTGCACTCATATCCTAAATGTGTACCAAATAAAGTAGAATTAAGGATTAAATATTTTAATACGTAGTCCTTTATAGGCAATGGATTTACACCTTTACTCGTTAAATAACGTTAGGAAGTAGTAAAAGTCAAGAATTCTAGGAAAGAAAAGGCTTTACAGTTTTAAAAATAATTCAGACAACTTAAACGCAATGGTGTAATTTGATTGAGTAGAAGATATTCTCCAAATAAAACAAAATTAAATATCTCCAAATTCATCAACACATTGAACGTACGTCCAGGGCATAGAGTAACATACTCTATATACAGTAAAAGTACATTACCGTATGACGTGGTGTATAAAATGAACTTAAAACAACGGGTTCAATGAAGTTTGTTGTTTACAATCACGTTGACTGGATCATAATACATTTATTTCATAAGTACCCTAGTTAAATTTTGACAATTTTAGCGAGAATTGGCTCATTTGGCTCATATAGAAATATAAACAATTGGCCCAATTAAAAAAAGAGGATTTCAAAACCTTATGCTTATTGGAGTAATCCCATGTTCCAGATTAGACTTGTTATGATCTGCCAAACTGTTAGCACTTTCTAGTGTTAACGGACTTAATTTTGTCCATCCAACATGTCCTCATATAGTAACTTCTTATTATAAAATCCATCAAAGTTTCGGCGTGGTTTACGCATCACTGGATCTGGAAAGAATTGAGGTATTGAAAGTTAAGTATAATTTAAATTGTATTTGTGTAAAATTATGTTTCTAAAACTGTTATTTTCAAAGTCTTATCTATACATTTGTTTATCATCATTTATGCACATTACTGGCTTTTGCTATGTTTTCTGAAAGTTGATGTATTTGAAAAAATACAAATGTTGAAAAAGAATTGATGGCCTCTTTTAAATACACGTATTATTCTCCATTTCATACTGAAAAAAAATATACACCACATCATATACATTACTCTTTTTTTGTTTTAGTGAATTAAAATAAAAACCCTCGTGTGAACCTCCAAAATTGCATAACACTACAGGACAAAATAAACAGCACTAGCAGGGTTAAAATATACAACGGCCATAGCCGGTCGGCCAACTCGTGTTGCGGCGTGCCTTTGGGATTGTAACTGGGACCAGATTTGTTCCGCTTCTCGCGGGTCACAGGGCGCTAAATCCTGAGGCGTGAGCCACTCTCTCCGGTCCGGTCCCCATTCCTGGACTCTGGCCCCGCCCGCCACCCTTTCTTCAATATTTCATTAATTGCGGCCGTTATCAGGGTCACAGAGGAGTTATCAGATGCCGACGGACGCTGGTATATGGGGCCCTGGACCAGTTATTAGAGAAGGCGGGCGGCAGGGACACCGGGCTATCGCGGCATCTAGCGGAGTTATGGAGTGGTTGGGAAATTAGCCCGACACCCTCTACGTAATTAGGTGGCCGAGAGAGGCGAAACGTTTGGCAATGCTCTTTTTTAATTGGGTCTATTGTTTTCCGAACTTAAAAATGTCAAGTTTCACTAGGATAGTTCGAAATAAATTTACCCTGATCCAATCTTCTTACTTGAACACTAAACTATGATGGACATAGTTCTTGATATTTGTGTTATGTACCACATAGTGAACGATATATTATAAGATAACAATATGAGTAATATGTAACAAAATGTTATAGACAAAAATAATAAATATTAATAATCTTACTCTCTTTAGGAGTTTTTCTGTTTTTCTACTGCTAAGTAAAACATTTCAAACTACAATTTATATATATATATATATATATATATATATATATATATATATATATATATATAAATTTTAATACCAGTTGGTACTGCAACAATTATAGTGGCTGAAGTAAAATATGCACGTGTATCCACGTCTATCCCAACAGTAAACATGTGGTGAGCTCATATATATATGAGGTATGTCATGATATATATATATATATATATATATATATATATATATATATATATATATATATATACTAACAACAGGATAATTGTTTTAATCGACATGTTGTGGATTGGTATCAGTCGTTTGTTTTCCGTATAAACTATTCGTAAGTAATTGAATAATCTAAGTCGGAATTTTACTCTTCAAAATAAAATCAAATTCGTAATTGTGTAAAGAGCCTCGTTTACACAAACTCATGTACAAATTTGATTGAGAGAATGTACATAACAAAGTTATAGTTCTGTAGACTATATATAGCACACATAAATGTAAAACACATTCAGGAAATCATCTGTAATGGAATTCGAAAGACGAATGATTTAAATGAGAGAAATATAATTGTATGTCGTGGTAAAATAACATAAGAAATCACCCATTTTTAACATAAACTGGGATTTGATAAATTAGAGTCATTATTTGTAGTAGCCAGTATGTAGTAGTTCTTATTTGAACCAACACTTAAAAGAAATACAATTCTTGCAAAACAGGTTTTACAATTCGGCTGTTAAATAATAGTAATACGGTGGGAGAAACGTGTCTCAAATGTTTGTTTTCGAGGCAATCCTGTTTTAAGATGGTTTGTACAAAATTTTTTTAATCATAAAAAGGAAATATATTCCTTAATGAAAGGGGAAACAGGAAAGGCGCAACACAAACAAGTTCTTTTGATTATCTTTATGCAATGTCCTTCACCTTATCCTAAAAGCACCTTAGCGCTGCTTCTGGAGTGATAGGATATTCTGGATGGGTAAGGTTGGAGGTCTAGGCCGCCTCCTGTCCAGATCCATGAGGAAGAATTTAAGTCACCTATCTTAGTCATATTCCCTCGGAAGAAGGGGAAGCCAGTTCTAAACCATCTTCTCCAGTCAAAGCAGGCAAAGTGTGGTACGCCCTTATGTCTAAGCTAACAAGAACCTTTGACTCTTAGGGAACCCCACAAACTCCAACAGTCACAGCCCTAAGTAAAGTAGACCTATCGAACTACGCTTGCACTCCAGAATCTCGACATTTGCGGTTAGTGATATGCCTCTCCTGGACATGCATAAGATTACCCATATTTAAGCAGTTTTTACTGTGCCAGAAGTGACTATTTTTTTATTTTTTATTTTATTTTATTTTACTTTATTTTACATTTCAACGGACATCTCCATTTTTACAGTTTTGAACAATAATTAAGCAATGACAGTAAACAACCACAGTGACAAATAGAGCAATAACGATTAATAAACTATTTAAGTGACGAAACGGATATAAACTATGAATGACAATAACGTAATTAATTATTAGTGTACCGTGTACCTATGGAAAACAATAACAGCAATAAATTAGCACGAAACAATAAGAATAAAACAAGAATAGACAAGAATTAACAAGACACAATATATAAATAACAGCAATGAGAGACGTACAGGTAAAGTGTAAGAACGAGTGTCTTCCCTCATTGTGCAACTCCTAGGCAGATAACTCTTGCAGACCGGCGATCTTCCTCTTGAGCACTGGTATACTGTCCACAAAAAAGTCAACGATGTCAGCGACGCTATTACCAGAACTCTGAAGTCGGTACATCGTATCGTTTGCTGCGTAGTTGGTGCGATGTTGCTGCCTAGCGAACAGGTCTCTGGAGCGAGTGGCTGAAGGGGTCCTGAAGAGGATCTGGCTCAGCATATCGGGACAGTCGATCTTGCCGTTAAGGATCTTTGACAGCAGTACAACGTCAGCGGAGAATCTGCGATTCGCAAGAGTCAGGAGTCCCAGATCACGAGACACTTCCCCGATGGGAACCTGACGATAGAGAAGACCACTCCTGACACCCACTATTCGAATAAATCTTCTTTGAATAGTCTCTAGTTCATCTATGAGAAACTTCTGGTGGGGGTTCCACACTGGAGAGCCATATTCAAGGATTTGGCGTACCAAAGCACAATACAAAGTTTTTTAAAGCCGTGTCACTTAAGCCTTTTGAGAAGCGGGAGACAAATCCAAGCATTTTGTTTCCTCTGCTGCAAATGTTTCGCACATGCAACTCAGGATTCAGTGAAGGTACTAATGTAATACCAAGATCTTTTACCTGCAGTACACGAGTTAAGGGCTCACTGCGTATATTGTACTCATGGACAACGGGGGAGAGATTCCGATGGAAGGTCATCACTTGGCATTTCTTAGTGTTGAGTTTCATTTTGTTCTCTTCGCACCAGCGGTCGATCGCACAAACATCTTCCTGGATTCGTAGGCAGTCCTCTTCAGTGGATACGATGGAAAACAGTTTCACATCATCAGCAAACAGAAGTGAGTCGCATTGTAGAGCTTCAGGAAGGTCATTTATGAAGAGTGAAAAGAGATAGGGTCCCAACAGCGATCCTTGGGGAACTCCAGAGTATGAAATGAATTCTGATGAAGTGGCCGAAGCAAACTTGATGAATGAACGCCGGTTTGAGAGGTAGCTTGTCAGCCACTTAATTTCCGTGCTTCCAAATCCTTGATCAAGCAATTTTCTCAAAAGTAGTGTGTGGTCTACCGTGTCGAAAGCCTTGGAGAAATCCAGATATATGGCATCTAACTGATTATTGACGGTGAAGGCCTCATGTATTTTGGACTGAAATAACGTTAAGTTCTTCTGGGGTAAACAAGTTGGTTACAAAAGACCTACTAATATTAAAGCTGTAAATGCCACCATGTCAAAGTAAGCCAGGTGCTATTTAAATTTATATGTCCTGGAGAAAGATTTTCTATTGAGCAGAAAGACACGTGAAACCAGTTTGGGTTGTTATGCGAGCTCAAATCGGACTTGGCTAACCATTAATATATTCCGGCTGTTCGCCAAAGCGACCAAAGACTAGGGCACCTTGAAGTTGTCGTCGCTTCCTCACTATAGAACAAGTGGTTCTTAGAACAGACCTTGACCTACTGATTTCCAACATGAATGGACCACTGATTCTTCCATACCTGGACTCCACTGACTCTAAGAATAAAATGTTGATTAAACTTTCTTCCTACACTGTCCAGCATATGCTATTTGGTAAACGGAGTTCCATTCGTCTTAACAGTGTAGTTGCAAAGTATTTGGTTGTAAATTCAACCATATGCATCGTTTGCGTTACCCTTGGAACAGGAATTTTCACAAGTCACCGGTAGTTCATACCTGCATGCATAAATAATAACGTTGCTCTTTAAAATGCATTCATATCCTGGAGAAAGCAAGTAATATTGCGTATAACACAGCTAGTTTTGAATTATGTTGAAAACAGTAAAGTATAGTACCTACTGAACCTAAGCTAACCTTCATCATTCCGCGTTATTTTAAATCACCTCGCTGTAGCGATGCAACTGCTCAACATTTGCGCGATGTAAGTGTCGATGTATGGCAGGTTTAATGGAGTGCAACTTACTCGTCTCTTGATTATTTAGCTACTATAGCATCAACACTGTAGTTGTTCCAGATTTGGCAGGGTTTTCAATGCAGATGGTTCCAAAGTGGAAGATTCCAGTGATCAGTGATTTCCGAAATTTAGATGTTCATTGAAACTAGGGTTTACAGGAGAGATCCCCTCTTAAGTTCCTAAACACCAGTTAGAACGAAGTCTTGGGCTTCCAGAGGATAAGGTCACCTAAATGCAGTATCGCAAATGGCAGGACATTTCGTCACGTAATGGCTTATACATTTCTTCATAAAACAATTTCTTCACAGAATTGCTGACTTAAAATTTATCGTTTACTTTATATCCACTCGATCACTTTATTTTGATAATTTTGAATAACTAAGAAATATCGAACGGGTGAATCGATCACAGTTCCAATACTAAGTTAAATATTGTTTGTTGTAAAACGCAATACACTTAATTAAAAAGATTCCGTATAGGTATGTATGAATGAACTGTACAACTAGAATGATTATCGTGCATTAACCGTTGTTTGTCAATAATATTGAGTTGACTGTTATTATTTCGGATCATTCAGTCCCTTACTGATTATAGTGTGACTTTTAACATAAGTGGTTTTGTAAAAGACTTTTAATGAATAATTATTTATTGCACGGTAATGAACAACAAACAAAAAGAGCAGACAGGCTACACTCGTCGAACGCGTCTCTTTTATATACCCCAAAATCTTCAGCATTCCAGTCTGAGAAAGAGTCGTCTCCAACGCTCCAGGTTGAGAACAGAATTGTCTCCAGCACTCCAGGCCGAGAACAGAATTGTCTCCAGCACTCCACGTTCAGAGCAGAACGGTTTCCAACACTCCAGGCCGAGAGAAGAATAATTGTCTCTAGCACTCCAGATTCAGAGCAGAACAGTTTCCAGAACTTCAGGCCAAGTACAGAATCGACTGATGAGGAATTTCACGGTCAAACCAAACAAGATGAACTCGAGGTCATAGGCGAGAGTTTACTCATATGCCATATCTCATCTTACTTCTGCGCGTGTAATCTTTTGCTTCAAAAAAGACAAGTGCTGAATTGGCAATTCGAAATATTTTAAATCAAGACTAAGTCAATATTAGCTACAGAAAAGAATACTTTAGAAATTACTCAAATGAGTAGAGTAGTTGTAAATTTCATTAAACACAACTATTTTACGGAAATAAATGTAGATAATGAATAAATATACTATTCCTCAGTTCTTACTTACATTTTTTAAGTCTCAGAGTGTCTCAGACACAACAGTTAAATTGATTAAGGGGCTTACATGAAATGTATATTAATTTATTATTCTGTAAAACTAATTTTAATGATTTTAGTATTATAATTCAAATTTATTGTAAATTTAGTTGTACATCTATTTCATCATATACTATAATCTACAATTCTGAACTGGTTGGGTTCTACTGACTGCACTACAAATGGGTGACTGTGTTACTGGTTACTTACACCATAAATGTGTTCATTAAAAATAAACTCCTCTTGAAGGTTGGGGCCATAAAGGTGTACATTAATACCCACATCAATGATAGTAAATTATATTATTTAGCCATATTTGGTAAGTTGCGTCTAAGAAACAGATACTGTTATAGAAATCATTAGAAAGTGTCATTATTATCTCAATACCAAAATACGGCAACGGTTTGAGTTTATGCATACTAATTATTTTAAAATAAATATTATATAGATACACATTTTGTTGCGGTACTCTTTATCAATATTGGTTAAAATTTCTAAAAGATATCATTATTTCTGATTGTAATAGATTTTATACAAGTGAGACAGGATTTTTTAGATCGAGGGATAATTTAAAAAGTAAGATAAGCCATGCAGTTGGGGGAGTGGTGAGCATGTATGCTGTATTAATGACAGACAGGATCATTCCCAAAAATTTGTTTTTCTTGTGTCAGTTATATTCTAATATTAAATTTGCGACTGAAATAATATCATCGGAGGAAAAATGGTTGCCAATGATACGTTATAAATGTCGCCAAGTCATAACCACTTCCTGTAAAAGATAAGGATTATCTCCGAGTTCAAAATTTTGGTCTGCTTATCACTCTTCGTCGATTAGATAAAGTGTCCACGTGCATGGCGAAATGTCATAACCACAAATAGGAATATCCCTTTATCAGTTTTAACGTTAGTCTGTGGTCCCTTGTTTAACGTCCAGTTTTAATTTATACCCAAATGTATTCTCTTAACTGGTAACAAGGTACAATTAGTAACGGAAGAGAAAGCGTGACCAGACAATTAAATGTATTAATCAAGATAATGTCAATAATGTCTCAGAGCAAAGAGAACACAACAACAGTAATTTGTTCTTTTCAATATTCCCTGTCCGAGGATTTTCCCACATATGAATTTTCGCGTGTGCCTGGTCCGGGGTCTGCAGGGTCAATAATTGCAGTATTTGAGGAGGAACGTGCTTATTCAGACCCGTTAAACGGCGAGTGTCCTGCGCATGCACGTGAGTGACCTCAGCGAGCGTGCGACCGGGTCTGACCCCTCCCCCACTTTCGAGGCGCTGAGGGGACATGTAAGCACAAGTAAGAAGTAATAGTTCATTTGGAAAACTATTTCTAAACCCATGATATTAACCACCCCCTCTCCTATTGAAATGCAGTACGTTATTGTCAACAATATGGATAAATCTGTATTCATTATTTGAAAATCACTACCGACCATAAAGACCTTGAAGGATCCAGTAACTAAAACTGGTTATCATTTACCAGTTACTTCACATTAGAACATTATTTATATCAGGTGCTTTGGTTATTATATCTAGTCGTCCCGTATTTATGTTACAACTTCCTAAAATTACAAATTAAAGGTCTGTAGCTGTCGAATACATAGATAGGACTACTGATACTTCAAGAGGCGAAAGCCAATTTTAATTGTGCAATACAATCTGGGTATTCTTGAAATCCATAGAGACATATTTTTAAAGAAAGAATTCAATCATCAGCCGCGCTTGTTTTGGCGTTTGTCGTAATGGGAGGGTAACAAACATTATAAAGTATTCACAGTTTAGTTCATAGGTCACAACATCTTTATTCAAAAAATATATACAAACAGTACAGCACACGTTCTCATGCACCACAAACCGGCGCGTATATTTAATTTTCGGAGAGTCATGCAAACAATACTAAAATAGGAGCCAATTTCAAAATATTTGGAACTAATAGTTAATAATATGAACAATAAAAAACAAAAATAAACATTTGAATAACACTTCTATAAATAACTTATATATTCATATCTTGTAGATAACAAATACATGCAATGAAACAATTACAATAATTTACCTTATACAAAAATAACTTTGATAGACTATGCATAAAATGCTATATAGATTACAATTAAACATTTAACACAAAGATCAGCAGTAACAATAGATAGGTAACATTAACAAATACTATTAGTTTATTACGATATAATAAATAAAAATACATGTATCTTGTTCAAATATACTGTAAAAATAGGTCACTGAATTACTGTCATACTGTAGTTCAACTGTACAATTTATTACTTGTTCAATTACTGTACAAACATATTGCTTTCATTTAAACTTTTGGCTTCTTATCAAAATGTAATCCATTGCCATAATAAGTAAGAAATTGGTTAAAACGCTTGGAAACGAATAATAATAATAATTCTTTATTGCAGTAAAACAATTAACAGCATTGCATTGCAAGCGTCATTTCAACATATTGATTAAAAAATCTATAAACTAAACCTATCTTAATTACAAAGCTGGTGGTGCGAGGAACTTGTTCTGAAAATTGTACTTTTAAACAATTTGTTTTTGGTTACTACGAGTAGATCTGTTTAATTTTCTAACTGTAAATTCGTTTATGTACTTATTGGAGTGTGCATGAGTAAACATAGATTCATCAATATTAGATTAAAACTATGTACTAATTAAATTCTATCTCTGACCTGGTAAAAAAACATCAATTATATCAAATATACAGGGTGTAAATTATATCCTGATACGGCTGGATATAAACGGATTGAGATATCAATGTAAAATCTTCACCATACCTATTAATATACTTTTTTAGACTTTTTACAGGGTAAAAATATCCCTCCCCCCTTTTAAAGGAGGGTCACTTTAAAATTTCATATTGCTACCCCTATCTTGTAAAATGTTATTTGAAAGGTAAATTAAAATAAACACAGTGACATGATCAAAACATGTCTACCACGATATTTGCTAAAGTTATGGGCAAACAATCCCTTACATCTAAGGGTGTAAATTAAGTCCTGAGAAGCCTGGATATATTCCGAATGGATTAAGATATCGATGTACAACTTTTACCATACTTATTACATTATTGTTTTAGATTTTTTGAGGGTGAAAATATTTCCCTCCCTCTTTTCAAGGGTGCATAAGGGGGTAACTTCAAACTGTCAAATTGCAACATTTTGGTGTTGACCAAAAAACTATGGTTTTAAAAAGTGGATGATATTTTATGCTTCAACAACACAACAAGGACATACACAAATGCCTGTACATTGAAGTGATGCATAAAACGGATTTTACGAAAAAAGAACAAATTAAGGTATACAGATTAGTCAATTGGTGTTCTTTGAAGAGCTGAATAATTTATTGTCCATGCTGTATTCCAATGATGATTATTAATAGTTGGCTGCAGTAAAACGATCTCGTGATCTCCCCCATAACAACAATGTTGGACCTCATGCGCTTCTACCCACTCTTTTTTATCGGTTTTAGGTTTTATTCAGAAGAGTACTAATTTTGAGTATTTAAAATATGAATTCTGAACAAATGTGACATCTTAATAAACTTTAATATATACAGTATAAAAACTGAAAAGCGGTTGGATAAGTATTCATTACGTATTTAAAATGTTATATCTCCGGTAATTCGACAACTAAAGATAAGGTTGTGCAAGTGCATCTGGTTCTAATAATTGTTCTTGTGGAGTTAAAATGAAGATGACCGCCAGTATGGCCGACTCAAAACTAAGAGTGATATATAACGGGCAGTTTAGGTAACTAGATAACATGCGAATACTTCCCACAATTACCAGTCTATTAGAACGCCTGCAAGTAATGTTAGAACTGGAAATAATGTTCATTGTATGGAATTTTCAGTGACAAAACTTCTTATGATATATGAAGCATATCTGCCAAGAGATCAAACACAGGCCGACGTACCGCGCGTGCCTCCGCGTCACGTCCGCTCGCCACCACGGCATGTGGACTATGGACGCCGCCGCCCGCTCGCCACCACCGCAAGTGGACTATGGACGCCGCAGTCCGCTCGCCACCACCGCATGTGGACTATGGACGCCGCCGTCCGCTCGCCACCACGGCATGTTGACTATGGACGCCGCCGCCCGCTCGCCACCACCGCAAGTGGACTATGGACGCCGCAGTCCACTCGCCACCACCGCATGTGGACTATGGACGCCGCAGTCCGCTCGCCACCCCCTCATGTGAACTATGGACGCCGCCGTCCGCTCGTCACCACCGCATGTGGACTATGGACGCCGCAGTCCACTCGCCACAACGGCATGTGGACTATGGACGCCGCCGCCCGCTCGCCACCACCGCATGTGAAATATGGACGCCGCCGCCCGCTCGCCACCACCGATTCTGTTGCAACGCCACAAAGCATACAGGAAAAACGCGTTAAACTGAAATGATTTTCTTTACACAACGTTATATAAAGTAAATAGAAAAATGCGTCGGTTTTAGTGAAATAGAAGGCAACTCCCGTTTATGGGGCAGCTGTAATAATAATAATGATTCTTTATTGCATTAAAACAATTAAAAAAATTGCATTGCAAGCGTCATTTCAACATATTGATTTAAAAAAACCTATAAACTAAAACCTATCTTATCATAGGCACAGTCAATTCCACATACTAATGTGTGAACCTAACAATATATTGTATTTTGCATGTTTTGGATATCAGAAAAGGATAAATAAAATAATAATAATAAAATGCTAATTTTAATCCCAGCGGCCCATCGTAAACTCATCAACGGAGTAAAATGCCTTTGACAACAAAAAGTGTCTTAATCGGGATTTGAATTGTTTGGGTTCATTAATTCGTTTGAGATCTCCAGGGAGCTTATTGATTGACTTGACACCCATTTGAGATGGCAAGTGTTCGAACATAGCCGTTCTATGCTGTTCATTTCTGAAGTTGTTCCTGCCTCTGGTCTCGTACTGATGGACGTCCCTGCCCTTAACCAGTTCAAATTTGAATCGGCAATACAGGGTGATGTCGAGAATATAGAGGCTGGGTAAGGTTAGAAATCCAAGCTCCCAGAAGGCAATTTTACACGACTCTCTGGTTTCAACTTCGAAATTATTCGAACAGCTTTCTTTTGTGTTCGAAATACTCTGTCAAATTTGTATTTAGAACAGCTGCCTCATAGTCTCAAACCGTAGGTCAAATGTGGATGTACTATGCCAAAGTAGGCTGTTTTCAGTACATCAAACGAGTAGAATTTTGCTAAATTGCGTAAGACATAAATGCCTGAGGCAACCTTTGAGCAAACTCTGTCAATGTGATCGCTCCAGGTCAGTCCCCGGTCCAGGTACATCCCCAGAAACTTGGTGGATTCGGCTTCATCTAAGATAGCTTCATCCGCCATCACAATTGGTCTGTATTCGTCTTCTTGTTGACGGAGACAAAATTGTATTAAGTTAGTTTTGGCATAGTTAGTTTTTAGATTTATCTTTGAAAAGAGCTCGATGCATGCGTTTAGTTCAATAAAGGCTTTGATCTCAAGATCTTGTATCGTCCGCATATTGAATCACTTCTCCATTTTGAATTGATGAATTCAATCTGTTGACGTAAATGAGAAAAAGTTGGGCCCCAAAATTGAACCCTGGGGAACACCGTACTGCATTTTTACTTTGCCTTACAGGGTGTTCGCGATCTGCACACACTGCTCGCTGCCACTGTGATATGACGAAAACCATTTATGTGGCTTACCTTGGACACCATATGTCCATAACTGATGCAACAGTGTCCCATGATGCACACAGTCTAAGGCCTTTGAAATACGCTGAGCACTTGTTCTCGCCTCTCCAAGCCATCAACAACACAGTCAATGAGATTTGTTACAGCATCAATCGTCGATTTGTTAAGAATTTCAAAACTGTTCAAGAAAACCTTCAAGCCTTCTAATGAAAACCTTTTCGAAAATTTTGCTCATGACTGGACGAATGGAAACAGGATGGTAATTACTTGCGATGCAAGGATCATCCTTTTTAAAGATCGGAACCACTCTTGCTGTCTTCAAAGCTGAAGGGAAAACGCCTTGGGCGAAGGACAGATTTATCAATTTAGTAAGTGGTGTCAAGATGTGCTTGAAGCAACGCTTGCTCAGCCACACTGACATTCCGTTGATGTCGCTGGACTTCTTCGGCTTGACTGTGTAAAAATCTGGAATATTATAGAATACAAATACAAATTATTTATTGCTTGAGAAATGATTTGCATCTATAACAACAGTGAATCTAATCACTATTAATTTATATCACGTTAATAATGTTACATAACACAACATAATGTTAAAAACCTCAACCTTTTTAGTAGACATTACACTGTGGCACAATTGTGGTTTAAGTTAATACTTAAAAATCGTTGCTTGTCTTACAAGACAACCTCAGCCCAAAGAGTAAGGATTTACTAAACGTTACATACGTGTATACACATGTTACAATGTTACATACTGTACATTAAGAGCATTACTCTCATGCCGCAGAAACCCTCCATCTGTATAAAACCTATTTTTTCCAACATATTCTCTCAGCCGCCTCTTGAAATCATCTGTGGCGGAAGTTGGTTTGATGGCACGTGGTAATCTAATCTATTAAATAAGATTACGCCAACATTTTGTGTTAGTGAGGCAGAAATATTCGGTCTACAAGTTCCAGGTCTAAGGTCGTTTATACTCGATGTATTATACCCATTTACATCAGTATGTTGTACACAATTCTCTCCAAATCATGCAACAGAATTAACTTCAAATATGAATGAAATGACAAGGTAAGAATAGAGGTAGGGAATAGAATTCCCTAACCCCCCCCCCCCACCCCCCCCCCCCCCCACCCCCCCCCCCCCCCACCCCCCCCCCCCCCCACCCCCCCCCCCCCCCACCCCCCCCCCCCCCCACCCCCCCAAAACTACTCTTTTATTACAAAATATCACATGTTAAAGATTGGAGATGCAACGATACAATAGTTTCAGGTCACGTGTAACCACGTTCGCTTGGTTTTATTAAGTCAACAATTGAATTTAAATTGTTTTACAGCTTGTTCGGCTCCAAGCGGCAATCTTTTAATTTACTAATTCACCGCTCCACTTTATACTGACTTGCTGTTTTCTCAGTCGCCACCCAAATGCCAATGGCGCAGTGTAGCGAATAAGACTGTTATTGAACAATAACCGATTGATGCCAACCAAGCATTGGCGAGCGTGGCAGCAACTTGGATGGGTGACCGCTGGCGATCCTGTACTTGTAAGCAACCCTCCTGCTTGGAAGTTGGAGCCGTTGTTTCTCCAGGAGAAGTGTAAGAAGGGGAGAGTTTCTTAGCCTTAACTACTTGTAACGTAAGACATCATCCTTTACATTTAAAAAATCTAAGATTCATTCAGCGTTTAGTTGTTCCTATAATAAATATTTAGATTCATACAGTTTCTGGTAGTCGTTTGAATTTTTATCGACATTGTAAAAATAAGTAAGTACATAAGGCTATCCTTGCGCCCAGGATCTTGTTCTCACCCTTTACGTTGTATAAAGCAGTTGAAACTAAGAAAAGTATGTTTTTATTAATCGTACTGGTGGTCCTTACAGATAATCAAAATTGACCTTCTTGAACTGATGGTTCTACCTTTTGGTCTTGATTAGTTATTGTTTCCCTTAATTGTAATTATATATCTTTGGTATTTAAACGTTTATAAAAATATAAATACACGAAGGAGGCTATAATAATATTATATTCAGAATGCGAGTTTATACGAATTAGTGTAACTACAATCTAATATCCTCAATTGTATTTTTAACATACACTGTTATTATGGAATTCTTCTATGGGATTCTATCTACTCTCTAAATAGTAACAATATTATATCAGCCGTAATAGTAAGAATACTGCCTCAAGTCACTTGAAAATTACCATTTGTCCATGAGCACGTTTTCAATAGCTCTTCGACTCATTCTAAGCCAAGGAAACTTTACAACCGTAACTTTCCCCCAGGCCGGTGACTCATTTACAAGTTAAAAGGCAAGAGCGCTTCCTCCTGGCTCGGCTTGACCCCTCTCCTTCGTGAGAAACAAAACCCGCACCGGGAGAGCCACATAAGGCAGCAGTGCCTAGGCTAGCCTTGGTCTTTCCCCTCCTAAGGAACGCTATTTTATGTCGGCCGGCGTCAATTTCACGGATTTCACGATCTCGTTAAGGTGGACTTTAATGCATGGGAAAACAAAGATACAGGCGCGGCCGTGAAGTTGTAAAAATCCAGAAAGGTGGGCGTGCGTGCGTGTGTCACTGTATGTGTGTTCAAGGTTAGATACGCCCCTAACCCAACTTCTAGCCTAGGAAGACTCCATGCTGACCTCGAATATCTTATTCTATTCGCTATTCATAGATTCGTCATCATGATAGACCAAGGTAAGGCGACGCTTTGCGCAACCAGTTTCTATTGGCTAGGCCATATTTATTTCGCTCTTTTGTCTTGGCTCTCGTAGGCCGGCCTGTCCAAGTCCCATCCTGGACACAATGGAAAACTTGTTAACTCTTGTTTTGTTCGCTTGTTCCGGGTTCTTTCGGATCAGGCTAAGTCCTTTGTGCAGTTGTTTTATGTCCTCATCAGGATATCAGAAGGGTATCGTAAGAATCCAGTTTTTTTTACTACGTGAACCAAATGAAATTAGTTTTATCACATTATTTACTTAAAACGCAGAACAGCATTAGGACGTATCGTTTCCTCCGAGGAGCTTCTCCAGAAACATGTTACTAAAAGGGATTATGCCGTGTATGTTTTTCTAATTTCTGACAGTGTTATCTGTAAGATATGAAAATTTACTTTATTACACATTTTTGCAATAAAGTGAGAAACTGTGCTACTTAAAATTGTTTTTTTTTATATAAAAAACCACAGAAATCACTAGGTTCTATAACTATAAATTGTACTTTAACTTTTTTCGTAAATACACAACTTTGTATTGTTAAAATGCATGAAAGGAGAGGCCACCATGGCGAAATCTTTAGGATGATTTCAAAATTACTCAGAGCAAAGGGACAAAGAAGCAGTAATCGAGGCGGGGACCCGGGTTATCGGTAAACTGCAGCCTAGTGATAAGGAACTGTGTCAAGGTCGGAGATAAGCAAGCGCATCCGCTGCAGCCCCCGCTTATTCAGCCGCCTCCGAGATGTTCGCACATGTCTGCAGTCCACGTCTCCTAGAACAGGAATTGCTTACCTCGCTGTCCTTTCACTTGTCGGACCCGGCAAGGGCAGAAGCAGAAGAGAGAGGAAGGGTATCGTGACCCCGTTGTCACAGGTTTCTGGCCAGCTGCCAGATGAACTGCCCAGGTGATAATGTTTGTGCTCAGCAGTGGTGTTGATGTCACCTCTTCTCCTGTTCGGGAGACGCTCCTCTTAACGGAAATCAATTCCTCCTTCTCGACAATTCGTTGTCATGGACATTATAATAGTTTCTACGCTCTCTCGGAAATTCAATTCTCAAAAATCAGACCGTCACAACTTTATGAAACAGGACGTGATATATTAAACTACTGGTTAAGAATTGTACACTACAATACATTCAATGCGGTACAATCATCTTGGGTTTGGAGAATATTTTGCAGCGCTAACTTTTTATGATAGCTTCACCGAATACACAGAAAAAGTGGAACCAAATGTTTTGATTACACAACGTGAAATTACATTAGAGTTTTAGAGTTGAAAATTTAGGTATTTTATAATCAGGCCAAATGCAAACAGCTTGAGAAAAATGTGATTTTATCAGTTTATACATGAGTTGAAATATAATTTCATGTTTTTAAATAAAAAAAAAATCTATTTCGTTTGGATTTTTAAAGTTATATTTTATCATACAATGTTTCCTTAAGTCGTAAATTATTGTTTTCGCTCATTGTCATCAGAGTTGGCTTTTTCTTAAACTATAAATATTTTCTAATCCATGTATATACAATCATAAAAACTACGTAGTTGGAGTTTATACCGTTTAAGTAGTTAATAGCATGGGGGAAATTTTATTTGTCGAGCAAGCTAACTGAATTTGATCAGGTAAAAAGAACTTAGTAAGACTAGCGTGTTCTTTAACTATATAAGTCATAATTACAGTGTGTTAAGTGTTCACTCACAAACGTTTTTAAAGTTATAGACATTAACCGCACAATATTACTCCTACTTTAATCTTAATAATAAAACTAGCACAAAATGTTCTAGAAATGTAATGAGTAACTTTTAGGGGTAATATACATTGGTCACTGAATGATAGGAAATACATTTTATACTCTTTAGAGGTTAATATTGTTAAAGGTCAATCGCTTGAGTGTTGTAATCTTGCTTTATACAATGTATTAATTACCGTACTTATATACTAACTCTCCACTGTTACGGTGTTACAAAAATAAAGACTGACTGTTTATATTCTTTATCCTGTACAATTAGTAAGATAATGGAAACAATTTAACTATTCGATTTGAATGTAAATGGATGCATTGATCAATTGTTTTTCACATATTTTCCTCACTGAGCGAAGTGTTATAAATATTAAGTAATTTGTTACTTTTATTGTTTAAAACGTAAACTTAACGTACGCTGTAGTAAGTGTTCATAGTTACTATTATGTGTTATAAGTGTTTATCGTTGGCTGAGCATTAGGAAAAGCTATTATTTAAGAAGACGAAATTGCTTTTCCGTCTGAGTCCGCACGATATCTTAAGAACGAATTAAGACAGCCTTCAAATGTTGCATGTAACCTTTGATAATGGTGCATGTCCGTCGATGCTTATTGGCTGGGTGTTAGCGAAGAGTTATAACTCAGGGGATATCTCAAGATCAAATTAAGTTGTAGATTTCACATACTTTGTGTGCCTTTAAATTCTTCCTACCCATAAAAAATCTAGATCAATTATATTCACGCACTTTCATGGAGTTTTACTGAACGTTTTAAAAGACTATAACTCAGGAGAGAACAGATTGAGTTATACTCCTAGACATGAAGTTTCTCATTCAACATAAGCGAAGCCTACTCTGGGAAGCCTGCTAACCCTACCTCGTGGGTTTGTTACACTCCAGGAGCCAAGAGCCAAGTTGCACTGTATAAGAGTACAACCTATTTTTATGTTAAATCGATAGAGTATAAATCGATCATCAGCCGCGCTAGTTTTAGAGTTCCAACAAAAGGGTATCAAAAGGGTTACAAATAGGAAATATAATATATTTTTATCATATAACATTTCCTACCTTGAAGTACTTAAAACTAACCGTCAGACTCATCCTAATCCTATTAATATTATAAATGTGAAAATGTCTTTGTTTGTTTTTATTTCACGAGCAAACTATTAAACCGATTTGTACTGACATTTTTACATAGACACTCTCATGTCCCTGTATGAATATATGCCTATTCTTAATTCGAAAATCCCTCCGGGTTACTCCCCACTGGTCGTTAAATCAGCGAACATATTAATTAAAAGAGTATGTCTAATGCTATCACCTGTTCTACGTAAACACTGTTTATTATTTCCAATTTATTTACACTTACAGTGAGCACATTCTAATATGAGTTATTTATAATAATCGTAAAAGATTAGGTAAGTACTCATCTACCTTAAAACATTTCCTAAAACATAAGATAGTAAGAATTTGACTCCGAGGACCCCCCTTGAAGCATTCAACTAGATGAAAGTTCGCTGGAATGTGCTTTGAACCTAATGCACCGATTCCAGCTATAAATGTTCTCAAGTATTAACAATATGTCATTGTTAATGTACTATTATCTGTAAATTATTTATCAAATTTAAGTATTAGACCTAAAAGACAATGTTACAATCTAACTTGTTTACTATTAGTTTAAAGACTGATATATAAAACAGCAGTGGGCTTCTCTGATCTGTGATATATATTTTTTTCTGACTGGGAAAGAGGCAAAATCACCTATTGAACAAAAATGCTAAGATCAGAGTAAGTTACAATCACTATAAATATACACTTGTTATCATATTTTCTTGATCGTGGGAAGAAGGCCAACTTAACATTGGCGTCAGAAAATAATTCACTCGAACCACCAGTTGACATACGTATTAAACTGCGTGTAAAGGAGCTGGGTAACTAGTAGCAGTATAGATATAGTCAACAATATAATCTAACTTTTTAATTTAAAGACTGTTACGAAACATAAAATAATTTACCTTTAGACAAAAGTAGGGATTTCAAAGCTAAGAATGTATATATGTTTCTTGATCGGGAAAGAAGAAAAGTCTGCTGTGGAACATAAAATACTGAGAGGTCGGCAGTAAATTACAAAGACCATAAATATACTACACTTTTTACAGATTTTCTTGATCATACAAAGGACATAATTAACTGGAACCAAAAGTGCTTAAACATGTGCAAAACCTACTACAATTGCGTGTGAAACCGCGGGTAACTGCTATTAAATAATTATTGTACATCACCAGAAAATTAGATAAAAAGGCTCATTTTCACCACTTTAAAGGTCTGTGTACACAGTTACCTGACGCTGATTTGACATTTATTTGCAAGTTTCCCGGTTAGTGTTAAATGTGTCGAATTAAGAAAATGCGTAATGAAAACAAATCATTTAATATTTTTACCCTTTTGGTACTCCAAAATTTTGACCACCAAAACTAGCGGCGGCTGACGACCCATTTCTTTCTTATGGGAAATTCCTCTCACTATTTTAATAAAATCCACTTTCTTTGCTTAACAATTGAAATTGGTTCTCAGCTCCTGGATTATTATTTTCATAGGAAGTATAAAAAGTCTTATAGGGAGTAGGAAAACTTAAGTTAATTTAAATTCCACGTATAAACTTTGTATAATAGACAATGATAAAGCAAAATGAAAGTCGGTTAATTGGTATAAA
The DNA here is from genome assembly GCF_021130785.1 of Homalodisca vitripennis. Taxonomy (NCBI): domain Eukaryota; kingdom Metazoa; phylum Arthropoda; class Insecta; order Hemiptera; family Cicadellidae; genus Homalodisca; species Homalodisca vitripennis. Next base: position 90,995,192 of record NC_060210.1, read on the forward strand.
TTATTTGTAGTTTCTTTTTACATCACCAGTAACTTAATTTATTTAACATCATGTTTGATTAATATAAAAAGGAAAAACGTAACAGTTTACTAACGCACGTATGTTACCAGAGTCACGAGTAATTTCTTTCACACGCAGCGATTCAGACTTGCCTCATGCGAGACCGGCGTTAATTATTAAAATATGTTAATCCCATTCAAGGTCATGTACGCAAAATGTATATTTTCAGCAAATAATCATTCAAATTTCCGCTTACCTCATAGACAATTTTCGTTAATTAATTCCTTAAACACTGTATTCTTCTTTAATAACTGGTTTGTTGGAATCTTTTTACAAACAGAAACAGAACAACATACTGTACTCGTATATACCATATCTCGTGCAGTTATTGTAAAGGAACTCCGGATTTTCCGGACATTTGCATCGTTCAAGACACTACGTACGTTTCGAGACCTGAAAATCTGATCTCTTCCTCAGGTTAATAAATAACCTAACAGATAACTACAATCTAGGTTACAATAAACAAATCATACGATGTGACACGCATAATCAGGAATCTCAACCGCCATGTTGTTTTTCAACTCCATACACATTATATCTAAAACAACCACTGAATAAAAGAAAACACAAAACTAATTATTAAAAGTTAACTACAGAATCAGCTTTCACGATAGGTCTGTAATCACCACAAAGAACTAACCGGATGCAAATAGTAGTAAATACTAATGTGTTTGTGTTGTAATAACCATACTGTGGGGTCAGAATATATATAGAGTATATATATATATATATATATATATATATATATATATATATATATATATATATATATATATAATTTCAATACAACTTTTTTTTCAATAAACATTGAATCACAAAAAGTATGTATATATATATATATATATATAATATAATAAATAATTATATAATAAGTTAATAATAAAAAGGTCTATCTTGTTCTGCTGTCATTTAATATTGGCCTTTGGTCAGTTCTATGTGGTTGGTTGGTGAGTACTGACCCTATTGTGACCTTAATTCCGTAGTTCCGTTTTAATAATTAGTGTTGCGTTTTGGTTTTACTAAGCGCGTGTTTTAGAATTAGTGTGAAGGGGGTTGCCACAAAACATAACTCTTGTGATTCTTAATGCTTGTCACCACGCTCTTTTATGATTCTTTAATTTAACCTAGATTGTAGTTATGCGCCTGAAGAAGAGAAGAGATTTGTTGTATCACTGAACGAGGGCAAATGTATGAACAATTTTGTTTCCCTCTCAATTATTCCATTGCACAAACCAATCTTCAGTACTACCGATTCTGGAGTAAAGAAAGAAAACGATTCTATATATATATATATATATATATATGAGTCCAGGTCAGATGTCTAAGGCATGGGCTAATTGAAAATGTAATGGGTTCGAACTGACCCTGTAATGTTGGTGTGGATGAGGTAGAGTGGAGCATCACCTTATATATCCACATTTTTGACATAATGAAATCTTTTATGCTTTACTACTCTCGAATGATTCCTGACTCAGAGCGTCGTAGTAACGCGAGAGAGGTTGTACCGCCAAAACCATGTGACGCTGTGTTGACGGTGGGGAGAAAGTGCGGGTTGCACGGGGGCGGGTCACGAGCCTCTCTCAGATCGGGGTCCGTAGGCTGGCTGATAGCCATCTGTCGCTGAGGTGTGGGAGCAGCACAACGCAGCTAGGGGAAATAACTCATGGTTTCGTTGCATTGCGTGCAGCCTATTGTCTAAACCTTCAGATCCTGCATTTCCGACCGGCTTTCTCGAGTACTGCTGATTAACAACTTCTTTCTAATCGAAATTTCTAATTCTAAAATTACATAAATTTGTGGGACGTTAAATTTTATTGTGATTAAAAACATAAGCTGTTTGTATTACATTTGTGTGTTGTCGCTCATTTTGTTTCCTTATCTTGTTTTATCTTTAATTGGAACTAAGAGTCAAACCCCACGCTTTCCCTGCACACAAACTGGATGCCCTACATTATCACTTACTTACCATCCTACTTACACTCAGGGCCGTGCGCAGAATTTTATTTAGGGGGGGGGGTTCTATACTTATTTTAAGAAATAAAAAAGAAGAAACTTAAATAAGTAATAGATTAAAAATTAATACGTATGGAAAATGAGTTTATTATAAAATTGTAAAACTACATACTTTTAATACATTTGTAACTCATTCTTTAAACAAAGTAAAAACTTTTTCAAATAAAAACATATGTGATCTACTCTTTCAATAAGTTGATGCGTCGAGGTACAGAAAAAAATTCATCTAATACTGAGTTCACATCTACTTCAATGTCTCGATGAATGTTCAGTGATGCCAATCCGTTCAATCGATTTTCACTCATGGTAGAACGCAAATAATTTTTCAACCTGCGTAATGTTGAGAAAGAGCGTTCGTTTGTCGAAGTTAGCGCGTCGGAGCTCCAATTTTTAAAACAGTATATAACACAAATCAGGCGGAAAGCGCGCGCAATCAAACGATTGGAAATATTTGCGCGCGCATGCGCGTAAACTGACGGCGCAATAGAGCACAATTAATTAAACTGATATATGGAAACAATATGATATATCCCAATCTTCAAGGGGGGGGGGTTTTTGAACCCCCAACCCCCCCCCCCATGCGCACGGGCCTGCTTACACTTAATCATAACTTCTTGAGCTAAAACATTAAGGGTAATTTTAAACACGATCGTTGTAACAACGTGCATTAGGCTTCGTTGAGGTTATATGCAAAATTTAGTGTCTATACCGTATTTAATTCTTGAGATGTCCTGCAGAGAGGCAGACAATCACACAAAATTGAATTAATTGTTTACATCCCTACGAATCTGCTTACTGAGTGATATACTTCAATGACACTAAGCCAATTCCCGTGGATGGTGAACCTTTACGGAAGTTGTTCTCCGAGGTTTTACGATGGGAGGGATTAAAAATTGTTAGATTAATCTTGGTGGAGAATTGTAGAAGTTTTTTAACGGGTTGATTATCAGAGTAAAAGTCAAATTTATATTAGAAAATTTATAAACAGTATCGAATTTATCAAATGTTTGCACAGTTCTCTAGATGAATTTCAACTAGTATAGTTATAGATGAATAATTTTAACACTTTTTTTACTATAAAATAAAATAATCGACAAATAAAGAATTACAAAAACCATGGGTCTAGCATTAAAGAAAACGTAAAGTCAAAAGGCACCTTCTGCAGTATGATGCGTGCCATAGAATCAATACACCCTGAAACGAAATATATTCGTTAAGAGTGTACTCGTATTTGAATAGCTATGAAAATAATAATAATAGTAAAGGTTGTTATGAAACTATGTTATTATTGTATGGATAAAATATATGATTATGAAAATATTATCATTATGAACAGTAATAAGCTATTGAGGGTTACCAAATAATTAATGGGTTACATCATATTTAATTATTTTCGGTGTTTTAAAGGTATCTATTTTTACTTTTCTACTATTTTTACAAAAAAACTTCCAAACCGTTTCAATGCAACTCTGCTTATTCTGAAATAATTTTATGGTCAACCAAATCAAAAACTTTTTTAAGCCAACGAAACTTTCTGCTGTTTTAATCTATTAAATATTTCCTTTTTGGTAGTAGTAAAGCGTCCTCAGTCTATTTACTCCTTTTAAAACCATGCTGAAAAAAACTAAAAATGTTAATATATCCAAAAGTGTTTAATCTAGTTATCATGAGCTTTTTAAATATTTTAAAATAGATCTTAGAGTTCTGAGAATAAGCTATTTGTCGGAGAGAATCCAATTTAACAGATTATCGCTTTTGAAATAAGGGAACTTGCTTTTTAAAGTTTCAGGAAAAATGTCGTAACTAAAACTATTATTAGCAATATATACTAATGCTGCACCAGTGTCACTAACAATACATTTTAAGAAACATTTAGCCTATGTTACGAAAGCTAGTAATTTGTTTCCTTTTTCACTGCTGACAGCAGATTTTACGTCATTCTTAGTAGTCGGCACTCAGATGTAGTTACCGCGCTCGCGCTCAGAACGGCAGCACACGTGTTGGACACAGCTGACCAGACTGTACAGAGATAAGATACAAGTAGTTGTTTTATCTCATTAGTAGTCTCACTTGGTTCGCTGAGTGATAACAGTTCCTCTCGCCATCTCAATTTTGTCAAGGTGGTTTATTTTCATACCAATCGATGAAAAGATTGTGTTTTTCCATGGTTGGTACGAATTTCCGTTACAATTAATTTATTTTATCTGTTTATAAATTGGCCTTTGTACGAGTAATAACTATTTGTATTTTAAAACCTATAAACAATTTTTTAGATACTTGAAATACTAGAAAAAACTCGATCATGTGGTCTATATTATTTGCGTTTCTACATTTATTCTATATGTTGTTAACCCTGGACTCTGTGACTTGGCTTTTAAATGCCGTACTTATAACCACTAGTAATTGTTTTAGGAATATAACCATGTAGAATACCGTAAAACATATAGGAACTCACATCATCCTCCAAAATTACAACAGGTTTATGAGAAGTAGGGTAAAACTGCGTATAAAGTCTGGATCAAGTATAACATCGAATGGTATACGGAATAATAATTTTAACCCTTTTAAGACCAGCAGATCATATATTGCCCAATTTTTCAGTAGCCTACTTTACATTTTCCGTAATTTGACCGATATTAATTTTACACTCTGTAATTGTAGAATATATACAGAGTGACCATAAAGTCCGCCCCATCTGCCCGGTTTAACTTAGTGAAATGAAACAGTTCCTAGAGAAATAGGAACTACTTCTGGCGTGTTTCAAATTATCGAAATTTTCTTGCGCAACGTCTTTGGGAACAACGCATTACCCAACGTTTGCTATTTAAAGGAAAATACTAACGTCCTTTCGTAGTAGTAGTTTAGAGTTGACGCCTACATGTGAATGAGCATTGAGTCTGGAATGCAAAAATCTGTTACGCAACGTTTTCGGTAGTAATGTGTTGATTAATTCACTTTACCGAGAAGGATTCCGTCCTCCAACCTTGAGTGACAAGGCGTTATTAAATTCTTCGAGAGTGTATTTTCTCGGGAACCACTCTGAGGAAGACGAGTAGGAGCGACATTCTTGGCACTCTCTTCCTCGCAGAACCCGAGTGTAGGGTAATGGTTGTTTATGGTGTTGGCCGTCAGAGGGCGGGTCTCGGGCTCACCGGGCGGGCTCGGATAGATCACCGCGGCCGTGCAGAGAAAGTCCTTACCACACCTCTGCTGCTCGCCTGCCTGCATGTCTTCATACATTGCGGGGAAAAACATTGTTTACCCGATACTCGGGCATTGGGTTTCCGTTGTTGGGTCAGCCTACCACGTGTGCTTCTCAACCCTCTGTCCCGGCTGGAAAAAAACTTACTGCAAGTAGCTTTACTTGTTGTGACACTGAAGCGGATGTACACCTTTCAGCACCTTAATACTTACCGATCATTAAAGAAACACAAACATAGGTTTGATGACTTCAGGTTTACTTACGTCTGCGTTTCAACAAACCGCCAATGCAAAATCCGCAAAATAACCACGCCTCCTCAGTAACCTGTTTAACCTGTACTGGTTAATCTGTAACCGACACAATGCGAAGTTTCGGTTTTGCGGTTACGCTTTAACCTTTAAGGATCTCTGCTAAAGTTTTACATATAGAAGCACAGGCTTGATGATGTATAATCACATAAAAAGTAAACGAATACGTCACCAATCGTTCACCAATTCGCCAATTCGTGTTGTAGTACTATCGTTCGGTAAGTAACCATTGTGTAACACTGAATTTCGCGTGTCTACTACCTGAAGCGGTATTAAAAGGGTTTGAAAATGTATACGCTTCGGACCAAACATTATAATATTACAATTTTTTTACCATATGGTTCAATGAATGTCAACACCTACTGTGGAATTTTAAAGTAAACAATATCAAGATCAAATTCCATGACACGTGTAGCCTATAAACTAAAAAAATTATTAATTTAAGTTTTTTTTACAATGCGCTGCTAATAAACGAGCTTAATTAATTAACATAAATAACATGATTCGTGTTATTTATGTCCGGGATCGCACTCAATGGAACCATGTACTATTTTGTTATCACTTAACAAGAAAAATAAACTTGTATTAAAATGTTCATCTAAAAGTATTCCATATTTCAATATTTCCCCCCCCCCCCCCACCCCCCCCCCCCCCCACCCCCCCCCCCCCCCACCCCCCCCCCCCCCCACCCCCCCCCCCCCCCACCCCCCCCCCCCCCCACCCCACTACGATCTCTGGTTTTAATGGTGCAACGCTTGGGAAAAAAGTCCTGCACTGGTCAGCGGTTGCGTAAACAGATTTAGTGTAAATAAATTTAAAACTCCCTTTATCAGAATGTTAAGTTGATCAGGGATTTTATTTAATCAGGAGTTTATCAACCAGGAAATTCCCAGGTGGGGCGTTAAGAGATTTGGTGATTAGAAAAAATTCTGACATGAGTCATGCCAGGAAATTTTCTGGGGTGGGGGTTTTTTAATGTTACAAGGGGTTAAGACATCAGGGGGTTATCTGGTCATACCAGGAACTTCCCAAGGGAGGGGGTTAAGAGATTTGGTGATTGGTAAAATTCGGCATGAGGTCATGCCAGGAAATTCCTGGGTGGGTTTAAATGTTACCAGGGGTTAAGACATCAGGGGGTTATTTGTCATACCAGGAACTTCCAAGGGGGGTTAAGAGATTTAGTGATTGGTAAAAATTTGGGACATGAGGTCATGCCAAAAATTTCCCCTGGGGGGTTAATGTTACCGGGGTTAATTCGACTAAGTTTCCAAATTTCATGTATCCGTTTTTGAGAATCGTACGGCTCTTAATGCTTCGCTAAGGCTCACCAATTGATGTGTAGTGTATGATTTTAAAATCAATGGATATTATTAATATCCTATCGTGTGCTTAACCACACGAGATAGGACAAAAAGTCACTGGACCTTTTTTGTAGTTCACTTCATTCCTGACTAACGATTTTTCGTCAGATTGAAGCTAGCTCCAACGGTTCACCCGCTATCGGCTTACAAGAAATGGCCTGCAGGGGTAAAGAATGCGCGATTTTTGGGGAATTTTTTTGAGGGGTTTTAAAAAATTAAAAAACCCCGGGTTTTCAAAATTTTTCCTGTTGGTATACGGCAAAAGGTACCTACGTCCCAAAAATTTCAAGTTTCTAGCACTTCTAGAAGTAGGTTAGAATTTTTTATACATTATCAGTGAGTGAGTTACACATGCGGCTGTATAGTATATTAGAAACCGTTAGAGATACAAGAAAAAGTGAATGGACCTTTCTTGTCAAAATTGATTTTTTCTTTCGATTATGCCATCAGATTTAAGCTACGACCTATAATTTAGGCAGTACAGAGCTTAGGACAAAAGGCTGCACTGGGCACTTTAAAAAATATCACGTAAAACTTAAAAAATCAAATTTAAAAACGCGTTATGCGGCCAAAACCGTTGAGGATAGGGCAAAATGTTACTGAACACTTTTTGTATATCACGAAATTTCATAAATCCTTTTTTAAATTTGTTTTGAGCTACGACCAACATTTAGCCGCTATCGAGCCCGAAATGTAAATCTTTAGGCAATAATTTCCAAATACTTTCACTTAATCGCGTTTTGCGGCCAAAACCAATGGAGATAGAGCAAAAAGTCACAGGACCTTTTTTGTAGTCACTTCATTCCTGACCAATGAATTTTTCGTCAGCTCCGGCTAGCTCTAAACGGTTTCGCCGCTATCGGGCTTACAAGAAAGGCTTAGCATGGGTTAAGAATGCGCGATTTTTCGGGATTACTTTTGAGGCGTTAAAATTTCAAAATTTCACGTTTACAGACTTTTCCTTTGGTTATACGCAAAAGGTACCTTGCGTGCAAATTAATTTCCGCACTTCTGACTATGTTAGATTGTATCTAATACAGTGAGGATCAGTTCACATGCGGCTGTATTATATTAGATAGAGATATGACAAAAAGTGACTGCACATTTCTTGTCGAAAATTTAATTTTGTCTTTCGATCTATGCCATCAGAATTAAGCTACGACCTATAATTTAGGCAGTACAGAGCTTAGGACAAAAGACTGCACTGGCAGTTTAAAAATATCACGTAACACATAAAAATCAATACGTTAAAACGCGGTTATGCAGCCAAACCAGAGAGGATAGGGCAAATTGGTTTACTGAGCGCCTTTTTTGTAGATCACCTTATTTGCTAAATCCTGTTGAAAATATATGTTTTGAGCAACTGAGCAACCGTTTAGACCGCTATCAAGAACTGGCTGAATGTAAAATTGTAGGCAGGAAAAATTTCCCACAAATCTTTTCACTTAATTCGCATTTTGCGGGCCAATACTAATGGAGATAGAGTTAAAAAGTCACTTGACCTTTTATGTAGATCACTTCATTTCCTATATCTAACCTGTGTTTTATTTTGCCCTCCGACCAATGGTTTCGCCGCTTAATCGACCTCAAAAACAAACTGTTTCTCACGGTAAATATTACAAAAGGAAATTGCACATAATCACGTGTTTTTTTTTTTTTTTTTTTTTTGTGAGCCTAACACCAATGGAGATAGGGCAAAAAATAAGTCACGATGGTACCTTTTCTGTAGATCGCGCAATTTGCTAATTGTGATGGGAGTCAGATTCATGATTTGAGCTAAAACGAATCCCACAAACGGTTTCGGCCGCTATCGGGCTCGAAACATTATTTATTATCAGAACAAAATCTCTGGAATGTCAAATGTTCGAGCGTTTTGTCGCATAACCACGGAAGATAGAGCAAAAAGTCACTGGACCTTTTTTGTAGTTCACTCCATTCCTGACCATGAATTTTTCGTCAGATCCGAGCTAGCTCTAACGGTTCGCCCGCTATCGGGCTTACAAAAAAGGCCTGCAAGGGTGAAAAATGCATGAATTTTCTCGAATTTTTTGAGGGGTTTAAAAGTAAAAAAGTCCGGTTTTCAGACTTTTCCTCCGGGTCATATTGTGAAAGGTACCTGCGTGCCAAATTTCAAGTTTCCAGCACTTCTAGAACTATGTTAGAATTTGTATCTATATATCAGTGAGTGAGTCAGTTTCACATGCGGCTGTATATATATTAGATAGAGATATGACAAAAAGTGACTGCAACATTTCTTGTCGAAAATTTAATTTTGTCTTTCGATTATGCCATCAGAATTTAAGCTACGACCTATAATTTAGGCAGTACAGAGCTTAGGACAAAAGACTGCACTGGGCAGTTTAATAATATCACGTAAAAACATTAAAAAATCAATACTTTAAAAAACGTTATATCGCAGCCAAACCGTTGAGGATAGGGCAAATTGTTACTGAGCCTTTTTTGTAGATCACATTATTTGCTAAATCCTGTTGAAAATTTGTTTTGAGCAACGAGCAACCGTTTAGCCGCTATCAAGCCCTGAATGTAAATTTGTAGGCGAAAATTTCCAAATCTTTTCACTTAATCGCATTTTGCGGCCCAAACTAATGGAGATAAGAGTAAAAAGTCACTTGACCTTTTATGTAGATCACTTCAGTTCCTATATCTAACCTGTGTTTTATTTTGCCCTCCGACCAATGGTTTCGCCGCTATCGACCTCAAAAACAAACTTTTCACGTAAATATTACAAAAGAATTGCACATAATCACGTTTTTCGGCCAAACCAATGGAGATAGGGCAAAAAAAAGTCACTAGACCTTTTCTGTAGATCGCGCAATTTGCTAATTTGATGGGTCAATCAGATTTGAGCTACGACCAACGGTTCGGCCGCTATCGGGCTCGAAACATTATTTTTATCGAAAAAAATCTCTGGAATGTCAAATGTTTCGAGCGTTTTGTCGCATAACCACCACGGAAGATAGAGCAAAAAGTCACTGGACCTTTTTTGTAGTTCACTCCATTCCCTGACCATGAATTTTTCGTTCAGATCCGAGCTAGCTCTAACGGTTCGCCCCGCTATCGGGCTTACAAAAAAGGGCCTGCAAGGGTGAAAAATGCATGAATTTTCTCGAATTTTTTTTGAGGGGTTTTAAAAGTAAAAAAAGTCCGGTTTTCAGACTTTTCCTCCGGGTCATATTGTGAAAGGTACCTGCGTGCCAAATTTCAAGTTTCCAGCACTTCTAGAACTATGTTAGAATTTGTATCTATATATCAAGTGAGTGAGTCAGTTTCACATGCGGCTGTATATATATTAGATAGAGATATGGACAAAAAGTGACTGCACATTTCTTGTCGAAAATTTAATTTTGTCTTTCGATTATTGCCATCAGATTTAAGCTACGACCTATAATTTAGGCAGTACAGAGCTATAGGACAAAAGACTGCACTGGGCCAGTTTAAAAATAATCACGTAAAACATAAAAATCAATACTTTAAAACGCGTTATGCAGCCAAACCGTTGAGGATAGGGCAAATTGTTACTGAGCCTTTTTTGTAGATCACATTATTTGCTCAATCCTGTCGAAAATTTTGTTTTGAGCAACCGAGCAACCGTTTAGCCGCTATCAAGCCCTGAATGTAAATTTGTAGGCGAAAATTTCCAAATCTTTTCACTTAATCGCATTTTGCGGCCAAACTAATGGAGATAGAGTAAAAAGTCACTTGACCTTTTATGTAGATCACTTCATTTCCTATATCTAACCTGTGTTTTATTTTGCCCTCCGACCAATGGTTTTCGCCGCTATCGACCTCAAAAACAAACTTTTCACGTAAATATTACAAAAGAATTGCACATAATCACGTTTTTTTCGGCCAAACCAATGGAGATAGGGCAAAAAGTCACTAGACCTTTTCTGTAGATCGCGCAATTTGCCTAATTTGATGGGTCAATCAGATTTGAGCTACGACCAACGGTTCGGCCGCTATCGGGCTCGAAACATTATTTTTATCGAAAAAATCTCTGGAATGTCAAATGTTCGAGCGTTTTTGTCGCATAACCACGGAAGATAGAGCAAAAAGTCACTGGACCTTTTTTGTAGTTCACTTCCATTCCTGACCATGAATTTTTCGTCAGATCCGAGCTAGCTCTAACGGTTCGCCGCTATCGGGCTTACAAAAAAGGCCTGCAAGGGTGAAAAAATGCATGAATTTTCTCGAATTTTTTTGAGGGGTTTAAAAGTAAAAAAGTCCGGTTTTCAGACTTTTCCTCCGGGTCATATTGTGAAAGGTACCTGCGTGCCAAATTTCAAGTTTCCAGCACTTCTAGAACTATGTTAGAATTTGTATCTATATATATCAGTGAGTGAGTCAGGGGGTTTTTCACATGCGGCTGTATATATATTAGATAGAGATATGACAAAAAGTGACTGCACATTTCTTGTCGAAAAATTTAATTTTGTCTTTCGATTATGCCATCAGATTTAAGCTACGACCTATAAATTTAGGCAGTACAGAGCTTAGGACAAAAGACTGCACTGGGCAGTTTAAAAATATCACGTAAAACATAAAAATCAATACTTTAAAACGCGTTATGCAGCCAAAACGTTGAGGATAGGGCAAATTGTTACTGAGCCTTTTTTGTAGATCACATTATTTGCTAAATCCTGTTGAAAAATTTGTTTTGAGCAACGAGCAACCGTTTAGCCGCTATCAAGCCCTGAATGTAAATTTGTAGGCGAAAATTTCCAAATCTTTTCACTTAATCGCATTTTGCGGCCAAACTAATGGAGAGATAGAGTAAAAAAAGTCACTTGACCTTTTATGTGTAGATCACTTCATTTCCTATATCTAACCTGTGTTTTATTTTGCCCTCCGACCAATGGTTTCGCCGCTATCGACCTCAAAAACAAACTTTTCACGTAAATATTACAAAAGAATTGCACATAATCACGTTTTTCGGCCAAACCAATGGAGATAGGGCAAAAAGTCACTGGACCTTTTCTGTAGATCGCGCAATTTGCTAATTTGATGGGTCAATCAGATTTGAGCTAACGACCCAACGGTTCGGCCGCTATCGGGCTCGAAACATTATTTTTATCGAAAAAATCTCTGGAATGTCAAATGTTCGAGCGTTTTTGTCGCATAACCACGGAAGATAGAGCAAAAAGTCACTGGACCTTTTTTTGTAGTTCACTCCATTCCTGACCATGAATTTTTCGTCAGATCCGAGCTAGCTCTAACGGTTCGCCCGCTATCGGGCTTTACAAAAAAGGCCTGCAAGGGTGAAAAATGCATGAATTTTCTCGAATTTTTTTGAGGGGTTTAAAAGTAAAAAAGTCCGGTTTTCAGAACTTTTCCTCCGGGTCATATTGTGGAAAGGTTACCTGCGTGCCAAATTTCAAGTTTCCAGCACTTCTAGAACTATGTTAGAATTTGTATCTATATATCAGTGAGTGAGTCAGTTTCACATTGCGGCTGTATATATATTAGATAGAGATATGACAAAAAGTGACTGCACATTTCTTGTCGAAAATTTAATTTTGTCTTTCGATTATGCCATCAGATTTAAGCTTACGACCTATAATTTAGGCAGTACAGAGCTTAGGACAAAAGACTGCTGCACTGGGCAGTTTAAAAATATCACGTAAAACATAAAAATCAATACTTTAAAACGCGTTATGCAGCCAAACCGTTGAGGATAGGGCAAATTGTTTACTGAGCCTTTTTTGTAGATCACATTATTTGCTAAATCCTGTTGAAAATTTGTTTTCGAGCAACGAGCAACCGTTTAGCCGCTATCAAGCCCTGAATGTAAATTTGTAGGCGAAAATTTCCAAATCTTTTCACTTAATCGCATTTTGCGGCCAAACTTAATGGAGATAGAGTAAAAAGTCACTTCGACCTTTTATGTAGATCACTTCATTTCCTATATCTAACTGTGTTTTATTTTGCCTCCGACCAATGGTTTCGCCGCTATCGACCTCAAAAACAAACTTTTCACGTAAATATTACAAAAGAATTGCCACATAATCACGTTTTTCGGCCAAACCAATGGAGATAGGGCAAAAAGTCACTAGACCTTTTCTGTAGATCGCGCAATTTGCTAATTTGATGGGTCAATCAGATTTGAGCTACGACCAACGGTTCGGCCGCTATCGGGCTCGAAACATTATTTTTATCGAAAAAATCTCTGGAAATGTTCAAATGTTCGAGCGTTTTGTCGCATAACCACGGAAGATAGAGCAAAAAGTCACTGGACCTTTTTTGTAGTTCACTCCATTCCTGACCATGAATTTTTTCGTCAGATCCGAGCTAGCTCTAACGGTTCGCCCGCTATCGGGCTTACAAAAAAGGCCTGCAAGGGTGAAAAATGCATGAATTTTCTCGAATTTTTTTGAGGGGTTTAAAAGTAAAAAAGTCCGGTTTTCAGACTTTTCCTCCGGGTCATATTGTGAAAGGTACCTGGCGTGCCAAATTTCAAGTTTCCAGCACTTCTAGAACTATGTTAGAATTTGTATCTATATATCAGTGAGTGAGTCAGTTTCACATGCGGCCTGTATATATAATTAGATAACCGTTAGATATGCACAAAAAGTGACTGCACGATTTCTTTGTCGTAAATGATAAATTTTGTCTTTCGAATTTATGCCCCATCAGATTTAAGCTGAACGACCTATAAATTTAGGCAGATAACAGAGCTCTAGGACAAGGAGACTGCAACTGGTGGCAGTTTAAAATAATATCACGTAAAAGTTAAAAAATCAACACTTAAAAACGCGTTATGCGGCAAAACCGTTTGAGGATAATAGGCAAAATGTTACTGAACATTATTTGTAGATCACGCAATTTCATAACTCCTTTTAAAAATTTGGTTTTGAGCTACGACCCAACATTTAAGGCCGCTAAATCGAGCCCGAAAGGTAAATTTTTAGGCGAAAAATTTTCAAATACTGTCACTTATTCACGTTTTGCGGCCAAACCAATGGAGGATAGAGTAAAGAGTCACTGGACCAATTTTGTAGACCACTTCATCACCTGACTAACGATTTTTCGTCAAATCGTGAAGCTAGCTCCAACGGTTCACCCCGCTTTACAAGAAAATGCCTGCAGGGGTAAAGAATGCGAGATTTTTGAGGAATTTTTTTTGAGGGGTTTAAAAGTAAAAAAAGTCCCCCCCGTTTTCCAGACTTTTTCCTCCGGGGTCATATTGTGTAAGGTACCTGCGTGCCAAATTTCACGTTTCCAGCACTTCCTAGAAGTATGTTAGAATTTGTATCTTATATATCAGTGAGTCCGCTTCCACATGCGGCTGTATAAGTAATTAGATATAGAGAGCAAATCCCTCCAACAGGCGTCGGATCTATTTGCAGCCTGACATATTGATGACTCCAATCATCGGGCCTGTGGTTGGTCTGTGAATATCAAGACATATCGCCACCGGGTAAAGAAATATACGATCAACAATTAAGCTCACCAGGAAGTAGTCAGTTATTTTCGAACCAATACGATGTTTTTAGGGACGAAACTCTACAGGCTATCCTTTTGAGCACGAGCTTCGTTCTTGAACGGAAACCTGCGGCCAGTTTTAAGGTGATTTCTCCCATGGGCAAATCTATTTGCTAATAATTTTTCCAATTAATAAGTGTTGTTGATCATGTCGACTTTTAAATCCCAACAAGAAAAGAAAATTACCAAAGACTATCAAGTAATTCAACTTACTGAAACTTTTTTACAGATTTAGGATCCAACAGTTTTGTGGTAATTTGACTCGTTCTCGATGAGCAAGTGCGTGCTTGACTTACAATCAGTTATCGAGTCCATATGTCTTATTAATGACGTTTAACAAATGATGCTACTGAATTAATGAATTACAATTTCAATATTAATTGTTTGACACAAATATGTTTAACAGTAGTCAATAAGTGGTATTTTTAATACTGACCGTCCTATATTCTCTTTTAATCCAATGGCTTGCCTCTCGAGAAATCTGCAACTTAATAACGACAGTTATCCAACCATCCTACGCATTAGTGAAGAAACACGTATTAGTGTACCATATACAACTAGAAACGTACAACTGTTTTGTATAAATGAATGGTTATATATGTCCAAGTCTGGAATAAAATGGAGCTAATAATCAATGAGGTTGACCCTATTTGTGGTCGAGAGTAGCCTCGGTAGTGGAGCGGTCCCGATTTTGTGGCGGTCACCATCACTTACCGTGAGAAACCACAAGCGGCAAGGAGCCGCTCCGCTCCATCATTCCCTGTCTACGCTGACTGTTCTGAAATTTGCATAATTTCTAAATTAATAAATGACTCTAGCGGCAAGACCATTCCATTTCTTACGAGGCCTCGGGTGTTCTATCAATTACTATCGCGGGAACGTCCTCCGCCCTTGTGTAGCTTGACGTCCTGCAGGTTTTATCATAAGTAATTAGTGACTGCAACACACACTTCGAGATGTTGCTTCGCAAAAGGTTTAATACTTTCACTTTTGTCTAACTCTTCTATATATATATATATATATATATATATCATATATATATTTATATATATATATATGTATATATATATATATATATATAGTATATATATTTATATATATTATATATATGTATATATTTCACCTTCAGTTCAAATATACAGGCTTTTATTTTCACTACAAACATATCAGGAATTATCATATAATCAAATCATTATAAAAGGTCCACTAGAAAAAACCTTGTGGTTGAAGTACAGTTTATAAACTTTTGTTTATATAAACACTGTAATACATTACCATTTATCTTACTGTTTCAACTGAAAGGCATCTAAAGGAAACCGAAAACGCCAACGGGCTTATTATCTAGGCGCTCCTGTTTAATAAAGTTCGGGTAACATTTAACTACTTTACAAAATATTAATGTTGTGATAATATGAGGACAAACGAGAAAATTTAGAATGTGGCTAGGACTCATAAGGTATTAGTTATGTTGTTTTAAACCTTGATATAACAGTGCAATTTGAGTAGATAAGGAAAAAAAAAAAGTGGGGGAAAAAAAAGCAGTTTTTTTTTTTTTTTTTTTTTTAAAAAAAAGCAATTTTTAAAGTTGGTGGTTGCAAACAAAAGGGGGGGCACATAAAAGACAATTTTGAGAACCGATACAGACACGCATTTGTGTTTTTTGTGAATAATAAAAAACAAATATTGAATATATGGGATTGAAGGTTTGTGTAGACGCGACGAGTAATAATTTTCTTTCTGCAAGCCTTTACTCTCTATTAGGAAACTTTTTTACCACAACGAAAAATTGTGTAATGAACATGAGATATTCCTACTAGGGATATTTATATCCAACCTTTAAAAATTATTAATTGAGATTTTACAGGGGGCACTGTAAAGAAAAAGGACACGCACCCAGGAGAGCTAAATAATAGTTAAGACATCGTCTTGTAATGTATTTATTTGTTTTCACATTGTAATATAAAACAAATTGTCTGTATAACAAAGAAAGATCAAGGAACTTGGCGAGTGTTAATTTATAAGGTTCATATTTTGGTAATTTTTTAGTTTGAATTTTGATAGTTTAAAGGAAAAAAAAAAAAACACTCCCAAGATAGTTACAGTTATAAAAGGTTATGTATTATCTTCCTCTAGCGAAACCGGGAAGAAAAGAATTTTTACAATCGTTTCGCGAGAAAGAAAGATACCGAAGCATATCGATCAAACTTTTTTCTGAATATTGAGGTTCTTTACAATAGCAACGGATAGTTGTATTTTCTACAACTTTATTACATATTATTTTCTGTTTAAATAGTAAGTACTCTATAACAAGTGATTAAAAAATAGCCTGTAAATAAATTGTACTCATAACAGTGATTAAAAATAGTCTGTAAATTATATATATCGCATAGATTTTTATCTACCCCAGTTTATGGGGGGGGATAATTACATGGGCCTCCTTAGTTAAGTGTTTTAACAACTAAAATGACGTTTTGAAGAAGCACCGGTATCTGTACTCATCTTCAGTTGCAGATATCCCTTTTTAAAACCACATCAATTCATTCAATATTGTACATTATGCAAATGTCACATATTATTTAAATGCATTCGTAGGCAAATATGAGTACCATTTAACATTATGGGCAAGAATGAAATTTAGATGTCCTGTGTAAGTTTTGATACCACCGTTTGGCGGTTTACTTGTCACCCGCGTCCCGTAGATAGGTAAAAAATAAGCAGTTTATAGTTCTAGTGACTAAAAAAAATATAGAAATTCTACAGTGAAACAGTTCGACGATACTTCATGTATATTTCTGGATGCAAATTCAAAAGCCCCGTTTTATTGTCGTTCCACAAATTCCAACTTTTTAAAAAATCCTTTATTTAAATCTGTATTTGTTTGGTACTTTACCCACTTATGCAGCAAAGTGGTCGGACTTTTAGCCATAATTATGTAATACAAGAAACTTGATATTGCTTGATAGTGAAATTCTGACCTGCTGTGTGAAAGCGAAACACTTCCATGTTTTTTTAAAATGTTTTTTTAATTTATTTATTTAATTCTTCTATCCTAAATTATTGATATGTTTTCCATTATAAACTATTAATTATTATCATTATTTATAATTATAATTATTTAATGTGCATTACGGACCTTAACGGTTACTATTGATTTCAGGTAATTTTTCTTTACCTAGTTTAACACCCAACTGATACACAGCTCCAGGTAAAACTTTTTCGCGAGCTGTTTAACAATTTTAAGGCATTGAATTCCTTTGGATTAAAATATTATGGATTTTTAGTGGAAACGTATTCAGTGTGTTATTATGGAACGTTTCCGTGTACTTAATCTTCAGGAATTAAGTGATTTCATTTCGAAGATCAATTCTACCAAAGGTCAACTGCTTCCTATCGGGGGGGGGTCACTAAGGTCTGGATTCCAGGAGGCATTCCACCGCCACGAGTGAGAGGGCCAATTTGTGGCCTCCTGCTTTGATTCCTACCCGTGGTTGGGATCCGCGGTCCCTCCCCATTGATGCTCATTGATTACAGGACTGGGGGAGACCACATGCCTAAAAAGGTTTAATAAACGGTTCGGAAGTTTCTCCATACGCGAATACGGAGTGGGGATGGGGCACGGGGGGGTAGGGGTGGGGGTGGGTCGGGGGGGATTGGTGAGGAGGAGACGGGGGGGGGGGTTGCGACCAGGTGGGGGGAGGGGGAGGATTCTGGAATGGGGATAATTTGCTAATCTATTGATTTTGATCCGATATATTGATCGATATTGCTAATAGTAGCTCTTCTTTGCACTTTTAGATTTTTTCTTTTTTAATACGTTAATTTTTAATATTAAATAGAAGGCAGTTGAGCGGAAAGGAAAAGGTTAGGCTTTTGAATAGGACTATTTTTTGTTTTTTAGATTTTCTTTTTTTATTTATTTACTCTCCCTTCCCATCCACCAACATGGGGATTAATTATAATTTATCTATCATAAAACTATATGAAAAAAAATCGCTTTGAAATAGAACTATATTAAAAGGATCTTGTTTGAACCTACACTAGCAAAATTTGAAATTGCTATAGCATATTGCGGACATTAAAAAATTGAATCAATTTGTTTATATACTATAAAGGAAATAGAATTTTAAAATTTAGAACTATGTCACTTTTGGGTCTACCAAAAAGGCATGTTCTGTCAAAACTTTCGTTTGGATGGTTTCGCTTATCATAATGTTTAAACTTGAAAGAATTTACCACCTCAACTATGGGGCTGGGAGTCAAGTTGGGATGACGTTTTTTTTTTTTTTTTATTTTTTTTTTTTTTTTTTTTTTTTTTTTTGGTAGGGGGGGGGGTGGGGGGGGTTTGTTTAGGTGGGATGTTTGTTTGGTGGGGATCGTGAGAGGAGAGGAAAGGGGGGCTGACGGGGTAGGGTGGGGGGGGGGGAGAGGTGTATACTTACGGTTCATCGAAAAAGTTTTTCTTTGATGGTTATTGCCCTTTTTGGAAAGAAACATTTCCGTCTTTTTTTTGAAAATTCTCCGGGGAAGACCTTAATTCGGAAGGACCATGGGGGTTATCGACCAAGGCACCAATTACATAAATTAAACCCAGGCAAACAAAAATTGTAATATTAATTTCTTCCCAGAGATTCAAACACAGCAGCAATCTCACACCCCCACAAGTGGCCCCCACCTATTTTTCCAAGCCAATGGAAAAAATTTTCAAAATTTTTACTGCCACTAAAACGTTTTTATTTCCACACTAAAGATTGAAAGAGGTCTGTCAAAGTGTTTAACTTTAACCTTAGGAAGTCAGAATTATCCCGAATAATTAAAACAATTATTTTTAATTAAAGGTATATTTATTACCGGACTTTTTGGTTCAGGTTCAAATAGTTTCCTGTGTATTGCGAGGCGTGTGGGGTTTTTTTTTGTTTTTTGAAAAAAAAGTTTACACGCCTAATGTTGTATTATTACTGATTGTTGAAATCACCCGTGAAACTGCGTAAGTGCAATCGAGTGTTACAATTTTTAAAAATTTGTAGTTAAGATGATAACCGCGATTAACCTAAATACTAGATGAGGCTCTTGCACTCATAACAACCCCCACTAATTACTAATTTACTTTTAGTTCTTCTTCGTTTCATTCTATGATATTCACAAGACTATCCAGTTTAAAATTCAACATCCCACATTCTAGGTCGCATTTCTGGTAAGTATGGCGCTATTACTATTGTTTTTTCAAGCAGAGGCATTTAATAACACTGAGAGATAATAGATGGGGGAGGAGCATGAAACACGCTTAATTAATATGAGACACGTATACTTTTATTACAATTTGAGTCAGGGGGACGGCGTCCTTTACATTTTAAACCAGGGCTTTTGGACCCTTAATTGATCTCCTTTACCATATCTTTATGGGAATTTCAAAGATATTAAAATTGTAATTTTTTCTTTACAAGTTGGTAATTATACTCGTTTACTGTTGTATACTTACGTTGTTTTTTTCTCTTCTAATATGCAAGAGAAGGGGGAATGGATTTTTTGCATTTTTTTGGTCACATTACATTTACTCATTCAAGAATTCGTTTATTTTAGAGGATTTTGAGAGAGGCCCTGTTTTAATAATAAGCCACGCTTTACCTCAGCCCAGTTTATGTGAGATGAGGCACATGTTTGGATAGGGTTGAAAAAAACGGAAGTGGAAAGTTAGTTTTTTTTGTGAATACGGTTTGCTCGGCCGTCTCGTTAACTTTTTATTTTTTTTTTTTTTTTTTTTTTTTTTTTTTTTTTTTTTTTTTACCATTTTTTGCTTGACTGGATTGTATAATTTTTGAGAAAATTCTCAAATTTTTTCATGACGGGAGGGGGGGGGACCCAAAATTTTTTTTGGTATTTCCTTTCTTGCTTAATCTGCCATAGACTGGTTGGGGCAGATGATGTTGGAAATGCTGTGCTGAGATGAGTTCCCCTACTAGGCGTTTATAAACCTAATTTACTGTGGGAATTTTTCCGGATTATCTGGTCACTACATACTTCCCATATTTGTTAAAACTTTTTTTGACACTTTATGATTGTTTACTTTATTTTTTAAAAATGTGAATGGTTTAGACTCCCACTATATTTAAGAACAATAGAAGATTTATGCTTCTAAAATAAATCCGTTTTTATCATTAAACTGATTAGGTAAAAACCTCTTTATTCCACGAACTTAGGACCACCGTTATAAAATAGCTAAATTCTCCCTAGTGTGATAGTTCCTTATTAATAGTTCTTTTGTTTTTTACTTAGTAACAAACTCTTGGTGGAAAAAGTTAATTTAATTAGAAAAAGTTTGTATTTGATATAAAATATATTTTCTAGTTATTTCCAACTTAGCTGTGGCGCGCGATTAAATCGACGTGAAAAATTGACTTCTGGTAGGAGATATTTGCATTCGAAAAGGTGGCTCTTAGTTGATTTTATTACGGACAGTTATAATTATACTGCATCGGTGGGGACGTCCTGTTATATAGAATTATCAGTGATGTAACTGATAACAGAGTATATTCGGCAAGTAGTACCCCACAGATTCTGATATGCATACAGACTAAAAGAACGCGCTTGATTAGATTTAAAGGTTAATGACTATACATTTTGAAATGCCTCAGCTAATTTATTACTGTTAGGGAATTAGGTTATTGGACAGAATCACGTGATTTCTTCCGATCCGATTCAACAAATTTCACCGAACCCCCCCCCCCCCCACCCCCCCCCCCCCCCACCCCCCCCCCCCCCCACCCCCCCCCCCCCCCACCCCCCCCCCCCCCCACCCCCCCCCCCCCCCACCCCCACCGCCCAAACCTCTGCTCCATACAGAAGGGTTGAGTTTACCGTAGACATGAGGAGTATTATTTTTGATCATAATAATATATAATAAATTATAATAACTGATAAAAATATTTCAAAAGTAAAAAGGGTTAGTACGCGTATTATTCATGTCTATAAAAAGCGACATCTCTCGTAAGTGTACGCTAAAGATTAAATATAATAAATAAAACTATAACTTTCGTTGTAGGGCTAAAACCAAAAGCCACTACTACAACTGGCTCATAAACTAATAATTTTGTTTTATTTATACTTTGTACTACGTGATATTAAACAGAAGTTATAAGATCTAATCGATAGTCATCAATATTGAAACTGAAAATTCAAGGTTTCTTCATGTGTACGTAGATTAAGAGAAAGAAAGTGATTGACACAAGTGTTTCAGTAAACAGTTTGACAGTTCTATTGGTATTGCCTGACCGGACAGTGGCTATTACATAATTGATGATGAGAATTAGAACGCACAAAGTAACAAATCCTTTAGCCTCTCCGCTGCTTGGTCATAATGAAGCTTTAAAAAAAAAGAAACTTCCTTATTCTTATACACACTTTATTTTCTCTAATCGCATAACATTTTGGCTAGTCTCATTTAGTTAAAGAAATCAGATATACCTATTTCTAATGAGTGGTGCCCAGTAAGTAATTCAGTGAATTAAACAACTTTTGTTTTACAAACAATGTGTTAAATTTAGATTTAAAAGTGTGTTTACTAGTACGGGTTCAAACTAATGCAAAAAGGTTAATAATATTAAGGGTGTAAATAATAAAAGAAATTTCGAACTTTCTTGATATATGCTGTGAAACTATAAGGTTTATGGGTATGGTAGTTATGATTTCTTAGTTGAAAATATTCGGTATTTTAAAGAGTATAAACCGATGTTAAATAACCAAAGAGAGAATGAAAAGTTAATAGCTTTTAACGGAAAACTCCCTCCTTGCAGTTCTCCTTCCCCTTTAAACCATAAAACATAGAAATCCCTCTTCTATATTACAGAAAGTTTGTTGATTGAAGTCAGGTATGCATTTCCCCCAATCAAAAATTATATGACATTGCAGATAGAAAATAACCATAATAAATTACCTTAGGGCGTAAACATTTAAAATTTGTGAAATTTTAAGAGATACAATCAATAACTGAGTTTTGGACAAATTACTTACTTTACATTTGATCAATTAATAATTATTATCAGTTAAGTTTTAACTGATAATTAATAATATCAATAAAGTTATACGAACAACGAGATATTTAAAACAAGGAGATATTTTTCACAGTAACATATTTAATTAAAGCATGTTTTCTTATTGTGGATTGATAGAGACAACTGCAGTATTCGCAGTACAAGATATAAAAATCGTTCTGTAAAAACCAAATTGATTTAAGTTAATTGAGAGATGTAAAGGAATCCGTCAGTATAGCTACCGTTGGGCCGTACTAATATTGGATTAAATAAAATACATTATACATTATATTGGGAAAATACGTATTGATTAACATTATTAAGTAAGTAAGTAAGTAAGTAAGTAAGTATTATTAAGTAAATTAAAACAATTCAATTTAAAATGAAAAATAACGATCCAAAAATCAACCCTTGTGGTACGCCTTCGTTTATCAGTAGTGACTTTGTTACACCCATTTTATGAGCTACCCACTTCAGGATTCCTTTTGGTTGGATACTGATGTCATCTGGAACTTTTAACCTTTTCACAAAAGACGACACAGATTACAAACACTAAATTCTTTGCACTCAGTTATGCCTAACGATGACTGACTCTTTCTCAGAAGAGTACAATATTACGTAAATCTATTGTCTTATAGGACAACGTGTGGCGGATGTTCTGAGAGCTGCTGACGGAACAATGTCGAGAACGACCAAACATCTTCGGGTTTCTCCACTCACGTACTTAGAAAAAGCAAGCTGTTGTTGGTTGCGTACAAAGAAATGCTCTTTTCATATACAGTTTGAAGACGAGAGGGCTACCGTCAGGATTTAGTTATTTCAAAATATATCATATACAGAATCGACAGCATCTTTTATTCTACTAGGTATAAAAATACAACATAGTTTTAACCTGAAGTACCTTTTATAATACAGTGGCGATTTGCCTTTGGTTGCTCAGTTGAAGGGTAGGTCACACAGTAAACCAAAGATCTAGCCATACGCGGGAGCGGGGTCAGATACTTGGTATTTGCGCGGAGAGCGAGCGGGCGAACTACGGTTGTGAGACAGCCTGTGCTAGAAATGCGGTTTTGCCTTTGGTTGCTCAGTTGAAGGGTAGGTCACACAGTAAACCAAAGATCTAGCCATACGCGGGAGCGGGGTCAGATATTTGGTATTTGCGCGGAGAGTGAGCGGGCGAACTACGGTTGTAAAACAGCATGTGCTAGAAATGCGGTTTTGCATATGATTGCTCAGTTGAAGGGTAGGTCACACAGTAAACCAAAGATCTAGCCATACGCGGGAGCGGGGTCAGATATTTGGTATTTGCGCGGAGAGTGAGCGGGTGAACTACGGTTGTAAAACAGCCTGTGCTAGAAATGCGGTTTTGCCTTTGGTTGCTCAGTTGAAGGGTAGGTCACACAGTAAACCAAAGATCTAGCCATACGCGGGAGCGGGGTCAGATATTTGGTATTTGCGCGGAGAGCGAGCGGGCGAACTACGGTTGTGAAACAGCCTGTGCTAGAAATGCGGTTTTGCCTTTGGTTGCTCAGTTGAAGGGTAGGTCACACAGTAAACCAAAGATCTAGCCATACGCGGGAGCGGGGTCAGATATTTGGTATTTGCGCGGAGAGCGAGCGGGCGAACTACGGTTGTGAGACAGCCTGTGCTAGAAATGCGGTTTTGCCTTTGGTTGCTCAGTTGAAGGGTAGGTCACACAGTAAACCAAAGATCTAGCCATACGCGGGAGCGGGGTCAGATATTTGGTATTTGCGCGGAGAGCGAGCGGGCGAACTACGGTTGTGAGACAGCCTGTGCTAGAAATGCGGTTTTGCCTTTGGTTGATCAGTTGAAGGGTAGGTCACACAGTAAACCAAAGATCTAGCCATACGCGGGAGCGGGGTCAGATATTTGGTATTTGCGCGGAGAGCGAGCGGGCGAACTACGGTTGTGAAACAGCCTGTGCTAGGAATGCGGTTTTGCCTTTGCCGAACGTTCCCATCCTTGTCGCTATGCCGCTTTCCACATCAATTGATTCATTATCGATTCGCGACGTTTTGCCGCGCGACACGGGTTGTCTTTTTTGCCGCCACAATTAGCAACTGTACTCTTGATATACACACCGCGCTGTATGTGTTTACAGGGGAAAACATCGTGGCTTCATGGTTATGAAAGTGCCCCCCTTCACCGGGAGACAACGATGATTTGTGTTATTGACGTGTGGTGGGAATCACGAGTTAAATTACTCGTGGTGTGGGTGGTTTTCTAAACCCCACTGTTAAGTTACAAACAGTTAAACTCATCAGAATAGTATATAATAAACAATCAATGGTTTTGTTTAGAAATGTTGCGTTTCTTACTGGAACCCTTTTGGTAATTTGAGATATATTATAACATTTATAGTCGGTTTATCGTCGACGGTCTTCACTTTAAATATACATTTATAATACTTAATCCCTTTATAAATCTTCAACATGTAAGTTAGCTGGAACGATTATTTTCGTCAAGTACGATAATAATTTATTCGGTTTAAACTAATAATCAATAATATCAATAGAGTTGTACGAAGAACGATTATGTGACTAAACGGACACTTACAAGCCAGTTTATATTATGTAATATTGTAAAAAATATTGCTGTGAGAGTTCTCAAATATATCTTTACTGTTTGTAATTTTAAATTTTACTACAAAATATTCTTTTTGTTTCAGATGATGGTGGTTCCAAAAAAGACACAATTACTTCAGATGCTCTCCATACTTCTCATGTGGGACAGTGACAAAATGCACCTCTCTCAAAATGGACACTATGGAAATTGCAGTTTATGACCGGCCAGTTCGTAGGTGACCTAGCCAGGGATTGTTTAGAACCTAGGAGCACCTTAAAGATCATCTCGGCCCAAAACATCTGAGCAAATAATTATAATAGCTGAGTTATTGACATTTCGGAAGAGATAATCACAGAGCTAGACTGTTAAAAGTGCTTAAAATCGTAGTTACCGTACCTGATAAAATGGACCCCTTGGCAAACCAAATACAGCACATGGCAATGGCCTGTTATTAAAACTAACTGGAGAATAGAGGTCACAATAGGTTTGCGCCAATCAACCAACAACTAAAAACTGTAGAGGACACTTATTGTGACCCGTAATCATTAGTTAAGTTTTAATAATCAGTGTTTTTTTGTTTTAATACGTCTATGTTTTAGGTAATTTTAGGTATTGTGCATGGAAATGACACACTATATTGGTTGTTATGGTTGCTGAGTTTGTGTACTTTAACCTAGTTTGTAGTTATGGGTCCACTTGAGGAAGAGGTTAGATTGCAGATCCCGAAACGCAGTGTTACTGGTTCCTCGTACTACTGAACGATGGTAAATCTACGAAAAATCCCGTTTAATTGACAATCCTTTAATCATCAAGCCAAAAGACTACTGTATTGTTTTTGTACTGTCAGAAAATAATTAAAATCTTTTACTCCATTATTCAGTAAATCCATTTGTTTGTGAAATTTTTAGAATCCGTTAAGTAAAAGCACGCTTTAAGAAATAAGTGTCGCTTCTCTTTTGCTGCATTTTTAAGTCAATAAATCTACGTTTCTACTAAATTTAAATTAAAAATAATTGAGTTCGTAACAGTTCAAGAACTTTTCTCTCGGAGACTTGTTAATGGCGCATCCACTAATGCACATGTTCCTCACTGCAGTCAAGTTTAATCTGTTACAACGGACTTTTGATGGCGTGAGACTTCATGAAACTTGACGCTTTGTAACTAACTAAATTTAACTATAGTTAGCAGCGTTCCGTTTTAACTACGTATATACGCTTCTTGCACCTGTTATTGATATGTTCTCAATGGCACTAACAAGCATGTATACTTACTGTGAGTTTTATTTTATAAATGTCTTGTAAACTTTATGCAAATGTTACACGTGGTACTTGTTCAATACTCTAATGACAACAAACAAACTGTAATAAGGTATATTTTATATTATTACACACTATATCGACTAGAATATTATTTAATTTGCTTTTATCCAGTACATTTTTCTGAATCGATAAGCAGTATTGATTAAGCAGTGTTCAGAAATTAAAGAATAATGAACCATTAACCACACCATACGTAATCGTTTATTCGTTACAGTATTATTATAATAAAGAAAATCATCCTTGTCTTATTCACACATTCTTCGTTCGCGACGACGCGTTATTTTCAGTAAAAAGTGTTAATATCGTTCGTAATGTAAGGGTTTTGATTGTTTTACCATTGTCCATTACTATGATTGTAAAGTTTAGTTAAGATATAGAGTTTATATTTTAGGTTCAAGCAGTATCTATCAAGCAGTGTTCAGAAATTAAAGAATAATGAACCATTAACCACACCATACGAAATCGTTTATTCGTTACAGTATTATTATAATAAAGAAAATCATCCTTATCTTTTTCACACATTCTTCGTTCGCAACGACGCGTTATTTTCAGTAAAAAGTGTTAATGTCGTTCGTAATGTAAGGGTTTGGATTGTTTTACCATTGTCCATTACTATGATTGTAAAGTTTAGTTAAGATACAAGAGTTTATTTAGGTTCTTCTTAAAATCGTGCTGCTGTATGTCTGTGCTGTGATACAAAGATCCTAGAGACTTGAAACTTAGTGCATTGATTTCTCTTGTCTTAGAAGAACTACATTTGTTTCTGGAACCGAAATGTCAAAATTAATACATTGGTGTTATGTGTAAACACAATGGCAAGGCTGGTATAATTAGTTTTTTTGTCTAAAAGGCGTGTTAAAATTTACATATATTTGAAATTTTGAATGCAACCTCAGGGTAGCCTGTTACGTGAAAGGTGATTTGGTGCTATCCTACTTTGCTTTAAAGATCAGTGCCTATGTTGATGTGAGTATTGAATTCTTGTTCTCCCAAAACCATGGGCACACTTTTAACTACACCAATCTTCTCTCATTATTATTTTTATTCCACATTAACCAACTTATTTATACATGTAGTTTACCCTTTAATCAGAATACTCCATAAAAATCATTGTACTAAAAGAAACCTGATTGAGGCACGTAAAATATTTTGTGAAGATATTCCAAGTAATTCCAACTTGTGTAGTGTATTGACGATTTATTCATATGAATCATATCTGCTGATATTCTTATATATGGTTAAGTCAGAATTACTTAAGCTTGTGAATAAACAACAAAGAACTCTCTCAAATTTATTCAAAAGTAAATTTTAAAACCTGTTATCCTTTTGGCGCATCGCTAGAAAATGTGTTGGGAATGTTGAGGCATTATGCCTATGAATTGGGCTCAATCTCTTTGGACTCAAGGCTCTCTTTAGGTTTATACTACTTACAGTGGGGCCCCACCTCAGCTCATCTCAGTAGAGTCGATGAAGAATAAAAATAAAGTATTGTGACTTTATAAATCATATCGATAAAACATTTGCCTATATGCCTACTGTAAGTTAGCCTTGATAAAAATGTCAAGTAAAAACCGTGTCAATTATATAAAACTATGCATTATCATTATACTTATGTTAAGCACATATTTCGTGACTCAGCTCAAAAACCCTAGAAAGGGAGTTACCAAGAGCCAGCCAACGAGAACTACTGAAGAATAAAACATGAGCGGCCAGATCCAGTAGCGTAGCCAGAAATTTCGTTCGGGGGGGGGGGGGGGGTCCGAAACCGGGATCCGGGGGACGTTTTGTGTGTTATTTGCCAATGAGTTCACTGGTAAAAGGTAAAAATATGGAGCTTTAGTAACTATGCCTTATAGAAAGTGGAAAGAATGTAATAGGCAAATTCAACTCTCACAGCAACTCTAGTACCACAAATTTTCTTGTATAAGCTACAGAAACTTTACGAAGTTTCGATTCTGGCCGAGTAGAAGGCACCAATGTGATGTTGCATTCACTGGATAAGAAAGAAGAACAAAACAGAGCTTCACTCAAGTGTATAATTGACACAACAATATTCTGAGGAGAAAAAATTAAATACCCGTTCGGGGGAGATTGGGCCACTGACGGCCGAAAACCCTTTAGAAAAGGTGGGCAATTTTCAAGCGTTGCTCGGGTACAGATCAAAATTAAGTGTCGGAAAATGCACCAGAAAAACTATACTGATTACAAGTTCGGCTGCTTTGGATTTCACTGATAGAGGTATTTATGAATGAGTTATAATGACAATTTTTTGTATCATTACACTGTAGACAAGTACATAATTATCGGAAAAAAATCAAAAAAATCACTTTTGGTCGGAAATAAAATACACATAAAAAACTCAAATGATTAGAACTTCAACTACTTCGGACTTCATTTATTGAGGTAAACGTGGTACTTTTTGATTGAGGTTAGGGTGACGAGTTTTTGTTATCATTAAACTGTACTCGACTAACTATATATATATCGAGAAAAAAATCACTTCCGGTCGGTAAATACCAAAGAAAAGCTCTCTACAGATTCAAGTTTTAAACGATTTTGGATTTCACTGATTGAGTGGTTGAGGTAAAAGTAGTACTTATAATTGTTTCTCGATAATTATATATGTATTAGTCGGCGTAGAAAGAATCAACGTCCTAACACATAATTCTAAGTACCACTTTTACCTCAGTCAGTGAAATCCAAAATCGTCAAAACTTGAATCCGTAGAGAGCTTTCTTCAGTATTTTCCGTCCGGGAGTGATTTTTTTGTTTTTTTTTTTCTCGATAATTATATATGTATTAGTCAGCGTTGAATTAATACCTAAAAATCAACGTCCTAACATAATTCTAAGTACCAATTGTTCCTCAACCAGTGAAATCCAAAATCGTCAAAACTTGAATCCGTAGAGAGCTTTTCCTCGGTATTTTCCGACCGGAAATGATTTTATTGTTTTGTTTCTCGATAATTATATATGTAATATTCGGCGTTGAAAGAATCAACGTCCCTAACATAATTCTAAATACCACTTTTACCTCAATCAGTGAAATCCAAAATCGTCAAAACTTGAATCCGTAGAGAGAGCTTTTCCTCGGTATTTTCCGACCGGAAATGATTTTATTGTTTTGTTTCTCGATAATTATATATGTAATATTCGGCGTTTAATTAATACCTAACACTAACATCAACGTCCTAACAACACAATTTTAAGTACCACTTTTATCTCTCAACGACTCAACCAGTGAAATCCAAAATCGTCAAAACTTGAATCCGTAGAGAGCTTCTCCTCGGTATTTTCCGTCCGGAAGTGATTTTATTGTTTTGTTTTCTCGATAATTATATATGTATTAGTCGGCGTTGAAAGAATCAACGTCCTAACATAATTCTAAATACCACTTTTACCTCAATCAGTGAAATCCAAAATCGTCAAAACTTGAATCCGTAGGGAGCTTTTCTTCAATATTTTCCGTCCGGAAGTGATTTTATTGTTTTTTTTTTTCTCGATAATTATATATGTATTAGTCAGCGTTGAATTAATACCTAAAATCAACGTCCTAACATAATTCTAAGTACCACTTTTAACCTCATCCACTCAACCAGTGAAATCCAAAATCATCAAAACTTGAATCTGTAGAGAGCTTTTATTCGGTATTTACCGACCGGAAGTCATTTTTTTTTCTCGATAATTATATAGGTACAGTGTACAGTTTAATGGGTAACAAAAATCGTACGTCCTAACTCAACCGAAAACACCACGTTTACCTCAATCACTGAATTCCAAATTAGCTGAAGTTTCTAATCAGTAGAGTTTTTCAAGTGTATTTTCCGACCAAAACAGATTTTTTTATTTTGTTTGATAATTATATACACGTCTACAGTTTAATGACACCTAAAATCAACGTCGTAACTTAATTCTAATCGGCCATTTTACGTCCCCAAGACGAATTTGAACGAAGTGGTCGCTAAATTAAACTGTTCGCCGGGTTACGGTTCAGGTTACTTTGCCACGTCACGTGACCGCGCCCTATAGTAATACCGTGATTACACACACTATCCGAAAAGCCGAGCCCAAAAGTATCGTTTGATACTTTATGATTTAAACGAAAGGACAATTATATTTTTAACAACGGTCACTTTCATCAATTTAAATCAATCAATTTAATGTTTGTAGACAAGAGTAAATGATAACTCTCCATTTTTTCCTCCTGCTCCATGCTTCATTTTTTATGTCTTAAAATTTCGGGGGGGTCCGGACTCCCTGGACCCCCCCCCTTCGCTACGCCACTGGCCAGATCCCATCTTATCATTTTTTTGAAATAAATCTTACTTTTTAATAATAATTCCTATAGGAGTGGTTTTAATATAATTGATTGCACCCATAACAATTTTAAATCAATTATATCGTGCAGTTCCTTAATGAGATGTTCAGCGGCTAATGCTTTTGTGTGGATCATACAATGGACACTTTCGCTCAAACGACCTCGAAGCCCCAATTTTCGGCCCGTCATTGAATTGCCACAATTAGTAGACTACTTATAACTTAGACGCACACACACGTATGTGTTACTTCTAACACATTTTTGTTAGTTAACCTCATGCTTATTGGTTTGTCTGGGTGGTTGATGTGTAGCGTCAAGGCAACACGTTCCAAGAAACGGTGGTAGGTGTCTCTCCATGCGATGACGCAGCAGTCTCTTTTGTTTATGCTTAATTGTTTTAATATAAAGGTATTTTTATGTAATGTATGGAGCTGTGGGTACAATAATGATAATTAAATAAATCGATATAACATTATAAATCTAGTCTAGAGTAAAGTCAGTGATAAATATTTATTTTTATTTCTTTTCCATTTGATATGATATTTTAATAATCACTGTAGCTGAACCGCCTCGCCCCCGGCAGGATTTCGAGGCGCCCCGGGGCATCGCAGCGCACACTTTGGGAAGCACGGAGCCAAGGTATAATTTTGTGCTTTAACTTGTTTTAATACACTTCTTTTACCATGTAAGAGTGGTCAATTATTCTTAAATACATATCTCGATTATTTGTAATCACCATTAAATCTAGATAATGATAAGCGTATAATATTAGAATTTAATTCGTTCTATACCTGCGCCTTGACAGATCTAAAATAAAAATTAAAAAAAAGTAAATTTAATGATTTTTCGGAGAACATCCTCGCACCCATCCTCTTCTATGACACCTTTGTTTGAGCACTTGTCGTTACTAGATTAAAACTTGAGAGAAAGAAAATAGGTGGAGACTAATAATGGTAGTCTTAGGTCTAGTTCATGGCGGTTACTCTTAATAAAAACAAATTTAACGAAATTGTGTGAGAGTATGCAAATTGGTTTCTTGTCTTAAATTTAATAACAAGTATTATTACTTTACAAAGTATCTATATTAGAGTTTGAAAATATTTGTATGAAGTTATAAATATGTATTATGTCTTTTTAATTAAGAATTATTAAATAAACAAGGAAGTATTAATATCATTTCACATATTACCAGTCTTAAAACGGCTGTTATAGAATGTTTGACTATGCTCACAATGATGAAGAAACCATCTAAAAACTATTTTTTCCAAATCGATGTTTTAGTTTCATTAATTCTTTCAATTGGCTGAAAGCCAATTAAAGGTATTTGAAGTAATTGAAGGTCAAACCTTTGTTTACCCTAGAATAGTTCACTAATCATTCCAGAATACTGCA
The DNA here is from genome assembly GCF_021130785.1 of Homalodisca vitripennis. Taxonomy (NCBI): domain Eukaryota; kingdom Metazoa; phylum Arthropoda; class Insecta; order Hemiptera; family Cicadellidae; genus Homalodisca; species Homalodisca vitripennis. The sequence goes on from NC_060210.1 coordinate 91,027,277, forward strand.
TTTTTTCCTGTAGTCTAGGTATTTATATACATATTAACAAATAACATAAATTAATTACAGTTAAGTTAAGTTAATTACACGCCTAGGTCACCAATGGTGGTTGTGATTCCTGACCTAGGCGTGCCACAACGCTTTGATATGATTTGTTTATTTTAACCTATTTTGTATTTACTATGTATTAGTTTAGTATTATACATTAATAATAACTTCCATGATTGTTATTAGAAGTGACTATCAATAAACTTACTTATTTAAAAACTTAATTAATCCTAAAGTTACAAACCTAAAAAAGAAAGACTTAAAGAACTTTTATAGTATATCAAGGATATCTTTGAATCCCATTTTTAGTGACATCTCAACCATTCCTGATAAAAATGATGTTTAAAGAAAGACATCCCAGTTCTTGGAGCCTGTTAAGATATTAACAAGTGACCAATGTGTCAGAGTTCTGATGGAGAAACCCCATTTGTAAGTGAGCAGGTATGGGGTAATTTGTATAATAACCATAAAGCTCAACATAAGATGTTTCATGTTGAGCATTACCTATTATTTCATGGTCTTGAAACAGTTAAGCCCAGCTCGTTGAAATAGTTAAACAATGTTTCTTGTAATCATTTTCCAATTAGGATTCATCTGAACTTATTGACTGGGCCAAATTACTCTTTTTAAAACGGGCATATTTATAGTGACGTGGTGAACTTTACGAACTTAACAATAACTATTATTACGTGTTACTTTTTGGTTGTAAAACGTTTGTTAAGACTGGTCGTATTTTAAACGGTTCTAACAATACCTCGAAACTACTGAGGCTATAAATGTTAATAGCTGTAAAATGTACATCGCAAGAAAACTATTAGAAATTTAAAAAAATTAGGCTATTCTTTAGACTTTACGTTAATAAAATAGTGTAGAATTACTGCATTATTAATACTGCTCAAGCTTAAATTATTCTTTCATATTTAAATATGTAGGCTAAGAAGGTGGTGTGTTATTGTACTTATCGAAGTAAATTCTTTTACACGAATTTTCAGGATATCGAATTTATTAAATATTTAACTACTGTAAGAATTTGCTCTGTGATTAAAATAAAGTATACGTTATCGATAATATAGAACGTAATTATTATTTAAGACCTTATTAGGAAGGACGATTTCTTGATTTAAATGAATTGAATAGATCAAATTCAAGAGTTACACAACAATCAAAATAGTGGATTTCAACACCTGTTAAAAAAATTATAATTGTTTTTCCAGAGATATTTTATAGTAAAGCCTACAACCATTTTCAACTCTATTTCCGCATAAACTATTCGCCTATTCCCACAGATTTCAACTTGCACCGGACCTTTTGTTCCTGCCTGATGGGGCGGTGAAAGGCGTCTGAAGGGATTGTCTAAGAAATAAAAATGCGCCTCGATAGTAGAGCCCTGAACAATGGGGCCAGTCTATTTGCTAGGCAAACGATCCGCCTAGTTCTAGCTACCCCGGCCGCCATTTTGAGCCGCCGTTCAATACGACCCTCCCGCCAGCTCCGCCCCTTTTTGCAAATTAACAAAACTTTTCTAGGGTGATGATGATGCATTAATCTTATCGCAGTGCGGGTACCTGTAGCCTCCCGTGCTTCTGGACCTGGTCAACTCCGGGTTCCCTGGTCAGCCGGATTGTCTCGCGGCTTCCGCCCTGGCTCATGGTAAGTGACCGACATCAGGAAATAGACTTTTCGGCTTGTGACTTGTTAATTGTACAAATCTGTCAACGAAGGGGTTCTGAGCGTTGTCAAATCTTTAATAACCCAACACCTTGATTTTGTTTGTTTGAAAAATGAGCGATCTGGATACATCGTAAAACAGTTTCCTGTGCGCTCGTTAATTAAACCTCGTGTATTATCATCTTCTTAGTCTTCTTCAAGAAGATAAGATATAACGGGAGAAAAGCTCGTTAGTCGAGGTTAGCCTCAAATATTTTAATAGTATGAAAGAAATTATTTAAGTTTTTAGGTAATAGGATTAACTGATTATTCTTCAATTGTATAATATGTTATGTATTTCACGAAGTATTTAGACACAAACAAACTCTATTCATGTCTGTTCGATATATTTTAATACTGGTTTATGTTTTAATGATGTAACTATCGCCGTTAGCGCTCTGTTGTGAATACAAGTAGGGTTTATATCAGAAGTGTCAGAGCTCTTTGGAATACCTTTGTAGATTTTATCCTTGGTTCTTAACAAATAAAGAGTGTCATGTAAGCACGGGTGTGAAATTAATAACAGATTCTCTCTGGCCGTGTATTTACTTACTTTTTATTCTTAGTACCAGTTTCAGTTTAATAATCGCCAAACACTACTACGGTGAAGTAACTTTAATCGTAACGTAAATTAGATGCAGGATTTTTTTAAATCTGCAAGTTATTGTCTGAGCTTTAGTGAAGCTTATTAATCATGGGGCTGGAAAAATTTAATTTCCGTTTGTCTGTCTTTCTGCGCGATATCTCGAAAACGAACTCACCTGTAGACTTTGAAGAGTTCTGAGTTCAATGGCGGTGCATGTCACACCACGGATTTTTGGCTGAAACTTAATATTTTTACATTGGTATTATTGGTAACCATGACACTAACATCAGAATAAATACATTGGTAAACAAACCCAGTACACATAAATTTAAATATGTGACATATTAACACATGTATCCTAACTATCCTAACACATACAACAATATTGTTTTTGTTACTTTGTGTGTTTGTTACTTTTATTATTTAAACACTGATATGAAACTTTTTGAGCAAAAACGTGAATGTATCATGTGCTAAGTATCTTAAGAAAGATATCATCTGTAGACTTGACATTTTGGATGAAACTTCATTTCTACGTAGACAAGAACGAATTCTATGATGGAATTTGGCTGAGCGGTGTTGAAGCCTATCACAATATAGGCTCACACAATTTCTCTTTGGCTTGCCGGGGGATGTAACACGTGTATTGGTCTGTCGTACTATTGCCAATAATGAAGCGAACTATAAACTTGACATAGGCTATTGCACTAAATCTCAGCGAAGCCTGTTACGCGACCGTGGTGTGGCGTATAGTACACATAACGTTAGTACACCTACTATGTCGTTATTCAGTATAACATAAATGCATAAATGATTACGATGATGTCTTCCCACTATATGAAGAGAATACAAAGAAATAAACCATCGTTATATGAAAACCATATAAATAACGTACCCAAACGAAACTGCATATTTGTGAACGAGACATATATAAACATAAAATATATTTTACAATTATCTATACTGCTACTAATCCACCTAATAATATCTATACAACCATTTAGGCCATTTACAGGGGAATTAAAAAGCTTAGACACACCCGAGGAGGGTTTTATATGATTCTTTTATTTAAATAGAATGTTCATCTATAAAATAATTGAATTTAAAAACACTTTTACAATATCCCGTTGTAGTGGTGCACATCTTAAGGTAGTTCGATCCGTTTTTAGTACTAATTATTCAAATTTCAGTCTCAGTTCCTTAAGAAAATTAAAGAGTGAAAATAGAAAAAACTACATTTTCACTACACAACGAGTAATGGGATATTTATAACCAGTCTAGTAAAAAATACTAAATGTTATGATCTGTATTAGTACAGTAGAGGTATTTCTATGAATTATTACTAAGGAAATTACATAAAACCTGTTATTTTGTAAACTAAAATAATAACACCTAAAATTGTTAATGTGCACCGAATGTCCTTCAAAATAACATACTATGTGAGCTTATATATATACAAATAAACTATTTTAAAAAGTTAAAATTGGTATAACTTAAAAAAAGTAAATGAACGTATGTTATGACGTATCTTATTTTAAAAGCATGTATCTTCGTCTAATTACTTTTACGTTACAGCTATAAAACATATTTTTAATATAGAAAATAAAGCTGTTCCTAGTATTATTTAAATCAATAACACATGGTCTTAAATTTTAATGAAAATGTTAAATCTTTAATGATGTAAATGTTGGTAAAAACATTTTTTCAAAATATGGTTAATAAAAACAAAGGCTTGCTTAATAAATCGGTATATTCTACGTTTTTGCTAATAACATAAAAACTTGCAGAATCGTAATTGGCAATACATTGTCTTTCAAATTACGAGTTACATGAATATATTTAACAAAACTCTCCTATCTCTAAAAACAAATGTTTAAAACAATGATAAATGACCACAACTCAACTCGTCATGATGTGGTGTCATTTGCAATCTAATCTTAAACGTCTTTGAAACCGAAGTGTTTCGTATAATAAACCATATGTCTGTCTTTGTTTTTGAGTGAAAGTTTAAATCTGTATTTTAATTGTTGAAAATACGGATTTTACTTTTATAGTATGAATCCTAGAAACTAATAATAATCCTTGATTGACAAATAAAGACTTTCTGATTCTAATTAATAAATTAGTATGTTTATTTAAAATACATATTTTTCCTAGGTTCCTAGGTTCCACAAACTAAAGTTTTAAACCTCTATGAGTGAGTTTAGGATATTTTGAACACTGATAAGAACACTCATTGCTTGAATATACAAGTGAATTAGATATTTTCACTGATATTTTCAATGGGTTCCTTTTAGAGAAACTGAAACAGAACCTTTGTCTAATGTTCATAATTTCTCATTCTTAATTTTTAAGAACATCATTTTTGAAACTGAACTGTAGTCATGAAATTATATTTCATCAAATGCTGTGTAACATTAACATTGATTCAAAATTCTTTTTAACGATGGAAGGATTGTGAAGGAAACAGGGTTTCCCGGACATTTGCCATCGTTCAATGATACAAAATCAGTATTACTGCAATACTGTTTCGATGTCTGCAATCTGATCTCTTTCTTAGGTGAATAACTAACCTAACACGTAATAAAATCTAGGTAAAAATTTAAAAAAATATACAAGATCGTTGTGACACGTAATAACAAAAAGCATGTTGTGTGTCAACTCTACTAACTGTAAAAATTAAAAAAATTAAAAAATAAAATATAACAATAATTATTAAATCTAAACTGCAGAATACAGGTCAAAATAGGTCTGCACTCGCCGACCAACAACCCAAGACTCAACCTGAGGAAGAGGTCAGATTATATTTGGAAACGTAGTTTTTCTGATTTTTTTAATCACTGAACAATGGCAAATGTTCGTAAAACATCCTCTTTGCTTCTTTGTTGTTGAATGCATTTCTTGTAATTGTTATATTCCAAACCGTCCTCACACCTATCACCGCTATCACGGTGAGTTGTTTGAGTTCTCCATACATTATGTATCGGTCAGGAGTTCCTCCGTGTCACTGGGACAAAACAATAACCATCTATGCACGGGACGCGGCACCGCGCTGCGCTACCAGCGCTAAAGTGGATACCGTGTCGTTGCTTCTAATTAAACCTGCATAAATGTGAATTAATTTTGAATTAATGTTGCTGAACCAGCAGGCCTTCTTTAGTGGCACCTTTCCTGTCACGGTCTCAACTTTGCCTCTAATTATCGCTTCAGCAGTGTGTTGCCGCTGCGCCCGCTCCGGATCCGAACTGTTCGAGGGACATTAACTCCCGACCTCGTTGTGGAAACAATCAGACAGCGGGTAATGGCTGGGGGTGCTTCCGTGGACTAATTAGACCCCTCTTCATCGAGGCGATTCGTTGAGGTAAACTAAATAATAACATATATTACAGGTATTAAACAAAAATATTTGACAAGAAAGAACGAAACGTATGCTTAAAACGTTTATAATAGATACTTGTTGGTACATATTGTTGTTGGTCACTTCGTAGTTTAACCCAAATCCACATTCTGGCTTGTCTAATGCGAGCCTTATATTTATACTGGTCAGAGACGGAAATGGAGAATATGCCATTTAAATTGCACCGAAGAAAGAAAATTGAGTTGTTTTTATAATATCCTCATTTCATTCTGGTCACGAAATTTATTTTCTTTCATTATTTATTAAAAACAGAACAAAATATGTAATTAAATAATATGTAGTTTAAAAATCTACATAATAATAAAGGAATACTCACTGCGCAATTATATGCGCCTAATGAGAGCCATGCCTTTATAAACAAGAAACCAACAAGGGTTTCAATGTAATGAAAGCCTAACACAATTTTACTCTCGATTATTGCTTAGTACATTAAAGTGCTCATGAATAAGCTATGTAAGATTAGGTTAAAGAAAAGCTAAGCCTAATGGTTGAAAATTAAACACTTGTTCTCTGCACCTTGTTGACGACTGTATGTAAAACAAAAATATTTGTTCCAAGTGTTTTTAAATGGTGTGTAAAATTGTTATGACAATATTTTAACAAATTAAAATGAAACTAAAACATTTAAAGTAAGTAATATAATGAAACATTGGGCAAAACAGGTAATTCGTAGCCTTGGGTTCTTTCCTCGTGTCTATTCAAGCCCTTACGATGCGATTTACTTTTATCTGTTATGAACATGTATGACAAAGTAAATATTAACTTACAACGTTACTATCTAGTAACAAACTAAAATTAAATTTAAAAGGTACATATGGTTTATGTAGCCTACATTTAACCCATGAGTTTCATCAAATTAAAAATATTAACCATATTTAATACCTTAATTGTTTCACATTAGAATATTAATATGGGTGAAAAAGTACATAAATAAGTTTGTAATATTGTTAATATAATAGTAAATTCAAAAGTAATATAGCAAAATATTGTTTCAATAAACTGAATTGATTTAAGCTATATTTTTGAAACATACAAGAGAAATAGATGTTTTCTTGTGTATAATGAGTATTACTTTATGAGTACATACTTTAGATAATTTTACCCGTATAGGGTACCCAAATAAAAACTTTAAATTGAAATTTACCATTTTTTAAATCCATACTGTAAATAAATCATGTATCAAAACATTGAATGTCATAACAAGGATGACATTTTGATATGATGATAGTTTCTGGGAACTTCCAGACGTTGCTTAAAATTTTGCAAAGAGAAATCAATATCAATTCAAATTCGTCCATTTTAATCAAATATTTATAATAATACTATAAATTGTATCTATAGTATTATTGAATTTTTTTGCATTATGAATTATTTTAAATTATAGATAGTGAGTGATAAGTTATACGTAACTTAATTATTTTAATAGAACATTTTCGAATCCATATAAAATCAAATATGTATTACAAATAAAAACAAATTTAATAAAATTGTCGTTCTGAAGTTTTATTGAATACATGTATTACACAGAATTGCAGAACTTAGTAAGTAAAGGTTATTATATATTATGCTAGAAAGAACAATAAAACAAATCCTCAAACCGGTCCTTAATCCATGTTGTAAATCCTGTCTGAATGGGAATTCGTCCTTCAACTGTTCTTGTGTGCTGATAAGTTAAAGAACTCTGGTTTAACTGAGCTTTATAGAATAAACCCCCAAAAATGTCCTTGAAGGTCTTATGGAATGTTTTGAGCAGTCAACACGATTTCTACGACTTTTTTTAGGGTGTAGCGGTTGTACACGCGTTTAATCAAGGCAAAATAAAAAGTGTGGTTACTTATAAAGCTGACCGTTGTAAAATTTAGAACAAGATAATGAGTTGCAAACAGTTTAATATAATAGGTGCGCTTATTTTAGAACTTAGTTTTTGATAGACTAGTAATAACAAAAACCTATTTCCTTTTCTTTAAGAGTAACTCATATATAAATTTCACAAAATCAAAATATTATGTTGTAATTATAAGCATTAATTTTTTAGTTTTAGCTTGAAGAAATTGACAATATTTGTATACTGAGCACTTCAATGATGTCCCTTAAACTCGCATAGTGTTATTAGAGAATATTACGGGTGTCCTATTTCACCCGTAAAACAAAATATACAGAATGTGTTGTAATATATGCACGATTTTCTCCGCTAGTAAATATGTAGGCCTATACAGGTTTTCACAGAAGATATGTATAGAAGGTTAAACATACGAAAGTGAGATATTCAAAAGAAATGATGAAAAAGCTCCTAAATATCATTCTATGGAAAACTAGTGTAGGATGTCAAGTTCGCTATTTTTTTGGCTTGTATCGCAAGCTAGAGTTAAAAAATGAGTATTCCTAACAAAAAATACTATCCTATTGTTAGAGTCACTTTCAGTAGTTATACATGCAATTTAACATGTAATATAAATGTAAATAAGCTAACTTGTTATGTACCCTGAAAACTACAGTACCTGAAAACTAGAGGCAATTGCTTCAAACATGTACAATGAATCCAGGAGGATATCTATTGATCTCAAATAGTCCCTCTATTCAAACTCAATCCTTTCTGATTACTTTATTTTATCGTGGGTACCTTCAGCTTTTCTGGTATACACATTTCCCTTTTTTTCTTTTATTTACTCGCTTATAATTTTAGACTGTAATGTTACACTTGTAATGTAATCATTACATATTTTAGAAACGTAAAGAAAGCAAAATACGTTGTTGTATTCTGACGAAAGTTTTATTTTAATGTTGAGAACCTTATCTTTAAAAAGCAGTATTATCTTTCCCTTCCTTGGCGATCTTGAAAAAATAACATTTTCTTCCTTTGCGTCATTCAATTTAGTCAGTAAGATCCAAGAAAATAAGGATATCTTTTATTCCAACAACTAATACACAAGTTCTGGGATGTTCACTCAATAAAAAAATTGAAAATGCAAACATTAATTTTCAAGTATGTTGAAAGAAATTTGGCAAGAAATTAGAGACCTCACTTTTGCAACTTTCATCTATCCATTGATAATTTTCATGAATGGTCGTGGTTGGTTAGTTTTAAGTGATGATGCTTATGCCATAGTCAATAACCATTCAATCACGTGTACTGACAAAGGTTAGGGTTCCTGTTGACCATGAACATTGCCATTAGTACACGTACATCCATTCCGATGTTTCTAGTGTAATGAGCCCCAGACCCCTCTCCAGTCCAATCAACGGTCAACAGAGGCACTCTTCAATTGCTTCAACATCCCCGTTACGGTATGTGCCTTCTGCTGATCTATTATACACTCAAGTTCTGACTAGCATTTTAAAATGCGGTAGTAAAGTTGAAAGCCTTTAAAAAACCAAGAATCATCTTTTTTTCGAATGAAAATCGTTGCATTACATTAAGCCTACAGGAACGGGAAGATAAAAAGAGGCGATTTATTTTAATATAAGATTTATCCATACGATTTGTGATTTAATTTTGGAAGGAATCTGTTTTTAGAGTTCCAACAGTTGAAAAAGAGCAACCGAATGGATGCGCAGCGAAACGACTAAAACTCGTATCGTCAGATGTAGAAGAAAGTACTAAACCCGAATCTCACTTTTTTAATATTTTTAAATATATTCTTTCATATTTCAAATACATTGAAAGAAATGAAGTCCTCATAGCAAACATTACAAACCCAAACGTCTCGCTGAGAATAGTATCTAGGATTCTTCACTAGAATTCGCTAGTGTTGCGCTAGGTCCCGTCAATGGTAGTACTAGGTCTGGCTGTCTGATTGCGCTTTGAAATTGTGTTTCAGTGAGACTTCTGTGTGTTGTCTTTCCTGTGATACATGTTATGTAAACGGCAAGTTACTAAAACTATTATCACGAACAACTAAATACTGAACACGTAAAGATCTTGAGGTCAGCAATTGTTCAGAAGTTAATTTGACATTACAATTTTAAAAAGAATTTTAACATTTTCACTCATTGCTAAATATTCATAGAGTTATAAGATCCCTCTTTTAAGAAAGTTAAAGAAAGATTTTCGGATGTTGATCAAAAATTAAATTATATTTCCAGATAAAAATAGAATTAATTTTAAAAAATTTGTTTGTGTTCTTGAAATCCTATTTTATGCCTTACTAAATTTTTTCAATGTAGTAGTTTTTGCAATAATTTAAAAGCGTTAAACGTGTTAAAATAACTTTTTAGTTATAAAATAAGGTTTTGTTCTGCCAAACGAAGATTGATTCACAGTCACCAAGTAGACACTGTAAGTCATTAATCTTATGCTGGACATGAGTTAAAACGGATGTCGGTGTAGATAAAATAGTGATTGCCATTACTCTCGATTTTATAATTAACAATGGTTCAGTTTCGGTGTTAAGTGGCAAAACCCTACTTCCATCCTACCGTAAAATCGAGCGTTAGTATTCCAGTAAGTTAATAGTTCTGTAACGGTTGGTATTGAGTACCGAAAAAGAACCGAGACTGATTGACAGGTTTTTGACCTGAGAGTGCATTAACCCGTCCAGGCCGGTTTTTGCTAGTACAGTGAATAGAAATCAGAGCATAGTTCCTCAACTGAGAAGTGTTATTTCAATCCTTCGATAGGCGAGTGCCAACTCAAAATTGCTCGCCCACACTGAGGATGGCGTGAAAAGAGCACAAATAAAAAGTTATAGGAATTAAGAAGATTTTACTATACCTTTTGAAATATTGGTGTAATGAAGAGTGGATACTAGTTTAATTGTATATTCGAGTAAAGTCCGAAGAGGATCAGGTCGTATAAGACCGTTATTAAGACATCGCCAATTTTGATACAACGAGGAACCAATACAGCAACTAATTCGTCAGATTGGGAGTGCTATTGGCCAAGTAGTCTAAGACGTCGGATTTTGGATCTAGCTTGATACAGCGCAGGTTCAAATCCTCTCTGACACCTAGCACATTTATCACTACCATCGGCTTAGTACGGTATCTACTCTGTCCTAATTCTGTTTCATAAGATCGTCAAACAGGTCAGTAGCAGCCCATAAGGACGGACAGAATAAGGCTTAAACCTTATGGTTACAGTTTAAATTTAGAATACTGTGAGATTTAAGATATTAAATTAATTATTCTTGAACAAAGGCATTTCGGTTTTGGCAGAGGTGGCAGTTTAGAAATAGCATTGTTTACTTATAGCTTTAACGATAATAGTATTTGTCTGCATTTTCATCTTATTCGTGGGTTCCAGTAACGAAAACCAAATGACAAGAACGTCGATATATTTCATCAAACACTTTTACATACTATTGCAAATGCAAAAAGGACATACTTACACTTGGGTAGTTTCATGACTAAGATCTTGAGTTTGCTAACGTCTTTAAGTAAAATTCTTTTTTTACGAAGTTGTTCTCACAAAATATGAAAATTTTATCTAGTGTAACTATTCCAGAGTGCCAGGTTCCATTTTAGATTGGCCTTCTGTTTCTTTCAGGTTTTTATATTTCAATATTCTCTGGTATTTAGTTTTGTTTAAAGAAACATATGAAGGGCAAACGTTTCTTCTCTATGCACCTGTGTAACTTGTTCCATTCATCTTATGTATGAGTCATCTTATTGTTAATTTAAATAGTGATTATAATTAATACAATATATCTAAAACTTGTCTTTAATCAACTATACAAATAATAAAATGACTGTAATATAACGAATTTACTTGACTACAAAACTATTATTTTAAAAGTTATGATCTCTTATTATTTATCTCATGCACATTATTTTTCTTTTTTACAAATGACTAAATTTTGCTGTTTACGAAAGATATGAACAATTTAATATGAAACCAGAATCATAGCTGGACTTAAGGTATTATATTATATGAACCTTGACGAATACGTTAATAATTACATTTTGATCTTTAAGAACGGAACCTGAAATTTCAGATTTTAGTTTTATGATTTTAGTCAGTAATGACAACGGAACATTAAAAATTGAAGATTTTTTCCATCACTCCTTATATCAAATCAAAATCAATTATATGTAAAGTCATTACTTAGGAATATTTTTTACTTAAGTTTTTATACAAATTAACCGTATGGCATCGCTTACCAAATCTGGAAACACTATAAAAAAAGAGGTAACGAGATATCTTGCGATTAAGAAATTCATGTGTATGATGTTTCGGTTCAGTTACTAGTTACGCTGAATAGATTTTATTGAGACGATATGCCGATTCAGGAAGTAATTAATTAAAATAACACGTTAGATCTGAAGTCTCGGTGCAAATTCAGTGGGTGGATTGTAGAATCCTGATTCATAAAACGAGTAAAAGCATCGTATTTTGCCATCTTGGCACTGTTTTAATAACGGTTCTGATCCTCTTTGGACTTCACTCAAATAGGCTCTTAATTAAACTAGTATCCGCTCTTAGATACCCCAGTGTTCGTCGAACGACTTCAATAGTAGTTGCGATGTCACAACAAACGAAACCGGTCCCCAATCTGACCGGAGTCCCCTCCTCCACTCCAACAGTGACTACACTAGTCAGTGAAAGGCTCCCAACTCGAGCCTCTCAGGTTTTCGCACAATTGTTCCTTATTCGTGAGATGGCCGGTTATTTGTGCCTTTGACTACCGCTAATTTCGCTCTCTTCTTTCTGCTTGAAATTCAAAGGAGAAGAAACCGGTGCACTTTCGTCTGTGACAGATTTTCCGCCGCATTAGTTATTCTATTTCTAGCCTCTGTTCTAGTTCGCGGCTACCGCCCCAGCGTGAGTCCTGCTCACGCTTTATGGGGTCTTTGAACTCACTCTTTGTCAATACGTCAACTTTATTTTCAAATCGATGATCTGACATGTCCAGTTGCCTACTTCCTATTTCATCTCAGAAACATTTGATTATACGGAATTTTAATGATCAATCTAAATTTGTTTCCAAAAGATATGTTTTTATAACATTAAAAAGTAGGGCTTTACTCAATCTCAAGTTGCACCTTAACAGACATACGAGTACTGTATTAGATTTCACCGTAATATAACACATTTTTGCTTAAAGCTAAATCATGACTCATGCGTCATGTTTACAAATAACAATACATTGTATACAATTAGCATATTTTTAGGTTGCCTTTGAATTTTAAAATGACACTACTTCTTTTGGCAGTTCCTGTGCGGCATCTATGTCATAGAGCTGTTCTGTTAGTAGATGAAATCTAACACGTATTACATACTCTCGAAGTAATGGAACACTCCGAGCAAACGTTGTAGCCAGCCTTATTACCAAATAAGTTACTCAAGACTGTTTAAGTGGCACTCAATAGGGAGTGACAACACACAATACGATGTTACTAGCTTAAAAATAGTTAACGTTGTATTCAGTAGGAAGAGACATGACACAAAACAATGTTGTAACCAGCTCAACATTGTTTACGTAGCAGCCTGTAGGGAGTCACACAACACGATGCTATGTTGTGACCAACCTCAACATTGTTTACGTAGCGGCCTGTAGGGAGTAACACGACACGATGCTATGTTGTGACCAACCTCAACATTGTTTACGTAGCAGCCTGTAGGGAGTTACACGACACGATGCTATGTTGTGACCAACCTCAACATTGTTTACGTAGCAGCCTGTAGGGAGTTACACGACACGATGCTATGTTGTGACCAACCTCAACATTGTTTACGTAGCAGCCTGTAGGGAGTAACACGACACGATGCTATGTTGTGACCAACCTCAACATTGTTTACGTAGCAGCCTGTAAGGAGTTACACGACACGATGCTATGTTGTGACCAACCTCAACATTGTTTACGTAGCAGCCTGTAGGGAGTGACACGACAAGATGCTATGTTGTGACCAACCTGAACATTGTTTACGTAGCAGCCTGTAGGGAGTGACACGACACGATGCGATGCTGCTGAAGGTTACTTCAGACTTTCTACTGTCACTGATCAAATATTAGAGACATGATTAACAGTATTATTGATCTGTATATCCAACATGTTGTGCACTAAATAAAGTAATTTCTACTCGAAACACCGTTATTTTTGAAAAAAGTATACGTAGGGTTGATAAACTTAACTTTTTGTACCACCATGTAAATGCCCTGGAGGCCAAACCGAGAATCAAGCCGAACGATCAGATCGGGGACCGCTACAATCGCATAATACCGGGTCCCAGCTGGGTAAATAATTCAGCGATATGCCACACTGTTATGGGCGGAAGTATGCAGATGCAGCGCCGGTGCTATCTGTTGGTTATAGCTATCAGGAGATCGCCAACCTGCGACCGATGCCCCCCGCCCCCGCAGCAGCTTGCACCTCCCCGTCCGGCTGATGAACTCCTTATCGTGGCCACAATCAGCAGAGCCGATCACGACCTCGGGCTCCGCCCCCGCTCTGACAAATTGCCCGGCTTTGAGCAGTTTGGGCCATCGGCACTCGGTGGTGTGGATCCTCAAGTCTTCAGCACCTCCCCCCCTCCTGTTATCCTGATCAGATGCAAACTGCTGTTGACAGTATTGATTTTATTTTACGTGTTACAGTTAAGTCTTAAACATTGACATATTTAACATAGTTTGTGTAGTGTCCTTAGATCTGACAATGTTAGACTTGACTTCTGGAATCTGCAGTCCACTTATGTCTGAAGGAGTTGAACAAGACCGAAACAGTAGAGTACCTTGACAATACTTCTTGGTGCTTGTCACGACTTCAGTATTCAAAACGCCTTGGCAACACGATGAGTTTTTAGTTGCTTACGTGTTGCAACGTTCTTTCAGAGACATCTAGGCTACGGAAGAGCTCTGTATGGTTTATCCAACAGAAGTACAGCGAAATGACGATAAGGAGGTGTTTTCATTGTCTCATCAGGTGCACAATTGAATGCACTACTTGAAGCTATAACCTAGCGTCTCTGATAGGAAATGGTCGTTCACAAATACCAGTCTATCACCAATACACATGCCAAAGTAGTTTAAATCTTTCGATTCAGATCTAAAATGGAACATCCGTAATGGTAATTCTACCGTTAAGTAATTCTACAATGGTTCTTAGTTATTTCGCGATCCAACCGCTTTGTCATGAGGTTAGGTCTAATATATGTTACGTAAGTTGTTTGTGGTATTTCATTTTGCACATGCATGGAACATCGTTATAATACTTTTTTATTTATTCAGTCCAAAAATATATTGTTTGTATTGTAATCATTTGACAAAATTGATTGTTTTTTTTTTATTTCATGGTAGTATTCCCTTTTCTATAGCAACACAATAGGTCAAATATTCAAAATGTTGATATACTGCAAAAGGTAGCCCTCTGATACAATAGCTTGAAAATCAGAGAAGCTTCATAAAAATGCTGGAATTTCCTCTTCTCTCACTAATGTAACAGTGGACACATATGAGATAAACTGGAAGTATAACAGCGTATCTGACACACAACAACCTGGCGGCTATAAAAAAACTGGAACTTCATAAACTTGCTGGAATTTTCCTGCTCCCTAGCTAATGTAGCATTGGACAGTAATATGAAGTAAGCTGGTAGTATAACAGCGTATCTGACACATAACAGCCTGGCAGCTATAAAAAGACTGGAACTTCATAAACTTGCTGGAATTTTCCTGCTCCCTAGTTAATGTAGCATTGGGCAGATATGAAGTAAGCTGGTAGTAGAACAACGTATCTGACTCATACAAGCCCAGCAGATACGGAACGACAGGAGTTTTATAAACTTCCTTTAATTCAATGCTCCCTCACTAATATAAAAGTGGATAGTGTGAGGTATAACAGCGTTTCTCACTCATAGAATCCCAGCGGATACAAAAAGACAGGGTATTTTAGACTTGCTGGAATTTTCCTGCTCCCTAGGTAATGTAGCATTGGAAAGATATGAGGTAACCTGCTAGTATAACAGCGTATCTGACTCATACAAGCCCAGCGGCTACGGAACGACAGGAGCTTTATAAACTTGCTTTAATTTCAATGCTCCCTCACTAATGTTACAGTGGATGATATGAGGTAAAGTGTTATCTAAGGTATAACAGCGTATCGGGCTTACTCAAGTCCATCGTATACATGATACTCCATTATTTCCTGCTGCTTATTTAATGGAGTGATGGTCTGATATACTCGTATGTACGTATATATATATATATATATATATATATATATATATATATATATATTGGAATTGATACATGTAATGTCAAGTTTAATAAATACACGAATAGGGAGAAGTCGCTAATTATGAGATGAATTAATGGAATTAATGATGAGTTGGTAAGAATGTTCCTTCATGCTCATATCATTCAATACAGATGAAAACACGTTGAAGCTACCGGACTTCTTTCTATTCGGTGTATTTTAATATTATTTCATGGCAGAGGGAGATCCGTTACAAGTTGACTGCGACAGAGCCCTTACAGCGCACACTCTCATTGGGAGTTGTTGGCCGCGCTCAGTATGGAACCACAGTGAAGGTGTTAATGGGGGTCTCCAAAGAATGGTAATCTGCAGGCGTTGATGGTTGAACTGAAGGTTCCAGCAGATAATTGTTGAATCTTTGGTTGATGATTAAACTGTGGGGGCTCCGAACATACGTGATGCGTTACTAATTAGAGAGATTGTTATGTCCCTGATTGAATCTAACTGGAAGTTCCAAAGGATGAGTAACAAGTTGCTACCTAAGGATCTTTTTTGTGCCCTTGATTGATGATTTGACTGAATGTTTTAGAAGATAAGTAACAAGTAGGTACTGTATCTATGATTGATAATCAAACTAGTTCCAGATCATAAGTAATTAGTTGGCTCTTGGAGGAGTTGCTAGATCTACGATTGATGACTGCAACTCCATAACCATCAACCTAAAATAGAGAGAGAATGAGTGAGAGTGAGAGTGAGAGAGAGAGTGAGAGTGAGAGTGAGAGAGAGAGAGAGAGAGAGAGAGAGAGAGAGAGAGAGAGAGAGAGAGAGAGAGAGAGAGAGAGAGAGAGAGATTGAATACAGTACAGGCTTTAATAGAAATTGAGAGTTTTAGTAGCTGATGAAGTTCAAATATACACAATTATCTCAAAAGATGTTCACAGTATTCGACAAGAGTGAAAAGCAGCGTCAACAACTTATCCATGTAATTTCTGTAAGATACCGAATGTAATTCCAAATTTGACGTAAGGTGTGGAATTCGAGGCTGTTGGCGATCAGGTGGAACGTGACTCAAAGTTGGAAACGTCCTCTACTTCTGCAATTTGTGCCAGGGTCGACCAAATATTTCCAATTGCGAGGCGAGAATTCGGTCCGCTAATTGTAACTAGTGAGCACACGCACGCATGCATACGTTCTTCTAAAGTGGCTGGCTAGTGTCAGGTTGGACACATGCCATCTACTATATCAGCTGATTTATAAACACTATCAGCTGACCAGTATATTAATAAGACTGGAACACAGATGATATTATCTGATGTAAACTGGAATGGTCATGGCTCACTGATCTTGAAAATCCTCCGTTACGTATGTCTTATCCAGGTCCAAAATGAACATTAAAGTGAAAGGAAAAGAATACGGCAAGCTTGGTGGCGTGCGAGGCTTGCCATTATAATCTGCAGTGATTAATTTTAATTACTTGTATATGTAGTTTAAAAATTCAATAACATTGATTAAAATTCAGTAAAACAAATTTTGAACTGTGTAATAAACAAAATAGTTTTGTATCTGTATGTTTCGTGGTTCAAGGCATACTTTAAGGCATTTGGAATTTAATACTCAAACATTGTTCGGCATCTTTAAAAATATAAATACAAATACCTATACTAATTTATACTCAAAATAAAAGAAACTTCTCAATAGATGTTGATACATTGCTTGAATGAAAGTAGTTCACTATAAAATAACACAACCTTAATGACATGAACAACTAAATAATGTTTTAATTTTTTTGTATGATTGTCTGTGACATCTCAATAATGACATAAGTATGAAATTTTGCTTTTGGTGTGGCGTACTCCTACCTTGTAATTAATTATGGATAACTGTAACATTTGTAATTAATAGCTGGCTTACGGTTTTGTAACTCCAGTTTTCCTGGGGGACACAAAACCGATTCATTCGGTCGGAACCAAAAAAGTACTATTGCAGTTTTCGTGTATATTCGTCAAGATTATGCTAATTCATACAAGAACGTTTGCTAAGGCCACCTCCTTGAAACCAATCGCTGAAGAATACTAAACCATTCTTCACATTTGGCTTTCGGCACTTTATTGCTTATGCTCGTATGTGATTGTAAATTTTCAAAAACTAAAACTGAATACCAGTTTGATACTTTCTACAGGTTTTCAACATACTACTGTATCTATTTTAGTACCACCACCGTTTTGGAAGTTCTGGATCACTAACAACACAACGAGTATGCTGTGTTTCACCAGAATCGAGTAATGGTAAAACATGTTTCAAATTGAATCATGCAAAACCACACGATACATCCCTCGGGGGAATCAGCATTATACGATATTTACAGCATTGACCCATAATAACCTAGCGTAGCCATATGGATGCAGTAATACGTACAGCATTTGTAGACAGTGTGGTACTCTCTCTTTACAATCTGACCTCTTACGGGTGAAAATGCGTATAAAAAGATTTGCTATTATATACAAATTATTATTAAAGAGAAATAGTTTGGTAAGAAAGGAAAAGTTATCGGCAACTGCTAAATGCTTCTAAGAATGAACAATTTAAATGTAATTCATAGATCATCTTAAGTTTGGAAGAGAGGGGGTGGGGGACTAATATTTTACTATTTTAATATTAGAAACAATTTTTCCATGAAAAAAATCGTTATTTATTATACAACAATTTCATATATAATATAAAGTATGCAGACATATAGTACCATTTCTGCACTTCGAAACAACAATAAATTATGATGATATAATCTGATGGCAGCATGAAAGCTTTATTAACATCATAAAAAATAATACAGGTATAACATTTTCTTTTACATTTCTAAAAAACACGTTTTTGTTTATGTTGTGAAGTACCCGAGATAAAACTATGGACGTATGTGAATGGCAGCCACATTGAAACATTTTATTGGTTAGTATTAGCTAACATGTGAAAGTACTATTATACTATAATACGTTTTGCTTGATTTCTTTAAGACATTACTGCAATGAATTATCTTATTTACACCCGTTTCCGCTATATTTCTAAAATCAAATTTACATGAATTTGTTTAATATTTCATAAACGTCAGGTAGATACTACGAGTACGTTTGGAAGTAATCAATTTATAATTTTTGCACACATACAAACGTTCGCTATAATGAAATGCGCATTTGTTGGGACTGCTGACAAACCCATCCAAGCTACTTGTAAATACTATACTGTACCTGTACTGATTTAAGTCTGAATATATACAGAATTATCGTGCATAAACCAATGCAAACATACTAAATATAAATGTTCTGAATATGATTGTTTCGAACTGTGGGAGCCATGATCAGAATGTATAAAAAACTTCAGGAAATACCATAATGGGGTTGACTGCAATAGGATCCATCATACTTTAAGTTGAAAACTCTTATTTATGCCCTTATAACGAACTTTCTTAGTACATTATGGAACTACCATATCACAAAAGCACCGGGGAAAACAATATTTAGTGATTGATAAACAAGTAAGTAAGTTACTTTTCTCATTTAAGTTTGACAATACATTACGATGAGAATAAGACAAATTTCTGACTTGATGATAATATTAGTCTTCCAGTAATATTCTTGCAATTAGTACAAACATTCGCATGACCTGATCAGTTCATTCAGTGGTATTTCGTAATTACTCACACACTCATAATTATAAATACACATCCAGTCAGAAACGCTAGCTAACGAATGCTTGTGAACTGCGAACAGAGACCCGTTTTGGGAACAAACGGGCGCTTAACGAACGGTCGTTATATCGGCAATAAAACCATTACGTTTATATGCAGAGGCGACTGCGGCGGTGCTGGCAATTATACGAATATGAGGCAACGTGCTGCGTGATCCAGCTTTCACCCGCGGTTCGCACGGTCTCGATAAAAGGCGCTCAAAAACCGTGGAGCGCCGAGCGCAGCGAGCGAGCTGGGCTACTGCCCGTAAATACGGAGATCGTGTGTGGGTTGCGCAACGCTTTGTCGCCTCTCCTCTCTCCTGCCTTCCTTCGCCCACTTGCGTCACCGAGCAATGAGATGTCCTTTGCGAGAGGGTTAGTTTATCGGAGACCTCCAGGTTCACGTCAAAGCGCCACGGTTTGTCTGCTACATCGATCTCAGGGACGACAAATACAAGTTTCTGGGCTCGGATAGACAATAGAGTAATTAGAAAATGCGAATAGACTTTGCTGCCTCGTAGACGCCCCAACTTTCCGATTTTCGAATACCAATTAATAATGATTACTTTTTAAAACAGACCTTAAACAGCTATACGAGTATATGCTTGGAAGTATATGAATTATAAAGCACACAAATAGATAAAACGATATAGAGGATATCTGTGTATACAGAATAGAATGAATGTGTTATCTCACAGATGAATACACAGCCGGATGGAGTTCCACTTGACATTTTGACCCCAAAATCAATAGTAATCGTCCTTGGATCAAGAAGAAACTATCTACCAGTTTCAAGACTCTAGGAACTTTCTATAGAGAATTATCGCGTTGACGGACGGATTAACAAATGTACAAAGACCCGATTTCAAGAAGACCCTTAGGATTCTTAGTGATTTCATCTATTACAGGATCTTACAGCTGTAAGTTATTACTAATTATTTGTGTCTGTAATAGCGTTAAATTATTCATACACCAGGAGTATTATCCGTCATTTGTAACGGATAGTTTATGATTTTATGAGAAGAACTATAACTCATTTGTACTCTATTTTCATGAAATAAAATGCAGAATTAAAGAATTACAAGAATATTAACTTAAAAATTGTAAAAATTAGCAGTATGCAGATTAAAGCCTAGAGTGTGTCATGGAAACAAACGTGACGTCAGGTAGGCTGGGCTGCGCGTGTGATGGTGTGTGCGCGTCTGGTCGCTCTGGAGTCTCCGGACGAACTTTAGTATCCGCCCCGAAGGAGGTAAGAATGTAGTTTTACGGCGTGAGCCTTCAGTCCGTTTACTTCAACTCTCCATAGTTTGATGACGAATTAGAATGAGAACATGTAGATTTGGCAATAGGTCTAAAATAATATCGATGGTCGGCCTGCGTATGAGTCTGATCTTTTATATTTTATGACAGCTCGGTATACGAACATGTAGATTTGGCAATAAGTCGAATATAATATCGATGGTCGGCCTGCGTATGAGTCTGATCTTTTATATTTTATGACAACTCGGTATACAAACATGTAGATTTGGCAATAAGTCGAATATAATATCGATGGTCGGCCTGCGTATGAGTCTGATCTTTTATTTTTTATGACAACTCGGTATACGAACATGTAGATTTGGCAATAAGTCGAATATAATATCGATGGTCGGTCTGCGTATGAGTCTGATCTTTTATATTTTATGACAACTCGGCATACAAACATGTAGATTTGGCAATAAGTCGAATATAATATCGATGGTCGGCCTGCGTATGAGTCTGATCTTTTATTTTTTATGACAACTCGGTATACAAACATGTAGATTTGGCAATAAGTCGAATATAATATCGATGGTCGGCCTGCGTATGAGTCTGATCTTTTATTTTTTATGACAACTCGGTATACGAACATGTAGATTTGGCAATAAGTCGAATATAATATCGATGGTCGGTCTGCGTATGAGTCTGATCTTTTATATTTTATGACAACTCGGTATACGAACATGTAGATTTGGACACATGGATTGCCAGTCTGAGGGTCGGACTAAGCATCCAGTGAGCGTTCAATGTGACTTACAAAATAACACAGTGAACCCGACTGCGGATGGTCAGTCTGAGGGTCGGACTAAGAATCCAGTTACCGTTTAATCCGACTTACTCAATAATACTTGGAATCCGAGAGGGAATGGACAGTTTGAGGGTCGGACTAAACAAACACTAGACGCTCTGCCTGATCTTCCTCATTTTTATGAAGTCACGGAATCTGAAAAGTGAGATTTGGGTGGTTAGTCTCGAAATATTACCAACTCTGTTCTTACTCTCCTTGTAAGTTCTCTGAAGACAATAATTTAGTTTTTGTGCAATTAACAAAATCAAAAAAGTTGGATAGATCCTTCTTTATACATTTATTGAAAACTATGTTAAAGAAGGTTGATGCAGTAAAATATAATAATAAATTAAGACCAGCGACAATATCTTCTGTCTAGCACAATGTGATTTTTCCGTCGCTGGTTATTTAGCGAACAGATAATTAAATGTTTCTATAATGTTTTGTTTTACTTTAAACTTACCTTTGATATAAGAATGTTCTCGAACATTTGTTTTAAACAAGGCAGTTTATTAATACATTTAAATCTGACAGTCTAATTTCCAAGACATTTCGCAATATTGTGTTTGAATTTGCTAAAAATTATCCTATATGGCTAATCTAAGCGACACGTGTTTGCAAGCAAGCATGTTTACCACGCTTGCTCACACACTCATTAGCCATGTGGAACGCTTATAATGGTTAATTATTTTTTCCTGCGTTTACAGCCGTAACATGTATTTACACTGCTATTAGATATTGGTATAAAGGGATAACTTGATCGATACTTCTAGTTTATTGTAGTGGATAATTTGTTTGAGTGGGTAGAACTCCTTTAGTGGTGCCAGTATAAACGTGAAGGGAGACCCAACCACTTGCCTTGTAGAGGTTGAAACAGAAAGAACCCACTTATGAGATGGCAAGGTGGGTAGTTCTTGATTTATGGAGTGGTTACTTACTAATCGGGAACACGAGCTGAACCAACAGCGAGTAGAGCTGCCAAACGCATATCACATATGAAGCCTATGACTAGTACCGACAGATTCAGAAAATGATGATGGCGTACTGGAAAGCGTAAAAGAACACGTTTTGGGCCGGATGTTTTCTTCCCGGGCGCTCTTGGCGCTAAGAGATTTGAATAAGAAAACCCGAATTTGATAAAAACCCGGGACCTGTAGTTCAGATTAGGGACCTGTCACCAGTTCTCAAATTTGGGCGTTGGTGGTTCCCACTGTTTCATCATAGGGGCTTTACCATAGAGTACTGACAGGAGGCAGCTTCAAATTCCCACATTTTTAGGTCTTAAGAAGGAACAAAGGTTAACTGTCTTTGCATCTAAGATTCTGTTCTAACATGGGGCTTTAGAACTTTGTTCTTCTGACTCTAAAAATAATTCCCTTACACACATAGACTTTAGTTTCTCACAACCAGTGAATTGTATTATATATGATTATCTGTTGATTCTTATGCTTAATAATTTACATTTAATATATACTTTCTTATTAAAGCGAAAATGTACATAAGAATATGTAAAAACTGATGTTCGCAAAGTAAATAAAAGAAACTCAATTTCGTATGCTGAAAAATCATTTCTTCTGAAACACCTTAAAGATATTGATGTTTGAAGGTTTTTCGGGTATTCAAGATAAATATTCAATAAAATATTCACCCTTACAAGTTTTATAGAGAAGATGGAAAAAAATTTAGGAAGGCTTACTTAGGAAAATAATTGTCTGAAGGTTTTAAAATTGTAAGTTCTGTTTTTCTGACTTCATCCCTTCATATTCCTTCAATCTGTAGAAGAGAAGCATGCTAGTAAGTGAATTTTTGCACTGCTAGATTGTTGCCGAAGGTTGTAATGGTTTCACTGCCGAGATGCCAGTACCTACAGATGATGTGAATGAAATGGTGGCCTAAGAATCAGCCCAAGGATTTTTTCCATGGTCGATGGTCTAATCAAGAGTGTACTCATTATCAGATGTGTATATGGTACTATTGTGCCATTATTCATGTAAAGTCT
The DNA here is from genome assembly GCF_021130785.1 of Homalodisca vitripennis. Classification (NCBI taxonomy): domain Eukaryota; kingdom Metazoa; phylum Arthropoda; class Insecta; order Hemiptera; family Cicadellidae; genus Homalodisca; species Homalodisca vitripennis. The sequence continues at coordinate 91,050,965 of NC_060210.1, forward strand.
ATTAAGAGGCGAGTTTCCATCCATTAATAAGGCAGAAGTAGTCGTCTGTCTTACAAATTAGTGTTCTCGGAGTTGCTCCAATTTTCAACTGATTTCTATTCTTGTTTTGTACCAAAGATAAAGGAGACGTTTTGTAAAGAGAGTTGACTCTTTGTCATGTACTGCATGTCCTGCTTCAAAAATTAACTCAGTTGATTCTATCTATCTTAAACACTCTGAAAAGATCACTCATCGTTCTGTTTTGGAAAATAGTCAATGTTATACCAAACGTAAGAAATTATGTATCTGATATTGAAATTTTAAGTATTTCCATTTCATAAAATAACCTTTGGCCCAAAAAATGCCTTTTCCTTCGGAGTGATTTGATGTGTTCGTTTATACAGCGATGTGCGTTTATAAGACTGAAAAGTACGTCGATCCGTTGTAGCGTGAAAAAGGGAATAAACAAGATTACAAACAAACGGACAACGACTTCTCTGACCGCCCAGCGGGTGGGACTTTGTGTATGCTCAACCGTCAATTTCATAGTGATACAGGTTTCTACAAAACCACTTTTCTCATTGCGTCAATGGAAATCCCTAAGTTAAGACATGAAATCGTGAAGCTAAAAGTAATTCCTGCTAATAAACATATCCAATGTTAGCGTACGCAGCATATTAATCAGTAGTGGATACAGGAGGTGGAGAAAAGCGTCGGGACACCCGCGGATTTATGATAGAGAATGTAGCAGGGAATTATGCAAAATTATCAATCATAAGTTGAAATGTTACCGCCACCTGGGAACAAGAACTGGCCGGTCAACTTCGCAAGCCGGGACTGCAATCTGCATGCTACAGCCCACAGCTGGACTTCTGTGTTCACACGTCACGTCGTGTCGCATCAGGGACTAGGGAGTAAGCATCACGGGGTTCAAATACACAGACGAGCAATGCGACGTGTAACTAACACAAAATATGGAGTAAAATACACAGACAAGCGATGCGACGAGAAACTAACACGAAAATATGGAGTAAAAAACAAAGACAATTAATACGACGTGAAACTAACACGAAAATATGGAGTAAAAAACACAGACAAGCGATGCGACGTGCAACTAACACGGAAATATGGAGTAAAACACACAGGCAAGCGAGTCGACGCGAAACTAACACGAAAATATTGAGTAAAATACACATACAATCGAATCGACACGAAACTAACATGAAAATATGGAGTAAAATACACATACAAGCGATGCTACGTGAAACTAACACGAAAATATGGAATAAAATACACAGATGAGCGATGCGACGCGAAACTTACACGAAAATATGGAGTAAAAAACACAGACAAGTAATGCGACTGAAACTAACACGAAAATATGGAGTAAAAACACAGACGAGCGACGCGACGTGAAACTAACACGAAAATATTTAGTAAAACACACATACTTTTCTTCTGTGTACTGTGTGCTTATATTACACATAGCATGTCACCTATCCTCTCAGTTAGGACATTTATTATCGCATTTGTGGGTATATACGTTACGATTTCTCAACTCTTCAATCATATCAATGTCGATCGCTGTGATATCGAAAGAAATTCAATATAACAGTGATAATGAATACATACTCTATGCTTCGATCACATGATCATTGTCGATCACTGTACTATTCAACTAATATCTACATTACTATTATCTATGCCTCAATGAGATACAGTAATCGATCCTTGGTTATTGCTGTGCTACATTCACTTAAGAAATTCTATGTCACATTAAAGTGATAATGAGTCCATATATTACGATTACTCTATGCCTCAATCAGATTATCATTGGAGATCGCTGTGCTACATTCACTTAAGAAATTCTATATCACATTGAAGTGATAATGAGTCCCTTCATTACTATTACTCTATGCCTCAATCAGATTATCATTGGTAATCACAGTGCTATATTCACTTAATGAAATTCCATATCACATTGAAGTAATGATGATTCCATACGTTGCGATTACTGTATGCCTCAATAATATCGCAACTTAAAATACTTGATATTCAGGAAAGCCTACAAAAAATGGGTTTTGTGTTTGTTCCAAAACCTTTTTGATATGTCCCCTTTCAAACTAACTGCAACAACTTATACCTATGTAGAAAATATGTACTTTTGAGTATACAGTAAAAACAATACAATTTTTCATGTATTAAAATAAAGTTTTTTAACGTTAAGTTGTACCTGTTTCCCTGAACGAAACTAAAACAGTACTTTTGTACTTAGGTTCTATCACAAATTTTTTAGTTTCTGTCAACTCTATTGCTATAAGGTTTTGCATTGTTGCTACACGGCAACTAACTGGACCAGTACTATGCGAGTCAATGAAAACTGTACAGAAAAAAGGTGGAATGTGGTAAAGTGGTAGAACTTAAATTTAACAATTTTTCTGAGTTAGGCCTACACCATTTTTTTGCTGGAGTGCGATCAATGTCTGCTCAAAGTACTTCTATACCACATCTAAGTGATAATAAGCCTATAAGTTGCGATTACTCTATGCTTCAAACAGATGATCAATATCGATCTTCAAAGTAAAGAATCTAGCAATGTGGTTTTATAGTATTTATAACTATTAATATGTAACAAAAACTGAATAATTGATTGACATATAAACTAAATACCAGCCTTGTTCAAACATTATCCAGTGAAACAACAAAAAGATAGACATTACATATTTGGAAAAGTTGGAATAATAATGTTACCTAAAATGCTTACCCAGAACACAAACTAAATGATATTAAAGTTGTATAAATGCCTAAAATATATACGGTATGATTGAGTTCATATACAACACGGGTACATCTAGATACTTAGCTTCCGTAGGTTTAGTATTATTAAGCTGCTCTTCCCTTTTGGTATAAATAATTATAATACTAATAGGGAGGCAGCTACTCATTACATTGTATAATTGGAGTTTGAATTTTGAGGATAGTTTGAGGTTGGTATGTACTGAAATAATCGGAAGATGATGTGTGTATTAGATCGGAAATCAGATCTTCTGGTGCTGGTATCTGATTTCCGCCCCAACATTCGGATGGCATACAACTCAATAACGATGTCAATTTACCTTTGATTGATGGCATTGGATATTCGAATCCAGATTTCTGTTCCTTACCCAATGTAGTCGATGCCAGAATAATTTTGTTATCGATCATAGAGGGTTACTGTAGGAATAATCGGTCACCAATGTCAATCCAACAGTCGAAGTTAGCTGTGGTATCTTAATACACCTTACTCACCAATTAATGTTATCTTTCATAAGAAACATCTGACATGTCTTGGGTTAGAAGATCTTTGTTATTGTAAACATATGAGCAGTGTATAATGGAGTATCATTATTGAGAGCAATTATTGAAAAATCGTTAGTATTTGCAACTATTTTCTAGAGGCCAGAAAATACGTGACACTATTATTTAATGATCCAAATAAATATTTTTTTTATTGACGTTTAATTGTTTTATTTTTTCCAAATTCTTATTGCCTACTGCAAAATATTAAATACAGCTCTTTTTGTTAAAATACACTAGATAGCTCAATACTGTTAAAATTATATATAGGTAACTTTTCCATTTTGCTCCAGCTGTTGATAATATTAATTCATTTTAAATACTCGCGTTATCATTGAACGATGACAAAACGTTCCTAAACAAAGTATTCTTGGCACTTTAAATCATAATGTTGACTTATTTATGGGAACGTTGAGTAGATCTGAGAATCTGCCTTTAGAATTCCAAGGAGCCACGTGCAGCGCGCCGGGGTTTCCTCAGATAGCAGTGGAAGATTATCAGGAAACAAGCAAGGATGGGCTTCGGAGTTTGCTAAAGGTTGTGATTATTGGACTTTTTGTGAGGCTGTTTTCCAAGCAGCTGTTGATAAATTTAGTATCAGCTGATCGCGTCAAGGACGTCCTGCTAATTGGCATAGGTCCGGTTTTACGTTTTTTTTTTACCTTGGAAAACCTCACATGTATTGACGCTATTTGAGTTGCTCAAGTCATGTGTAGTAGGGAAACTACTGTTGATATGGTTTAAGAACTTTTAAGTTTGTACGAATACAGAATGCCTCCACTTCAGTCCCGCGTATATTCCAACTTTCTTACTTATTCTACGAGAAAAAAAAAAATAACTATCTTAAAATATGGTGTATTTGGACGTGCTTAGAGTAACGTATTAAAGTAACAAAAACATTTATAGTAAGCAAAAAATGTAATCTGGAAGTGCTGGTGTCAAAGTTGAATTGAGTAAAACCGAAGTATGGCGAATAAAACTGTGCTAACATCTCCATTCCCACGAAAACTTAATAAACTGATACTACGAAATACCGAAACACCCGACATAATGTCATGAAAGTTAACTGACTGCAACTAACATACGTATGCTCTTTAACCCCTAAATCAATAGTATCCTTCCATGAAGCAAGAGAAACCTGTGCATCAGGTTTCATGTTTCTAGTATCCTACCTTTCACACAAGAGTTGTCGCACAGACAGACGTACATACATCGGCACGATTTTGAGAACATAAGGGGTCCTTAATATCAATAATTATAAATTATAGAGCTGTATAAATACTTTTTAAGATACTTTTAAACATATTTTAAAATTCCATAGTGCATTAAAAAAGTTATAATTCGATCTAACCGAAATAGCAATGGTTTTAATTGTGGATTACTGATAATCGACCTCATTGTACATTTATTTAAAAGAAATAAATTCCATATAAAATCAAATTTTATCTAAATGTATATTAGAACATACAGCAAATACTTTATTTTGTGTTATAAAATAAAACATTTTTTATGCTGAAGCAAATTAGGATCTATCATAACGACAACAGTGATATTATGTACATTTAGTAGCTTAAGTCAAGTTTAAATTCTTAATTATTTTACATTTCTCGGCCTTAAGGTCAAGTACTTTAATTCAAAATATTTTATTTTAACTCATGATTAGTGATAAAAGAGACTAGTGTTTAGGTTCAAAATATCTTGAAACAAAGGAATCACTGTAAATCACAACAAGTAACTTAAAATTTCACTAAAGTATGGTCGAGTGGCATAATATAATAATAATCTTGGCAACCACTGATTTACAACTTAATCAGGGCTGTCCTTACAGCTCTCTCTAGTAATACTCGTGTAATATCAAACAAATCACTGCAGTGCCGGTTCCCTATTCCGCTGTTCCGTGTTCCATCAACTAATTATCCCGCACGTGTTCAGCCTCCCTCTGATTGCGTATAATCACTGTGTTCCACTGTGAGCCACTTTAAACTGACTTAATGATCGCCCCTCCCACACCCCCTTCGTCCCGCGCCAGCCGTACAGCGCGCTGTGATCTCCGAGCGACAAGACCTCAGGACCTCGAGACCTCGACCTCCGACCTCGGTTACCGGCTCATCTGTCATAGTCAGGAGTGCGATAATAGGAGGTGTAATAGGATCATCTTATGGACGCTCTGGCTCGGTTGATGGAGTAGTATTTGAAATGTTTAATGGTTGGGGCGGAGTGTTGAGTAGGAAGTCAGAGGAGGAGGAGATAGTCTCTTCAAGAGATGATTCGTTCTAGTGCATTGAATTAAGGACTCATATGATCTTATACAGTAGGAGCAAACTTTGTCATATAGTTGAACTTTGTAAACTTACAGCAAAAATCAGCTTCTGTTAGTAACGGATTACTTGAACAAAGTACAACTCTTTGTTCTGAAAAAATAAATTTATATTGTCAAAATACAGGCCTTTCCCTGATAAATTTAAAACCTTTACAAATTTACTTAAAAGTTAATTTAATTGTAATGAAGGAACAAGATTTTTCCAGACATTTGCCATCGTTCAGTGAAACAAAAATCAGTAACACTACGTTTCGAGATCTGCAATCTGATCTCTTTTACAGGTAAATAACTAACCTAATACATACCGTAATTACAAACTAGGTTAATTGTAGTGCCTATCAACATTATGTTTTTATATTATCAGCATTAAATTTGATACAATTTGGCTACCCTGAATATTTTATACAACTAATATTTCATTAACATATATGTAGATACTTTAAGTAAGACTTTACTTTAATTTAAGGACAAATTTTAGAAGACAATTAAAATTATATTATGTATAATTTATATAATTCAATTCCAAAATCCTTGAGAAGAAGAATGGTATATAGCACTTCAGTATGTAATATACATGTATGAACACTAATATTAAAAAAATTCCACAATAAGCCTGTAAAACCACATAAAACTGACGTTCATTTCTGAATTTCAGGATTTATGATGGGCGCTTTCAGTTATATCTCGTTTAACCTTGCAATCGTACGGCAAAAATAATCTTCCATTATCAACGGATAATTAAAAAAAGTAAAACACTGTTAAAAATCAAATAAAATATATATGTTAAGGATACATTTTTCAGCTTTTGGATACATTGTCAACCTTTTATTAGTTGTTCGTGCACTTTGCCTTATAACAATCATTTTTATTTTTCGCCAAACATAGATTTGAAAATAGAAATCTTAGCTTACAGTTACATGAAATGTCCAACACAGTTGTCACCAGAATAGTTAGTAATCGGGTGTGAATATAATTTCTCTGAGTGCGTACGACTATTGAGTAATCGTAGGTACCACTCGGCGAGTACAACACAATAACATTTGGCCTACGTCATCACCAGACATAAACAAACAATGTGCCGGTCTTTGTCACAGTGACTCGGCAACCGTCATAAATAGCGCCCACTGAGATAGTGTTCCATGCAAACTAGAGAAGTGATCGCGCAGTCGCCGCGACCTTTGGTTCGGTGCCTAATGTCAAGGAGAGGCTAGCAAAAACTATCCTGGACAAGGTCACACCAACTGACTTCCTGGTGCCTATCGCAAGCCTTTGTCCTGTAGCTTTACAACTCCTTTATGGTCGGAGGCTTTGGCAACACCGCGCCACGCCACGGTGACGAGCCCTACACGGTGTGGGTGCTGGGTGAGATGACTAGGCAGTCGATTGTGATATCTACAAATGTGTTACATGATACACAGGCAATTCGTCTCCCTCTTCGTGGGCTCAAATCTGACTAATTTGGATGATGTTTTCTGCATTTTGCGGAGCAGCCGATGAGTGTGCTCCACTGATTTATCAAATTCTGTTTTTTTCTCAATTTCAAATTCGTTTTCATCCTTCATTTCTGTACGAGTATGTACTCGAACATTATAGTATTATCAAAGGGATACCAAACGATTTTTATTATTTGTAATGTTATCATAAAGGGGTATATATATATATATATATATATATATATATATATATATATATATATATATATATATATATATATAATAATGATGAGAGAAATCAAGTAGTAATCATTCACTGAAATTGTCACAGAGTATTGCTTACCACTTTGCCGCAATCCACATTTGGTAATACTATATCTGCAGTAGCATTTCTTGTTGGAACTGGATCGAGCACATGAATACAAGATTGTGAAATGGTTTACTTTTGATGAGAATCGTGGAGTTTGTAAGGTGCTAACTTAGTACAATACAACTTATTCTAAGAATCTAAATTCTGAAGTTCGATCACTGCAACGTTCTTAGGGTATCTAAATTATAAAAGTGGAATCAAATCGCAATCTTTGGCTCTTTTTAAAAAGTTGGTACTCTTGTTCTAAATTCAAAATTAAAACAAATCAAATCTGAGACTAAAAATAAACAAACTTCCACTGAGGTTTCATTGTTCTTCGCACGTTTTTGGACATCAAACGTTATCTAGTAAATAACTTCGCTTGGAGAAGCATCGATTCCCCATTAGCATATTAAGTGCAGGAAATCAAAAAGGTGTACAAGATTTACAAGACACGAGTACACACTCCCCGGTCGCCGCGGGCATCGGTTTATAGCCCAATAATATTAGCATATGCTAGGAACAAGTTATTATCTAGTCATTAGGCGTGTAGGGCTACAAGTGGGATAGAATAGAGCCAGGATAAGAGTGTGATGTAACAACGGACATGAACCTTAATACTGATTTAGGTACTGTGAAGATCTAAAGAACTGGTTTCTTCTGCAATCAGATTGTGTTGCTGTTCCAGGTGGGAGTAAGAAATCGCATCCGATGGACTTATTCATTACAGACTTTACCAAATAGAAATCAGAAAAGGTCTCCAAATTATCTATCTGGTAGTATGCATAAATACGAGAAGGCTATAATATAACCATCAACGTCAACAACTATAAAAAACCTCGGAGATGTTAGGCCGAAGCCCTTGTTTCCGCTTCCTCCTTCAGTACATCACCAATAATTTCATTTAAATTATCCGTCATCTTCTTAAAACCTTAAATCATGTGGTTGTCCTTCCGTATGTCTATACGATAACGTTTGATAGAAAGGTTCTAGAGACTTGAAATTTGGTACATTGGTTTCTCGTAGTCCAGGCAAGAACGTTACTGATTTTTAGTCCAACGGTCAAAGGTTAGTTCGAGTATGCAATAAATATTATGTTACGTTTTTGTGGTCTTTCTATCTTCCATTGTATCAATTATTTAAATCTTCTGGTTAGTCTTTACCTTGTACATTTGAAGGTAACACTGCAAATCTGCTCCACCGAAAGGAAGTTAGCGTTAAAGGTCATCGATGGCTTCATCTTTCTTTTGTTCTATCTAATATTCAGCTTCTTCACCCCTGTTTCCTCCACGCCATAGTCCATTACCTCTTTTCGCCTCTTGACATCCCTCTCTTACATTAACATTTCCTCCACTCTGCAACATGAGGGTAGTCTGAACGACATTTTATTTCACAGTTTACTCAGGCTATTTTCCTCTTTACACTCCATACTCACGGTATTCCCCACAGTGACACAACTAAGTTTCGGTCAGTGGAAGCGTATTAGATCCAAATTCCTTTTCGACTTTTGGAGAGACTACAAAGTTATTTAGTGGTGTGAGTGAGTGACTTGTAAAAATAATGCAGATGCCCCGTGTAGTCTATTTCGTTTACCTGAGGTCAATTGATGTGTAGAAAAGGTTATTGATGAGCATCCCAGTGAACGGTACAGTTAAGAACTCAAGATGGTGATGGTTTGTTGCATTGCCTAATGGCAATATTTGAAAATGTCTACCATCAACAGAGTATGGTGCTTGATGAGACCCTCCAGTCAACTATAGTCTTTGCAGACTTTCTGTTAGAGATTGTTCATATAGACTGAGAACTTGTATCGTAAATAGCTACGGGAAAATACTGTTGTTAAACCTCATCTTCGGTTAGAGAACGCGACCTTCACTGTTCTAGCCCTACTTCTCTCCTTTTACTGAGACCTGTTTTCCACCAGTAAAGACACCCTGTGTCAGGAATGTTTACTGCAGTCGATCGGAGGATGTCTACACTTCACTTCTCAGGTCTATCTCTCCAGCCTGCATCACCTTAATGGTGCTCCAGCTGTAACTCAGATATATGAATTAAAGAGTACCAAAGATTGAAATTTATATCCATGAGTAAAACTTCCAACAGAAATATCATCCGTTAATTTCTTCTAGACTTGTCTTTGGGGGTGCGTGTATTGAGGTAGTGCAAGCGAGTTTTGGTTGGAAGTAGCCTATATTTTTTCTTTTAAACTCATAGCCCTTTAATATACCTCCTCTAAATATAGAAACATTTTTTGGTAACTCCACGAAGAATCACAGTTATTTAAAGTAGAAATTTAGGCAGTTGTGTAATGAAGCATAAATAAAAACTTCTGAAGGTATAGTGTGAAATTTGTACATTATTTCATGACTTACAGTATCAGAGTGACATAGTTTGTATTCATTTATAACCAAAGGAAATTCAGTTATTTGAATGAAATGGAATTTAAGATAATTACAATTTTTAAAATAACTTTTTCTTTAGGCAATTAATACTTGTATAAGTAAGAACATCTCATGCCCTACAGTCATCTTTCATGTACATTCTGTAAAAATTCTATTTTCTTGCCATTAAAAGTATTTCTTTACACCTGATTATAATTGATTGATGATTATTGATGAAATGTGTAGAATATTGCTAGTAATTAATATCAATACAGAAGTAAAAGTGTAATATATAGTAAGCTTAATAATGCTATAAACAATGAAAACAGATAACAGACTGGTTCCATGTTTATAAGAATTACGTGCTTCATACCAGATAAGAACAAAATATGAATGTACTAAATGAGTTCTTTTCATACAATAATTATTAATATAGGGATCTCCAGCGAAGCTATTCAAATGTAATAACAGTAAGTATTCAGATGTGATATATACCATATTACAACCAATTATTGAACTAATTAGTAAATGTGTTAATTTCATAAGTGTGCTAAACGTCTCTACGGCTTTATGGCACGCTGTATAATTAATAGTGGTGTAACTTTAATAACCAATTAACTGCACAATCTAAATATCCACTCGTTCACCTGCCGATGAGTAGTGCTATCATTTAATTAACTCCCGAGTTCTTCATCCGCCACATCATTATCAGGCAGGGGTGCAGTGTCGAGAAGTGTTCCACTGCAGAGCCCTCTCGCTTCCCCGGTGATCCGTGCCCTAGGAGGATCCGTGACCTCTGACCTCGGCAAGTGGAGCACCGGTGATTGCCACTGGTCCGCGATTGTTTCGATCCCGAGGGGAAATTGTGGCCATTATCGCCGAACAGCCGCGGTCGCGGGAAGGCCTGGGGTACTTGGATCGGGGCCGACAGCCTAGGCAATTACAGCATATCTTATCTAGAGTAACAATATCAAGCGATGATAAGTGAATCTTGCAGTAACTATGTATCCATGTCAAAAATTAAAAATAAATAGAGACTTAAATGTGTAAAAACAACTACCAAACATTATCGGTTTTGAATATAAATAATTGTAATTTCGAGTTAATAATCTTAATGTATTGATGGTATTATAATCTCATTCTGTGCAGTACAAAAACAGCATTTATTTTGTAACAAAATAGACGCAATGTTGAAATCAGTAAAAATGTGTTTTTAATGGTTAATTATTAACATTTTGACTACATCAAACGCAATTGTTAACTCTTCTAATTTTAAAAAGCCTGCCTCTGCAATGTTTAAAGTAGGAAATTACTCATACGAAGCTAAACTGAATTTTGAACTAAAACTATATTGGTTAAAATTTTGTATCTTTGAATGGCTATTAAAAATACGCCCAGACTTCAGAAAAGCAAGACGGGACATGTTGCTTCTGGTAAATATGTTGTACATTTTAATGTTCTAAACACAACTGAAATGCTGAAACACAACTTTGTTTATTACCTATATAGCTGCAAAATTAGTTGTGTTATTAAAAGTAGTATCTATTCAATCCTAGTTGGTTATAACAAGCAGACGTTTTTCTCGGATTGACTAGTCGAACGTCGCCTTGTCATATTTCCAACTAACATTGGCTACACCTCAGGTACATAATATTCCTTCTTCAATTGATGTTGTAATAAATTAAATTCAGTTATCAAAATTTATATCGGTAATCCCACGCATTTATACATGAATTCAGTATTATATTATTCCGTATGACATATGTTATAGTAAAGTAATTATAACGCACATCATGTTGTTTTAAAGCACAGTTACTCTTTTTGTTAAATTATGAAAAATTAAGATATTTTAGATAAGGTACTTTGCTTAGTATATTTTAAAGTGCTTAAATTTGATTATTGATGTAATATAATAATAATAATGCTGGCATTAGGACAGTCGTGTTAGAAGCAGCCTCGTCGCCCAGAGTAACCGTATTTCCCTCCTAAATGAAGTTACCCACCGCACCGTTTAACACACTCCACGGCCTCAGTGATTGACAACCATTAGGTCGGCGATAATCATAGTTTTTACATAATATCCGCTGTCAACTGCGGATAAGTCGATATCTGAGGATACTAAATAATCCAGATGGGCCACAACTGCCCTTTAAGAGCTTTAACTCACGATCAACTGGGACGAGCTGACAGTAATTAATGCGCGAATAATTTTATCGCTATTGAAATATCGCGGACGCCTTTCAAAAAGAAAGTGGCCTCGCAAAAAGTTGACACATTTGTCTAAAAACAGATTGGTTCGATTTGTTCAGTATCTTGTAAACGATCGCTCATCGCGTAATGACTTGCGATTAGATGGATCGGTCAAACCGGAGCCGTGAACGGGGCCGAATTGAGCCGACCGGTGAAATCGGCCGCCGAACTGGATTGGCGATCGGGCAACAGGGTCTAGGAAGAGCCGACTTTCACAAATTCCTTTATCAGGACAAAAAACCGCAGAGGAGTGGAGAGACTGCAGTTTGGTTCCTCTCCCCTTTCCACGAGTGCCCCCGTTCGCCAAACCACTGTAATCCCATCCCGACATCTGCCGCACACAATATTATAGTATTGCACCGGATTGGTCATGGTAGTGAACACTTCCACGATCGCTTCACTTCTCGAGATTCCCGCTCTCTTTCTCTCCTGGATGGTATGACTGGGCATTTATCTTCTGTAGTATGGTGATTTTTTTTATAGGAGATCAGTACATCACCCATGTATCCCTTTCCGACTCCTCTCTAAATAGCATACTTAGAATGTTTATTGTTGTTCGGAAAATTTTGAGCAGTATTCATTGTATTTTCGTGCCATTAAATAGAAAAAATAATAATGAGACTACCTGCTTAAAATTAAATTTGTGCAATCCTAGTTTCTTCAAAAAAACACTAGTCGGAAGTTACTTGAATAACTGAACCATCGCTATACTCCCTTTCATATACTGTATCACCATACAGTTTAGAAGACAAAAGAATACTGAATTAATAATATTTATACTTCCATATATTTATCAATTTTCCTGTACAATATTTATCACCTCATATAATTTAGAACACAAAAACTAATTAATTAATAAATTATATATATATATATATATATATATATATATATATATATATATATATGATCTTGTACAATTCTTGTCTCCTGACAACATTTAGAGGATAGAGACTAATGAACTATTTTTATACTCTTGCACAATCCGTGTCTTCTAGTACGGTTTAGAAGATACAATCAATTGAATTAAGCTTTCTTAAATCCCTAGCTATGGCAATGTTTAAAAAATAAGTTTTTCCATATCGTCTTTATCAATGTCTCATGTTCAACATCTCTACTTACACGGTGATTTTATAACACCATCGGCGATGGCCTCACACAACTGATCTGGTGTGTAGATCAACTAATTACTCTCCACCTCTTGAGAAATTTCTCGTGCCGTTATTAGTTCTCCATCGTAAATCACCTAACGATTTTAACGTTTGGTTGAGTAGGGGTCATCGAACTTACGGGCGCGAACTGAGATCACGTCGTTGCGGGATATTGTAAAGTGTAAGACGAAAATATATCCTCCATGTGTAATTAATCGTAGGCCCTACCACTTGAAATGAAAGTTCGGTTGATACTGAATAAATCACAGGTTTCCCGAAGTTACATACGTATTATAACTGTAGGGGGAAAATTTGAATATGAACCTTCAGTAATAGGCCCACTCCGGACCATATTTTAGCTATCGTTGCCTGATAAAAGCGTATGACTATACTCATATGACATCAACGATCGAACCGATCATGAGCGTGCCTCAATCCTGGGAATGTTACTACCACTGCGTGGACATAACAGCCCTGTTCGTTTTATCACACTTAACTCCCTTTCCTGACGGGAACGTATGACTATACTCATATGACATCAACGATCGAACCGATCATGAGCGTGCCTCAATCCTGGGAATGTTACTACCACTGCGTGGACATAACAGCCCTGTTTGTTTTATCACACTTAACTTCCTTTGCCTGACGGGAACGTATGACTATACTCATATGACGTTAACGATCGAACCGATCATGAGCGGCCCTCAACCCTGTGAATGTTACTACTATTGCGTGGGCAGAACCGCCCTGTTCGTTTCATCACACTTAACTTCCTTTGCCTGATGGGAACGTATAACTATACTCATATGACGTTAACGATCGAGTCGAATAGGACCGTGCCTCCTGTGAATGTTTCTACCATTGTGTGGGCAGAACAACTTCTGTCCGTTTTGTCATCCATGCCCTTGCATCTCGAGACGTTACTCATATGACGTCAACTATCGATCCAAACAGGAATGTGCCCTAACCTTGTGAGTGTTACTACCATTGCGTGGGTAGTGCAGCTCTGTCCGTTGTATCATCCATAACTGCCCTTGCATGACGAGAACGTACGAGGCTACACTCATATGACGTCAACTATCGATCCAAACAGGAATGTGCCCTAACCTTGTGAATGTTACTACCATTGCGTGGGTAGTGCAGCTCTGTCCGTTTTATCATCCATAACTGCCCTTGCATGACTAGAACGTACGAGGCTACACTCATATGACGTCAACGATCGATCCAAACAGGAGCGTGCCTCAACCCCTTTGGTTATTACGATTGCGTGGGCAGAACAGCGGCGTCCGTCTTGTCATCCCTAACTGCCGCCTTTACAGCCCGTAATTAGATAAATAAATGAGTTAAATAATATTCAGTTCAGAAAACAACTCATAAATTGATCAGATATTACCCAATATGAATCAAACTTTGCCATTCGTTCACGTCTGTTGAGTGGATTAAAACTGTATCTAAGAATTATATGACACTTTATATATTATATATAATTCATAATATATCGTCTGAGAGATAGCGAAGTATAACACTCAGAAGACTGGCATGACTTTTCTTTTGATATCTCAAGAACGAACTAGCCTATGGACTTAAAAGGTTTTCTCATATGTAGGCAACATCGGTGCATTTATCTCCATGTAATTTGGCTGAGTATTCGCAAAGCCTGACTTAGATAAGTAATTATATCATCTTGAACGATCTTTATCTCATGAAAAAATTCAGAAGAGACAGTAAAGAATTAAATATTTTCATACTCCTGTATCTCTAAAACGTATTCAATTCAATCATGTACATTAGATTTAGTTTAGGATGTAAGTTAATAAAATCAGTAGCATTGTTCTCTTTGGGCAGTGATAGTCTAAATTAATTTTCAACAAAACAATTCTAACTAGATTCACTATACTTACGGATAATACTCGGACAAGTACCTATAGTTGTTTTTCAATATAGTTCGAAGTACAAATTTAGAAGGAATAGCGTATAAAAAGATGTATGGTAAGGATGGGATTGTGGGAAATCTCGAGGAGCAATAAGATGTCATTTGGAAGAGGGTTAGTTTATCGAACAATGGATTCCTTAAGTTAAATAAAACTTCACAGTGTACTTTTAAAGGAGAGGCTGATCCTATTTTAAGCCCATATTCTACTCGTCCCCGTGAGCCACTGGTAAAGTACTATGGTCAGAGACAGGATTTACACTGCACTGTCTTTAGTTCAGATCGTATTAAACCATCAGTTCTCCTAGCACAGGCAGATCTTACAATCTTTGCGTTAAAGGCTTTAGGGTAAAAATATTCAGTCAGATGTAGGGAAGCGGAGAGGAATTTACCACACGTACTTTTGTATCTGGATTGGGATTCAACTAACGATCATGAATTGTATATTAGGATTCTAAGACCCTAAGTTAGGAGCGTCAGAATTAGTATATCTTTACAAAACAAAATCAACTCTACATCGGCACTCACGCCAATAAATGATGACACACAGAGAGTAGTGCCAATTCCCAGCGAGTTGACATATGCTGAGTTTATGTTCAAAAACATCCTCTATGGTGGTAATCATTGCCAGAGAGTTCTGGGAACGAAACGAGGCAAGTACCATTATTATGACCAACTCTCCTGATGACTCATTTAGTTTAGTTCTTGTAATGGTAATAAAGTGGAGAACACCATTTGTTAGATGTTAACACAGTCTTGTCACCAGTCTGGTATACTAGAATTATTTTGTTGGCTTAGCGTTTGCGAAGCCTATCACTCGAGGGGCTGGAAAATATCATTTCTATCTGTCTATCTGCTCGTACCTTATCTCGAAAAAAATACCTATAAAATTTCACATGACGCTATACAGGGAGATTTGAGCTCGATGATGGTGCTGTCATTTCATGGCATCTGATTGAGCGTTACTGAACAAATTTACATTGGTCTTATGGAAAACTATTATGGCAACGATAAAATAGCAGAGTAAATAATATTTTAAGCAAACTGTACAATCGTTTGAGATATTAATGTCTAACATATAAACTACTCCAACATATACATACATACTATCATCTTTTGATGACTTGGTGAATAGACTTTTATTATTTAAACATTTCTAACAATCACAACTTAAAGAACGAAAATGTGAATGTATAGTTTGGTAAAATACCTCGAGAAAGATTCCATATGTAGACTTTAAATATACAAGAATAAGAAAATTTGTATGTAACCTCAGAGAAGCTGCGCGACACGTGGTGGGGCGTACTCCTACCTTGTATAGTTTTGACGAGAGCGGATTAGTTCTTATTTAAAAATATCAGTTTTAGGACTGTTTAGAATTCACGTGTACATTTTAAAGGATATGAGCTCCACGTAAACTGACAAACACTCATATGCATTTTATATTAAGAAGAGACACAAGTGCTTGGAAAGCGTTAGTTAACGGAATTATAAAAGGAAACAGCTCACCTCCTAGCTTCTTTAAATTTAATTTCCTTTGACTACCTCTTCTCGGCCTTATTTAATAGGATGACCTTATTTTAAATTTAAAAAAAGGAAAACTACTAAAAATAGTGTAAACAGAGGTAAAGAAATTAATTAACACATAACATTAATTGGGGTGTATCGTTTCCTCGCTTTTAACAGGATGTGTAAAGTTTTACTTTACAACTACGTAATATTTCAAAACTCAATAACATTTTTGGTTGTTCCTAATCAAAAAACAGATTTTACGTGACCTCTCTCATATAATGACATAATTTAAATGATACAGTATTTATTTTAACTCGATCTATTAATTGTTTATTTGTTGTGACATATTATAAAAACTGAATACTAGGTATTATGTTCAGGGTTATGTTGCTGGGTAGGTACTGTTAGTTGGTTTACTTTTAAAGCGTTCCTTTCTGTATTCTATTCTAAATCACTAACTGTTAGATTGCATCATTATTTACATAAGTAAATTAAACAAAACTACGCATACAACACAGTTTTTCCTTTAATGAATTGAGGAAACTTTCGTAAGAAAACGTCAATCGTCAAGGGTGAAATTTTGATGGAGGTGAAAATGGGAAGGATTGAAAGGGTTAAGAAGGCGAAACGAAAGTTTTTGCTCAGAATATACTTTTTTTTAGATTGTTACACCTAAAGCCGACCTTCAGACACATAAATAATAGTTATATCATCGTCACTAGATAGACAGACAGAACGTCGCTACTGTCAGCGTGTGTAGGCCTATGTGGTTATCTGACGCTGGTGTAACATTTATTTACGTGAATGATAGTTGGTTTTAAGAATGTCAAATTAAACAATATCATCTGATGAAGAATTGCCATTTCATTTTTTTAACTGTTCTGATGCACTCCCATTTCGACATCCACGTAAACTAGCGCAGCTGACGATCGATTATTTTCTTAGAGGAAATTTCTCTAACAATTCTAAAAAAAAAACCGTTCTGTTTATGTATTGACACAACACAAAGTGGTTCCTGATTCCAGGACTAAAAGTGTTGTGTCCATTTTACACGTTCAAAATATAAAATAAACGGCAGATCCATTCGTCTGAGGTACGTTTGTTCAGTTACAAGTATTCACTAATCTTGTGTTTTAATATACCCTTAAATCAAGAGTAACGTCCTCACGAGGAATTAAAGAACCAAGGCGTTGAAATGACGTTGTCAAAGACGACGTGCAATCTTCAGAGGTATCGGACCCATGGAGCGGACTGTAAGGGCCGAGTCACTAATGACGGGGTCGCCCGCAGGTCCGCTGATGACTCGCAGCTTGCACTATGCAATGTGCAATGCCCACTCTACTCGCCCCATTCAAGGAGCTCGCTCGAGCGCCTGCATTTTTCATATTGTCCTATTCTCCAACTTAAGTGTTCTTATTCAGACCGGCCAATACCTAGGCCTACTCTTTACGTGAGTGTCTGCCTGTCTAGTTACCCTTAAAATTTAACGAACGCCTTTTAGAGTGAAGTTTCGACTTTACACTGGGTGTTTCTGGATTGTACCAGAGATTTAAGTAATTGTGGTTCGCAAAATAACAGATAACTTGTGGGGATAAGCTATTATTTAGTGACATATTCATTCTACTGGTACTTTGTAGACGATGACTTGCTGCGAACTGTGAGACGTGTTCAGTTCTCAAGGGAACTGGGCTGAAAACGCTGACAAAACACGGGTCCGGGGCCCAACGCACGTCCGCGGCTCGTGACCCCGTCACGCTTCGACGACAGGCACGCATGTCCGTCCGTCCGCATGTCCGTCTGTCGCAGTTTACTGACTATTGCTATAGCACTGACCAGTCAGATGTGAGTAGCTCTAGTAAATTCAATTTAGACGTAGTAAGTCGTGAAAAACGTAGCTTAGTGTTGCTTCGTAGTTCTATATTGTACATAAAGTTATGGGTAGTCTAAGTAAAGAGCTGGTTCAGAACAAATTGTTCTTGTGTTTATATGAGTGAACAATCCCAGCTAATTAAGCAGTCTGCCTATTTTTTAAACTCTAAACTACATAACTGGTACAAAGTCTCTATCGTATAATCATTTTATGAGAAAATACTGTTTCAGTATTTCAGTTGAAAATTATTATACCCATTCATTTATTATGTATTGTGGTAACCTGCTATGTTCCGATGTGCATAGATATTGCATTCCCTTTGGGCAAGTTCTAGTTCAATATTTCCAGTGTTTAAATAAACAGATAGATGATAAAATGTACGAATAACCACGTAACTAGTACATTATACAAAATTTGTCAAGAAAGTTTGCCAACATTTGCGGGAAATTCGTGAAAACCAATAACTTGTTAACTACGGAATCTTTTCATATATTCGATAAAGATGTTTACAAATAAGTTTGGGTAAACTACAAAAATTGTTTGGGAAATTTAATAATCTAACTGTAGACTTCCAGAAATTCGAAACTTTTCAATAATGAGATTTCTGGAAAGTAGGTAGGCAAGAAAAAATGGCAAAAATAAAGAAATAATTAATACATTTTGATTTCCTGACTGATAAAATGTCTTTTAATTAATGCAATTTTTAAATTTAAAATAAAGTGATTGAATACTTTAACTAAAATCAAAGAATTAAAAGGTAAAAACTAATTTTAATTTCAAAAAATGAAAGTTACTCTAACCAATACCACCCCAATTTTGAAAGTCGGTGCCAAATTATGACTCATGTATGTATTAATTTCACAATTATGCACTATGAATATTTATCTAAGGATTTTTATAGCTGTCATTCTAAATATAATGTAAAATGTTTCATAAGCAACGAAAGGAAACTTTCAGATTCAGAAAATTACATCATAGTATTTGTTACATTCGATAGTAGATAGTTGAATGTATCAATTCATGTACACTGCATTAGTCGTTACGTTTATTGAATGTTCAAAACGTATTATCATACTTCGGGTTCATTACAGGGATTATTATATAGAGGGGTTATTGGGATTATTATACTTTGAGTATGTGTATAAGAGGTTGTAGCTCTGTGAAAGTATAAATCATAAGTACAGGTATTCAATTTGCCTTTTCAGCGTATTGATTCAATTGAATTCATAAGTCCATGTTGTAAGAAAACTATATCCTTTTAACCTCGTTTTACATAAGCGCTTTCTATCTTCAGATTGCGCTTGTATGTATCACATAATTACCTTTTAGTAAATTAACCTGGCTTTGAACATCTTTCATTTTGTAAAATTAAAACTATGTTTTATTTTTAGTTCTTTAAATTTAGTACGTGTAAAGAAGTCGATTAATTTTTAAGCATTGTATTATTTTTAATGATTAGTAAGTTATGTATTCTCTCCTGTCATCAGGAATACAGATGCAGATGTTTATGGCTAAAACCTAACATTTGGTGACTCCATTTGGTAAATATGAGTATGTTATTTTGTAAGAGAACGTGTTGATTTATAATAGGGAATTAATGCTAAGAACCTTGACTGATTCCGTACTATTGTATTGTAACAAAAATATAAATGGTAAATGGCACACACGCACAAGTAAATCTCAGAAACATGTTACATCTCGTTGCTCTATCTCATGTTTCAAAGGCCTCTTGGAGGAATCCTGATCCAAATGTAAATATTTCCTTAGTGTTTGTAGGGTAAATTATGATCATTTAAAAAACGTTACCTTCTGGTCTCGTTCCTATCTTACAATAGTAATTCCATATTGTTCCCAATATAAATATCACTCAAACGATTAGTATGTAATAACGACGGTGAATCCCCTAGCATCTGTTACTTAAGTTACGGCCAGTAAAATAAACATACATCTCAGCAACTTATTCCGTCTCGTTGCTCCATTTTCATAAGATTCCTAGATGAATATCATTTGGAATCCTGATGTAATCTGAGAAGCTTCCTACAGAAACCTTAAAATATGAAATGGTGGTTTGAAAAATTTAAATGTATACAAGTGCAAAGTGTTCTATACTAATTTATATGGTCTAGATTTGCCTAAATCTACTTGAAGTAACTGACATCAATTGAGAACTAAAAATAAAACGTGAGTGATAACGGTTTTGAGGTACTTACCAAGAAATAAAGTTTGTTCTCCAGCAGAGCTTCAACTCTTTGGTGAGCTATATAATTCTGACATGAATACTGAAGAATATAAGAACAGTACAAGGTGGTGTTTCCATACAAATGAATACGTGGTATTCACTATTATAAACATCGACTTTTTTGAGCTCGCAGGCGGAGGACAAAGTAGATTTTTTAATTAAAAAGCTCTTTCTCGGTAAAAAGAATAAACGCACTGTTTTCCGAGGCCTCGTATTAAACCATCAGTTCTCCTATCTCCTTAGGTTTTGACATCTCACTTCAGGCATTAGTCCTGTAGCAATTCCGAAGATGAAACATCAACTCATGACATTTGCAATATTCAGGAGTGCTGGATTGCCGTTTTAACGATTAGTTGCTTATGAGCCTTTTGCAAACTGCGGGAGATCGTATGATAAGTGATAGTAACGCTTATTAGAAATACAAAACACATACTAACTGTATCAATAAAAACCAAGCAACACTAAGAATGTATATGTATTCTTTTTTAAACTGTATAAAATACAAATATTATTGAGCGTTAGGCAAATAAGCGTATGAAACCTTTAAATGTACTATAATATTTACTTGTAGAGCTAAGTTTGAAGGGGGAGAACAAAGGAGGAGAATATCAATTGATTACGCAAATTGGTTACAATGAAAGCAACGAGCAACGCCCACAAAGACCGCCCGTTTCAGCCCAGTTCTGTGAGTATAAAGTAAATCATTTCATTAACACTTGACCTGTCAGCACTAGTACCCAACTTCCGGTTTTAGCTATTAACAGTCAAACGACAACTTAACAACACTCCAGAGATAAGTGGCTTTTGATCCTGAATAACTCTGAGGACAGAAGTTTCGTGAAATACCTAAGATATATAGACTTTGTCTATATACTTTAAACATATCATTTCTCTGTAACCCTTAGAGTGCCAAAATCTCGTGTAGACTGTGAGCATCAACATAGCGTCAAATAGTTTGAGACTACTCAAGAAATCTGTGTTTTCTCACTCTCTCTCTCTCTCTCTCTCTCTCTCTCTCTCCTCTCTCTCTCTCTCTCTCTCTCTCTCTCTCTCTCTCTCTCTCTCCTCTCTCTCTCTCTCTCTAGTTTTTCTAATGGGGGTACAAAATTTTTTTAAATCAGAATAATTCTTTTTATTGATTCTTAGCATTATTAAAGGAATTGTTAAAGAATACTACAGCTTAAAGTAGTACCTGTTTACCGGTATAAGTAAAGTTTACAACGAAATGTAAATTAGTTAACAATTATTTCCTTTAAATTTATTTAATTAATCTAAGCTGTAATACTTAATTAAACATTTAGGATAAATTATGTGATGTGTAAAATAAAGCAAATATTCCACTCTAACAAGAAAGTCTCAAGTTTACTTGAATGGTATATTTCATACCAAGTCCATTCCTTAACTAAAACGTAATCTTAATTAAATATTTCATAAATTAAAGCTTAGTTATGTTTGATCATTTGTTCTAGTTGGTTGACATCCTAGCTCATTCATAATGGATTATTCCAAAGGAAACACTATTTCGATTAACGAATCACGTGTCGGAAGTCCTGTCATCATTAATATTATTGGTCTTTATAATTATTAATCAAAATTCGTGTTGATAAACTATGTTAGTACATACTAAGAGGGACTTGGAATACTATTGAAAGTGGATTGGGGGAAAATTAAAATCTAATAAGATTAAAGAATTCCATACAAATATCATATTCCGTATATACCAGAACAAGTTGAGGATTGCAATACTATAAACTATTATGGTACCATATGTATTACTTCCAGTATAAGTGTGGTGTTTGTATAAAACAGACAGTACATATGTCGTGTTACATATAAGGTGACGAGTCTCAGATGTTTTCTCTAGCATAACTTGTTTTGCAGACTATTGACTTGTTTAGTCTGGTCTCTCCTAATGAAATCTTCACGGTTATGCATTTTAATGCTGAAATTTAGTTGAAGACCTGTTGTGAATAATAAGTATTGGAACGCTCCGGTAACGATGTCTAATAATGTTTTCCCTGGACTACGTTTTATTTTTCACAATAATTCTGCAAACTGAACGAGAAAGAAAAACACGAAAACCATTCGAAGTATTGGATTCAATTTTGCTAGAAAGTTTATAATTTTAAGGGAACGATGTACTGTATAAATATATATATATATATATATATATATATATATATATATATATATATATATAGTAAATGAAAGTCATTTCAAGTACAATTGTTTATTTCTAGTTATTGTTTTCGAGTAAAATATATCAGAGTTGTTTCAACAATTGGTTAGTAATTTAGTGAACTAAACTGCTGATAGTTTGGTATAAAGTAGAATCTGAAATTACGCCCTGTTGAATAGGCTTTGCAGAGGTAAAATGCAACTGGAATGTTAGCATGACACCCGTTTATCTTACTATTCATGTATATGAGTTCTTAAGGTAAAATATAATCTTTTTAATCAAAACGTTTTTGTCACGTGACATGTGACTTTAGACAGGATGTTAGATCTAACTGGCAAGTCGAGCATAAGTTATCCAGGAGCTGGTGTCATCTGAAGACAAGGAGATAACCAGAAGTGACGTAGCCTACTACTGGAGGGTGCGAGAACAACGGTTTATAACGGTCTCGCAACCAGAGTTTGGCAATGAGCAGCAGACCATGATATTGAGTCTGTATCGCTATCACCTCCAGCGCCTTGGCCAATCCTACTGACTCATTGACACTAGCGGCGACAGCGCTTTTATGGCCCTCAGGAGGAGACTGCTGAGCTCGATAAGTCTTAGTGTAAGGGATTGTTTATCAATAACAATTCAAATTGGGGATCTTGCCGTTAAGATGGATTTAATATACAAAATCAGCCTGTTGTAGTTGTAATTTTGTAATTGTTATAAAGAAAGTAAAGTAAAGCAGGCTTATTTTGCCTGGTAAAGCAAAGCTAGGGCTAAGAAGCCGTCTCTAAAACTTAACCTGGGGACCAACGGCTTAAAGGTGACTAGAACCACCACCAATGGCCGGGCAGGCGGGCTGCTTGCAAGGACAGGATCGCTCAGCGGTTACTCATCCAAGCAGCAGCCACATCCGACGTTCCTTGAGTTGTTATCTTGCAATAACCGTTGTATCCGCTACACTACGCCGTTGGCAAAAGAAACTGTTATTTCTAAAACTAGTTAAGCTAAAGAAACCAAATATGGCACATAATACTGGCACATATGTTTGAATAGATAAAAGAGAAAACAAATTATTTGGTTATTTTCTTTAATATTAACAAAATGTCATCTGTTGAAAGTTGTTTTAACCAAATTATTAAAACAACCAGTACACTTATAAAAACAACTTTACTTGAAAACAAATATTGGAGCAATTGCATTACAATTCCAACGGTACTTGTTTCGAAGAAATCCGTCAATGTATAAGCGAACACGACCACTTTAAAGACACGCTTGCACACGCCAGGAACAACAAACAACTGATAACTCTCTACTGTGACATGTTTGGCGCTCCTGGCTTGTGCAAGGGTATCTTTAAAGTGGTCGTGCTTGCTTATGCGTTGACGGATTTCGTTGGAAAAAGTACCGTTGGAATTGTTATAGAAATTAAAAGATAATTGGTATCTTATAGCTTTTTTGACCTATGTAAAACAGCTGATATCTATCAAAATACAAAATGTACGCTGTTCCCGACTTGTGCTAGCTTACCTTTAAAGAGGTTCGCTTATTTACGAACAGATTTCGTTGAAACGAGTAGCGTTGGAATTCTAATGACATTCTTCAAACAAATTTTGTAAATCAATACGGGTTTTTTGTTATTTGACTTTACAAATTTTAAATAGACGCCATTTTATGATTATTCCAGTAAACATAATTTTTTCTCAATTTTTTTCTTCTCTATTCCAACCTTTGTGCCCAATTTGAATTCTTTAGCTTAACTAGTTATGGAGATAATATTTCTTTTTATAAGAGACATTCTTCAACCTATTTTTTTACGACATTTTTCTTTAAAATGAGGAGTACTATCAGTTACAGCAGTTTGTGTTTGTGTATGTGCGCTCGTTTGTATGCGAAAACCATAAATTTCAAAAAACGACAAGCTAAAACTTACAAAAAGGAACAATAATAGGTTTTATAAATATCTCGTCTAAGTTCGTTGGCCACCTTGGTACCATTGGCAATTTCGATCCAATTTAGCGGCTGTTTATACTTTCAAAAAATCACAACTCAGTTCTTTATTGGCATAGAAATAAACAAGAAGTGTTCTGGAATGCTTATCATTTCCTACTTTGTGTAAAACATATTTTTGTATCTCGGACGGTTTTCTCAATATTACATGTAAATTCAATAAAAAATAAATTATTAATATATTAATTGATACAAAACCTGACCTTTTCTAATTGACTTCTACCAAATGAACCGAAATGACTAATTTGTATTCCTTTTTAATCCAATTTTAAAAGTGTTTATGAAATACTTCAATGAACTGGCTGACATCTAACCATAGACAAAATCAAAGGAAATGTGAGTTTAATACTGAATTCTGTCAAATCAGTTGTGTATCATTATTTTCTCTGTTTGAATTACCGTATGGGCTGATTATAAAGTCTTAAAGGTAACACTGTATAACGTAAATACCTCTAGAGAAGGATGATATCAGTAAATCCTTCTACCGTTTAGCTTGAAAATCATAAGAGCGACACGATCTCTGACGCTATTCCGACTACATACCATCTTGGTCTTTGAAGTTCCTAACCTCTGGATGTAAAATGGCATTATTGATTAAAAAGGAATCTAAAAATTAATTTGAATCTTCAGATTATATTCTACCTTGGCCAGAGGACCATGGAAATAAAATTTGGTTTAAAAAGGAACTCAAGATTAATAAGCTATCAGGAATAAGGATTTTTCCAGAAGACATAAGAACATTAATTAATAAGAAGATTGTAAAATGTTTGGTTATAATAGTGGATTCAAGATTTTTAGTCATAGCACAAGTACTATTCTTTTGACCAATCATACCATTTCTGTTTTGTACTCCCTTTTACAATTGTAGTCTGTATTGCAACAGTAACAGGTTTCTTTTCAGTTGCCTACCTTGTGTCTTTTACTTGCTCCTTGAGAAATATTGACCCTCTGCCAGGGGTCGCTGTCCGGGACAATAGGAGAGCTCTGATTGCTGGGAATGGGTATGCAAGAAAAGGATCAGAAGAAGTTGCACATCTGCAGCTGCTGGTCTGTGCTGGCAGGTGTTTTGCTGCTGCAGCTGCTGAGTGTTGATCAAGGACATAAAACACCTTTTGGATTGGCACCTGCCCATCCTTCTCCTGGTTCCTCCGATGTGAAGACAAGCTACACAGAAGTCAGCAGTTTAAAACTAGACCTCAAAAATAGAATTTCAGTTTTGAGTTATTAAAATAAGCTTGTCACAGTTCTACTTAACTGGGTAACATGGCGGTACTCACAAACTGCGAGACTAGATGCAATAAAATTCATTCACAGAGGGAACATTACAAACATATTTTTACGTGATATTTTTGTCCGATAACCCACGAATTCAAACGATTTGTCAAGACGTTTTGATGCGCCCAAGACGAGTAGCCAAAAATAGATCGAACATGTCAATAAACTCTGTGAAAGGATGACGTAATTGCCGAGGTGTCTGGTAGAGCGCATGCCACGCGGCGCATGTAAATTCGGCACTAGTTGATAGTCTGGCCACGAGAGGCGTGGTGGCGGCCCAAACCCGGGTCACTGACCGGACCTACCCCAACTGCCGACGAGTTACGAAGGTCGTCTGCCCCCTCCCCCTCTCCACCCCTCCCACGTTACACACACGCACGCACACTTTTGGTTATCGCTATCGTGGCAACTGGCTGGTCCTCATTTCTGTTTTGCAAGTTGTACTAGCCGGCTCGAAAACGTTAGACTTCCCTTTGACATATCTGGTGAATAGAAAACACGTTTTACTCCAATTGTGTTTGTTCACTCTATTTCCTAGTCTCTAAAAGCCCCTCGTCTGGTTTCCAGTTAATGAGAGTACTCAGATTCGCTTAATTTAAAAACTATTTACGAGATTCCCTTCCAACCGTCACTTAATTTATTTTCCTTCTCTCCCTCCTCAAACGGTTTTTGTACAGTACTTGTTTCCATAGCTTAATTTGTGCTGACGCACAGTCTTTCCCGAAAGACTGTCTTCCTCGCTTACAATATTTCTAAATTTCTCTTTCACTTCGATTGTACACAATCTCTAGTTCTTGTTCAATTCTACAGGCATTGTTACTGAACATCTTGTCAAGAAGCTAAAGAGAATAAGTATAAAACCATTCTAGAATTTCCAATCAGCGAACAGCTAATGTAAACTTCCCCGCCTCTTCCACCCAACCTCTTCCATTGTTGTGGCTGAGCACGCCTCTGTCCCTAACAATCTCCACGCCCGCGTTGCGGATGACAGTGGCACAGGATCTGTGGGAAGGGATAAGTAACATATTTATGTCTTTGTTTGTGGTTATTTTGGTTTAGTTCACGCATACAGTTTGTTCAAACTTTCAGGTTTGTTTTAAACTTTATCAGGACTCTCAATTTGGCTAAATAATAATATTCCGTTTTAGGAATTAAAACAAATTAAATTCACCGTTTATATTTTAATGGATATATAGAGTAAACCAGGCTTGAAACATTGTATCTCATGTCCACTACAAACTAGAACCTGTCATTTGCCACCGGGAAGCCACTCTTGTGGCCAGCCTGAGCCACAGAAACACTTAATGTCAACCTTTTGAATTCTTTGCCCTCCTGATCCTTGCTGTGGGTTCAGAGATATTAACTAGACGTTCCACCGAGGTTGATAACAGAGAGGAGTCATCGGAATCTGCTAGCGTTGCCCTAATTATCGTCAATGGTAGTACTAGGCCTGGCCGACGGATATCACTCTGAATAGTTGTCCCGGAGTCCACAATAATTTATTTTAGTGGTCGGTCACACTTTGGGTAGAATAGCAGATTTGTATTTATTTTATCAAGTTCTTCCCACTTGAAAAATTACCTTTATATTAAAGTAAAATGGGAACAATATAGACGCTTTAAAGAACTATTTTGTAACTACAATGAAATTTAAAAAAATTCCAAAATTTAACTACCCTCTCCCATTCCAACTGGACTGAGAAACGACTGGACCCACACAGCATGTGTAGTAGGAGTATCTTATTTCTACTACCTCGGTCAAATGCCTCGATAGTGATGACGAAAAGATTATCTCCTCTTAGCCTGGAAAATGATCAGATATGAGACGATACCATCAATACGTAAGAGAGGATAATTAATCAAATTTATGTGCTGGGAGGTATTTGGCGGTTCAAGGTACGGGGTTGTATTTGGCTTGTAGTCGGTGTTGGTGTAAGACATATGGGGTTAAGCACATTGCTAGTCTATATATTACATATTAGAGATATTACATTCATATGTGGACGCCCCCGCACTCGTTGACAGTCCACTTACCATTATAGTGCCAAGGACATATTGGTTGCCATGTCTTTGATGTCCTCTTACAGTAGGGTTCGGCTTTACTACAACTGAAAACTGTTAAGAAACAAATACCCTATAATGGATCATCATTGTTGAGACCGACAACTATCAGGTACAGCTACATCTTTAGCAAAGCAACAATGTGCCAACCAGCCAAAGGATAGATCTCTAAAGAGGGTTAATGATTTCAAAAATATACCTTTTTACTTTTATGTAAATTCGTGTTCATCATATAAATGACACTTTAACACGTTGTGGTGTTAATAATGTAAAAAAGTACATATTATAATGTTTGTGTCATACTTTATATCTCATTTTCCGAAAAAAATATCTTAAAAATATACAGACTATTTCAGCTAACGTTTTTAACGTGTTTTACATTAATTACGAGGACAAAACCGTCATACCTAATTTTAAATCGGAATTATCAGTTGTAATGCAAAACTTTGTTAAATGCATTTTTAATAAGGTTGGGTCAGTAGAACTAATCAAACAACATATTAGTTGACAGCGGGTACTGTAGTGCGGCCATACAAAGTGGTGCACAGCCTGTAAGGACACAGGACTCAGCTGTGTCGGGCCACTGCCGCCTCCCGGTACATAGCGTAGGGCGGAGCCTTGGGGTGGTTCACCTCGATAAATCAAAGCTCTACACTATCAAAGTCTCTGTAAATGCTCCGTGAACACAACTTTACTATTTTCTATTACCGTAGTCTATTCTGGCTTACCGAGGAGATATGAGCAAACTATCCTCAACTGAACGTGTCTTTAAAGTATTTCAATAGCTTTACTACGGAGGCATGACTTGGGGGTTTTCAATTAATTAAAATTCATTCCATTTTTCTATTTCTTATTGGACCAATAACTCTGATAAAATGTTAGTAAGTGTACTAGTGTTGTTACTTTGTTTTCTGTTGGATTTATATTAGATATTTAAGCTTTGCGTGGTTCCTGCATAGTGGGAATGTTATTAATATTGTTACGGTACTTTAGTAGTAACGACTTTTAGTCATTATTTACTACAATTGTTATGTTGATTTGGGGGTCAAATGGCATTCGGATACTTCGTTAGTCCGCTGTACCGGTTTATTGCAAGTACAGTATGTTTCCTTAGTTATATTCTTACTAATCTATAGCATTCTTAGACGTACACTGTTATTAGTATTGCCTGTAAGTATTGTACATCCTATAGTTATTGTATATGTATGCAAATACTGATATAATACTATATATTTGTATTGCATATTATGTCATTGGATAAAATAATAACGCCCTGGTTAACAAATGATAATATTTTTTAAGATTTTAAAAATCTATCTGTTATTATTGTATTTGTTATTGAGAAACATAACTGTGGAGTTTGAATGCACCAGTCAAGTTTTGATTTTATATCGTGTAATACAAGGTTGATCCTTTAATAAAGTTTCAAATGAGAACTTTCATTCAAACTCTCCAGCTAATCAATGAAACAAGAATTGTAGTTTCAAGAAAAGTTCGACAGTCCCGATTTGATGTTAACTCAATTCAAGGACATATTATAACAAACAAAGGTTGTACTTGGGAATCATTTTATATTTTGATATATGATTGAGTATTGTAAGCCTACTAAGTAGGTACCAAGACTGTACCAAATTACGATGGATATAAGAGGATATGAATGCATGTGGACAGTTTGGGCCCTTGTGACCGTGACCAAGGCGGCAAAGGTCAGTCGCCGGGCCAGACCACAGCCCCACCAGGGGACATCCTCGCACCAGATACCGGCCAAGATGGCGGCGGCGATCGCTTGATTAATTGCATTCGCAATTGGAGATATACTCGCGCGACGTCGTTTATTTATGCCCACACTCCGGCGCGGCGCACGCACGCGAGCACGGCCAGGACCGGCCGTGGTTTCGCAAACAAAAGTGCATTAGTTGCGGCCGGCCCGAGCAAGCGAGATGGAGACAAACAACAAAAACCAGTTTGGACAAGATTCGCTAAAGTTCAGAGACCTGGGCAGCTCTGGTCGCGCGGCCAGCTCGGCCTCGGCCGTTTTCGATCGCTTTGCCCCGCCAAATAATGGGCTCTCAGTCCCGCCTCTCCCTGACCATAGCGGCAGATCGCGGGGCACGGACACTGGCAGGAGAAACAACTATTCGATTTTTCAAAGATTACATCAAACCATCTTAAAGCAGGTGTAATTTTTGTGCTAGTGCATTTGAAATTTCTTTGTTGCTCCTTCAAATCTTGAAAATTAAAATTGTCAGTTTGTTCACCACTTATTAATCGATCTGTAACAGCTTACTCCAGAGGTATCTTGGGACATGTCAGTGCGTAGGATCTGGTGCATGATACTGAAGTCGAACAATCTTAGTCTGTTAGATCTTCTTTTATTGAGTCGAGATCTTGGCTTGTCAACCACCACGTTTTTGGTTCTGCGCTGAACTGAAGGTCGACTAGATTTCCTGTTCCCAGCATTACCCTAACAGAATGGCAATTTAGAAAATACGGAATTCGCGAATAATAATAGTGCTCACAGTTCTATTTCTCTCACTTCCTCCTGATCCCATTAATTAATATCAGAGTTTATAAATACAAATCCATAAGTTTTTGATATTTTTTGTAAGGATATGAACGCTACACTCAGATAAAGAAGAATAGATACACGAGTTTAAACGTTAACCGCAAACTAACTAGGAGAGCTACAATAACGGAAATCACATTAAAGGTCCTAGTTATGAATGTTGAAATGTTGGTTTAAAAGCGCCAAAGCCTGATACCATATTTCTTTCCTACCGATGTAAAAACTGGAAGTTGTTTGTAAATAACTTGCTCTATATGTCTACACTTAAAAATGAACAAATTAAACTTTAATGTAACTCCGGATGTTGTAGTTATTACTAATTAAATTAGTCTGTACTTAACATTCATACTCGGGTATCTATACTTCTTGATCTAAGAGTAATTTGCGCTAGCAACCTTTGAATTGTGCGTAACTGGGTGTGTTTACGAATAACCTACAGGAACACAATTTTGAACAATATTTCAGTACTAAATAATATGCTAATAGAGGAAATCTTACAGTTGTCAGGAAAGAAGGTCGTTGTTGGGAGACCCGATGGGCGAGCTGTCAAATGCTTTGGATCTATGCTAGAGTAGCGCATGTTCAAATTTTGTCTGTACCATCGACCTCGTACTGCATCGACTCTCCCCTTTATTTAGTTCGATAGGATTCTCGCACTGGTCAGTTACCAATAATGGCTGACAGAATAAGGCTTAAGAGGGGAACGGAGTCACCTTTTTTTAAAAAAAGTAAGGGACTTTAAAGGGTAGAGCATTCAAGGATACCTCTGAGTATAAAATATTTCGTAAGTCGTAGCGAGTTCAGATGTTGACAGACGTTTTATTAACCAGAAATCCAAGTTTCCTCTGATAAAAGGTAGATCCAGAGGAGAGAGGAGCGCTGCGATGGAGTGACCGGTACCAGCAGAGCGGAGAGCGGTGTACCTTGACCTGACCCGGCATAACCTGACGTTTAGCCGCTAAACACGAGATTGGACCAGGTCAGCTAGCTATTGTAGGGACCGAGGCCAACAACCTCGGCTCGTTATGGCCCAAAATTGATGGGAGGATCGCATCTCACTACTGCATTACCCCAACTACCTCGGAGACAGCCTCTGTTCGGTGGCCTGGCCTCGTATGATTGGATAACCAGATAGTCAGATTGCATCTCCGAGTATTCCCCTCAGGCCTCTCTGTGGTCTCTCAAATTGTGGGTAGATTGCCGAGGAGACTTACATTCATAGTGAAATTGATGAGGGAAACTATGCGATATTGAAAGCAAATCATCTAAATTGTAAAAATATTTCGTAAGGGTGGAAAAAAACTGTCATTAGCAACCATCATGATTTCAGCTCTATAACAACGATGATAATTTTTGTATAGTTAAGAAGGAGAACTAGAAAGTATTTGGGTGTGTAGTAATGATATATTTTCGATGAGACACCTCCCATAGTGCTATGAACAAAAATTAGAACATAAATTGTTTTCCGCTTAACCTTGCACTCAATAGCCGGCTCTTATTTATTTTTACTCATGTTGCAAGAAGGTCCAGGAGAATAGGCAGAGAAAGGAAAATTTCTAAGTCTCTCTAAGTACTTTTAAGTAAATCTTAAGACCCTATCCATAATATTTTTTTTTTAAACTGAATTCGTTAGACAAATCGAGTTTAAATTGTGGCTGATTATTTTCACCATATTTCTAATATAATTGTACTGTATATTTATGTTAGAGCTTCTTAAATTAATACATTTCTAAGATAAAAAATGTCCCACATTTTTTTACGGTAAACGGACTATAGGTCCAAGTCGTAAAACTGTTAGAACCATTTCTTACCTACTTCTTAAGGGGTGGACAGTGGGTCCACGGTCCCGGCCTGGGACCCACTGTCCGACTCACGGGTTTCATTTGACGAGGGGTTGACACTTTTGTTTACCGAATTCACTAAACATAACGAGTTCAAACTGTTATAGAATTCCTCTTAGATTTTCTGTATTAACAAGGTTTGTTGTTTTCATACACCATCTTAAATAGAATGAAACGAGGGGTGTCTTTTTTTTACGTAACACAAAAGCATACAATTTTCGATGTTAGGATACATTGTTTTATTTTTAACTAACGTAATTACATTTATTTAATTTTTTGAACAAAAAAGAGGTAAGTATGACGGTTCTCATTGTATATTATATCAAATATTTGCATGTAGTATCGTATTCATAATAGTGTACTGTATGATGACCTTTCAACATGAATAGACTTAACTACCACGCAAAGGTGACCTTCATGGAAATGTTACATCTCAATGTACAGTCTAAAGTTAATATTAATATTGTACATAGTGAGATGAATTAATGCCAACATAGCTGTTTTAGTAAAGATTTTCATGGCCTGTTGTATTGGCAAGTGTATTGAATTAATCTTAAATGGACGTAATTATAACAAATGCGAAATATATACTTGTTCATTATAATTTTTTCCAATATACCGTTGAAGTCCATTTATGCCGTTAATTAATAACAGTGTTGTTTGAACTAATAACGATACGCTGCCTGAATGAGGTTGTTGCCGTAGCTATACACATGTACCTGGGGTAATTTGAAGATTACGTACTAGATTATGGGGTGGAGAGTAAGAATAGGTATCCCGTTACATAATATTTTACACTAACCCTTTTAAATGTTACTTTGTTAACAACTTAATGTTATTGCAAGTCGACACTTAGAGTGTGATTATACGCCTAATTGAATTAAAACACGCCAACAGTCAAGAGAGATGCTGTACTGATCAAGACGTAATATCGGTTCAAAGAATGGCGCTTCGGCAATGTTTATGAGAAAATCCGTTTATAAGGGCACAATACATTCAATATCCACCTAGAATGCTGTGAATGCGCGAGTTGAAGTACCAACCTCCAGCTGGGAGGAACCAGACCGGTTGGTGCCTACTTACACATGCACTCGGGCCATTCTGTGGCCGTTTCCCGTTCTGAGTCCACTTCCGGTCGCCAAAGTTTGGCTTCTGCATGCCAATGGCCTGGGATCCATGACCTGGTCCAACACTGCTACAGTACCATCTCCCTACCGTGCTCGAAGGAGTGGTAAACTTCTGTTAAAGTTAAGAATTAAAGTAATTCCTCTAACATAATAAATTTAAAAAAAAAACTATTCCTGGATTTAAAACAACCTATAACATAACATTGAATCAGTTAATTGAAATTAAAACGAAATTACAATAATGAAAACTAATCTTTTACCTGAAATCCAGAGTAACTACAGTAATGCCATTGAACCTTTTGTCGAGGTATTTTTTGAGTAGCACATACATGAAATTTAGAATTAGAAAATAGATTTCAGAAACACTACTATATATAGCAAACATTCTACTATATATAGAATCACTCTTATTTAGACACCACACACAAAATTGTGCGTTCTTGGTTGATATTGGTAATTTGAGCTTAAGGAATCTTGTTAATAAATAGTCGATATCAGCAAGTACAGAGTGTGGAGCTCGATCTTCAGTCATAATCATTACATTCATATTCATTAATTTTCAAGTACAGTACTCGTACTATTGAATTTTAACTAACGTAACTTACATAAATAACAAGACTGCCTTTAGCGTTACTCATTGCAATTTCCATATTCATGCAGTTAATAAAAAGAAGGCATAAAGTATCAATTGATTAGGTCACTACTTCATTTTTGTTTCACGCAATTTACTTTCTTTACTGAATTAATTGAGAATATTTGCCAACTCTACACACATGGGGACAAAATACAGGCTATTACTAAAAGGCTGTTCTTGGACAGTGGTATAGCTCGATCTAATATTGTAATAAACAGTAAGATACTGTTCTTCTAGTGAGACTTTTGTGTTTGATTCTCTCTGTGGTACGAAATATAATCGATTGTAGTGGGATATTCTGCGCTTTATATCACAGGAAGGATAAACTAGAAGTCTGACTTGGACACAGTTTATAGCGTAATACTAGGGTCAGACCAGTGAACTACACTAGCAAATTCTGTTGACTTTCCTAGTTACTAACCTTGGTTAGTCGTCTGGGTTTGGATTGTCTTTGCACCGCAGCTTCATTTCCTTGTTACAGTAACCTTCATTCTACAAACTCCAAGGATGTTCGTTATGATCGATTTACGTACACTATGTACGCCTCATTGATCTGCACTCTCTCATCATTCACAGCGTTGAACTTCGATCACTGCAGAACACAGCTCTTGTATGTAGTCCATCACTGCCACTCCGGATAGACTCGTTGGTGGCCTGTTACCTACGACTATGTCAACTTGAACGGTTTGCTGAGCTAGTATCACCTTCTGTTATCGATAAAATTGTCAAGTGCTAAGAAACGGTCTTTCAGAATCTCTCAAGTGGTGAAAAAATTGAAACAGTTCTGCGTGCTCTAATGTTATATTGGAATTCACAATAACAAAAATCTGATATGTTCAGTGTGTGATTGTCCGTTTGTGTGTGAAATTTTAAACCATTTTTTAAAAGATAATATCAATGTTAGATAGTTAAAAGCGAACTAAAAGAATACAAGGCTTGTTTAATGAATTCATCAATAAAGAACAGTTTTGCTGAGAAAAAAAATGTTTTTGGTGTAGAATGTAATGGGTGTATTTAAACTCGTTGGATCACTCTACTGCAGTTAATTCTGAAATAAGATGAATTATGTTAACACAATGTTTATGGTGTTACGAAACATTGTAAAACGTGCAACGACATCGTTATCCAGAACAATGAATGAGTTAGAAAATATTTTTATTTCAACGTGTAAAAATAATGCTTGTATCATTCATTTATTTAACCGAATAATGATATTAATACCGATAATAATATTATCTCTGGCAGTGTTGAGAGAAAATATATACTTAGAAACTCAATACTATTCACAATTTTTCCAAGAAATACTTTTTCAAAGCTCTGACAAAATAACACTTGGTGACAACTATCTTACCCCTTGTAAGATTGATTAATTTACATTCTCAATGTAGGTACTTGTATGTATGCCTAATTCGATCATATATCTTTAAAATTACATGATTATGTAGATCAGAAAAGCCAATAGCAATACTTACGCAAATAAATCTACGGAGTGAGAATATAAATGTTATCCGGCCGTGAATACCTGATGAAGCTAAAAAAAGCCTGCTAGTGCTAAAACAACTTTTGAAGAGAGCCAAGGTTTAAAGAGAACGGTATAGATGAAGATAGCATCACTTGTCAATAGACCCTTGAAAGTGAGAAGACAATCTTTGTACAGCTATCCTAGGAAACCAGTTCAAACATATCACTCTCGGCTCTGACTTTGTCCTTGCTCAGCATAATATATCCGCACTAACGAAACAGGTCACATGCACAGGATTTCATCAACTATGTAGATTTGTCAACGCGATGTATAATACTGTCCAGCCACCCCCAGGAACAGCAAATGTATAACACATGTCTGAAATACTCAAACATATCATGTAATTTATCATAATACGTCGTAATAATACAGTGTGAGTTAAAACTATGGATACACTCTGTTCAGTTTTTGATAGGTAAAGATGGAGGGATGGAACTCGGGACACCTCTCTAGGAAATATAGAAGTGAACTTTTTAGTCACTCTTACAACTTTTTCTCCCACTTCCCCAAAATAGGATTTTGGGAGAGCGGCTCAAAAGACCCATTAATTGACACCTCATTTGAAAGGTCTTAATAAAAGAAGATGAACAGTGGAAACTAAAGCTTTCTATCTCAAATCCAGTTCAAAATGGCAGCTCATAGAAATTAATTAAGTTAAAAGTATGGATGGATCCAGCTCAACCTTCAATGGGCAATGATAGAACAATGAAATCTAGGACACCCCTCTAGGAAACAAAAGCGAACCAATTCACTAAAATGGGGGGCAGTTTAAAATTGTAAAATGTAAAGTTACAGTAGCACTAGTATTTACAATTACGTTAAGCAATAAAACGGTTAAATCTTACTAACTAGTGTTATTAATTTCAAATGTTCACACTGCTATCCCAGGACAGTTTGATAATGTCCAAGCCAGTTGTAGAAACTTGAAACGGCACGATATATGGATTCACGAGGGGTTTTTTTGAATTGCCGCTACTATTCTGTCCGTAAGGTTATTAAGGTACTGGGGTATCATTTTATAGACGTTGCTTGTAATGTGACCTCACACAAAATAGTCAAAAGGAGATAGATCTTTCTCTTATCGATACTACTTCTTCTGCCTAATATAAATATATTGTTTAAATACTCGCGGACATGCAGGCCATAGTTTGGAAGTGCTCCATCCTACTGGAACCAAACTTCATTACAGTTGTTCGTTGCTACCTGGATAGCTGAATAAACCCGGTTACACTCAACTTCAACGTAAAGTATCACAAACCACGTACAACTTTGTTAATTCCTACCAGAAGCTGAACATGATACTGCACTTCCTCAAAACTGATAAGATAAGGGAGGCCTGCCCTGCAGTAGATAATAACTGTAAAACAGTTTAGAGTTTCTAAGGAAAGTGAATGTCTATTGGAGTTATTTACCTTCTGAATGTGAAGGATCGTGTTTTTCCTCAATT
The DNA here is from genome assembly GCF_021130785.1 of Homalodisca vitripennis. Classification (NCBI taxonomy): domain Eukaryota; kingdom Metazoa; phylum Arthropoda; class Insecta; order Hemiptera; family Cicadellidae; genus Homalodisca; species Homalodisca vitripennis. Next base: position 91,088,361 of record NC_060210.1, read on the forward strand.
CGTTTTTAATAAATTTCAATGAGTTATCATTTTGTACTGGGTTGAGATAGAAAACTCTAGTTATAATATGCTTGTTTTTTCTGAAGGCCTTTAAAATGTGGTATCACTTAATGGGTTTTTACATTTTTAATTTTTTAGCAACCCCTCCCCAAAATCCTATTTTGGGGAAATAGGCTAAGTGTATAAAAAAGATTAAAAATATAAAGTTACTATTTATTCTTCCTTACACTTTTTTAACTTGACACACTTAAAACTGAACATCAGACACATAAAGAAATTATATAAGCGACAGCTACCCATTAACAGACCAACTATTTAATTGCCATCGACGACTTTCAGGGCCTTTATCTAGTTGTCTGACAGTGATTTATATTTATTAGTTATCTATTATTTATATATGACAGACTGGTTTTAAGGACGACTACCCAACTAAAATATGACTTGAGAAAAAATTATCTCATAGGTTAAACCCTTTCGATACGCTTCCACTTCGACCTCTACTAAAATTGTCACGGCTGTCGATCGAGTTTTTAAGAGAAATTTCTCTACCGATTAAAAAGAAAAAGTTGTGTGCTTACAACAAATTGGCTCTCGTCTCCTGGCCTATTATCATTTGTTAAGAATTTAACCTAATATTAACTACATGGCAAAACAGTTTTATAATATATTGCTTGATGAAGGATACCTGCAATGTGGTTGCTAAACTTTTGAGCAGTACTATACTACAACAACCATTTGGAGTTTAAAATGCAGAAACCATCTAAGGAAACACTAAATCATATGCATAGCTCAAGTTGTATATCATCTAATATGATGTATCGTGTGGATGAGACAGTAACTATGATAAGTTACGAGAAATATGAAATTTTGCTTCCGTCAAAAGTAGATTATAGATTTAGTAGTTGGTTATACGTTGCATAAGCAAGAGCATACATTGAACATTTGTTTTACTGTTTCAATTTTTATAGTTTTTCTGCAGAGTGGAAAATTTACTTCCACATATAACGTAGCTATGGTGGGAAAGGTTGATTCGATATGGATGTTGAGTTCAGCTCTATTTTACCTTCCACACAGTTCAGCATCTGAAATCTAGAGTCAACATCCGTCTGAAGAGATCCAAAAGAGGAGGTGACGATCGAAGACACGATCCTAAATCACGGTGGAGAAACCAAGTCTTTAACACGTAACGTAGCGACTGTGCACCGGATGAGACGATGAGAACACCTCATCATCTAGATTACTTTATTTGTTGCCTAGGTGTCTCTGATGTTGAAATCGCGTAAAGAGGTCATCATGAGCTACTTCGACTCCGACTTATTTTGGATCTCTTCAGACAACCATGACTCCAGATTCCAGGAGTTAAGTCTGTGACAGCGTCAGATTTCAGACACTGCACTAAGTGGAAAGTGAAATGGAGCAGAAATCAAAATTCGTACTGAATTATTCAAGGGCAAAGTTCAATTTTTGGGAAGAACGTTTACGCGTTAAATATAATGCATATACACACAGATTAAATAATAAATTTGACATCAAAAATAGAAACAGCCTCCCGTTACAATTGTATAGAGTAATTGAGGAAAACTGCAGGTGCGCGTGTTCCAAGCATCCCGTTTAGGATCGATTAATACAACATTAAATGATAAAATCCGTGCATTGTAATCGATCTTGCTTTTTCTATTTATAAAAAAATCATACCATATTTACAGGTCATAAGACAAGATACTGCGATTATTTTAACAACATTTTTAAAGACATTGAAACTTATTTGTATGCCAATTGTTATTGAAAGAGAAAGATGAAACAATTTATTAGGATATATATATATATATATATATATATATATATATATATATGTATATATATATACAATAACAGCACTATTTAACAGTACTATGTCAAAATTATTTTTTTAAAAGAACAACTCCGTCCATCCATTTTATGAATTTGGTTCGTAATATAACTGTACATAAATTTACCAGTTTATTTTGTGTTACTGAAAAAAACATTACTTTCATTGTAATTAGTTGAAAATTTTTACTATTAAATTATCAACATCCTCTTTTAATTCTATCGTACTCTTGAGGCTTTAAACCGATTTCTGAAATATTACCTACTTGGGTGCACCTCCTATCATCAAATACATTAAACTATATTTATATAATATTTTCAATTTTTAAATCAGTTTTGCCTTAGATAACTTTTAGTAATTAGTTTTAAATTTAAATGTATTTTGTATATCAAAATATTATAATAATTGCATTCACAAATTTTTAAATGCTAAACATATTTGTGTAGATACCAAATGTATGATTAATTATTACAATGAAATATTATTAGTATAATACGTATAAGTGCAAAAGATTACTAGTAATGTGACCTAATTCTCATTGCCCCCCTCCTAAATAATATTTTGAAAGTTTTAATATTTTTAGTTACAGACCTTAAATAAGCCTTTTCTGAAGACAGGAAGAATAGGAAATAAATTTTTTTACTAATCCACGCATTCAATACAGAATTTTGGAGATAATTTGTAATCAGGCCCTCAGAAAAAGCCTGAAGATAAGAAGATAAAGTTTTTACCTCTTCCTAAAGATAACTGAAGGAATTGCGTAGTATTATTCATAAAAATGTAATATTTTACCACAAAACACACATCTTCTAAAATTATATATAATTTAAGTCGTAACTAATTAAAAATTCATCATTCCCTGAAGTTATAATTCATATGCATATTGCAAAAATTAACTTCAGCCGCGTTTTTATGGTCTGAATTAGAATTACACGAAATTCATACTTTAATTCCATATAATTGGCTGGGCTTAGCTCACGTAGCACTCGATCAAAATATCTTTTCTGTCTGTCTGTCTGTATGTATGTTATCTCGAAAAAAAACCAATAACTTGCAATTTTGAATGAAGTTTTACTTCCATGTGAGGAACACTAAGTTCTATGATGGTGCATGTCCCTCACTCCATGAGATTTGGCTGAGCGTTAGCAAATATTTTACATTGATCTTATGGGTAGTGGTGATGGTAAGAAATGATTTCGTAAACAAACTCCATAAGAGATTCAAACATGTAACATATTGATACATGTAGCCTAACTACCCGAACACACATGGTGACTTGTTGTGTAGACTTGTATTATTCAACCACTGATATGAAATCCAATTTAATGAAAAACAAAATCCGAATGTATCATATAGCAAGATATATTAATAAAAATTTCATTTTTAGACTTCAAATTGAGCACTGTTATGCAATGTTTGAAACTTCATTTCTAACTATTAAACAACAAGAATTAATCTATGATGCTATCATTGTTTTGTCAACTTCTTGTTTTTATACTTGTCAGTCGGTTTATCTGTCCGTAGAATATCTCGAGAGTAAAACGATCTATAGAATTTTGTATATATCCTCAGCAGTTCAATGTCTTAGTTGACGAGCAGTTTCGCTCCTTCTCAAATTAAACCTATTAAAACTGCTCATCAACTTGTTTTAAGGTCAAAATTTCCTTTAGGTTTGAACATTCGTTAATTTCTAAATTTGTTTACTCTTTGGTATTTATGATGAAACATCAGCTGTGAGGTATTTTCCCCTGTTTATTATTCTATTTTAGTTCTTTTTCTTGTTTATATTTAGTTAGTTTAATTATTTAAATTTGTAAATATTTATACACTATTTGTTATCTGAAGAAGTATGCTGACATACGAAAATTCCTATAAAGAGTTTATATATGTATATTTAAATTTGTTTGTTGCATCCATAGAAGTTATATTGAATGATAATGACTTAGAAATTTAACAAACCCAACCGAACACCACCTCAACTAAAGTGTTTGGATGTTCAGCAATCTGGGATTTACGTAATTATAATTTTTCTCTGCAACTAATTCTTGAATCTTTTAAAATGGTAAAAGTGGAGAAGACATTTTCACATTTATTCGGTGAATTAATTTTCAGTATACTCACCTTAAATATTGTAATCCAAACATTAATGCATATATCCATAAGTTTTACACTAGATAATAAACTTTAGGTAAAATTTGTCAACACATTGTAAATGTAGTAAAAAATACACAAAAACAGCACTTTGTTGAGTCCCCTCCAGGACGTCGGCAGCTAGCTCAGTCCCCACTCCTTGGAGGTCCTGCTTCCATTGGCCGACCTGTCGGAGCCGCTGCCAAAACAGCAGTGGAAGGAGAGAAGGACCGACCAGAGGCCCAAAATGTGGGCCAACCCTGTTCTAGTTGAGATAGGTCAGTTTTGGATGGTCGGTCTCATGGCTGCCAACCACTATTCGGTAACGAAATAGTAGCAGCCTTTTCAAAACTAAAAGTACGATATCAGACGCACTAGACCTAATAGCACATTGTTTGTTCATAAGATTTCTTGAAACGTTATAAATGTATTTTGTGTATGCCAAATAATTGCAAATAAATATCCTTCAACAATGTACTCTGCGTTTTTATCCACACCTAGATTTATATCAATAATGTATATTTTTGTTCTATCAGTAAATTAAGGTGTCTTGTTATAACAGTAGTTATTGTCCAATAAAAAACCACGTTTTTTAAGGTTTAGTTCTTATTATGATTATTACCACAACCCAAAGATTATTTGCTATATATTCGACTATATTCGATTATTTGCAAATATTCAATATAATTTAAAAATAAGCTATATGCTCAATAAAATATTATAATGTGTCTTTCCATTAGTGCACATAACAAATTAAGATATGAGATGCCTATAATGTTTTATACATTTTTAATAGAAACAAAATTAAATTTCTATCGGTAAAATTATCATATATATTTGAAATAAAAATTGTCATATTTACGTGTAAAAATATGAACATAATATTTCAGGGCTGTCTATGGACCATAACTCTTTTGCCATGTATATGTTGTGTGTACAACTTGTTTTGTATGGGAACACGTTACAGTTGCGTGTGGCCTTCTGTATGTTATAAAATCAGATAAATTAATTTAATAGGAAACACATTCAATTAAGACCCACGCACACATACACGTCATTCCTACTTATCGCTGACAAATCGATTCTCTTACAGACTTAGATGGATTATCCTCGAATATGGGCTACTGTTAATTAATAAGGCATATAAATATAATATGTTTAATTTTTCACAATAAAACAAAATAAAATAATGGAGAAATTGTAGGGAAAGAGTTTCCCGTTGAAGAAATGTTGTTCGGTGTCTGCAAGATTTGAAAGATACTGTAATTTCATTGCCGACTCTTAGCGGTTGGTAAGACTGCACCGTCACGGGGGGCCAATGTGCCGATCATTGAGCGGGTCAGGGCCCTTGTTTTCGGCACAGCCATTTACATGTACAGTCTCTGCTCGTGGGTGAAGACCTCGCTGATTGTCGCCTGCCTGTACAGTCGATGCCACAACCACAGCGACCTGCCTTATCAGTTACACAATATACAGTTGGATCATGCATGCGGTTTGCTAGATGTACAGTTAGTTAGTCTTCATTTACTCATTATTTGACGTTAAGTTACTATTTAGCTGTGTAAATTCATTGCATTAGAAAATATTGTGATCTTTTTAGTTTATTTTATCCTTGGGTTTTTTGCGAATACAAATTTCTTAGACAAATTCAATCAATATTCGTAGCCGATAGTGGTTAACTTGAAGGGTTATGCGTAGGAAATAAACACGTTTACAAGATGAGAGTATAAACTATTCCCTGTGGGAATTTTTTATTATATCGTAATTTTGAGAACATTAGTAGGTAAACAAGGGTAAACAAGGTAAACATTTATTGCTCCGGAATTTCATGTGAACGGACTTGTTATTGCTTTTGGAATTGTAACTTTGTATACAAAAATCGTTGTACATGTACTTTGTGTGATATGTATCAGTAAAATAATTGATATCTCTCGAGAAAACTTGGTTGACTATTGTGGAAAAATATTTGTTTGTAGGAAACTTTGCGAGGGTTTATTACTAGTGTGGGTTTATTTTGTGATTTGCTATTGGTGTGTGCTTAATGTAACAATAGTTTTATATATATATATATATATAATATATATATATATATATATATATATATAATTTCTTTAAATTTGGTATTAGGAAAAGTCAAACCTTAGTACTTTTCTTATAGTGGAATGTGAACATCAGCGTATTATGTAGAAACTACATAACTGTCAACATAAGAAACTCACACAAGTTTTTTTTCAACCAATTAGAGAAATAAATTATAACTTAATATTTAATCTATATTAAGGGAAAATTAACGAATTAGGCTAATTAACTGAACGGTCTTTTTATCGCAGCTAATCATTAAAAATTAAAAGTCGGTCAATCAAGAGTGAGAAACAAACATTGAGTTTGTTTCCTTCACCATAAAAGTCATACTGAAACGTTGATTATAACACTGGTCGCAGTGTCGCATTTAAAAAATTGTTTCGGAAAAAGAATAAAACCCTCCAAAAATAGGAGCTTGAGAATTTTCCCCTAGGAAGTTGTTGTGCTTTAAGATATTATAAATACGTTTTAGCCTAAAAAATTACTTAGTGTAATTTTAATGTTTGATTTTAAACATTTCGAGAGAAAGGGTTTAAACCCCTTGAGACCTTTCCCTCTTGTATACGCCCGTGACTGGTCAACAAACGAAAACAATTATAATGATTCTTTTAACAATTATAAACTGCACAATTATAATGATACAAATATTGATCCATTATTGAAAAATAAATAAGGTATATTAGAAAAGAGTTAAAAAGTCAAATGGAAATCTGGAGGTTCGAAAACATAGTTTAGGGAACTTTGAAAAATAACTCGGTTGTCTCCCGGATACCAAGACTTTATTTCGCATGTTCGAGGCAGACCCGCGTAAACGTGTAATTTTTAGGATATTGAGGAAGGCGTTATGCGGGCGGCAAGACACGTTAATGGCGCTATCGGTGGCCATAAAATAATCCAAGATTAGGATCAAAATGCGGTCTGGGCTGGCCTGTCTAGATGGGGGTGGGCGTGCGGGGGGGCACGGGCAGCGGGCGGCCACTGGCTAATCAAACCCTCAATTCGTGCGTGAAAAATTGACTACGTTGGACCCTGAACCTCCTGTGCACGGACAGTGTGCATACCTGGGCAGCCATGTGGGTAAATCTGTTTAGACCCGCGGTCAACGAAGACCGTGACCTAACAAATTAATAGGCTATTGTTGTCAAATTGGCCTGTGTGGTGGTAGTTTGGTCTGCGGCTCAAGACTCTCGCCTCTCTTTAAAATACCATGATGAGCTCTAAGCTTACCTAACCTCATAAAGTTGTGCTTGTTAAACAAATCACACATTATATACCTGTTTTAACGGTTCCAGAAATTGTTATATAGTAATCACTAAGGTCAGATTAGCGAAACATAACTCTATGTCTGTTCCGCTATTGAACCCTGCCTCAGCCGATGAAACGAGTTGCATGAAACGCAAGTTGAAACAAATGATAAAAGAAATTCAGTGCAATGAGTGCCGCTTTGAAAATTATTGCACAATTATAAAATTGTTAATAAGGAAAAACAGATTGCTGTAACAACACGTACAATCTGACTCCGTAACGCGCTTATAAAGTTGCTAGAATACTATTATTATTATATTGGTCTTGATATGAAGATTTTACAGATATTTTTAAGTGCAATCGCGTGGATTGCACATCAATATCAGCTGGGAAGGTCAAACAATGTTGGAGATCAATTGAATCATCATCCGAAGCAAAACTGTGCTGAAGTTCAGTCAACTTCTGGTTTATAACTATGTTGAGAATCTATGAAACATCGCTATATGTTGCATAACTTTCTTGGAATCACTAAATACCAACTTATAATGTAAAAGTATGTTTAGAATGAGAAAGACATTCTATTCTGATGTGTTGGAGATCAGCGAAGCAATCCATCCGGGATTATCTGGTTAAGAGGACTTCATAGTCATACCATCGCGTCTGAATAAAATAGGGTTTTCTATTTCATTCCATCTGATGTAAACTGTGATTATCAGTTTTATTGGTAACCAACACGATGCTGCGATACTATCCGTTCTGGAAGAACTCGGCTCAACGAATTACTTTTCCTAAGCACGGGAAACGCAGCGTGCAGCGTGACTACACAAGTCGCATATGTTTAGCTAACGTCCATGGCAATTATAAGCAATGACAAACGGTAAATTATTAATTAGATGAAGACGGATGGTTGGCCCGTGACAGGAGATGTTGGCATTAATGTTCAATCCCGCATGACCGCCTCGTTGCACTTCTGATGGTCACCAAATATTTGAAGACAACATTCAGAGTCAGACAACAATTTTCAAAGACGGAAAACCTTGATTCCGACAAAATAACCCAACTTGATGTTCATGATTGAGATAAAAACAGTTGTGTTGGAGTTACTGCCTGAAGGAAACTTTCCAAGGTTCAGGACCACCTTGAGGTATATTCCGCTAATTGCTCAACGATTGAATAATTCAACGCATGCAACTGCACTCGCGGAGATGTAACGCAGGCCAAAACCGGCCTTGGACCTCCGAGAGGGTGCTTATATCATCCTACAAAGTACGAGCTCAGTAACAATATAACGTTTACTTATGCAGTTCAAAGGGAATGTCCGAATACCCTTCCCCTCCCATTATGTCATCGCCCTAGGTTATACATACTAAGTAAGAGCTAACCAAATAAGTATTTACAGATGTTCACCATTTTATAGAAAAACCAGGAGATGGTGGTGGATAAAATAACCAAATATAATTATAATTTAAACAAATAACAAACGTACTAGATTAAATTGAGGGTTGAATTTCAAGACTAAATGTTCAAAAGTTCCAAAGTCAAATACCATCTTGTAATACCGTCTTGCTCTCGGAACACAAGTTCGGTTACTATATTGATTTTGATATGAACATTGTCCAGACATTTTTAAGTCCAATCGCGTGCATTGCACATCATTATGAGCAGGGAAGGGCAAACTATGTTGGAGATCAATTGAATATCATCATCATCCGAAGCAAAACTGGAGTTGTTATTATCATTTCGTATACCTTCTCAGTTTTAACTTTTCAGTATACAATGATCAGAATTGGGAAAATTACTCAAGGGACGTGAAGCCCTGTACAACGTTTAGCCCTAAAGAGGCAATGCCGACTTGAATTGTTATTGAATTATTAATGCCATAGCTTTTATGATTTGCGGTGTAAAAGTTCAGGAATATTCACTAAAATAAATGTTTCTATGTGAACTCAGAGAAAGTGACATGTCGAAGGGACTCTCAGAATATTGGATTAGCCCATCACTAGGCGATTGAGTGACAAATTTAAGCGTAAACTACTGACTGCCAGTTACATTCACCTTGCTTTCTCTGTGCAGCAAAGAAACTTTCACGGAAAGTACGGTACCAACACCAGAGATTACTAATGTCCAGTTAATAATGAAGGTTTTTTTTATTAATCAAGCTGTAGATGAATCGCATCCTGCAGTCTTCGTTTATGTCGACGATGGGAGTCACTTGGTTCTTGTCTGATTAACTCAAATCATTGAAGACTCTTGGAGCAATTGTAAAATTCTTTAAATCTTACTAAATATCAATGAAAACATTACTTTTGTTTATTTTTTTAAATATAAATAAACAATATGTAAATATTTATTTGTGGAGTTGCCTGATGGTTTCGAAAGGCCTCGTAGAAAAAAATTATGGTTGCCTGTAAAGTCGGTTTTACGGGCGAAGATTTTACGTGACAACGTCTTTTTCTCGGTAGAATATTTATTGATATGAATATTATTAAATTGCACAATAGGAACAAGGAATTGAATGAAAATAAGAATTGCACAAATTTTAACTATAGAAATATATTTTGTTTACTAAAACATTGTACATAATTTGAAATTAATTAAAATTTGTTATTGTAAATGGTAAAGTTGAATAAAACATTTACTAAAATTGGAATTTGAAATTCTTGCTAAACACAGTTAAATTCTAACTCCGCGCGTGGTGATTGGTCGGTTTAGTTCGTTTGTTTGGTCGCACTGTTATGACAGGTTAGAGGTTATAATTTGTTATTTTAAATGTTTGACTAGCAATACGCGCTGTTTCTTCTCAATCGACTGAATTACGATTGATTGCAGAGTGATTTAAACTAATAATTTACTTAATACTATCAACATCAATAGTATGACATGACCTATAAACTCAGTTTCTCAACTTTTGTGTCAATCTAACAATTAATCAATCAATCATAGTTTACGATAATGAAATATCAGTGTACAATTATTTACCTTTATTGTTGTAGTTGTTGTAAATGACGAATCTAAGCACTCCACATTTTCACGAATAAACATAGTTATCTGTTTATCCCGTGCGGCGGACCCACAGTTATCTGCTTTATCCCGTGCGGATCCCGTGCGGCGGACCCACTGGACGGGCATCGTAACGTTACCGGGCGTTACACTTTTTCATGAGTGACTCCGAGCTGCAACCTAATTTAAGACGTTGTCACGTCAAAATAAACAATTTGGAAAAGTAGTGTTTTCATTAATATTTAGTAATATTTAAACTCAAACCATGTTTAAAAAAAGATTTTATTAGAAGAGTGTATTAATTAATGATAACAATCTTTACATATCAGTTTCTATTTCTAGGTCCATTCTGGGTCGATTCCGCACTTCCATAATTTAAAAACTAATAATTTATTCTCTTGAGCCAGACCAACCAACCCCAAAACACTCTGTATATGATTGTATTTGCCGCATGCGTACGTGTGTCTATGGAGAGGATGAGGGATTGCAACCCTCCATTCTATTGATGGAATTATTCTAGATGTATTGTATCCTGTATTAAACGAAAATAATACCCATCAATGAATCTTGTCATATTTCAGTTTCAGAGGCACTCCGACGAGGCGGTTATGAACGAAATCCACCCCCCTTCAGGAGCACTTTATTTCAAAATAATCTATCGTCTAGTAGTCTATTTTTGACTAAAAAAAGTATATTACAACTTTGAAATCAACCATAATTTGATGTATATTTTATAAATTTATGACCTATTTATTTTAATTTACAAAATACACATCACTGCACATATCTACTGTAATTCATATAAGGCATATAACAATTCAAATTTGTTCAAAAAGCCAAATTTTTTAATTTCACCTTTACGCGGAAACTACGAAAGTGAGGTTAGTTTTTACTATTTCTTGAAGCGTCTACCTGTATCCGGTACTTTAAGTGGCTGAGTACAGAGTGTCCTCGTACTGATTTAAAATCATACTATCCAGAGTAGGCTACTCCTTAAGTACAAGTACATGTTCCAGTTAATGTTACTACTAAACAATTCCGAGTATTTTGTACCAGGAACGGCGTTAAGCGTGTAAAGTATCTATATCGTTAAAGTACCTGAAACAGTAACTTATACCAGGTACTTTCGGTACTATCCCTGTATAAGCTTCCCCTGGTGATTGATAGTAGAGTGATTTTACTGTAAGCTTTAGATAATATAGTCTAATCTTTGCCCTTTTTTATTACTTTTTAGGGCCTAATATTAAAAGAAAATTTTCATGGAAAGGGCCTCGGGGTCCCCTTACTGATATAAAGGATTTTTCATACCCTAACTCCAGAGAGGTGTTCCAGAGAATATTTCTGGATGCGCCAATGTTCAGTTTCATTTCTATTTGTTTTTATATTTAAAGTATAAAATCTGATAGGCCGTGGACGACTTGAGGTTAGTAATATTGCGGAATGGCTAGTCCATTTGCAATTCGTAAGGGTTGACAAATACAATAACAGCCAGCCCCTGTCGTTCCACACTTCCCGCGCCTCCAGCGAGAGACAGCGAACAATAGCAATGAACGCCCATCGATCATCTCTTTGAACGGCTACAGTAATTTGTAACAGTCAACATCGTGCTCATCGCTTTCGTTGCTCACACTAGTAGTTTATTATCGCCTTTGTTCATAATGAGTGTCGATAGTTGTAATAGTAGCGAATAATAAAATTACAACCTTTAGTTAGCTGATTATACTAGCTTTTTGAGAAAATTCAAAATAAAACATTCGTGGTCAGAGAAATGAAAAGATTCGTACGTAAACTTCTAAACATATCACCAAAACTGTTTACACCGTGCCTCTTCTGACAGATCTCAAGGCTGTTGTATGTAATAGTTTGTCTGAGACCGTAAACTAAAATCAATATCTAATATGGCATTATATTCTTTATTATTACTAGTAGAATAACATTCAAATCACCAACAAACAAAATAGATTTATTTTCGTAAATTTATATTTCCAATCGCTATCACGTGTTTATGCCGTACTGTGTATAACCCGTATTGGATAACTAAAGAATCAAAATATCATGCTTTGCAAATAATATTCAACTTTAAGTTTGTATTTTCTATAACTATGTTTCTTTATCGTCGTGAATCTACCTAGGATATGCGTGGACGTAAGGGGGTTCGGCTTGTCCTATCCTTTCCATGTTAAAAAGCACAAACTTAGGAACACACAACTCCAAAACCATTAGAGGTAATAAGCAAATTTTTTTTTATTTTGATCCTTATCCTTATACCTAACATTTAAGTGATGGGTTTTTGAATTAAATGAAAATAACACATTTTTAATTTAAAACAAAAAAAAATGTTGAAAAAACATTCAAAATTAAAATTTATTTTTAATAAAAAAATATATTCTAGTATAAATAATGTATATCCCATCATTCATATTGTTCATTGTAGTGTAAATAACAAAACAAAACCAAAATCAATGCAATAACTCAAGTAGTCCAGGAGAAAATTGTTCCTAAGTGTAAAAAATCTGTTTTTTTGGAAAATCGCTAGTAAACATCATTTAACCACAGTGACATAAGTAATCCTACCTTAGTGCATGCCTGGTCCATATGAAGGGTTGTCTGGATCTTCCTGCTCTTCATACATGTCCTCTAGTCTTTTCTTAGCAATCTCTCGCTGTTTCCGGCACTTTTTCTCGATTTCCAACATATCTTTCTCAGCGTTTTTAATCCGGGTCAAGTAAAAGTTCTTCATTGTGTTTATGCAGATTGGGCCAGGGGAAATACCAAATTTACTCAGGATGTTACACTTTGTGATATTGCCATCATTGAAGGTAGCATTGGCTTCATAAATTCCCAAGTCAAGTGTATTCTTCATCACAAAGGTCGATTTCGGTAACCGGTTCCAAATTATGCTGTTCAGGCTCTCGCAAGGATTTTGTGTTCCACCATGGAGGCACTTCCGCAACAAATGTTCTTGAGATAAATCTCTAAAAATGGGCTTTATCTCTGCCATAACTGTAGGAGGAAGGTTACAACAAACAATATAACCTAAAATAGTAGGTGTGTATTATATAAAGTGTGTTCAAGACCACAATCAAGGTTGCTAACCAACGGTACCAGTAAAAAATGCATCTGCTTTCACAAACTAAAATATCAATAAAACCACTAATACTCATCTTATTTAAATTAAAGGTAAAGAGTTGTAGAAAACAATTCACAAATAAAAAAAATTTAATTTTTTTGCTAAATTTGAGCCGAACCCCCTTAACCGATTAGCCATAGAAACCAAAGATAATTAGTCTACTAATTTCATGTGGTTATATACAGTACATATATCCTATATTAAAATAAATTTTTATTTGCCAATAGATTTATTGGGGTTTCAAATGAAACAAAAATTAAATTACTTATTATTTAGGTAATAATAAAATAATAATAATACATGGCCATATTTTTTATGAAAAAGACATGCATTCTACATGTTTATCTTGTAATAAAAAAAATTTATGTAAAAGATAGAATATGTGACTTTATATTCATAAAATGTAGCCATTTTCAGAGTCTAAATCCCTTTGAAATAGCGTCGTTTCTTGGCTTAATGTTTGTGTTATCAGGCGGTTTTCAATACGTTGAATTTTGCAGCAGGTTTTGTAGAACACAAAATAAAATCAATATACGTTAAGAAGACTATTACATATGCAGTTTTAATATTATTAGCATTTAATCAAATTCCGGTGGACTGGTCCCGGTCCTGAGTTTGGAGTGGTATCCCCCCCCCCCCAATATGGTCATCCCAGATTCGTTGCCACTGAAATGTGTTTTAGTTTGTTTATGCTTATTACGGGACTGATGTATTTTTTAGGTTTTGGAGGTCAAGCAGATTTTATTAGGGGTTGTATAGTTGTGCAAATACAAACCTACTTGATTGTATGAAAGAGAAAATTATATGATTTACAATATTAGACAAATATAATAACCTATTAGTTATAATCACGAATTTACGAGACAAACTTGAAAGTGAGCTGTAATCAAACTCTAGAGTATTATTTTCAACGCACTCTCTTGTAGTTTCCGTAGTGTAGTGGTTATCACGTGCGCCTCACACGCGCAAGGTCCCCGGTTCGATCCCGGGCGGAAACAATTTTTTTTTGTTCAGCGACAACACTTTTTTCATTGATAGGATTTTTACTAGGTTTTAACATATATTTTGTGGGATTTTAATTCCTATACGGTTACAAAAGTTGTGGTTTAAGTGATAAATTATTTTTTTGTATATGTCTGGTAAAATACTTCCACATGAAGTCTAAAAAATATTGGTATATTTCATCATTATAATACTGTTATTAATTTAACATATCGTATACTTTCTTTTATATTTTACAACATTATTTAACTGATGTATTAAAATAAATATTCAAATTGCTAAATTACTTAACTGTTACTAAGCTGAGAGGAACAACTTTCCTATCACATAATAATTCTAAGACAATACTAATAATATAAAACTATACTTTTCTTTCAAGTTCTATCACCGATTATAAGAAAGTAATTACCTTCTCAAACAAGCATGAAATGACAAAAAAATTTTGGATATGTAAACACAATAATAATATCATAAATTCGAAAGTATTTTTGTTTGCTTTTCCTCTGAATTTTGTCATGGATATTCTTAGGGTCCCTGGTATGAATATAGTACTATTCTTATTTAGAAAAGTCTTTTGAGCTACGCCCCACTGGTCTTTAGAGTAGCAAAAACTTCTATCTTGGTCTCTGAAGTTGTGAGATATTAATTAAAAGAGACTGTCAAAAATGTAATTAACTTTTCTGTGTAAACATTGTTTTATGACAGTATAACCACATGTTTAGTTAATTTAACCACTACTTTCAATTTGTTTACATTTATAGTGTATAAATTCTCTAAGGAGTAGCCATTAGTTTTCACGCTGCTTTTAGATTTCACCGACTAGGTAAGTATTAATCTACCTTATAAAATTTCTTAAAACACAAGGTGGCCAGAATTTGACACTCCCTTTGAAGCAGTCGGCAAGAACTATGCTAGATGAAAGTTTACTTGAATGTGCTTTAGAACTAATTCGACAATTCCAGCTCTAAATGTTCTAAATCATTCAAAATAATTTTTCAGTTTATATAGTAACAAACACATAACTAGTATCATTGTTAATGTACTTTTAACTTTACATTTAAACAAATATTAAGTAGGTATTAGATATAAAAGACAAAGTTAATATCTAACTTTTACTGTAAATTTAAAGACTGTTATAAAACCCATCTTAATTGTATTTAGACAGAAGTAAGCTAATTGTATCTGTAATATATATTTTCTTCACCGGAAAACAAAGCAAAATTAACTGTGGAACAAAAAATACTAAGACCGGATTTAATTACAATGGACATAAGTATACACTTATTTAATATATTCTCTTGGTCATGGGAAGAAGGCAAACTCAATATTGCCGTCGGAAATATAATTAACTGGAACCAGAAGCTCATACAGGTGCAACAACTACTTTATTGCGCGCGAAGCCGTGGATAACTGCTAATATAGCATATTTGTTTGTTAGTAAATATGTTTTTTTATTTAATTTTATAGGGAGTAGTATCCTTAACAACAGTCACAAAGTACATTTTAAAATATATTACAACCTCGTCCGCGTATACCGATGTCCTATGTTAGTTCATGTTTACGTAGCGGGTTAGGACATATAGTTTAGGACATATTATACATCCAGAAATGTTTAGTTAATGTCAAGAAATCAAGTTTTAAACACATGACGATGGATCTAAAAACATATATGTAGTATAAGTAACATGCATAGGTCCAAGACGACTTTTTAGCGCAGGACACAATCATCCAGATGAGATTCTCTGATTACTGTTGAGCACTTCATGTCACATCGTTTTCATACCTGAAAGGAAACGTATAGACCACTCTACCTCATCATAAGTAACTAAACATGCCTGTAACTCAATCTGTATTTATTCTATAAATGTATCATTCAAGAAATTTGATATCGTTTACTTCGAAATTAATTTTCACAAGATAGCAAGTAGGAACGTAACGTTTTACAATCTGTGGTTGCAATATTGTATAGAAAAGAGAAGGTTGTACATTACCATTTTGAATCATTTAATCCTAATATGATGGATTTTGATCGAAATATATGGATCCAAATATAGTGGAAAGTTAGCGGAAAAACAGTGTGGGGTAAAGAACTGATCCCTGTGGATAACCAAATTATAAAAAAATCGTTTGCAACATGCCACTGAAGGAGTCAATTGTGGGGCCAAGACATGCACGGCCATGCTATAAGACTCAAAGCAACTACCCAAAACTCAAAACAACAAAACACACGTTGACAGTTAACACCAAAGAGAAGTTGGTGAAATGTAACCATAGCCTGAGTCAGGCCACTGTGTGGTCGGGTTTGTGCAATTGTGGCAGCAGCGGTGGTCAGCAACCGCGGAATCCGTTCATAGTCGCCACTTTAGAGTGTTGTTCTGTGGCCACTGCCTACTGCTGTTAAGTCTTCCTGTCCACATGCTTGGAAATTGGGAATATAAGTTAAAGTAGAAAATAACACGTGATAAGTGTGTATTTTGTAACAATGACAATTATGTCATGCTAATTCGTGTTTGGAGTTTGTATTTACTTAATAAGTTCCATATTTTATTTCCATTTTATTCTTTAACCTCTTAAAATCGAACAAATACGTGTAATGTGATGTTTAAAATTAAAACTGAAATCCACTTATTACTAATTATACACTCGATTCAATATTTCAACAAAAGCCAAGTTGATTCACAGTGGTTACGTTTCGTGGGGTCTGAAGATTCTGGTACCGCCGTTGCATTATAGTGTGAGTGGCAACCCTGATGAAACCCGCCGAAAACTGACCTTGCCCAATCCAGGCCCAGCTCTCCCCCTCCAACATTGTCTGGCTTCTCCTTCTCCTCGTATTCTGTCAGATCACACTCTGGATTGACGCAAATCTAGCTAAGCAGTTACAAGGTTTATTGTGACTCCTTTTGAATATTCCATGATCTCACGATTTTAATTTGATATTGTATTACATATTTTTCAATTTAATGTAAATAGTTCTTTTGGACATTTCTGCTGAGCTGTCGTAAAAGATTTAACGTTGGAAATTTTCGATTTAAATCATTGAGTTTCATGAAGAATGAAGGTATCGTGAACACAACAAATTGTTGAGATGAAATGTGGTAAGCAAAGCAGAAGTGCACTGATGGCGATGATGTCGAGGGGCGCCATTACAAAAATGTTTACCGATATTACGGAATTGCCAAAACATATACTGATTTAGCTGTGATTGTGATGAAATACTGTAAGGAGAGGAATCGAGAAATAATGGGCTTCCACTTTCCAATAAGAAAAACGTGATTAGAATATAAATCTCACGCAAATGCCATGGAAAACTATGACGTAATCTTTGAGAACCTGGACAGACTGCTCTTGGGGGTTCAACCAGATAGGCTGCGGTAGTATGAAGTAATGAACTATTCTTAAGCAGTAGAGGAGCCAACTTAACCTAAAAACAGTAGCACAGCGACCAACTGACCAGCTGGGTCACGTGACCTGACAGCTGGGCTGGTCACAATATCAGCTGGTAATGACCTCTCCCCCTTCCCTGTCTTCCATTTAGTGCCCGCATGGCACCCGCCATCTCCGGGTTCTATAGGATGGCTTACCGCGGATACGGAATCTATGGGGGTAGTTAGTGCTTGGCACCTGCTTATGAACCTAGTTTATGATATCGTGTTATCTAAGTTACGCTCTAAACATCCGCACACTTCTGTAATTCCCACCTCGTCACTTTACTCCGCACATGCTTTTAGAAATCAATATACCGTTTTTGCTCAATTTACGAACCCACATTATTAACAAAGTATAATGTTACTTAAAGTAATTAATCTGAGACAGTAGTCTACAACCTGAGATAAGTTCAAGAATTAATATCCTTTGAATGTTTTAATACGGAATGCGGGTCTTCACTGCATAAAATCAATACTCAATTAAATTTTGTTGTATATAAACCATGTAAATAGGTGGCAAACAATTATTTTTAATTTATTACGGAAGTTTTACAAAATGCTCGTCAATTTTTAACCATGTGTCACGGAGTATAATTTGACACTGAGTAATCGGTTATTGACAACAATAATACGATAGCTTTGACATTCAAAAGTTGGTGATAACGCAGTAAAAATATCTGATGAATGGTAACACATCTCTTGATACTGAGAATTCCGATGAGTGTTCCAAACATCTTGGTACACACAAATACGATTAAATATTTCCCCAAGTTAAGTGACCCCAACTATGATTTACATTTGTAATGAGATCTATCTGCCTCATGTGTTGCGTTTTTATAAATTTATTTACATATGGAATGCAGAGAAAGGTTCCTCAACAGCCCTCGAGAACTTGTTTGAATAATTATAACACGAGTGTAATTTTAGATGTGGTACTCAGCCATAGTACTCGTATGCAGTTACTTAGTTATTTTTATTTGAAGGGTTATTTTAATCTCTTAGATAGGTTGCTTAGCCATAACGAAGAGTTTGACTATGGTATAAGACTTTTACATAAACTTTCACATAGAATTTGCTCTAATTACTATTAAAAAGATAATTCCCTTATCAGATTCAGTTTCCACTGTCCAAGGCAAAACCATGATGTATGGACAAAGATGCAATAAGCAGATTCAGAAACCTCCATAAGAACCTCCTAACAAAGCATTCCTTGATGCTATTCAGAAAGCCGTATAAAGGAACGACTATTAATTACAATGATTCCCACAAGGACTGCTATAAAACGAATTCCCCTTCTCGGGCTCGCGTATTTCGTACTCAAATTAATTGTACTCATCATGAAACTCTAGAGGCTGTTGCCCGTGCGTGCCCAGACTGCTGAGGCCAGAGTCTGAGGTTCGATTCCCAGGGGTTCATGGTCGCTGACGCCGGGCCGAGCGGGTCAACGTGCTGAGATCTGCTGCTGAGTGCTGACACCCCCTCAAGCGTCGTCAGCACAACTCGGGTGACATTTCAGGATTCTCTGGAAAATCTCTGAAACCTCTGGCGATGCGGTCCCTTGAAGCAACCCAGATACAACACAATCCGGCTCAGCTTTTCTTGAAAGCTAAACAGAAGAACAGACGTTAGAATTCAACTATACTAAATAATTTATGTCCTCCTAAATATACAGGTATGTAAGAAACTGAAAACAATTACAGTTTACTGAATAGTATTATTTTAAGAATACATAAAAAATAAAACATTTAAAATATTAAACAAGTTATAGATTATGTTGTATATTTGTATCCTGTGCTATGTTGGTATGCCGAGTTAAGAAATTTTCGTGAACAGTACAACATACCCAAATAATATTAACACATAAGTTTCATAGTACGGATCTAAAATCACCTAAGTCTCATCTAAAAATGTCTGCAAAACGGCGATGTTTATTAGCTATTTCTTTAGCTTAATGAGAAATGTTTAATCATTTTATGAAACTCGAGTTAGTGATGTAATGTGCGAAAGGAAATTATAGCAGTTAACGCTATGAAGGAACCATAATCACAATCTGTTCAAAACTAGACACATAATTGAAAAACGATTTTAGTGTATTTTTATCCCTGATATTGTCAATAACACTAGGAGAATCAACAGAAATAGCATTGACCTATTTGGCTTTTAGAAAGACGCATCCAATATATTTTCCGGATAGAGTTACGGATCCATTAGAACATTTGATTACAGTAAAAACATGTTTCATCAAAAGATCTTTATATTAATCAATCGGAATTGGAAATTAAACCCAATGTTATATGAGAAATTGTCATAATTCACGGACCTCCTTAGCCCGTGGGCCAGTTATCTCGAGACATTTCACAGTTCAATGCAAGGGGTAACCCGTCTCGGAGCAGACTACTGGCCATGTCAATTAATCCACAATGTCGGATAAAATCGTTCAATAAAGACTCTTAAAAATGAACATTTTAGTTGAGTTACTAAGATAAACACTTAACATTGTTATCTTATCGCCTTAAAACACTTCAAAGCATTAAAAATACTGTTGAATCGACTAAACTATGTTTATATAAAATGTCATATTGTTTTATATAAAATTAGAGATATTATGTAGGGATACCTTTTTGTCTATTTTATAGTTTCTTTTAAATTAATATGTCTTCTTCATTTTGAATGAGAAATAAATGAATTAAATGTAAAACGAGTAATCCGTGTATTATATAACTAAATCTGTATTAAATTCAAGACAGTAAAAAGTTCCAAAGACTGTCAAGGAGATACCCAGTAGCTCAGCCTAACCGTTTCAATTCGCTTTCAGACAACCCCTCATTTTCGAGCCATCAAAACAGCAATTTGTAATCCTCCAAAGCACGTAACCTCTCAATCTCCGCTCCTCTAATCCTCTTAGACATTCCTCGATCGGGTGGGATTAGATCTGCCAGTCATCTCTGTAGCTCTAGAAGTTATATCGTACTGTTGGCAGCAGAGCGGCGTCAGTCAACAATGCATGAGCCGTAGTCAAGCGTTCGTACAGCGATTAAGTTTTCAAATGTTACTTTACTGAGAGGTTTTAACCGTTAGTATGGTATAAAGTACAATAAAGAACGTCGGCAGCGAAGCTGGTAGCTTAGTATTAGAGTAGTTTTATTTCAAATGTTGCTCAAGCATTAGTATGGATGTCTCTCATTTGTATAACATGTAGGGGTTGATCTGGGAGTGCCGATGGCCGAGCGGTCTAAGTCGTTGGACTTTGGGTCTGAGTTAGAGATAGCGCAGGTTCAAATCCTGTATGTGACTGTTGCGGTCTCTCCTTAAGAAAAAAAAACAAACAAAAAAAATACTATTTTAAATGTAGATAGGTCTGAGTACAAAGGTTTATGAAGAGTGAAGTTAAGGTATGAAAATGAAACGTAGAACGAGCAACAATGGATGTAAAATTGAAATGGCGCAAGGGAGAGAGATTTCGAGAGCCTCTCCATCAACAACTATTCATTGAACTGATGGTTCATGGGTCTCTCGAGCCTTTCTCTTCATTATTGTATAGTTATAGAAATTATAATTATTATTAGAAGTTATTAATAACCAACTTGAGAAGTTGAAAGAGGTTGGTGATTCTTAATACATATATCATGGTTGTTATAAACGAAATTTGACTATTATTATATACATAACGTAGCTATGGTCGGATAGGTTGATTAATTTGTGCACCTGATGAGACAGTGAGAATACCTCTTCACCCAGCTTATACTATGTTTTGTAGTCTAGGTGTCTCTGAAGTCGAAACTATGTCATTTTGAGCTTTTTCGTCGCCAACTATTTTTTATGTCTTCAGACGAAGATGTCTCCAGATTCCAGGAGTCAAGTCTGTGACAGCGTCAGATCCTAGACGCTTTACTAAGAGGAAGGTGGACGAGCTAAACTCAACATTCATATTATTATAATAAGAGATTTACTTTTCATATATATATATATATATATATATATATATATATATATATATCTAAGATATTAGTTTCTTAGCAAGACTTTAAAAGTAGAACACGAAATCGTTGTCATCTTGTATTTAATGTCATTTCTGGTTTGATCTTTAAAGCATAACCAACTACTACTAGCGCGCGCGCGCGCGCGCGCGTGTGTGTTAGAATTAAAATGTCATTAATGTATATAATAATTTTAATAACACTGCGATTTGTGCTAAAGTACTCTTCAAAGCTACTCACTGAATCAGTACATTTCTCTTACTTCGTTTCCTGTACCTTCAACGAAATATAGGCTACTGATATTTAAAATAAGTGATTGCTTATCAGTTATATCTGATCCACGTTAATTAATGGCTGCCAAAGTCCGAAAGAGGTGTTCGAAGCTCAGAGACACTATCTGGCCAAAACTAGTCGAGCCAGTAGCCTTGAGTATGTAGGCCAAGCGTGTAAGCCAGGTCAGTACAGTAGTCACTAGACCAGCTAGCTACACGACAACTCTCCTCTCTCGACCGGTTCCCGCCAAATCTGGTCTGGGCGAAATTATGCAAAAAACGGTCGACAGGTTCGTTAACTTGGCTTTCAAACCGGCGGTGACTGGATGAAAGTTATAATAACCTTAACAACACACGATTTGTACTCTTCTACAGTTGTGCCGCTTTAAGTTATTAACAAAGTTTCAAAGTACACGTTGTAATGAGAAAATTCTCAGATCCACCTCTCTTACTAAACGTTCATCACAACATAACCTCGACGAGTCGAGCATCATTATACTTTGTGTAGAATATTATAATATATACAGCTTTATCTATAGTGTTTGTGAAAGTAGTTAAGTAGTTACAGAAATGGTGTTTGGCCCCGATATGTATTAAATCCTAGTAACCATCAATAGGTTATGGACTATCATTACTATTATAATTTAGCTACATTAAAAGCAAACATATTCGGAAGTGTAATTTATAAATACAATTTATATATAACTTATAAACTACACAATACTTTTCCCACCAAAACTGCGTCTCATATAATTGACAGGTCTTCATTTATACTCCGTTTTTCAGCCTTTTATTCATGCCAGTCTTATTATGATTTGAATTGAACGCAAACACTTTGTTTGTGTGTTTGACTAGAGTTTGAAGTTTAGCCCTTTGCGATGATCTCATAATACGATAAATTATTCTTCTACTATTTCAAAGCTTCAGTCTTTCAGTCCCGAGAAGTACAAGATATTAAACACCAACTCACATGTGCTTGTCAACCAGCTTAGTGTAATTTCGCAGTGAGTATTAATATTCTATATAATGTCGTGGAACAAAAATTGAAACCCAAAAAGGGGGATGATTTCTCCCGATTACATAAAAAACTATTCGAAACAGAATAAAAACAATAATGTTATCGTGCACATACGTGAAAATTGCTTATCTCTCTTAGTTCTTAGGCTTACTGTGCTGGTGTAGACTATTCTATACATTTCCAGACTTAAGCCATTGCATTAAACACATTAAACGTTACACATATTTTGGCATCACAGTCAATAGCCAAGTTAAGCAAACAGACGTTGAACAAAAAGTAACAGAGCCAGTAGTGCACATCACTTTCTCACGACTAACAGCGGTCAATATGACATCTTTGTCAGATGCTTCCAGGTTTTTTATAATCTGATGTCGTTCTGTTGAAGTTGTTTTCCTTCTTTATTATTTTTAGAGTTCTCTTACTCTTGTTGGGTGGTAAAACATATTTTTCATTATGGTAGGATATCTATCTTAAACAAAATGACCGGATTTTCAAGTACGATCGAAAGGCCGAGATCCTGTGGACCACAGAAGAGCCATCGTTCCCAAACATTATGGCTTTCAATCTCAAATGACCTCTTTGTTTCCCTATGGCAGAAGTAACGACTTAAATATATTTTACAACGAATGTTACTGTTAAAATGCCTTATGTCAAATTAATAAATATAAATGAACCAAGTTAACTAGAAACTTGCATAGATCTAGAACATGCTTGTTTATCCTTGTCAACAGACTAGTTTAAATTAAGAAGAAGTTTTCCTTGATCTTACATAAGACGATTTCTGGCAAAATCTTTGCAAAACTAGATCTTTTTGGACATATTCCAATTACACAAGTGTTTGCGAACGTTTGACCAACTAAAAGTAGAGGTTGTTGGAAAATGTATTTTCTTTGGATCCTCCAATTTCTATGAAATAGCTGCAACTACGATAGCTTAAGTATGAATTGTCTGTTTACAATATATGCGCAGGGAGTTGAGAGTCAGCAGACAATTGATTAAATCAATACATTTGGGAAAAACCACTGGGTATTCCACCTTTACATAGAATAAGTTAATCATGAAGCCATTCGCAATATAAAATATGATGCAGATTACTTGGATATATAAACTTTGGTTGACATAATTTATGGTCGA
Organism: Homalodisca vitripennis; assembly: GCF_021130785.1. NCBI lineage: Eukaryota > Metazoa > Arthropoda > Insecta > Hemiptera > Cicadellidae > Homalodisca > Homalodisca vitripennis. The sequence goes on from NC_060210.1 coordinate 91,112,628, forward strand.
TTTGTATTTCAAAATCTATTCTGAAATGGTATTCACCCTACCAAGTAATGTTGCAATGAATCATTGATGGACTAGTAAACATTTAAAGTTCCAGATACAAACACGATAGCGATCTATCTATTTTCTACCGAACGAAAACAAAACATGTAGGGGGGAAAGGAAGAGATCGTGTAAACGCGTCGTTATCGGTGTAGGTCCCTCGTTCGTCCGACATCCGCCAATCAGAACACAGTTCCAGTCGGCCGGTCCTGTTCAATGAGTTCAAAAAGAATCGACTCAAAGAAACTTGACCCGATATGTGTATCTTTATGGACAATAATATCACGGCGTTTTAAACAAAGAAGCGAGCGGGTGGCGCGGCTCGTAGTGGCGAACGCGTTCACTGTTTCATTAATGATTAATTCCTTAATTGCGAAGACGGCCGCGTGTGGCGGTAGTCTGTGTTTCCGGTTGCTCCACTCTACCGGAAGCTCAATGAACACTCTCAACGTCCGACAGTCTTTGTGGATGCCAACTGTCGGTCTGCGAGACATCTGAGGGTGCCCTCAGGTGGGGAGACCAGGCACGAGGCGATCACACAGGTGCCTGTACCCATCCGGGTGAATTCGGCCGAGAATGACACTACGAAAAGGATTTTTTACATAGAAGGGAACTATAATTAGAAAAATTCGCTTTGCCTTGTAATACATAGCTCATGGGTGAAATAATACAGCTTGATTGTCTCAGAGACTATAACCACCCTTTTCAAGTGTAACCAATAACCAAGACCACCAATTTGTTACAAATTTTGTCACAATTCATTAACCATAGCCCTTGTGTCTTTCATAACTACTCATGTTAAGCAATATCAACATATAACTCTACACTTCTAAAGAAAAATCCCATTGGCATAGAAAGAACGCCCTTAAATACCCTACTCCTACCTAAGGCGTGTTGGTAGGACGAATTAAAAGTGGTCGGTTTTCTGAATACTATTACTATTCTTGTCATTTTATCATATAATTTGCCTATCACGTTTTCCTATGTTTTGTGTTATGATTTGGACAACGTAAACGAAATATTACCAATTAAAGGGTTCCCACAATTTATTTGAAACCCAATAACCCCGACCTCTCGTTGTCGGTGTGATCCAATTGGAATTTTAAAACAAGTCGACCTCAAATGTCACTTAATCAATTTACATATAATTCTATAGTAGTTTCCTTATAGAATGTCCTCAATGTGCGGGCGTTTACTCCATTATTCAAACACTATTTTCAGATACTCCGTCTCGCACTTTCCAAATACATAACTCTAATCATTGAATTTTTCAATATTTAGCTCTGGATAATCGTAAGCTAAGATTCTCTCTTGGGAAATGTCATCTTTGATTTAAATAATGTAATGTTATGATATGTAACATAAAAAAGTTAAAAAAAAGTATTATATATTGTGAATATCGATTTTAGCTCAAGTTCACCTTCCTCTTAGTGCAGCGTCTGGAATCTGACGTAATTTTAGACTTGATATCTGGAATCTGGAGTCGGCGACGAAACAGCTCCTTTAGAAATCGGAGACACCCAGCCAAAATATAAAAATAAATTGTAATATAGGTGAAGAGGCGTCTCGTTGTCTCTTCAGGTGCACATTGAATTAACCCTTCCTACCACAGATACATTACATTATTATTATTTTGATTAGATATATCCGGGTCAGTTGTATTTTGAAAATGTTCTAGAAGGATTTCTGGCAATGTAATTTATTGTCAACAAACGATACAAAATGACTTACCAGGAAATAAAAGAAATTTCGCTTCAAAGTGAAGGGATTAAAAATTGGTTCATAGGTGATGTAGGAAAATGCAAAAGAGTGTACTGTTGAGTTAGGAACTACCTTCCGTTCCTATACAGAGAGCATACAGTGGAGAGGGTCAACAGTGATGCCTAAAGTCGCAAGGTCAAAAGAGCCATTAATGCAGAGGATTAGACCTCTTCCAAGTACAAAAACGTGAACCAGGAAATCGTGCCACGGATAAGACGATTGCGAGAGTAAGAAGTACAGACACAAAAAGTCTTCCACGCTGACCCGAAATCGGATGTTCATCTACCTTGGTTCTTTCCTAAAGGAAAGTTATGCATGCATAAAGGAAAGTAGACAGTTTTGAAAGGGAAGTTCTAGGAAGAAATTAATGTATCTTGACATTTTACTTTATTTTATTATTTAAATAACATTTGTATGATATCAAGTCGTCTTCGTCGAACTAAAAACATTTTCAGAAATATTTAACACTGCAGAGAACTTACTATTCTCACACTAGTTAAATTTGAACCTCCCATGATCCCATTAGCTGACTGACCTCCCTCTTATTCCTGCAGCCCGATCCTCCACTTCCTCCTGTTATCGCTGGCTGGTTCTTCTACTTATCCTGTTAGTAGAACGTGCGTGTCTGGGGCGTCTCCGCTCTCGGGCCATGTTTGTTCTGCAAATAGCTCATTAACAATTTAATTGCAGGCCGTGTGCTACATCTTAATTGCGATCGGCAGATCCGAACGAGAAGTAAGAGTCAATTTAATTATGTTGTTGGCAATAATCACAATGATTACTTTGTCCAGGTGATTCGATCAATGTTGAATCAAACGAGATCGGAAAACTACTCTGATGAAATAATTGGTGGGTCGTTAAATATCTTTATATTGAACTGTCACGTTGTTGGGGTTTAAACTGCGCTGAAAAATTAGTGAAAAACCTTTAAAATTAGTTAGAGGAGAACCCCTTTTAACATAACAACACTGTTGAAATTGTAATACTGCGTCTGAATTTATAGCATAGACTTTACTATCGATATACGGTATTTTATTTACATAAAATGTCTAGATTTGGTATTTTGCAAAAGTTTGAATCGGAAAATAAAAATGACTACATTTTAAAACATAACGGATGTTGTGTAGTAACAGGATTATCCAAGAAGAGCCACCAGAATTTAATATTATTGCATTTTTAAAGTAATTAAACTGTGTTTGTTGTTGTATTAAACGATCATAGTATGCAATGGCATGGATAAGAAATTAATTAAATGGTAGAAACTTTGTATTTGAAGACAATAGTTGATCTTATTGGCCCAAGTTGTTATTATTTTTCTCCCCACACTCTCTGTGCGACAAGCTTATACATTTTTCCAGTTGGAAATGTTGTACTTTCTTTGTAGTGAGATTGCCAGTGAGATTATAAATGTGAAAGAGCGATAAACGAATAATTCAACTATATTAGACCTATGATATACATTTTATATAATCTTTTCTAGAATTTTAGAAGAAAGGGTTCTTCAGTATTTCAAATCAGTCTATTTGTATACGGATTCATACAATTTACCCATTAAAATTGTAATTTCTTGGTTATGTTTCGACACCAGAAATTACAAAAATCAATAAACTGCTTCAGTATCTTTACCCAGGGTGAATCACCCATTAAATCTTACATTACATTCAATCACATCGATCACATCTATCATTTTCTTTACCCCACTACACCTTATTCTCCCGTGAAAACTTTTAATTGATAAAAATATTGAAATCAACATTTAATTTTTCAGCCTATAAAAGATGCCCATATAAATCTTTCTGGAAAGGAAGCTTCCCTATAACAACTTTTACGAAGATTCTTCTACACAAAGGCACATAGCGCCCCACCAAGGACTTCCACTTCAGATAAGGAAGACCGTCTCCGCTGCGCAGCCGCCGCTCTCCTGGAGTTCTCACAAGACCAATAGGAACTGGATCTAATGAGGATCTAACTCTGTCGCAAGGACAAGCAGATCACACTCTTACCTTTGACAAGCACAAGGCTTGTATATAAATATCTCTTAAGAGAATAAGGTAAAACATAAATTGTGAGAAAAAACGTGCACGGCTTTGTAATTTGATTTGGTTTTAGTTCCAATCCTAATTTTATGATAAGGCCAGGCGAATCCTACGTATCCTGGTATAACGCACAACTACCTACTTATATCCGAACTCGTGGTCGCGAACGTTATTTAGTAACTCTATAGTGACAAAATCAGGACTTTAATGAAAAATAATTGAAAAAGAGAGATGGTTTTTCAACAAACACAAGACCATAAATTGTATCAACAATACGCTTGGAAATGTATGAATGTTATGAACAATATATTATTATAGCGTATTAAAGTTGACTATATTTTACAATTGATCGCAAAATGTTGTTTTCCTGAACCTAAATGAACATACAAGAGTCGATTCGATTTTCAAATTGCACTATTTTTAGACTGATTAAGTATCAGCCGACTTTAATGCGGCCAATCATCCAAACACGAATAAATCGCTAAATATCGGTTTTCTCAGAATATTATCAGAATCATTCTCCAAGTATCAATAAACAATATTGAGTACCGGTTGAAAAAAATTAGTTTTTCATATGGCTAAAAATAAACTGGAAAGGTTTATGAGTGACTTGAAGTAAATTGATATCAAGTAACGTTATTTTTTACTTCCAAATAAGTATGTGTAGTTTCGCTCGATTGGTTTTAATTAAGAGGGTTCAATTCTCTGCGTTATGTCTATATGTCTTCGTCTGTTGCATGATATTTTGAGAGGAGTTTAAACTATTTAAGTAGGCCTACTGCAGGATTCAAACAAGAAACTTCACAAGAAACAGTGTTTAAATTCTGCATCACCATGGGCACGGCAGGTCCATCATAGAATCTTGCCGTTATCTGTTTGACTGACCGGCTCGTCTGGGCGATAAAGCTTGATAGAAAGATCCTTGAGACTTGAAACTGGGTACAAGAGTTCATCTTCATCCAAGGAAGAGCTCTAATGAATTTGAAGTCAAAGAGCGGCATTATAGCAGGTGAAATTAAAACATTCTACCAGGCCTTGTGGATAATATTATCGCAACGATATAAACACAAAATAAAGAAAATTACTAAACTATCAGTGTGTACCATAAAGTTAATGTAAAATTTTTCAGTACCAAAATGTACAAAAAGTACCAAACACATGGTGATGAATTTATTTTGTTGAATTGGTTGGTTCCATTTACAATGGAACAATTAACTGAACCTGTAATGTCGTTACGTTTAGCGGTTTCTCTACTCTAAAGTTTCTATACTTCTTTTATTGGTTTATTTAAAACTAGCAGTTACCCACGGCTTCACAAGCAATTTTTAAAATTGAAGGACATAGACTACTTAGTGAAAGCAAATATGGTTTAGTACCATGAAGTGTTATGATATTTTTCAAACACAAGTAGACATGAATCACCAGAAAAGAAAATATATGCATCCATAAGCTTAAAAAGAGCTTCGTCCATAAACTTCATCCATCGGTCAAAAAGCATATACTTCCGTCGCTTGTGTTCTCCTTCCGGTATAAGGGTAATAGTGTGCCAAACCTTTTTTTTCTACAGCAAAAATGTCATATGCAATGTCAATGGAGGTAACCAGTTTCAAATATCTATGTGTAAACATTCACTGCTTTGTTTATTATTGTGGGTTTTATAACAGCACTTAAATATTATTTGCAACGTATTAGATGGGTAAAATACTTCACTGTTTCAATGTAGGGTAAAAAGTAGATATTAAATTTGTCTTTGCAATAAGCATTATACTAATGATCAAGCACTGTATATTTAATATATTCTAATATTTAAATATAAATAAATGTTTCTGCCTCTTTGCTGAAAGTGCCAGCGTCAGTTAACTTTAAATTACATTTCGTAAATGTTATAATTACCTTCTCAAATTCTCAAAAATATAAATTTTTGCATTATACAAACTTTTTTCTACTTTCTATGATTAAAAATTAATGTATTATACCTAGAAACTTGCCTTTGTTCATAACAAAGCCGACAGTAAAAACCATATCAAAATCCGTTGAGTAGTTTAAAAAATATGGTTGCAGAAACAGACTAACACAAGAAGCGACTGAAATTTATACTATGTATTGATGCCTTTAAAGGATTTAATGAACAGGAAGAATGATTTGAGAGAATTACAAATTTAGACAAATCCTCGAACCGTGTAGGTTTTGGCTAATACACGGTCCTTATTGTCAGACAATACGTACTGACTGCTTTGATAAAAAGTACTGGACTGATAATAGTACTGTATGATGACAGAGGGCACTCTGCCCAAGAGCAAGGAGGAGTGAGCCGTGTGACGTCACACCCAGTAATGATGACGTCCAGGTAGTGCTGTCAGGAGCGCGCGAGCAAACATGTCGACATTTTAGTATAATGCACATTCAATGCGACGATATTATCACAATAATAAATTGAATAAGTGCTGGCAGTAGCCGGGGATTGTCAAGAAGATCCATTCGTCATTGTCACAGTGATAACTCACTATCTGAAGTGATAAATTGTAATCTGAGGTGATTTCTTGCTGGAGGATAAACAGTGTTTACTTCTTTCTGGCGCCTTTCCTGTTTTGGAGTCCGCTGATACATTTTTTGTACCATGCTCCAATACTCTGTTGAGGGATAGTGAAGAATCCTGTATTTAGTACAGTTAAACTGAAATACAACTAACTTGGTAGCTGATTCTGGAGCGGCACTGCATGCCCTTTTCCGTAGACTAATTATTTGTTCACCCTTGTTGTTTACTGTCTTGGAAAAAGAATGTTGGGGGTGTTTAAACCAATTTCTCGGTTTTCTACTAAGAATAAAACGAAATTATTAACACGTTTTAAGAACCTATTGGAGCAATGTTTGAATGTTATAGAAATGTTCATGAACATTTATTTACGCAAGCAATACCTCACAGAGGCATTCAGGACACAAGAAAGTCCATTTTAATAAACAACCATAGTTTCATATACTGTATTATTTATGTTCCTTGGTATCTGTGGCTTCTTCCTGAAATTAGTGTTTTCACCTTGGTACTGTTTTGTGTATAAAGTCTGCTCTAGTTACGTTTAAGCACTGGTTTCTTTTTTTAAATGATAAACAGTGGACAAAATTACATCCAACGTACAACAAATATAACCTCACTTTCATACAGATGTGTTAGTCCTTCATCCGAGAGTAGTGTTGGTGTAATTACTAAGCTCTAGAACCAACGTTTGCTGTATGAGGTTTAATAGTTATTCATAGTAAAGCCTCGGGAGTGGTGTTTCCGTTAACATGTATAATATCCAAATTACCAATAAATTACTTATCATCGTTATACATACCGTAGTGGCGGCAATTCTGGCTGGATTCTCAATGTAACAGTGCTTTACACACTCGATAGTTAACAGCAATTCTATCACGATTCCCAATGATACAATCCTTAACACACATGATAGATATAACAATTCTTTTAGGATTCCCAATGTTGCAATCCTTTATACACACGATAGTTATATCAATTCTGTCAAAATTCTCAGTTTTACAATTCTTTATACACATGATCGCTATAACATTGTGTTAGAATTCCCAATGTTACAACATTTTATACAGTAGATGGTATAATTCTGACAAGATTTAAAATGTCACAATGATTTAATGTTATTATAATGCAGTAGTATCGGAGTACTTAATTTCATCTTCACAGTGCGGCGCCTTTTGTCTGATCTGCAGATGATTCCTGAAGATCCAAATGAAATTAGTTGCATAAATCGGGTGTAGGCGCTTCCATTTTTCTTGGGCCCTGTAAATCAAGTACTTGGGCTGTAGCCATTTCATTTGCTTATATGAGAGCTTCCATGTATGAAAAGTATTTTCTTTTCTAGAACTTTTGTTCTCTAAGGAGCCCTAAATAAAACATTTAAGCTTTCTTGCAGTGCAATGACCATGAACATTAATTCCAACATAAGGTTTGCAGCATTAGCAAGCGAAGATAATATATTCACAATTAGGCTAGTTATCTTTTCTAGGTAGAAATGATTAATTTATTTACATACCTCTTGTGAATTACCAACACAACTACTGCTATTGCTACCATCTTTCTTTAAAAGATTAGTCTTTGCCTACAGAGCCTGTTTATGCCTCAGTTGTCCTAAGTTCGTTTTAACTTTCATATCTGATCGTAACAGGATTTATTTTAAAATATAATACATACCCGAAATCAACTACATACAATATAAGAATGCGAACTTCGGTTAATTTGTCAGGTGTGAGGTTATTATAAGTGCATGCTTATTTACGACTATACAAATGATATATAGCTTTTTTCATGGATAATATACAATGCATAACTGTTTTCTAGATTTCTGTCTTCGTGGTTTAATAATAGCGACTGTCATAGTCCTGATGATCGGATTAAAATTCATTTTCGTATAGTTTAGTAGTAATAGAAAAAAACTTAAAATCGTAATGTCTTAGAAGGCTTTTTTTTCAAGCAAGTATTAAAGCATCCACCGTTTATGTCTGAAACAAAATAAACCTCGTATCCTAAAAAAGTACTTATTAGGCTAAATTAAAGAAATTAGTTAATTAGTTCGTTATAGTTAAGTTAGTAGAGTTAGTTATAGTAAAGGATCCTGTGTCTTAACATTCGCTTCAATGCGTATCGTGTAATTGACGAATCTGTAATTATGACTGAACTACCAGTTTTGTATGTATGGTGACCATGATCATTACCGTCAGCAATCCACCTTCTTAGCATTTAAACATCAGTTCTCTCTCCTGTAATCAGTCGTAAATGATAAATTTTATGACCGTCAAAATCTCTAAACACTCCCTGTACTTCCACTAAATCCCACGACACAGTCCGGCCAGTGTTGAAGTGCGTCTCCACTCCCTACCTCTCTCAGACCTCCACGCATAATGATGACGGATCGCCAGGTGCCAGGGGGCGGGCCAGAGGTCAGAACAGTTCCTGCTGACAGACCGAGCACACGCTTTGATTTACGTTGAAGATTGTCGAGTTTGTTAGTTACATTAATCATATCTTCATTGGATCCTCACGCGCGGCTACTGTCCGACCGCCCCACCTCTTCATTAATAACAGTGCTCCGCTATCTTCATCTTGCTCCAATCTTCTTCCTCCGTTCTTCATCCTTTCCGTGACTCAGCACTTTTGTTCGCTTATTTGTATCGGTAAAGCCACGGAATGGATCTCCTTAGCAGAAGAAGCAGGTCATAATATTGCCAAGAAATAATGTATACGTGTTATATGTTTTAAATTTTGTTTTCCTTGAATAATGATTTACCAATAACGTTAAAAATGAAGTATTATCTGAAAATACAGGAATATAAAATACTTTATTTCATCAGTTTTGGTATTTAAGAGATGCTTTTTGGTCCTCACAGTTTATGAATTCAAACAAAAATCAATTCAGTTCAATACACCTTTTCATAAGCTTAATAGAAACTTTTATAGTACGTTAGTATTATTAAAACTGAACATTAAATATAACAATCAGTTTGCCAATGCAAATAATCTGTCCATTTAACTTTGAATTCAGATTACAGTTAAATAGTAGGATAGTTTCAGAGAATTTCATAGCATAATAAAGTTTTACAAATAATATGAAATACAACTTAATAGTATAGAGCTTCAATTTGAATATCCAGTCAAATTGTTTGGCTTGAAAAATTTAATTCAGTGACATTTTTATGAATTGATATCTAATGACATAAAGAGTATCATTGTACCCCAACAACATGAGTTTTGCAAGGGTCGTTCCACCCAGACCAACCTTGTCATCTACACAGACTATATTCTTTCTGCGTTTAATCGAAGACATCAAGTGGACAGCATTTATTTAGACCTTTCCAAGGCATTTGACAAGATTAGTCACTCACTTCTGATTTCCAAGCTCGAAGGATATGGTTTCTGCGGACTCTCTCTAGAATGGTTCAAGAGCTATTTAAGTGGACGCTCGCTGAGGGTCAAACTTGGAAACCATTTGTCTAAAGAATTTCCTCCCACCTCAGGTGTCCCACAGGGGTCCAAGCTTGGCCCTATTCTTTTCAACTTGTTTGTCAACGACATCATCAGCCACCTATCATCGGAATATCTCCTCTTCGCAGATGACCTCAAGATATTCAAAGAAATCTACTCTCGTGATGACTGTCTCAATCTTCAACGTGATCTGAACCTAATTGCTGAGTGGTGCGATGATAATAAGATGGTCATTAACTCAACCAAATGTCTTACAATCACCTTCTGTCGTCTGAAGAATCCTGTTGCTTTCAATTACACTGTATCCGGCGACATCAATCGAGTGACCTCGATAAACGACCTTGGAGTAAGTTTGACTACAAATTTGTCACCCGATGCACACATTGATGCGGTATCCTTGAGGGCAAACAAAGTGCTAGGATTCATTTTTCGAATGTCTAGAGGGACGTTCGGTGACGAGACACTACTGCTCTTGTATAAGGCTTTAGTTCGGCCTAATCTGGAATATTGTACTCTTGTTTGGTCCCCTCATTACGCATCTCATATTCACAAACTACAGAGTATTCAAAACAAATTTTGCAGACTTCAAGGAGTCCGGAGAGGTGCAGCCTATCGGGAGGTCTCTGTCCCCGCACTTGAGCAGGAATTTCTTCTGTCTACGCTGGAGTGCAGAAGGAGAATGTTTGATATTATTTTCCTGCACAAGCTTATCAACGGGGCGATCGATTCACCAGAGCTTCTGAGTAGGATATCCCTCTTGGTGCCTGCTGGAACCAGATCCAGGAATATGTTTTCAACCTGCCACCACTCAAACAATTACAGCTATCACGGTCCTATTGCTCGACTTCATAGGCGTGGAAACAGCATTCCTTCCGATGGTGATATGTTTTATGACAGCATCGCACACCTTAAAAAGAGACTGCAACAGTAATGAGTGATAGAGTTTTTTCCCCTTAATATCAGTTGGAGATGATGTTTGTGATTTTTCACTATTGTAACATTATTTCACAAATCTTAATACTTATTTATTATTCCACTGCATAATCACTACTTTCTGTAATTTAATTAGTTGTTATTTATTTTGTTGATGTTATATTTAAGTTGCATGAAAATGTTGTGAAATTATTGTATATTGGCGGATGCCGTTGAAATAATAATAAATAAATAAATAAATAAATGAAACAATACCCAAATTTCCGAGGTTAAGCAAGTCCGATATCCTCAAAACGTCTACAAGAACTTTGTTGACCGTTGGCTAAGTACCTCCAAGGCCTTGCATGGAGTACAGCCATAGTACGGAGGCGACACCTGGAGTCTCATAGCCGAGTCGAACCACCTGGTTTCCACGAAGTGACCCCGCCGTCGTACTTCACAGTTTTTGCCAGTTTTCACTCAACAATGGGAGGTCACGAACTCCAACTCCGCTTTAACGGAACCGCTCACATGCGGGCAGCGATAACGCTCTAACAAGCGACGCCGACAGCACTGGTCTTCGTCTTCGTCTAGTCTGCAGTCCTGGGTCTTCGTGCCGTCTCTAGCTAAATATCACCCAGTGAAGTTCAGCTTACGATACAAATAATTTCCACATTATTCACAATTAGATCACGTTTAAAGTACTGTAAAACTTTTTATAATCTATAATGCGTGTGCTTTACAATGGCTTTACTCTAGACGGGTTTTAAAATCAACTGTTCCCACACAAAAATGTGACATTTTCGCCAAATTTCTAAGCAACTTCTGTATTGTATGTAATTCTGACACACTGCCACTAAATATAAAATAACATAAAACTGTAATAAAATAATAAAGAGTTAAGCTTTAAAGTTATAGAAATTTAAACACAATGAGCGATTTCTTCCTCAAACGAATATGATACTGTTTTATATTCTTTGCTGTTACTCAGTTTTTTCAGATCAGAATTAAAGGAGTTACGTAGAAATTTTAATAAAACTACCCATCAAAACAAGGAGTATACAAAACATTATACGTTAAAGAATATGTGCATTCAATATTATTTAAGAAATTAAGAAAAATGGATAATATCTCAAAGATTTCAGTCAATGGTATAAACAGCAGTAACATGATGAGGTGAGTTCAATTTCACTACAGTATCATGATTTTTCAGAAGAATAATATAAATACAAAAACAATGTTTATAGGACACCCCGATTTTTAGTGTATTTATTTCATAAACACGTTTTAATATTTCAATAAATAGCAACTTATTTTTCGTGATGCATTTCTACATCGTAGCAGGCAAAGATGTGTTTATATAAGAAACCAAGCAATAAATTAATTTTATATCTTATAGCAACTTTTCACGGCGCTGAAGATACTGAAAGTGTGACGATTCTGCCCCTAAATTGCCTATACAGCGCCGTAAAAGCTGGCCCACCCTCCAAAAATGACCCATCCCCATTTATTGTTCAAAATATGTCTCGTTTTGTTTTCAAGTGCATTTCTTGTGATCAATTGTCTTAATATGACTCGGTGACTTCTCAAACTCATGTTTTTAACTTTTCGTTAACTAAGTTTACCAATAACTCATATAATAAATAATAACAAGGTAAGAGTACACCATGTCATTAGGCGTGTGGCAGTCTTTCCTGAGGTTATATACAACATATCAAACCTATTGCTCATTTCTTTAGGCTACATGACTTATTATTTCACAGGTCAAAATCAAATCGGTTTAATCGGTTTGTTTTCACATTTATTAATTCTGCAATTTTCTCGTTCACTGTGGTTACCTATAAAAACAATGTAAAAATGTTCATTAAATGTAATGTAGCCAAATTCCTTGGAGTAACATACACCACAAATGAACCTTTGGTTGCTTATATACAAATTCAGCTTCATGTAAAATTACTAGTATATAGATCAGTTCGTTACGGAAACCGACCGACGGAAACGTAATTTTTGCTTCCAGCTCGTAGCTACGCTCAGCCTATTACATGAGGTAATCTACCTTGTTACTGGACAAATCTTCCCTCACTTTTGTAACAGTATAATACAAATTTCGGTAAACTAGATTACTTAATATCTTGCCAAAAAATACAAATAAACTAAAACGTTAATCAAAGAAGTAGCTAGACTTCTTTAAACAATTACAATGTATTTTCATTTCGAAATAATTGTGCTACTTTATATATCTAATTAACTTATATGTAATATCCTGTTATTTGTCTAGTTACCCTTATTGACAAGGAGATGAAACGTAGAAGGAAACATTCTCCGACGACGCGACAGTGTTTTACCGACACCGGCAGGCGTGGCAGTAACTCGTCGCCCAAGAAGTGACCGGTGTGCGGGCGCCGATATGTCCATTGCCCGGACCATTGCCCGAGAATCCTGTTCCTTTTTTACAGACTCGCCGGGAGACTGTACCGGCTAAATGTTGAGTTAGGTCAAAAACACATTAAAACTGGTCTGGGCAACTTGATGCCAGCTTGTTGCGTCCTCCTTCGCTGTGCTCTTTAACATTGCTGCTACAACTTCTGCTCGTTTGTAATCTTTAGTTGAAAGTGTTTAAAAAGCATTGAGCCTTTGATTATTAATTAAACACTGACTTTAACCAATGCACTAAATGGACTTATTAGGATAAGTGGATGAATGCAACGATTTCGTCCTGATTAATTTGTTAACTATAGACAGACTTGTGTCTGTGTTTGATTGTTCTTGCCAATTACGTCAACTTGGTGCAATGGTTTTAAGGTGGGTAATGAAATTTCATTAATAAATGGCAACCTGTAAATGATATCATAACTAATTGGGACCTTAGTGATTAGTTTTGACCCCTTGAGATTTAAAAAAAATATTTTTATTTACTATAGTGTTTGTGAAAGTGTGTAAAAATTAATTACTGTGCCCAAAAGGTCATCAGTCAATCTAAACACTGCATTAGTTCCTCAATAGTTATAGGCGCGAAGAAAGAGTAACGGAACTAAAGAAGAGCCCTGCGGTACGGCGTGCGATATACTAGGCGGTGGTCGTGCCAAGGGCCGGGCCAGTCTTTGTTTACACCCCTGGAAGCGAGCGAGTGCACGTCGCGTTGCAGCCCCCCCCCCCTAATCACGGCAACTCTGTAATTCACTCGCTTCGTACAATATTTTCTGAAAACTGCACTTTCTAAAGGTTCACGCGCAAACGGTAATCATTATAATAGAAACGAAATTATTATCTATTACGTAAAATAGTACTTAAATCCGAGCGAGGAGCAATGACCGAGAACCGGTCCCCGGCCTCGCCGCCGCCCGCCGATTGTTTTATATCTGGCGGTACTCTAAATTATTTCTCTTCGTTACTGCAGTTCCTACCAGGATGCGTTTAAATCACCATCAGCGCCGTACATTTCATTTAACACGCACGAAGACATTCGATTATTTTTATGGCCCTGGTGCCCCCCCCCTTTATCCTACATTTATTGGGTCCAATACCGGTTATTGATCTCTATCATGCCCGGGGCCAGAACGATACCCTGATACACATCACGTCTGGCACATCACTGAGATTGCTGCAAGAGGTTCAGCACGTTTTCTACAATTTCAGTTCTCGTTAACTTTCCATAAATTGTACAATTTTTTAAAGAGATTTTTAAAACCACGCGTATTAAATGTATTGGAACGAAAGAATAAGTGCATCGTCTTGTGAAGTTAATTTATTTGAAGTGTTTAGTGGTAGAAATGTTTTATTTGTAACTATTCAATATCGGAAGAATCATGACTTTTTGATATTTTTGTCACAATCATATAATAAATAATTAACTAGCTGTTACTCGAAGCTTTGCACGCATTTCATCTAGTGTAAAGTAAATGTCTTAAACACACCTTGTTTAAATGGAATTCGTTATATTTCTAATATTAAGGATGGAAGTCGGAAAATATTCCCCAGCTCTCAAACAACTTCTACATTATTAATATATTCGATTGTTTACATATTGGCCTCACCAAGTTCTTATTGATTGTATGTGAGGATCAATATTTCGAGACAAGAAGAATCATTTAATACAATTAAAACTACAATTTAAATCATTGAAGTAATCCTCTTAATTTAGAGGGGAGAAGGTCCGTAGGTAACATATACACTCGTATAAATTACAGGGATTATTTTCAGTTTTATGTAAGGCTATGAAACATAAATGTTTGAAAATTTCCAAAATATTTTGAAAATTCTGAAGCGTATAATTTTAAAAGGCGAACCAGGTAGAATCATGAAAACGGATGTAGCATTTGTTTTAGTGTCCAAAATGGGGCCACGAGGTATTTTCCAAAATATTAAAGTATTTGATTTTTGTAGTTTAAGAAAGTTTATCAGTTTCTGCAGAAAGTTTGTGGTCAAGAGAATAGATATGGAAGGCAGAGCGTATATGGTATCCAGTGGCACCTCGAGGAAACATGGATGTTCACGCAGAATCGCACTATATTTAGATCAGTGGTTAATGTAGGGAAATTGCTCCAGTTCATATAATTATAATGCTAAAATATGACGTACTTTTTTAACAATAATTCGCAGTTCATTATTGTCCTATTTGGAGTTCTAAGATTTACGTAAAAATATTCCAAAGTGACGTTTGGTCAAAATTTTCAACATTTTACATGTTGAACATGGGTGTATACTAAAAATGTATGGATGGTGTTTATGTCTTACACAGGCAACGACACATTTAGGCTCATATCGATATTTTGGTATTCGCATTTGCTCATATATATTTTTCCATTGTATAAAGGTGTTTAAGTTCATTTATATTTTCAAACTAATTGTTCAGTATATTTAGGTAGTCTAATTCCAAACATCTACATAGTTTTATATGGCTTCTTAATAATTAAAAAAAACTAAAGATATTGTGATAACATTCAAATAGGGTTTGGCAGTTTAGATTAGTTTCAGTGATGCAAAAAATTTAATAATTTGAAATCACGCATAGATTTATAAATGATATTGAATATGCATCACTTCGTAAATACACATATAATTTTCAGAAGTACTGTGTAATTCACCAAGACGCTAAAACGAATCGATGTGGAACGCGCGGCCGCGTGAATACCAATCTGGAGAAAGCAGAAGGGGGGCCAGCCAGCATGCTGCCAAACACGCAGGGCTAACCCGGCACAACTTGGGGAAGGTCAGTTTTTGACAGCAGGGCTGCCACACTGCGCGCACCAAATTATCGTACATTATCGTATATTCCTTCTCATCGCTTGTAATATTATGGTAAAATAGAAAATATATTATAAATTGGTTTTCTTTCTTCAAAATATATTTTAGTGTGGGTATAATTAATTTCAATTATTCATAATTGCCTATGTCTCTTTGGTTAAAAAAAAATATAATTTGTATTGCTTATGCAATTTTAGTGTGAAAAGTACGTTAAAGATTCTGAATTATTTTATTTTAACTGACTAACGTATACATATCTCAACACATAGCAAACTCTGTTATTACATGTACTACAGTACTATAATAAATGTATGGTATTTATGATCATATCTTTTACTACATATAGTACTAAATATAGGTTAAACATTTAAAATGCAGCGTCCTGAAACTATTGAATTTATGCTGAACCACAATTTGAACTTGCACGATTCATTAGAAGTATTGTTTTTTTTTCATAAAAACGTTGTTTACTTAAAGTCGTAATATAGTGTTTTGATACGATTTAATCAACCAAATTACTTGTTTTACCCTGCTTAAATTTACTTATTGAAACGCGAAATTAAACCCTCTTGCACATACCCGAAAATGTTACTAAAACCGCCTACCTACAAGATGATATCATTAACAAAACTCCAAAAGTTCTAAATTTGTATATATCTTTGTTGTTCGTTGAGGAACAAACTACACGTGAAATGGAAAATCGGCAGCGAGCGGAAATGTAACCCAGAGAGTTGAGCGCTGGAAGCGGCAGCGGGAGAAATTGAGAAGATAGTCGATGGCAGGTAGATTAACCTTGCACATTAGCAATACCGACTGCTGCATCCAGTAAACTAATCTGCCATTAATCATAGAGGCAGCAGAAGACAGAATTCGCGGGACTGCAGGTCGTTGCCCTAGGTTGGGGCCAGTCCTGACCTACCACATTCCCAATATCATTTTTTTCGCGAGTCTTCTCCTTTTTGTCGAGTGGAAGCGAGACGGAGCGAAACTTGTTTTTCTTTTCTTTATCGCTGTCCTGCTATATATCTTCCGCCGGATTTAGTTTTGTTTTTGTAGCCGCTGTCGAGGCGGTCGGTGGCTTACCTCGCGTCCTCGCGTTAGGCGAGCGTTCCTTGACTTCAGACGTTGCTCCCTCTCCTGGTGTTGGGTGGGCGATCCTTGACTTCGGATAGTACTCCCTCTTTTCGTGTTTGGAGGGCGATCCTTGACTTCGGATGGTGCTCCCGCTCCTCGTGTTGAGAGGGCGATCCTTGACTTCGGATGGTGCCCTCGCTCCTCGTATTGAGAGGGCGATCCTTAACTTCGGATAGGGCATCCTTGAATTTAAAAGATGCAATTTTTCTTTGCGTTAGTCGGGCTATTTTTGACTACAGCCGATGGTTCCTTCCCTGGCTTTTGACAGGCGATACTTGAATTTAGATGATGCTCCTTCTCATGGTGTTGGGTGGGCCATCCTTGACTTCAGACGATACTCAGATCTCTGGCGTTGGACAGGTAATCCTTGAATTCAGACGAAGTTACCACACTGGCCTTAGCCGTGAGCTTAATAAGTAATTCAAGCTATCACTAATAAGACAGGATTAATTCTAGCTTTACGACTACAGCCAATATTCTTTTACATATGTTTTAAAACAAAATGTATATTTCGTTTTTCTGTCAAAAATAGCTGTTGGTTAGACGTATAAATGAGCATTGTTAACCTATTCTCCTAAAAGTCTAGTTTACTTAAATTGGATTACATGAAATATTTTATACACAATATAAAGTCTAGAGTTAAGAAACTGTATCTGTAGGGCAACGCACATACAAATCAAATATATTTATTTGACATTTCAAATTTCGTACCATTTTTCTTAGTAATACTTTTTGTGATATGGTTTAAACTGAATTTAATCTTGAAATATTTATAAATGTTGACAACGGCTTAGTATAGCATGGCGGTTACCGCGAGATAACCGAATCAAGCAAGCAGTGTCGAGCTTGGTTCTTATTTGAATGGTGACTGCTGTGCGATCTTGTCCTTACAAGCAGCTCGCCTGCCCGGCCATCATGCTGGTGGTTCGGAAGTCACCCGTTGGTGCCCAGGTTATGTTAGAGAGAGGTTATTGGCCCTAACATCACCTGGTAAAATAATAAAATCTTTAATTTATGTTTTTAGTTTTACATATAAAAATATATATATAATAAAAACCAGACTTCATTACAGTTTAGACAGATTCACAAACCATGTAGAACCATGTAGGAAGTCCTACTTAACATGTTGCATTATTATGTTTAAAGGATTTTTCACTAGTTACAGAAATTTGAGATATATGGCTATTGTAATCCCAAACGGAATTATAGGCGGAGATACAATGAAAAAAGCGGTTTTAAAAGCAGGAATCTGACAAATTGGAGCAGTAACCTCCAACTGGAGCCAAGGATTACCAGAAGGGTTCCTTCTGGTTGGTTTACACCTTCCAGTTGAACTTTTACTGCGTACAGCAAAAACCGTTGTGTCACTTAAATCTAGAAAATCCTATGGGTGTCCGGCAGCGGCACCTTACTAACTGCAAATGTCGAGATATTGGGGAGCAAGGGTAGAACAATAGGTCTAGTATACTGGGGGGATGACTGTTAATCTAATATGGGGGCTCCCTAGGTGTTAGAGGCCGTTTGATTGTCTAAACATAATGGTGTGTGACTCATATCCGCAATGGCTAAAGGCTGGTTGCCATAAGAGAACAAAAAAGACCATGGATGTCCGAGGAGATGCCAAAACCTGGAATAGTAGCTGTTATCTAGATTTATAAACGGAGTTGCGGTGTGGACATCATACAAGCGTCAATAGTAACCGCTACGTGGATGTATTAACCAAGGTTACGGTACGGAACATGTTCTTGAGGTGTCGGAGGATGGTCGTGGACATCATACAAGCGTCAATAGTAACCGCTCTGTGGCTGTATTAACCAAGCTCACGGTACGGAACATGTTCTTGAGTTGCCGGAGGATGGTCGTGGACATCATACAAGCGTCAATAGTAACCGCTACGTGGCTGTATTAACCAAGGTCACGGTACGGAACATGTTCTTGAGGTGTCGGAGGATGGTCGTGGACATCATACAAGCGTCAATAGTAACCGCTACGTGGCTGTATTAACCAAGGTCACGGTACGGAACATGTTCTTGAGGTGTCGGAGGATGGTCGTGGACATCATACAAGCGTCAATAGTAACCGCTACGTGGCTGTATTAACCAAGCTCACGGTACGGAACATGTTCTTGAGTTGCCGGAGGATGGTCGTGGACATCATACAAGCGTCAATAGTAACCGCTACGTGGCTGTATTAACCAAGGTCACGCTACGGAACATGTTCTTGAGGTGTCGGAGGATGGTCGTGGACATCATACAAGCGTCAATAGTAACCGCTACGTGGCTGTATTAACCAAGCTCACGGTACGGAACATGTTCTTGAGTTGCCGGAGGATGGTCGTGGACATCATACAAGCGTCAATAGTAACCGCTACGTGGCTGTATTAACCAAGGTCACGCTACGGAACATGTTCTTGAGGTGTCGGAGGATGGTCGTGGACATCATACAAGCGTCAATAGTAACCGCTAAGTGGCTGTATTAACCAAGGTCACGGTACGGAACATGTTCTTGAGGTGTCGGAGGATGGTCGTGGACATCATACAATCGTCAATAGTAACCGCTACATGGCTGTATTAACCAAGGTCACGGTACGGAACATGTTCTTGAGGTGTCGGAGGATGGTCGTGGCTAGGCTAGTTGTTGACACACGTTTAAGCAGTAACCGCCAATCGCTTTCATAACCGGAGTCACGGTACGAAGCTGGAGGCGGAGAGGATGCGGCCCATTGCCGCGAGAACCACGATCCTAGACCATTTGGAGCTGCGCCAAACGACTTATGGCGAGAACACCTATTGACTTCAACCGTAGTATCTGTATCCATGGTTGTTGTCAGTAGTAAAGGCACTATGGCGATGGCTCATTGGTGGTTTGCACCTGGTCGTCTCTGGTTTGTCACCCTGTAAAAGAAGAAATACATTTTAGTACTACTCCCTGTACACATATTTCTCTCATAAAGTTCTGTGTCATGGTTGGGACAGTACACCAACTGTCACGTAACAGCTTCGCTGAGATTCCAGGCAAAATGTCAACTTTATAGCTCATTTCATTACTATAAGCTACAATTATATTACTATCTCTCATCTTAGAATGTCATATGATTGTGCTTAGTTTATTTATAAATGTATTTATTCTGCAACTTTCTCGTTGCCATTTCATTTAGGTTACCCGTAACACCAGGGTTAAAATGTTCGCTAACGCTCCGCCTAATCTCATGGAATGACATGCACAATCAGCGATATTTGTTTTCTATATGTAAATGAATCTCCATGCGAAGTTTTAAGCCTGTAGATCTTTTTGAGATATCTTGTTAACAGACAGATATGGATATTTTCTAGTCCCATCGAGTGCCCTTCCCTGAGCAAAACATAACTAGAGTGGCCATTTAAAAAAAGTTCCAAACGAATTTTGAAACTTACTTTTCATCTAGTGTAGTTCATTATTAACATGAGATGCAAAATCAATTAAATGACAATGAAGATGTTAAAATCATTTGCAAAACAAAATAAATGTGTAACAATCCAAATATAATATTATTAACCTTGGTATAAATTTCCAATCTTTCTATATAAAACATTGTACCCACACTTACTCATCACTCATTCTCCAATCTCAGAAAGTTTATATTTAGCACACGTATGCTTCTTGACTTAAGCAGAAAAACTAAAGCTTTTTCATAAACATCAAACACCAATAGGGGTCTACACATTCGTGCCTGACGCTTTCAAAAGATATTTTCCCTGTGATGTATGGCGTCCCTCAGCCCGGTGTTCCCTACTTGGCCTAACCTTATCTGTTCAATGTTCTCATTAATTATATCACTGAGACGATTGAATCTAAATTCTTATTATATGCCGATGATATTAAACTGCTCTACCCTATACAATCACTATCAGACCGTAGTTTTCTTCACAGATCTCTTGATCATGTTGCACATTACACATGGATGATATCTGTGGTAAAGCTAGTAGAGTTGTTGAATAGCGATGAATGGGTTTACTACACGATTTCTCGTCCTGCAGTATAAATCCTTCTTACTTCAAGTCTTAGAATATGGCAGTGTTGTTTGGAGACGTTACCAACATAACCATATAATTACACTAAAGAGAATCCAACGTAAAGTCTCTTCAAATTGATTCGTGGAATCTTTTACTGTCCTGAACTTCTGTAACACATCGAGTTTCGTGTACCTGGGTCAACAAGGCCTACTGAACTATTTATAAGAAGATTTATCCCACTAATTATAAGGAAAACAGTTCACTTTCTCGTCTAATGAGTCTTGGAAATGCCATTTCAGGATTGGTTGCCTTTCCTTACGACAGCCTACATAAATTCAGAAAGATGATCAAACAAATCAACTTAGTATATCCCGTCTTCTTCCTCTGTATCATCATTAGATGCAAAGCATTGTTTATTATATTTGTATTTGTTATTAATATATTTATTTGTTGTTACTGTTTTGCCTTGTTAATTAATTACTGTTGTGTATAATTATTATTTAAATATTATTATACATAATTATAACATAGCTATCTTTTATTGAATCATTTTAAGATTTATTATTGATTGTTTTAATTTTTTATTCAGTATACAAAAATAATATTTGCGTATTTAATTGTATATTTCATATTTGTTGTATTTGTATTTTTGTATTTATAAGTAGGAGAAAGACCTACTTTCTCATTATTGACTATATTATTGTTATACGTATATTAACTAAGATTCATAATTATAATTATTATTATATAATTTGTATTCACGCTCGTTTCATATGTTTAAAACGCATTGCCGTTGGTCAAATAAATAAATAAATAAAAGAAAAAAAGAAAAGGGTTTTTCATTCACGTCAACTAGAAGTAGGAGCTGAAATAAGGTTATAACCCCTAAAATGTATAAATTATTGTTTTTGAACTTCCCGCTTTTCTAGAAATATAAAATTTAAAACACAAGTACCTAATCACTTAGAACTATACTTATTTTAACTTAACTTACTGCTAGCCTAGAACGTTGAAATTTGAAATAAACGTGCTAGGACTATGCACACCAGAAACATTAGATACTTAAAAGGATAAGTTAGGCATCTCAAAGTCTTACTAAACGATATCACGCATGCATTGTGTTGATATACGCAGAGCATTGGCATTGTCCCTACAGATTATTTTTCTGCGTTATTTACCCATAGCCTTTGCTAGAAACGGCGTAGAGTTTTCTTAGTATTATTGTGTTTCTATTGAATACATATGTTTCTATTTAAAATTACATGTCACAAGAGAGTGGTTGCAATTTGAAAATTTAAAGTTACATCCTTTTATCCCCTTTGAAAAGGAGTGAAATTTGTTTTTACTCTTCAAAAACACCAAAATAGTAATTTCATAAGTATGGTGAAGGTTGTACATTGATATCTCAATCTATTGAAATATATCCAGGCGTATCAGGACAATTTACACCCGGTATATACTCGACTGGGGAAATTGCTAAAGCTAATAATAAGCACCAGGAATAGATTAAACAGGAAGAATATTACAAAGAGCAAAAGTAGATAATTTTTGACTAAACTAGATTTTTAATGGCGGGTGAAATATGATTTATTCTATCTAGAAATGATTCTTCAAGCTCTAAACTTTAAATAAGAAATATTTGTATTTAAACATTTTTTAACATCTTAACAATGAACGCAAAAATAATTTGTAGTTGATAATGTCGACTTCTGACTCAAACTAATCGAAGATTTCCAACATATTAAATCATAAGTGCTTTCACAAAAATTACTACGAACTTGTATTCTTCCACTATGGCATTAAATAATTAAATCGTTACTGACACTGATGGAGCAATACATTCATATACTATCGAATGTTGCAGAGAAATGTATATATATTTTATTAGTATTCATAAAAACTCTTTCACTTGCCGACTTCAGGGCCCCAAAACATTGCTATTTAAACTTAAAGTCCAATTATTCTGAAACGGAAAAAGACTTTGGAAAACCTTCCAGTGATTGTCCTTTATTTTCAGGAGTGCTTATGCGCTAATAACAATACGCCTATAAAGTAGAAAGCCGCGGGCAACTGCTAGTGTAGATAAACTGTCTTCGATCATTCAAAACTGCGTATTCTAATCAGTCGGTATGTATGAATTTTTTATGTATGGTCCACAAGTGATACTAGTAGATACTGTAGCTTGAATCAGAAAATCACAAGTGACAGATTGACATTTTACATGTAAACTCGTTGTTGGGCCAACTCTCCCAGCGGAGCTAACAGCCTCGCGTTGGCAGTTCATTAGAAGCTCGGCCGCCTCAGATGGTGGATAAGGCAGGCGTGATTCCAACTTTAATTATATTACGATATATACGATCGCGGATAACAGCTGATACAAAATCAACAGCTTTCCGTTTCTCCGATCCGAGATTGTCCTGATGCGGACATGGCTCTCAATAATCACATACGTGAACCAACCCAATCAATGTTATCCGTAATATGTATTGAAGATCAGCTTTAAAAAATAGAATAAGTCTGCATTATAGACGCATAGTACAGTTAAAATTGTGTACACTTTTAGGTAACCGGCTCCAAAATACTTTAATCTAAGTGATTGAAATTTTCACAAAATTTTCATAACACAATGGAATACCTATGAGCAGTGGCGTAACTAGAGGGGATGAGGGGGATATAATCCCCTCCCAAATACCCTAAAATATACGGATAACAGAAATGCAACTTGTTTTAAATACAGTAGTTAAATATTTAACATTGAATATTTAATTTTGTTATTTATGCCATCCTCTCAGTGTGGTGTGAATGAAATCTTCATTCCCCCTTCCCAAAGTTATAGTTACACATCTGCTCATAAGCTTTATTTGAAATTTGAAATTTAGAGGCAATGAGAAATTGTTTTAAGTAATGATAAAATATCGTCTATTTTCTGAAAAAGTATAGCTACGAAACGAGTTGGTCGGCCATTGCGTTCTACGTGTTACGTGTTAAGCACGGAACACGCTCGTGGCAGTAACACAATTGACAGCGGAATCAAATTTACAATTTTTTATTTTGCAAAAGGTGTTTCTAAACAAAAAATGTATTGTGTATTTTAATAAGACAATAGTTTTATAGTAATATGTGTTTTATTATGAGGTGTAAAAACGTTTTTAATTTTAAAAATACGTCCACACAAAAGTTTTTAAATTATTTTTTGAAACACTAAACGATGCAAATATCCACAATACAGTAATATTGTTATAATTCTAAACCATGCATGATTAACAATGACTTAAAACTTCATTATAAACGGAAATGGCACAGTTCATCGTTATAATCGCTTACCGCCTAACAATACAATGGTATGTGGCAACTTACCAACTAGCAATAACACTGCGTATAGTAACTTACCATTCGATGACGGCCTTTTGTGATGCCGTCGTTGATGACTAGTTTTTTAAGCGTTTTATTATTACGTACTTTTTATGAGGACCTGTTTGCTTATCAACGGGATAAACTAATAAATGTTCAGTTAGTATTGAACAGAATCGTTTAATTGTTTGTTAGACGAAAGTAATTTGATAGAAAATATTCTATAGTGATAGCTTCCTTAATCTTACTAGACTTTGGTGGTAATATCCTCAAATTTACAGACAATGACGGGATGAGACATATTCAGAGCCATAATACCTTAGACCTCGTACATGTAATATCGGACACATCACTGCACACAATCTTACTAGACTTTGGTGGTAATATCCTCAAATTTACAGACAATGACGGGATGAGACATATTCAGAGCCATAATACCTTAGACCTCGTACATGTAATATCGGACACATCACTGCACACAATCTTCCATTATTAGCAAATTTCCATATTCAAAGCTAACTTCTTGGAAGCATGCATCGGAGATGAGAATAGGTTATAGGTGACCTATATGTAAAACAATCAATATAGTAATATTACAATATCCAGTTATTAATCTGTGAAGAGGTCACACTGGATACAGAACGCTGATACGTTGTGTCTTAATTTTGTACCATCAAACATTGGAACGTTAATAACTCTGTCAAAATATATTTAAAACGTTTCGAAATATTTAATCTTAAATTTATCTTAAAGAGGTCACACTAAAAAAGTTGTTTGATACGCTGTGTCTCATTTTTATTAACGTCGTTGTCTAGAAAAATTTAATTCTGTCTGTTATCTGTGTGTCTCTCCACACGATATTTCAAAATCGAACTGTCCGGTGTAGTTTAAATTATGCATGAAGCTTCACTGAGTTCTATGATTGGGCATATCCCTCCATGCGATTTGGCTGAACGTTAGCGAATATTTCGACACTGGTCTTATGGGGTAACCGAGATTACATTGAGAAAATAGCTGAATAAATAAATTTCTAAATACATACATGGTACAATCAAGAGAGTTTTTAACATGTGAGGGATTAACATATGTAGCCTAACAATTCCAACATATATACCTTCATTTAATGGTTTCTTACTGGGTAGAACGTATCTGAACGCTAATATGAAAGCCAAAAACAAAATACAGTAAAGTAAATAAATAAAAAATCCAACGATGAAGACGAATAAGGGAGATAATTAGCTATCAAACAGTTCTAAATAAAAGCAATCTCTCTCTCTCTCTCTCTCTCTCTCTCTCTCTCTCTCTCTCCCCCCCCCCCACCCCACCCGTGGATCTGTTTGTTACTTTGTTACATTCCAGGGGATAGGCAGAGAGAAAAATTTACATGTGGCCTTAAAGTCTGCATGGAACGGTTAATGCAACCTTTAAGTCCTTGAAGATAGTACTGATAAGCTTATAATTGATTCATGTAATTGCACTTGATGAATGTTGAAACTATAAATTGCTCTAGAACACTATCAACGTCAAAATAATAGTCTTTATAATGTACCACTGCCAACGATAGACAGACTTTTAACTTTATAATGAAACATATAAAAATTAATAGAGTTTCAAGGTCCACTTGAAGATGCACTTCTTGCTGGTTCGCTATAAATTTTTTAATGTTAGAATCGAGATTTATATAGCTAGATCCATTAGAGGTATACAAATATTTTATTTTTACATCACTAACTCCTACAGTTCCCACATGAAGACTCATGGGACACTCGTAAGGACTTTTAAATATATATTCCACGTTTTTATGTTCAGCCCTAAAGTTGCATTTTTTAACATTCTAAATTTAATTCGCATTAAACGAATACGTTCAATGTCCTTCGCTGCTTACATTGGATTATAAAAAGATTTTTCTACGTACAAGATTTAGTAGTTTGTTTCTTATATTATTATTCTTTTGGATTGTTATATTTTTTAGCCCTTGCGATATTACTGAAACAGAAAGATAATTACCATGCTATTTCCTAATCTGAATGTTTATCTTCATTATGTAAGCCTACATTAAATGCCACATATCATAATGTTGTAAATAAAATGAACAAAACAAATATATTTAAGACGGCAATAACAAATACAATATTCAACCCGGAAGGAAAGTAAATTAAAATTACCGATTTTAAAGTGAGTGTGAAGTAGACAAGATATGTGAAACACTAAAATATGTATTTCTGACTTTTAAATATAGTGTGACCTACAATTAGTAAAACGGACGATAAATTACTCCTAAGACACACACACACAAATCATAATTTCTCTGTGCTTGAATATAAATGTAATAAATAAGCAATCTTCTATTAATTGAATTACAATAAAAGAGCTCTTTACTGCTTTTTAAAAGAAGTAGATATCTACTTTGCGTAGTTGAAAGTCGTACAGTTTGTGTGATTAGTCACGAGATACTAAAATTATGGAATATTTCTGAAAATCACAAAAGGAGAGTCTAGACGCTATGCCAGACACACATTTAAGATAACCTTGTCGTGAAATTACTAGGTTAACAACACCGATAAGAGGTTTTAGTGGGCAATAAAATGGAAAGTTTTAGTTTAGCTAATGGTTCACACTGATTCGATGTGTCATGTCATACATCGTCAGATTAACATCTAAGGTTTCCGGTTCAAAAACAGTCGAAACAATAGTTACACAATTCGATCCTTGAAAATGTTAAAAATTAATTGTGTTAACAATGTTACACCGGATGATTTAGATGTTCGTTGTGACACCGGTCGCGCAAGCATAAGAACTGAAATCATCATATGCTTTGTTTACGTGTAGGCACAAATTGTCTTAAATACCGATTTTTTAAGTTATTGGGTTCTGCACCCACACGAATTATCCAGTACCAGTATAATCTCAGCTCGAGTTTCTCCATATATGATCTGCAACCTTAACTAGAAGAGTTATAAACTTTATTTAAACTCAACTGTTATTTTCAAAGAGAATAGCATATTTTTAAAAGACCTTTACAATAAACAAATAACTTATGGTCTATCCTTGTTTCGTTTTACAGAAGACATGACTTGCAATACTTTATAACCACAGGGTTTTGGTGTACTGTACGAAAGTTACAAACGTTATCGTAATTTTGTTTGCTTATTATACATTTAATAACTAATGTAAATAAATTGGTTTAGCTATTCAAAGAACTGCATGAAGAAAAATTACCAAGGTGAAACAGAAATTTATCACAGTATTTCTCTGGGCAATATTAGGGCACATCATGATTAACGTTTTTCGTTCTTCATTAATACAGAACAAATATTGACCTTTCTATTTCTTGAGACCAATAATGTAGAAAATAATATACAATACGTATGCAATTTGGGGAACATGAATAGAGAGTTTGGGGATGATCATTCATTTTGGTCGATTATAAATATTGTAAATTTGAAATAGCGCCTCCTAAAAAGTGTAAATACCGAATGTAATTCAATACGAACGCCAAACAAGGCGAATGTGCAAAAGCGTATATGAGAATTGCGAAGATTTCATCTACAGCATAACCTACTGTATGTAATCTTTATTGTTTAGATAATACTCCTATACAGTTCTATTATGTTTCATTCGCCTAATGAGAACAACAGATACCACACATTTATAAATCAGTACCATAAGATGAATCGATTGTCTACTAAAATGTTGGCTACAGATTGTTACATCTGCCTGCAGTTGTTTATTGAACAATTTAAGTGAATAAATGTGTTCATGAGTAAATAAACCGACACAGCGTAGTATGAAATGATCCGATAGAAAGTAGCGAAAAGGGTAAGGCGTTGGCGGATAGACAGACAGACGGACTTTTAGACCCTAAAATCAACAGAGCTCCTGCTTGCACCTAGAGTAATCTATGTTCAAGTCTCTAGGACCAATCTATCAAGAGTTATTGTACACACAAGCGGACCAGCACACTGACCGACGAATTGCTTTTGACCGTTTGACCCTAAAATATGTAGGGCTGTTCCTGGGATAAGAAGAACCTAAGAACCGAGCTTCAAGTTTCTAGGACGTTTCTGTCAAGAGTTATCGAAAGATAGGACGGTGAGAAGTACGGAAAACCACACGATTTCAAGAAGGACATATATTAATGCATTTTTAAAATTATTGTTGCCATCTTAAATTCGATGAAAGAACATCTCGACATATACCTACGTACAGAAACGATAGTAGGATTTCGGATATTTTCCGTCATTATACGTTACAAAAAATTAGTCTATAACACAGTTTCGAGGATTGCAATCTACCAGACAAAAGACCCTTAGACATAAAAAACTGAAAATGCTGTAATTGACAGTCACTCGAAGTTAAAATTAATTAAGTTGTACATGACAAACTCCATAGAGTCCAGACTAAAGAGAATGCACAACAGCGATGTCACTCCACAGGAGCCAAGAGCAGTACCATGTCACTCCAGAAGTAACGAAGGCGAAGAAGTTAATGCAGTTTGTCAGGTATCACTTAACAATTATTGTAAATTTGAGTAACAGTCCATTGTCGCATTGTTTTAGTTTTAAATGTCTAGGTCTGAAGAAGAAGTTAGATTTCAACCTCGAAATCCTGTGTTATTCTTTAACAAACAATGACGCAATGACGGCAAATGCCTGAAATCTCATTATCCTTTGGAAATTTCCTTTGTAATAACAAACTTTAAACAAAGACTATACATAATATAATCACGGCTACCTAATGCAAAAGAACACAGATACACATACATATTACATGAAATATATCCTCTTAAAGGAAAATCTAATATCAGGCTCCGCATTCGGTCTTCGAAGCGTTATGGAAAATAATGCGATAGCTGTATACCAAATGGGATATATATGTATATTCATAATTAATTTACAATTATTGACATTATTTAAATGATCCATCAATTAGAGAAATATACATCAGTACAATCTAGTTTATTAAGTTGTTACAAAGAACTTATTCAAGGAAACTGTGTATAAAGTTAAAGGTTTGCTGCATATTGAATGTACACATGTTGAAATCATTATGATAATTTTTTCCACTTATCGGACATTATTTTAACTAATAGCATCCTTCAATTTCTTTTATCATTGTTATATTAGGTTTAACTCTCCAATTGGAAAATTCTAATTAATCTAATAAGTTTAATATACTACGTGAGCATGTTGTAATTTTGTAATTTATTTGTTACTCTAAATTATTTATTGCCCTAAGAGTTTATCTTGGGAGTAAATTCTGTCGGTATTGGTCTCAAAATGGTAATATATACAACATTTACACTTTTTCGTCTATTTTAATAATAGTATAATCATAAATTACATACAATTGTAAGGTATGACAACAGTTATTTATTACTTGAATTAAATTATGATCAATCACAAGTTTCGATTATAATTTTCACATTAGGTAGAGGTAACATGGCTGCTTGGATCGGTGTGTGGGTGTAGACCGTCAGCAAAGGTGTCAGACAGAGGCCCTGTGCGAGGCTATTATGTCTCTAATTGCATCGAATTGCACGCCCGTCGGCTTGCCTCATTGCAGTCTGATGCAAGTTTTTGTGTTTCCGTGTCCGACTGTTTATGTTTACTGCGACCTTTGCCCTTTGTTTGCAAGCGGCACGCCCAAAAGTGGCAGCAATATGCATTCCTCCTCTGCATCATTGCCTAGTGCTGTACTCAAGTAGAGGCGGCATATATCCAGTCTCTCTTGCTCACTTTCACGGAATCGCACAAGCGATATTCGTGTAGGAAGCAACTTTACCAGTGCATCAATTACGATACAAATGACTGTGCAAAGGTAGTATAATAATTAGTCTTTTAATTGAAGGCTGGTATGAATGAATAGATGAGGGATTAATTTTTTTTTTAATTATAATTTGATTATTAAGTAAAAAGCCTAATTTTTTGGGACAATAAGACCCTATAGAACTTAAATTAATAACCTTATTCTTTTATTACCATATTTATAAAAACCTAAACACATTAAACCATTGTTAGACTCCTTTACATGATGGTTTCGTACATTATCACACATAATAATACATGTCAAAAATGGAACAATTTATGGGATACAAACATGCATTTTTCTGGCCGAGACTTACCAAACATGTACGTCTAGTGTTATTTAATTGACAATAGTTAAAATGTCCATTTGTACATTATTAATAACATTTGTATTTACGTTCTGCTCCTGGAATGAAATTTAATCCGTAACATGCAAGAAGTCAAAAGAGATGCTGTACTGGTCAAGACTTAACATCGGTTCCAAGAATAGCGATTCGGCACTATTTATGAGACAAGGGAAGCTTCCACTGTATAAGGACACAATACATTCAATATCCACCTAGAATGCTGTGAATGCGCGAGTTGAAGTACCAACCTCCAGTTGGGAGGAACCAGACCGGTTGGTGCCTACTTACACATGCACTCGGGCCATTCTGTGGCCGTTTCCCGTTCTGAGTCTACTTCCGGTCGCCAAAGTTTGGCTTCTGCATGCCAATGACCTGGGATCCATGACCTGGTCCAACACTGCTGCAGTGACACTTCCTACCGTGCTCCAAGGAGTTGTCCACACTGGTCAATGTTTAGAACCACGCTATGTAATAATCAAGTACATGAAAGTTAATATTGTAGTATGGCGTGTTTATCAATATAATATAATTGTAGTACGGGGCTGGAAAGTTGTAATTATAGCGACTTAAGAGCCGTAGTAAGGGTTTTCCATGAGTCTTTTCCCGATAACAACAATGACAACCCACGTGCAGTTTTACGCCTTTATCGTTAGTCTTAGTATTGCTAGAAATGGCTCGTTTTAAAGATTTCATTAATAAGCATCCTAACGCTTTAGTTTTTACGATAGATTTATGTGTTATTCAGAAAGTAATCTCCTTGTTTTTTATCGCTTCAATATATTGGAAGACATCAACCACAACGCTAAGATTAAAAATAAGGAAGTAAAACTAAATAAGGTTTACATTGTTATAAAGGGGGAAAACCTCAAGGTCATTTTACTACAGCCGGCTGTTAAGTTTATTAATTATATCCAAATGCGGAAATAATCGATTATCCAGAAATCCTAACTAACCTTTAAAAGTCCAAATGAGACCACACTGCACGGTGGCTTTATAATAGGGTGCATTGAAATTGAAAGTATAGCGTAATTTACACTTGTAATGCGGACTAATTCCTTCGAAACAGAACTTTGTGTTCAGGCCATCTTTAGCGCATAAAGAGATTGATTCAACCTCAGGAGCTGGATATAATCAGAATAACGATTTAAACGAGACCGGAATTGTTAGTAACGTGAAATCATTCAGTCAGTTGATCATCGATCTTGCGGTACCTGTCATTTACCCATTCATTACACTCATACAACAGAATATGTACTCGGTATTAGCGCCTTCCGGGAGGGTTCTCCCCTAGTATTTTTAAATAGTACACCCTTTAACTCCGTTATATGAAGGAAAATAGTATTATAAATAATGTTTTATCAACTCATATTTCGTACTTTTTATTAAAAACTAAAATTAAGATAAATTTTCAAGACATTTTTAACCTAATCACCTTTAATTAGGATGTCCTTCTCGTAAGTTGTTGAAGTAAAACGTGTAACGACAAATCACTATCATTTAAAACAGATCTGTAATTTCATATAGATTATTTTTTCATACTTATTCAGTTTTACAAGTCATAGAAACAAGCATGCTGGCTTAGGAATACGGACTGCCAAAGCTCTCTTCTTTTCTTCCGCTAGGATATGTAGGTTTGATGCTGTCAATTATGAATTGTATCGCCCTCAATCAAGATACCCAATATCGTGTAGCCATCCAAAGAAGATTCCACTCAATTTAGATTTGTTATTTCAGCCAGATTTCCGTTGAAAACTAACGAACTTTATCATTTCCAACTCGTATAATACCCACATACTCACAGACACTATTTTTATTTTTGAAACCATAATTAGCACAGCACATTGGCCTGAGAAGAAAACATTGTTAATAGCTAGGGTGATTCTGCTTGGGGATATGCTGTCATTCCTAGTTAATAAGCCTACTAGGGCAAGCACACTAGACTATTCCTTTGTCAGAAGATCGCAAATGCTCGGAATAGAGTCGGAGACCGAGAATGGAACTCCACTCTTGTGGAGGAGACGAACAGAACTATTTTGTGGCGAAACGGAAAACTATGTTCTGCAACCGTGATATTGTCACACTTCCGGCCAGGCGACTG
Source organism: Homalodisca vitripennis (assembly GCF_021130785.1). Taxonomy (NCBI): domain Eukaryota; kingdom Metazoa; phylum Arthropoda; class Insecta; order Hemiptera; family Cicadellidae; genus Homalodisca; species Homalodisca vitripennis. Next base: position 91,145,338 of record NC_060210.1, read on the forward strand.
CGCCACAAAGAGTCGCTAGTTTCGCCTACACAAGCATTGCCTAATTGAGTTCATCGCCATTATGAGTAATGCTGCTATTGATTATTTAATGAACGAGGGGCCGCCGCGCTGCGAGGGGAGCTCGCGATTGTCAATACCAAATATTCTTCAGTTGCTTCGCGTTCACTTTTTACATTCAAAATATCCAACTAGACCCATTTGTTTGTCAACCGCAGTTGTATTTTTTTTGGGGTGGTGGGAGGTTTTCAGTAATAACTGATTTCTTTTCGTGAAATATGGGTTAAAAGTAGCAAAAGTAGTGTCGAAGTTCGTGTGAATTTTGAAAAAATACCCTAAAGATAGATTTACACTGTTTCTGAGGCCAATTTTTTTAATCAACTACAATAGTTTCAAATTATTTGTATTTTGGAATATTTTACATTGTACTACCATCATCTAACTCTTTCCAGTGGAAACGTCGTTAAAAGATTGTTAGCAAAACTAAAATCTATAAATATTTCGAAGTCCCTGTGGTAAGCCGTCTCAGTGATCCATCCAAGAGTCTTGGTAAAGTGAAATATTTCTCTAAAATGTTTGGGTTCAACACATAACTAAGAAGGTTCTTAAATTGGAACTTGAAATTGTGATAACAATGCTTCGACGCAGTTTAGACAAGAAAACTCACATGATAGTCACAACCTAAAGATATTAAGATATAAAATATTTGTCTATTTTTATTACTTAATTTTCATATTTTGTATGATACTGGGAGAAAACCACAGAAGTATTCATACAAAAAGTGTTAATTATTAGTTATTTTATGGAGATATTTTTATCAATATACTACTGGTTATTATTTATATATTTTCGTCATACTACCTTTGGCCCGATCTTCACCTTACTACGAGAACAGTCAGTTTCCCGTATCTGCGTACTGTATAATCATTGCTTCTGAACATTTCACTCCTCATCCTGATTACAGTCGTCCTGCACGTGGCCGGAAGGAAGTGGCGGCTAAGTACAGCAGCGGTTTACCAACAGTATACTCTTGAGCTTGCGTTTCTACGTATTTGACGGGAATAACGAGAACAATATGTCGTCGACGCCGGGAAACGAGCGGCGTTGGAGTACTTCCGCTATGGATTTATTGATCCACAATCTACCGGGATCAAAGCGTGTTTGTGGGTCAGATCGGAGCCAACTGACAAAACACGAACAAGCGGGTTGGCGGTGTTTACACGACACCGGGGTAGGCAGGAAGGAGGATACGGTGTGTTGTGGTTGTCATACACGTGGGGAACAACGGGTTCAGAAAACAATCAATGGTAGTACAGGATAAGACTGGTATTTAAATAAAACAGAATTTCACGAAATATTACAAAACATTTTAAAATATCCTAATTCCCAAGCGGTGGAGAATTCACCAGAAATCCCGGGACTAAGGATCGCAGGCCCAAAGGAGCAGGAAATACGAAAATTAAATAATTTTTTTCTTGGTAGTTTCCACTTAAATGCAGAAATGCTATCTGGCATTCGTCGACCAACCACCTACGACTGCAGACGTATGGTGACATGTTTTCTGTAGTTGTGATTCCTGACTTAGGGGTGTCACAACGCTCTGGAATGATTTCTTTATTTTAATCTAGTTTGTAATTATGTGTTACGTTAGTTATGTACCTGAAGAAGAGATCAGATTGCAGATCTCGAAACGAAGAGTTACTGATTTTTTTTGTATCACTAAACGATGGAAAATTTGTATTCCGATTTTTTATTCACGTTTAAAAAAATATTTCTTTCCTTCATTTCTTTATGTCAACAATTAACAAAAGTTAAATACACTTTATATATTTACACCAGGCTTACTATGAACTATCTAACCTATTTTCCCATGTTAGAGAAGGTATAGGGTCTCTAAGCCTAGATATCGGGTTCCATCACTATCATATAACAAGTATTATGTAAGTTCAAAGGCGTAACAGTGAATCTTCTTATTCTTTAATAGACATCTTATGATTATTTATGCCTATCCAAAAAGCTACAACTGAATATAACTATATGGAAAGTAAAAAAGTAGGTATAAAGCAAATTCTTGTTTTAGTAAAATAAAATTACGAATTTTTTTTTAACTTCTGTTAGACCAGTTTAGAAAAATCCATAAACAAGTATTTAGGAGAGAGATCAAGATTCTTACACCTAGCACCCAAGAATATGAAATCCGCCTGAGATTAAAATCAACTCTTTACATGTCTGCTGTAGGTGACCATGTTTTCCCCGAGTGGCGAATTAGAGAGTGGAAGATTTTTGCATGGGAAGTAGAATGCTACATCCTACCAAGGAAGGCAACTGGGATACATGGTTCGTATTCTATATAAAACTATATAAACCCTTAGTTTCTATTGTTTATTGGACTATAAATAAATTGAAGGGTCGTTCTTACCCAGTTATAAGGAAACATCTTATTTGGCCACTACATCCATCATTAACACTTTCCTGAAATTTTTTCATTTAGGGTGCTATAAGTAGTAATCCAGGAGTCTAGAGCCAATTTGTAGTGTATAAGCACACGATATGATATTTCTTTGAAATATAAAAAACAATATTTCCTGGGGAAAATTTCTATTTTTTTAGACTTTAGTAAAAAAAAACAAAATCTAGGTTTAGTAATGTTAGGTTGAAACACTTAATCTCGACTATCGGACATATAACTAATATTCATATCGTTATCAGTTAACTACGCAAAGAAACCAAAAGTCACTCCTTCCGAGCTATTCGTCGGTCTTACGCTGATTTAAAACCAATTTTTTATGCTTGAAAAGCTAAGAAAATATATGATTGGTTAAAAATTTTCATTTCATATTATTACCCTTTCAACATCCTTTCGATTCCATCCCCACCGAAATTAACTTGGTTGACGATGGATTTCTTATTTAGAGAAATTTCCTTTATCGGTTTCAAGAAAACCTAGGTTCTCTGCTTATGCAATGCAAATTTGCTGTCGGCTCCTCAGCCATTTGTATTTAATATTTTTTTCAATCAGCTTGGGTCTCGTGGAGAGTAGGCCTATATTAAATGGACAGATAATTGCAGAGATGGGTTTTCGTTTAGACTTGGAATAATGGTGAACATGGGCTTATAGCAACTGGTGATATTCTCTTAATAAATAAAACATTACATATTACATGTTTAATTGTAAATTAAGTGTCCTCATATGTAACAAAATTAAATTATATATTAAAAAGGTAGCCTCGAAAAGGGTTTGATATAAATATACAATAATAAACCTTTTAACACGTTTTATTTATTTTATTGTACAATGTACATTTCGAATTCAATGAATTCATCATCATCAAATACTTAAAGGTAAAGTGTTTTAAAATATTTAAACGTAGTTCCATTACTTAATATATTCATATTGTATTTACCTTACAAATGTACTACCGTTAAAGGAATGAATCGGTTTCGTTTATGCAGTATGCTGTCGCGTCTAATACGGTTTACCATAAAAATCTTAGTTGAACAGTCCATAAAAACCAGTGAAACCATAAATGAACAGTTAAGTATGTCCATAAAAAGTGTTCTAGAATCTTGCACTTTAAAACCAGTAATATTAGAGTAAACCTTGTTTTACCGTGGTCATTTTACGTGAGATAGCCGAAAATATACAACTATTCAATCTGCAGTCTGATAGAGAATAAAGGTTACAAAGAGGTACGGCACGTACGATAAACATCTCATACGATAGTTTCGAGGAGCCCACGCCCAAGCAAGGGTAAAAACTCACCCTTTGTATCGACGTTAAATATTTAACACCCCTTAACGCAACGCTAATAAAAGTGGACCGAGGCTCGTCACGGGACGGATGGTGGAGGGGGAGGGGAGGGAGTGAAGGGTTGGGACCATCGAAATCATTCCGTGGGGGAGTTTTTATTTAGCTAACCAGACAGTGAGACAGACAGACTGACTCTCCAGCCGCGTATACGAAACTACCCCAAGCCGACCCGCAGTGTAGGATAAGGGTGCCGGATTACGCAATGCTCACCGCCCGTACCACCCACTACTAGTAGTGCCCTTCCGTCTAGTGCTAGACGAATATTTACATCGGCTAAACCCCACTAATGACTGACTAGACTCCCTCATAACTATTTCCCCCTCTAATAGTTCAGTTTACACGAGGATTTAGTTGCTTTGCAATATCCACCTACTGCGTACATGCTCTGCGTCGAGTAGTTTGCCGGAACACGATCCATATTGTGGAAGACCGGATATTGCATATTGAGTTCGGAAGTTGTCATTTGGGAAAATTGGTGCTTCAACGATCCAGCTCGTCAAGTAAGCAACCATCGAGTCGCTAACATTTTCATTTTGCTAGGTGAAATGTGAAGCTATCGTGTTGGCAATTCATATCTGAAATACTATTACCGTACCTCGGTCATCAGAGATGATCCTAAAATGGCAAAACAAACCTTGCATATTTTATAGAAGCACTTCGATATCCACGACTATAATCGATAACTTCTAGACGTTCTTTGGCAATGAATTAGATAAATTACCAGTTTTCCGTCCAAATAACATTCTCGTTAAATACCTCCGTCAAGTTAATCTGCGGCCGTCTTGTTGGCAGCCGTCAGCTTCCAACAAAGGGTAGTTGGCCTACTGTAAACCTTCGCAGGACTTTCCAGAGATTACTGGAAATCACGACATTGCAGCTAATTGTCTCCAGTACCTAGCTGAGCATGAAAATCTCCTTGTAATGCTATTGTTGAGTTCCATTACACTGTCGTAGTAATGTGCCGCGCGGCATGTGGAAATATGCGGACCACCTTCAGTTCATGCGGAGACGTGGTCGCCGGTGGTTCTGGAGTCCAGGAGCAGCATTCTCAATAAATCATAAGCTCTCCATAGTTTAGATGTATTATGAGTGGTATATGAACATCCAGGAGTCAAAACGTTTTACACATCGCAGTCCAAAATAACTTATATCTTCAGGAAACCTATTGTTTTAAGTTATAAAACTTAAATACTAACTTTTTTAATTCGAACATTATGCAAAATGTAATAGCCACTTCATTATCAATATCGATACTGTATCTATAAAAAATGTTGGTTTTACTATATAAAGTTTCAAGATTGAAAGAAAATCCACTTAGGAATTATGATTTTTCTTTTTTAATACACTTAAAAAATAATTTGAACGATTTGGTTAGTGAGTTAGTTCAAAACTAAGACAATGTTCTTTATTTTTGGCCAAAGAACTTGAATTTTAAACTTAAAACAAATCTTAAATCACTACCAGATTGTTCATTAACGATGTAAATCGGATGACAGTCAATTTTAAAGAAAATCATGTCTTTAGAGTTAATTGAGTATCTTTAATTGGATGAATTTAAATCATGTACATACATTAATGTAAATGTATTTATATGTGTTGTATTTATTAATTTTTCCATCTCCATATGTACCTATGAATGAAATTATACAGATTCTATTCATAATTTATCCTATCAATACATTTCATTCAATATTTTCTATTAAGTGAAAACATTATGGATCAAAGTTCCAATTTTAAAATAGTGATTTGGAACACTATTTGATTGAGTACGATTATACAGATTGTTATAAATGTTATTGACTTTAATCGTTTTCGGAGAAAAGCATAGAGTATCGTTTGAGCCGGACGCAATCTGTAGGCTTTAAACATACATTTTTCATTACTAAAAAGATCGAAAAAGTAAAAGGCTCTAAGAGTCGTTAAAGGAAGGTGAATCAGCCCTTGATACTAGTGATAAATGTCAATACGCTGAATTTAAACACGCAAATTGATCGTTGAATGGCTTTAATGACAGCGGAAATAGCAAATCTATATGATCAATAAAGTGTACGCAGCGGCGGACAACCTCGCGTGTGTTGCTGGTAATTTAGCTGTGGCTTTGTAAATTAGTGCTTTAGAAATGTTCTGAAGAGGTGAGCAGTCCTGATGCTCCTGTATGATTTAATTACGATCGGCTGCAGTTTTAATGGAAGCTTTTTGGAGGAATTATACTCGATTGAGAGTTTTTGGCAATATTGCTTTTATCGTTAACTCTGCTTAAAATCTTTCGAACATTATATTAAAAACATCTCTGAAGTATTAATACGACTATAAAATAAAAACATACACACGATAAATGTTGACATAAATTAGAATTACAAAATTACATGTCCATGTAAAAATATTTGGATTTATGCAAAACAATTTTACGATTTGTTGCTCATATACTGGGAGCCACTTTTTCATCATAGTAGTTTACATAATATTATACAAACTAAAAAATACAAATGTAAAAAATTCAAAAAAGGTAAATGTTATATTGCTGGCCACTCCAGCAATCAGGTTTCGCTCAGGTTGCATGTACAATTTTGTCGCAAGTGTTGCACATGTGACTACATCACGCGTAAAAATGCCATATGATTGTACTTGGTTTATTCACTAAATTGTTATTCTGCGAGTATAAAAAATTTCGAAGTGTTGTGATTTATTCTATGGATCTAAAGTTTTCCCAGATGAAAATACGTGAAATGTATCAAAAGATCCCGAATCCTTCAATTGTGCTTCTGCTTTCACCCCCTTTCTGAACACCCATTTCCATGATTTTATGAAATCAACTGTTAGTGAAATCGCAGTAGAGTTAGGTCTGTACAACCTTTTATAATTGTAAGAAGTACCTCTATAAGAGATGTGACTAACACATCTCCTCAAAACCTCTTAGTATCGTGGTAATTTAATTGTAATGATAAAAATTAGAGTGTGAAAACAAGTAGCTGTATTACATAAATTTACTAGAACACTAGTGAACAACATTTTAGCTTAAATGATGCAAAACAAAGAGTTTGAAAATATACTACCAAATATATACTACGGCCAACCTATCATTGCTCCTACCTGAAGTTTGTGATGATGATCGTGATTTTGATTGTTACTCAAAACTTCCTCACTTTATCAGAATGAATTTAATCTGAATAGCGAGATGCCTTAAGGATTTTTATAGTAGGCCGACATAAGATATTTCAAAATGGCACATAAAAAGTATTTTCTGCGCCATCAAAATGCTTAACCTATTAATTAAAATAATAGATTTGAAATCTAATACATATTAATCTGTCAGTAAATACAGATTAGTTTAATACAGTAATTTCAGATTGCGATAAAACCAGCGTCGACCAAATTACAAAGATTCCATTTGAATGCGATATATTGTATATAAAATATTGAGGGAGTAGATAAAATAATAAAAAGTTTTATTTATCAATAAAAATTTGTATACTTCAACCCAGTGTGCGACTTGATATAACTTGCTAAAATCACGTTTAAAATCTTGTTTATGATAATGGGAGAGTTTTTGTGTTTTCAATCGTTTATGTGTAATCATGTTTCTTAAGTTCTATAAGTGATAATGGGAAGATAAAAAATGTATCATAGAGGTAAAATACCTTATCTGTAGCATGCTGTTAAATAAATTTATAACATTTTTTTTTTAATTATAGTATAGAAAAATGGGATTTGTTTGAATATTTATGTAAAAACAATTCTACAGACTGTAAAAATCAACTAACTGATCACAACAAGTAACATTCTGGAAAGTAACCAATAACTATGCTCTTTATTACTTTGTTAATCTATATATATAAAAGAAATTCGTGTTAGTTACACTATTTATAACTCAAGAACGGCTGAACCGATTTGGCTGAAAATTGGTAGGGAGGAAGCTAAGAACCGGGAGAAGGACATAGGATACATTTTTATCCCGTTCCCGATTCAGGATTCCACCCCACTGGTCTCTAAAAGTTACAGAAATACCCGTAAGAAATGCATTACAGCAAACATATGTTATTAAGTGAAAGAGCCTTTTCAAATTTAATCAGCTGTTCTTTGTAAACATATATAATGCGAGAAAAGAAATATATGTTTATATCATTTAATTCCTATTTTAAATTTCTTTACACTTATAGTTTGAAAGCATAGAGTAAGCTTAAGAGAAACGGCAAATTTTTTTCAACTGTTTCTGCCATCACTGTTAAACATAGACTTTACTATCCAGATAATACAATTCAAATTTGACGTAAAAATTCACCTTTAACTGCAATATTTATCTAATATAAACCATGCTCGTGCTTGATCACAAGAGCAACGCAGATATCAAAATTACTATCTTACGTCGGCTACAAATATAAAGAATGTTATAAAACCAACCTTAGTTGTTTTTTTTGACAGAAGTATGGTTATCAAAACTCCGTGTGTACATATTCTCTCAATCGAGACAACAAAGCAAGCTCAATCATGGCATCGGAGATATAACTAATTTAATCCAGAAGTGACACACGCAAAGCCTAAAATAAAAACCATACGCAATTTCGTTTAACATCTGAAGCTCATAATCATTAGACTGTAATAAAATGTACCTTAAATATGCCTATTTTCGTTTCAAAATTACATTGAGCGCCATCATTTATTACATTGTATGTGCGCTAATGAATTCCGACTTTTTGACTCCCGTCCACGATGGTCTAATATGGTTCAATTGTATACAAAAATCATAGAATATTGGAGAAAAATTCCAGTTATTTCACAGGTGCATATTGAGACTGATTTAAAATTTTAATCTTAAACAGATCATGAGCTTGGAGTATCTTTCAGCGACTATCATTTATCTCAGAAGGGTAATAACGACGTTCAAAAGAAATATGCCTCCTATGTCCTAATTTTTTTGTTGGGAATCGTGTGCGAAGCCGTGGGTATTTGGTTGTAATTGGTATTTTATTGAAAATGAAGAGTTTTCGTTATAAAATACTACGAATTTATTGACGAACTAGCTGTTACCCGCAGCCAATCGCGCGTAATTGCTTTTACTAAGTAATATAAGGACTTCGGTTCTTAAGATTTGCGTGCGAAGCCGTGGGTAACAGCTAGTGCATGATATATACGATACAAGTCAGAGTTGGTAAAAAAACTGTGACTATCAAGTGTCTACGAATATATTCAACCTCAAGTTTCGTTCTTGAATATCTTATGTGGTACCTTATCCTTAACGAGTAGCTTTCTTTGACGTTCGTATTGTGCAGTTCAATAACTATCAATATCAAAGAACGAGAACTTTCATTTTATAATAAATACTTCTTTCACAAACAAAATTAAATTAAAAATCATAGTGGTTTGATTATATACGCTATAGCCAGCGAACCAGTACTATTAAAGTCTCGGATTTCATTAAGTACCTACCGAGATTGATGTGAAACTCGCATTCGGAACTATAGCCAGAACAATAGCGCTATAAATGTCCAATAACTAGTTCTGTAACAAGGTTAATCCACGCAAAGAACACCAATAACCGCGTGTTTAATGGCGGTGGTCTTTTATTTTACTAGATTGCAGGTTGGGGTTGATCCGTACCGAGGGTGTTCAGGCCGCGCAGCTAACCGCTTTCATGCACGAACAGCAGTGCCTTTGTCACAGCACTGCTAAGACCGGTTCATTACTATTTTTAGTGACAATTTGTAACGTCTCATTATTTAAAAAAACTGTTAACTGGTGTAAGAGATCTATTTAAATTATAATAAAATTTGACAAGAAAAACAAAATAATTTTAGTCAGTTCAGAAAAGCCGATGCTTCACAAAACGCAAATTATCTGCAGCAGAAGCTTTTTTTGGTGCTTCGAAAATATTCCTTAGGGTGTAGAAAGGGTGTATGTAAATTAAAATGCTTTAAAATCAGACAGGACAAGAAGAAATAAATAGTTTAATGAACAAGTAAAGATGTGAAACACAACCTGAGGCATAAAACACGATAAACTGCGTAACTTGCAATTCTTCAAATTTTCTAGCCGAAATTCCGACTCAGGTTTCAACCCCTCAAATACGGTTTCTGCTTTCGGAATGCAAATATCAAATTCCTGCAAAGCATTCTTCAACTCCCGGAAATAATTCGGGAGGAGCACCCGCCATATTGGAGGGGCCGGGCCGCTTGCCGAGTTTAATTTAAAATCGAACGAGCTTTTCAATATTAATCTTAAAGAAAATACTCAGCTATGTCTGTATTGCGAGAGAAAGAGTAATACTGATTTACAGACAAACAAACATTCCTTTACATTTCTCTCTTTCGCTTTCTTTTCCTTATATAATTCTTTCGTTTACGTTACCATTTTACTCAAACATTGTATTAAAAATAAATACAAAATTTCAATTTATAGAATAAAACAGTTTTACTGAAGCCAGTATGCTCATTTGTTGTTAAAAAACTGTTACAAAACTAGTTTGTATGTGCTGAAAGAATTTTTATTGTATTACAATACAATTCGAATATTACAAATCAGGGTACAATTTTATCTATCTTACTTAACATTTCATAAAATGCTTATATGTTTAGGGAGATATCTATTTGCGTAGTTGTTTTTAAAGCTACGCATTTAAGAATTTTACGTTCACTAAAATGAATTTGTTGTTTGAGTTCAGTTCGAAAACACCTTTGGTTCATCTGTTAATCATACAGGTAAAATTGAATCGTTTGTAACCTAAGCAATTGTCATAATTCTGATTTTACCTGATAAAAACAGTTAAATATAAAACAGTTATTGTTAGAATGAATTAATATACGAGTACATACATACTTACCTGAAATCTAATAAGTTCCTTAATATAGTGCTATTATAGCTTAATAGCCTAATTATCAAAATACACTTTTGGATAATTATATATCGCCCGACATGAGTGAATTATATCTTTAGTTTACTTTATTTAAAATTATTAAAATTATTGTTTTTGTTTAAATTGTTGGTACCAGCTGAGGTTGTACGACCGAACCCCCCCCCCCCCGTTCTTTTTGAGAGAAACTGTTAAGATCATGCTTGTCTGTAACCAAAGCAATTTTTATCATTACCGTTGACCTTGTACCATACCGACTCTCCTCCTTGTTCTGCTTAATAAGATTCTCCCACATGCCAATGGTACATGAAAACGGTTAAAGTTCTAAAAATGGATCTGCCTTTTCTAAAAAGAATTATTTTGTCCTAGTTGAATCCGAGTCACCACCTCCGAGTCAGAACGCCTTTCATACAAGGACAACATTTCTGTCAAAGTGTGAAATTTCATTCGTTATGTATCATTGCCCTGTGTAGTTGTTTTAGGTTAGATTATTTTCTTCAATAGTCACAATCCTACAATACATAGTAACATCTTTCATACAAGGACAACATTTCTGTGAAAGTGTGAAATTTCATTCGTTATGTATCATTACCCTGTGTAGTTGTTTTAGGTTAGATTATTTTCTTCAATAGTCACAATCCTACAATACATAGTAACATCTTTCATACAAGGACAACATTTCTGTCAAAGTGTGAAATTTCATTCGTTATGTATCATTACCCTGTGTAGTTGTTTTAGGTTAGATTATTTTCTTCAATAGTCACAATCCTACAATACATAGTAACATCTTTCATACAAGGACAACATTTCTGTCAAAGTGTGAAATTTCATTCGTTATGTATCATTACCCTGTGTAGTTGTTTTAGGTTAGATTATTTTCTTCAATAGTCACAATCCTACAATACATAGTAACATCTTTCATACAAGGACAACATTTCTGTCAAAGTGTGAAATTTCATTCGTTATGTATCATTGCCCTGTGTAGTTGTTTTAGGTTAGATTATTTTCTTCAATAGTCACAATCCTACAATACATAGTAACATCTTTTCATACAAGGACAACATTTCTGTCAAAGTGTGAAATTTCATTCGTTATGTATCATTACCCTGTGTAGTTGTTTTAGGTTAGATTATTTTCTTCAATAGTCACAATCCTACAATACATAGTAACATCTTTCATACAAGGACAACATTTCTGTCAAAGTGTGAAATTTCATTCGTTATGTATCATTACCCTGTGTAGTTGTTTTAGGTTAGATTATTTTCTTCAATAGTCACAATCCTACAATACATAGTAACATCTTTCATACAAGGACAACATTTCTGTCAAAGTGTGAAATTTCATTCGTTATGTATCATTACCCTGTGTAGTTGTTTTAGGTTAGATTATTTTCTTCAATAGTCACAATCCTACAATACATAGTAACATCTTTCATACAAGGACAACATTTCTGTCAAAGTGTGAAATTTCATTCGTTATGTATCATTGCCCTGTGTAGTTGTTTTAGGTTAGATTATTTTCTTCAATAGTCACAATCCTACAATACATAGTAACATCTTTCATACAAGGACAACATTTCTGTCAAAGTGTGAAATTTCATTCGTTATGTATCATTGCCCTGTGTAGTTGTTTTAGGTTAGATTATTTTCTTCAATAGTCACAATCCTACAATACATAGTAACATCTTTCATACAAGGACAACATTTCTGTCAAAGTGTGAAATTTCATTCGTTATGTATCATTACCCTGTGTAGTTGTTTTAGGTTAGATTATTTTCTTCAATAGTCACAATCCTACAATACATAGTAACATCTTTCATACAAGGACAACATTTCTGTCAAAGTGTGAAATTTCATTCGTTATGTATCATTACCCTGTGTAGTTGTTTTAGGTTAGATTATTTTCTTCAATAGTCACAATCCTACAATACATAGTAACATCTTTCATACAAGGACAACATTTCTGTCAAAGTGTGAAATTTCATTCGTTATGTATCATTACCCTGTGTAGTTGTTTTAGGTTAGATTATTTTCTTCAATAGTCACAATCCTACAATACATAGTAACATCTTTCATACAAGGACAACATTTCTGTCAAAGTGTGAAATTTCATTCGTTATGTATCATTACCCTGTGTAGTTGTTTTAGGTTAGATTATTTTCTTCAATAGTCACAATCCTACAATACATAGTAACATCTTTCATACAAGGACAACATTTCTGTCAAAGTGTGAAATTTCATTCGTTATGTATCATTACCCTGTGTAGTTGTTTTAGGTTAGATTATTTTCTTCATAGTCACAATCCTACAATACATAGTAACCTAAGTGAAATTTCTAGAGATTAACACAAGACTTCCTTAACAGACCGTAAATGACTTATGACTTAAGTTTGTGTTGTTTGTAATAAATTATAATTTAAGACAACTAATTATAAAAAGAAGTAAAATTATATTATTTTAATGCAATATTGCCAATACCAATTAAACTTCTAATATATAACAGCATGTAATTTCATATGTAAATAAAGTTAAACGACATTAATTATAAAAAAATTATATCCTTCCTTTTTTGTCATGGCCAGACTTCCAGATGCCCCAAATAGATGCTTGAAATACAAAATTTAGACCCTTATGGATTGATTAAAAAAAACTTAAAACTAAATTTAACATTGAAATAAAAATTGCTCCTCACGAAAATCGATAAATGTTCTATTGGAATCTTTTTTACTTCGTAGACTGTTCCACACAGTTACTTTACATGCAACACAAAATATGTATAAAGCTCATTACCTATTACAGTCTACATGTAATATAAAGTTTGAAGAATACCTGGCCTAAAAATAAAAAATAGACTTCGCATGATTGTTTAGCAACGATTGACACATTTTCGTACAATTTATAGTAACCGAGTACTTTATAAGTTGTCGAGCAGTGGCGTAACTAAAGGGGAAGAAACCCCACAAAGCCCTAAAGTATTTTTAAAGTACACGTGTAGCAGTAATTTCTTAAAATACAGGAATTAAATGTTCTACTTTAAATTAGGACTATCTAGTTTATTTAGATTTGGATTTATTCTGTACGCCCGCTAGAATACGCTCCTTAATCAGATTCACCCTCCTCGTGCAGACCCAAGAATTAGTTACGCCACTGTGTCAAGGTTCCACTAAAACTAACGTTTGCCTCGATATTCCTCTTCAAGTTACTATTAGAAATTGAGGAAAAGAACGGAATTCTTAGAAACCGAACAGTTGGAACCGATCCTGCATAATGACCTTGAATCGTAACGCGCTCGACTTGTATCCTCAACTCTCAAGTAGGTCCTATATTCTTGATCCTAGGAGAGGACAGTCAATTCCCCATGTGCATGTGAGTGTGTCAATTAGGTCGGGAGCCGGGTAGGTGTTACAGATGCAGCGTTCAAGTGGGTCGAGCAGGGAACATAACTCTGGCCTCAATGCCATCAAGTGTGTCGCAACCCAGGGCTAGCCTAGACCTGGCAACTAGGCACAAAGAAACTAGCCGATAACTGCCTCTCCGATCGACGCGGCACGACGACTGTATTCCTCTCTCTCTCTCTCTCTCTGCTGGAAAAAAACATTCGAGGAAATCAGTGTAAAGGCTAATGAGAACTCTTTAACAGTATTATTTTGACTTCTGTCACTTTTTGGAAAATACGGAGATGGACAGTTGTTGTCATGTAGTTTTGGATAGTAAATATTACTCAAACTTGAGTCCTTACACTTTGAATTTTAAAAATAAGTTCAAGGAAAATTTGTTGATATGGTAGTCAATATTATCTATAGTTTTTTCAATGATTTTTAATGTCTAAACTGAGATTGTATCTTTTTAAGTGACGTCACCTTAAACACTCTACAAGATGCTGGAAACCTCGTTCTAGCAAAGTTTTGGGACATGTTTATAGGAGTTTAAATCATTCTTTGCATAATATCTCGGCGTATAATAGGGGTTAGTATTTTCTCCTTGTCTTTACACAGTTTTTAACTACCTTAGAAACCTTAAGAATAAATAAATCGAAATTGCACAACAACAAAAGTTTTTTAACATAAAAAAGAATTATTAGACTATTTTATTTTAAACTTAGAAGTACGCCACACCAAGTCGTGTAACAAACAGGCTTCGATAAGGCTCAAGGAACATTTCTAGCTCGTTTCATTAGACTAAGTTTTACTATATCACATGGTAAAATTTCATATGAGTGTTCTTAATTTTTTTATTCTGTATTTTTATATATACAAATGTGTTTATTCTGTGATTTTCTTTTTGCCATTATGGTTATCCATAAGGGAAATATAAATATATTCTCCGCAAAATCTAATGAAGTGACTTACTAAACCATTGTACCCAATGTTTCTTATATAGAAATGAAGCTACATGCAAAACTTTAAGTGTACAGGTTAGTTCGTTTTCGAGATATCGCGTGGATGGACAGACAGAAATGAAATATTCCAGGTCTTCATACAATATGTGTTGCTAACGCTCAGCCAATTAATGGATTGCCAATTTTAATGAAGGTATACACGCTGAAAACCTTTTGTAACGATAACAATATGTTTAATGTGAAAACTTATTTAGTTACAGAACGCGACAACAATTTCCTTGGAACCAATGTGATTGAGGCTATTCACAATACCCGCCATCTTGGAAATATTGTTCTGGTCCAACAAATGATTAAAGGTTGTCCAGACACTTATACGTAACTATAACATTACTACTATATCACATTTAATTTGTTTATAAATAAGTCTATTAGTTAATAGTTAGAATTTCAATAGTTAAAGAATGTTTTCGGGGTTGAAAGGAAGATTTTGGAACCTGTTAGTTATGATGGCGAAGATGAAGTAATGTTAATTAAGTACTGAGATTAAGATCGTTTTCACTAGAGAGATTCTGTGAAGGTTATATATAACGAATAGTTAGAAGATAATTAAGGAAGTTCCTCGTGATCCTACTTCACATTCGATACGTACATGATAGATAAAGAATAAGGGTTGTCTACTAACTATATTATAATCAGACACAATCTTTAGGAGCAAAAGATTTATGTTACGCTTATTTTTTTAAATAGGGAAGTTAAACACCAACAGTACTTGAACTTTATTAAATGGTGTTGTCATAAACCTTGTAATGTACTAAATTAACTATCTTCTTCCCTATTCTAATCCTGTTCTTAAAATAAAAATTTCTGAAGTAGTCGTTTTTCTACCGAAGTAGATTTCTTGCAGTAGTTTTTTTACCGTGACAATAAGGAAAACTTAACTGTCACCGCATGCGATTATATACGGTCGCAAGTAGACGCCTTTTAACCGAAATAAGATCAGACATACGTATGTAAATATTGTTTCATTCACCAGGACAACATGGTAACTCTATTATGACACTGGAGATATCTATATGTACACTGAGTAACACATTATAAATCAGGCTAAACTCTAATACTCTTAAGCATGAACACTAAAATAATATGTACCTGAAGTTTGCCTACTTACGTTTGAAAAATTTCATAGGATTACACTTCAAATGCTTTTTGCTAAATACTATAAGGACTCAGATATTGAAAATTGCGTGTGAAGCCGCGGATAACAGCTAGTAAATGAATAAAGTTACATAGTTTTACTCGGAAAAATTAAGATACAATCGTAGTTCTAGTTTTGGTGTATTTATATTAAAAGGAATTAGTACACTATTCCAAATTATAGATTTTTCAGCCTTTTTGTAATATCTGTAGAATAAACGTGTAACAAAATGAGGTCAGTTATGAGATTGTGAAATGTTACGTTTCGTCCCATTAAACCCGATTGGACTCTGAAACGTCAACACAGTGGCAACACACAAAGCCCACTGTCCTCGCACAGTTGGACTGATTGACAGAGAAATCCCACTTTTTGGCACAGCTTTAGTTCTCTTTGGGAAACGTGTGTCGTTATGCGGGTCACTAATTCCTGAACACCTGTAATTCAAGTTCACCTCTAACAATAAACGAACGCAACTCTATTATACGATTCGAGACTATCAAAATTTCGTTCAGAGATAAATGTTCAATTTATCTGGACATCTTAAACTAAACTAATTTGAAAACTGCATCCGTATGCCTGTGTTTAATATCTATATTATTCTCGTATTTATATAATTACTAGCACATACCCATGGTTTCACCAATTGCAACATTAAATATCTTTTGTTTGAACACCTTCCGCGATTTGAGTAACAATTGAACTATTTTATGTCAATGTAGAGGAATTCCAAAGTCGGAATTCATGGGATTTTTAGTGAAAACACTTTTGATGTAATACGATAGGGCACCAAGATATTTTTTAAATAGAATTAGTCATGTATCATGCATTAGGTGCACATTTTTCAGTGTTCATAATTAAGAGGACTAGAAGTTAAGCAAAATCGCTGCTCGCTTGTTTCCTTATTGTAGTCACGAAACGAATTGTTTGTTGAATCGCGCTAATGTCCAGTCCTTCCGTTTTTAGCCCTTTAGCTACTATAAGTATGCGTCTCACAATCTCTCGGGAAACCAGATCCAACACTTTACATATACACATACCCAATTTAGTTCATTAATCAAGATCAGACATACGTATGTAAATATTGTTTCATTCACCAGGACAACATGGTAACTCTATTATGACACTGGAGATATCTATATGTACACTGAGTAACACATTATAAATCAGGCTAAACTCTAATACTCTTAAGCATGAACACTAAAATAATATGTACCTGAAGTTTGCCTACTTACGTTTGAAAAATTTCATAGGATTACACTTCAAATGCTTTTTGCTAAATACTATAAGGACTCAGATATTGAAAATTGCGTGTGAAGCCGCGGATAACAGCTAGTAAATGAATAAAGTTACATAGTTTTACTCGGAAAAATTAAGATACAATCGTAGTTCTAGTTTTGGTGTATTTATATTAAAAGGAATTAGTACACTATTCCAAATTATAGATTTTTCAGCCTTTTTGTAATATCTGTAGAATAAACGTGTAACAAAATGAGGTCAGTTATGAGATTGTGAAATGTTACGTTTCGTCCCATTAAACCCGATTGGACTCTGAAACGTCAACACAGTGGCAACACACAAAGCCCACTGTCCTCGCACAGTTGGACTGATTGACAGAGAAATCCCACTTTTTGGCACAGCTTTAGTTCTCTTTGGGAAACGTGTGTCGTTATGCGGGTCACTAATTCCTGAACACCTGTAATTCAAGTTCACCTCTAACAATAAACGAACGCAACTCTATTATACGATTCGAGACTATCAAATTTCGTTCAGAGATAAATGTTCAATTTATCTGGACATCTTAAACTAAACTAATTTGAAAACTGCATCCGTATGCCTGTGTTTAATATCTATATTATTCTCGTATTTATATAATTACTAGCACATACCCATGGTTTCACCAATTGCAACATTAAATATCTTTTGTTTGAACACCTTCCGCGATTTGAGTAACAATTGAACTATTTTATGTCAATGTAGAGGAATTCCAAAGTCGGAATTCATGGGATTTTTAGTGAAAACACTTTTGATGTAATACGATAGGGCACCAAGATATTTTTTAAATAGAATTAGTCATGTATCATGCATTAGGTGCACATTTTTCAGTGTTCATAATTAAGAGGACTAGAAGTTAAGCAAAATCGCTGCTCGCTTGTTTCCTTATTGTAGTCACGAAACGAATTGTTTGTTGAATCGCGCTAATGTCCAGTCCTTCCGTTTTTAGCCCTTTAGCTACTATAAGTATGCGTCTCACAATCTCTCGGGAAACCAGATCCAACACTTTACATATACACATACCCAATTTAGTTCATTAATTAAAATCGAGAATGAATCAATATGTGTGCCATGTTGCTTCGATTTTGAAATAAGAATAGTTGTTATTTTTGTTATGCTTTAACTCTATAAATGTAAACAAATTGAAAATATTGTTTAAATTATTTAAACATATGATCATACTGCAACAATATGTTTACAAAGGACATTTGATTACATTTAACAGGCTTTATCAAATTATATTACACAACTGTATAGACCAAAAGGGGATTTTCTGCTGCTTTAGAAACCACTGGGAAGTAGGTCGGAGGGATTTTTTGAAATAGGAATAGACCAATATTCATCACAGGAACCCTAAGAATGTCCATGTAAAATTTCAGTACACTCGACTTAATAGTTTACGGATGAAAGTAAACCAAACAAACAAAGGAACTTTCTTATTTATAATATTACGTCTTCGTACGCAATTGCACGTGTATGAGCACTTTTGGTTTGAGTGAAATATTTCCGACGCTAATGTTAAGTTTTCCTTGTTGCCACGATCAAGAAAATACGTAAAATACATTAACAACGGCACTACGAGTTTGTTTCTTCAAAAACTGAAAAATATTCTTAGTATTTCAGAGCTGTAATTAGTATATTAATTAGCACAGTTTAGTTAAATTTCATCTAGCATTGTTCTTGCGTGCTAGTTTAAATTAAGTGAAATTCTGACCATCTTATGATTTAGAACATTTTTACTGTATTTATCAAATCGCAGAAATCCAAAATAACATGAAAAATAGCTATTCCTTAGACTATAAATGAAAACAAATTGTAATAATGAACAATGTGTATTACATTACATTACATTACAACACAGTTGATTACATTAGAAATGCTCTTTTGATTAATTAATTACTCTAGAGACCAAGATAGGTTATTTGCTACTTAAAAAGAATGATTTTCGAAATAAAAATAGGTTATATCCCAGGGACCGTACAAATGTCCATATAAAATTTCAGTGAAATCTGTTGAATTTGTTTACTTGTGAAATGAAAACAAACAAACAAAGGCACTTTCGAATCTATAATATTATTAGGATTAGGATCTTATAAATTATACGAGAAAACGCAGATTCAAATTATGGGTTTGTACCTCCGAAGGTGTGAATTCTTTATGAACATGAACGAAGTAATTTATTTAATTTTAGAAGCTTGCCGTAGACTTTTTCACACATAGTAACTTTGAGGCACAGCACTGTTCAATGTACTAAGTATGGAAATTAATTACGTTTTAATTGATCTCTCAAATTTTAATTACACAGCGGTGTCTCCATTGAAAGATTTTAATCCAAATGTAGGGCGATTAGGTCGATCGTAAGAGCTGCACTGTAATTTGGGTCGTCACTAAATTGAACCACCTAGCGGCAGTATCCCGGAAGTGGGAAGTGGGAAGCGGCGGTAGGTGGTGAGCAGATGCGCGGCCCTACCTGTAGCCGGGGAGCGAGCGATCGAAACAAATGATGTTATATAATTTCGTGTATTTTTGGGCGCGGGCGAAGGGTGGGCAGGGTGTTGTGGGCCGGGGTGGGTGATGGGTGGACGGGGGTGGGGCGCCGAGACGCTCGGAGGGGGGATTGTTACTCCGATCTATAAAAACCGAAAAGGTCATTAGAGCGAGGGAGACGGCGATAGATTGGGCTCCCTAATGTATAACAGAGATGGAATATTTTTAAGGGGAGGGTGGCGCTGTTTGGGAAGGGGCAGAGCGGGCCTTCCATTTTCGTTCCTTCCGACAATAATTTGGCAGTATTTTTTAGCAAAGCTTTCAGCGCGGCCGCGTGTGTTAGTAGCGATTGTGTAAGTGATTGATTTGTGATGGCATGCTGTGTATGGGGTGCTTTTCGCCACGGGCTTCTCGATTCTAAGAGAATAATTCGTAAAAATATCTTAAACCACGGATATTCTTAATTCATTATTCAGTTCAGTACGTACTCCCTATTATCGTTACATTTCTCATTTGGAGTCGTTATCTCCTGAAATTTGTAAGTTTTACCGTGCTCCCAATAATACTCGTTATGTTCCCAAAATAACGTTTGCGCCAAATAACTCCGAATTGCTCGTTTAAAAATTTCTTATCTCCGTATAATCTTTACTCGTTATAATCAATTTGAATTATATTTATTGAAGAAGTTGCAAGATCTTCGTATTGTTATCCCGATTGAACAATGTAAATGTAGTATATACGCAGTAACGTTCGTCCTAACAATAAATCGGTATAAAGTACAATTTAAATGTGTCTAATCTGAGGAAATCTTTAGTTAATTTAACATCGCGTACGTAAACAGTATTGTTTGCAAGGTAAACGTGTAACAAAACAAAGTTTAATTCAGATTTTCAATAACAGATAATTAGCTTAAAATTATAACAAATCCACTTGGAATTATTGTCGCACGTGTCGAATAAACCAGGAAACGGGCAGTGTTGTCCGATAATCGTGCTAAGGAGAGGTGGCGGCGCCTGTTGCTGCGTCCGATTGTGTATGTGCGTCGGCGCGAGCTGAGCGTCCCGACGCCGCGGCCGCCGCCGCTCACAACCGACACTATACGTCTCGGCCGCTCCTGCCCCGCGCCAAGTCCGCCTGACATACGACACTAATTCTATTAGCCGCTCAGCGTGTGCAGTATATCAAATATAGCGCGGCTCGATGTAAATTTCGAAATAAAATTGAAACCGGATTATAACTCTCAGCTCGGTTATTGGATAGTTTCAATTTGCTGAGATACTGAAGCACGAATTGAACTGCCCGGAACAATTATAACGGTTAAGCGGACCATGAATAATAAATAGATCTACTATCTATTTTAAGTTACACTGTTTCTGAAGAATAGCTAAAGTGGGGAATTTATATATTAGAGTATTAAGATCCCAGCGATCGCAATATTTTGGCATTCAATCATAAATTAATTTCCTGCATTTAAATGGGCCAAAATAGTGTCAAACATGTATTTCTTAAAATTAATAACTTATTCATGCATTTGTCTTATATGCTATGCAATTTAAAATGTTTCTCTTAAAACTTTCTTCAGTTTGAAAAAGTTTTGTTTTTGAATGTTGTAAAAATTAAATAATTTATAGTTAAACACACTGTATTTTTTACAAACAATGATATACATTGCATTCGTAATAAAAGTAATTATTTTATTTTGTTTAAGGAACAGATACCATTAAAAACATTTGTCTGTAAACTTATAAATATTGCAGTAAATTAAAAATGTATAAATTGTAGTATTATTATAAAAATACGCATATATTTAGTGAGTAGTCTACCGTAAATTAACATATGTTATTTAATATTTCGGTAAGAGAACTCTCAATTTGGTATACAAAACTACCGTCAACAATAATCAAAAACAACAAACTGTATTGCGATTACAGATAACTATTTTTGACGGGAAACTATTCAATAAGAAATCTCCTGAAGGGTGAAGAAATGTGTTAGTGAAGTTTAACAACTGCAAGGGATGTAAAATTGTAGAGAATATCGATTTCCACACAAAGCAATCGCGGGTTGTCCTCACTTTGTACCCATTTTGCCGTAAGTGTGCCAGCTCAACAGTACCGGAAGTGCCGGACCAAGACGGCCGCCGGAAGTAAGAAGGGGCGGTGTTTTCGGCCGGGTAAGGGAAGGCGTGGTGGGAAGCACAATATTGATTATCTTTTCTTTTTTCGTTGCTAAGTGATTATAACATTTTTGGGAGGGAGGGAACCTTGAAAGGGAGGGAGTTTAAAAACTGAGCAAGTCCTTCCCCTTCTTTATAACCGTATGGAGTTGTATTGAAGGTGGGGGAGCGAGTGAGAAAGAGAGAGAGCGATGCATCTACCAGTTGCGTCACGGGAGGTGACGTCACGGCCGATGGGACGGAGCTAGCGCTCTTTCTGTCAGAAAGGAAAACAAGAAAACCCGTGCGCAACATGGCGGAATGCTCATATGCGAGGTGTGTTCTGGAAAGGCGAGCGATACGGAAATCGTTGCAGAGTTGGACCAAAACCATGGTGCACATCGTAGGTGAGTGGTTTTAAAATTATATATTAATTTTGGAGAATTTTTCGGATAACCTAAAATTAAGGTAAGTGGAAAATTTTGTTCGCTATCAAACCAGGAAGTGTTTGCAAACCTGTTGCCGAATTGCATCCTGATGCACTTTCCCCCACCTCCCGACATCCGCCTAACCGACAAAACGTTACATACGCACTTTCACACCTGACATATCACTAGAACCGCCGTATTACAGCTAAAATATTGGATAAAATTCGCGTACAGTGAGATACAGTGATGCAACACAAATTTAGGCTTAATATCAGCTGACAACAGGGGTATGCGCATTGTCGGTGCAGCGGTGGAGGGAGGTAGGGGCCCCTACTTCCCCGTCACCCCTTCCCCCTCGCATGCCCCCCTCCTGCGCCTCCATCTCTCTCCCGCTGCACTTCCGACTTGACCCACCACAACACCATGCACTTGCCTCTATGCACCGAGCTCCCGCTATACCCCGCGCACTCCAACTGCCCACTGCCACTGCCATCTCGCCTGCGCCTAATTATTCGCGCCGTTTTAACAACACCCGCTCCACTTTCTGTTTATTGTACAGTATTCAGCCAACTTTAAAGCCGCATTCGTCAATCGCGCGTACATTAACACTTGCGCTTTCGAGTTTAAAGCGTTGTCTCTCTCTAACATTAGGGCGATATCCCATGTTAATGAAATTTATTTATTATTATAATAAATGTTCATATCATTTCTGACGGTTTTAACTGCAACTAAATTTTTAAATCTAGTTTTGTAAAATTCTACGTGTAAATTTAGAATGTCTGGTGTAATAACATTACATGATGGTAATTTGAGTAAACGATTGCATTAACTAATAAGAGTTATACTAAAAAACCATTTAAAAATTGCTTAAACTTTTTATACAATATTATATTTTTTGAATGATTTTTTGGTCTGCTTTTGAAAATGCTTGACATTGCAATAATTTTATTTACATAAATTAATTTTCAAAAACTATGTGTAACACAATTCATACTCAGTATTGTTATTATTTTAAAAATATGAATTTCAAATTATGAACTGAATAATCTTGGGAGTGTTCATATCATAATTACAATTTTAAACCATAAGCAATTTCATCCGTATTTTAATAACTAATAGTAATTGTTGTCGTAATATTGCTTATCTAATTCAAAGAATTTTATGCGTATATTCAGATTTTCCTCTGTAGCGTTTTACATAATGCTACACAGTTTGAATATTCATTGTTTATATTTATTCAACATTAAATGTTTTCCCTTCAACTTCTATTTATTCAACATTAAATTTGTCCATTTTATTTATTAGTACCGTAAGTCACATTTCCTGTACTTGCCCCATTGCGTACATCGACTAATTCACGCCACAGATATCGCACGGTGCACACTGTAGCGTTCCAGGCTCGAGAAGCGGTATATGGCCAGAACCACCTTAGAAGACGCACACGGTTCAGGTTGGTAGGCACTACCAGATACCCTCCACTTACCATTACTATCATGCTTGATATAAAAAGTGTCCTCTTTGATAAATACAATGTATCCCAGTTTGTTGTCGTTTCCTTGTTTTTGTGTTGTGTGAATGTGAATTGCTAAACGTTTACTTGTTCAAATCGCTTTAAGGGCGTTTTAATACTTATAGTCTGATGTTGGTGTTGGAATAAACAGCCAAATATTATTTGTATTTCAGTAAAAATTTCTCAATAATATAAAAAATGTTTAAAAAGTAGTTTTTTTTGACAGTAGTTTACTGATGTTGAATGGCGATAAATGCATGTTTCCAAATTTCTTCAGAATTTACGGCATTTTTAGATATTAATGTACTGTTAATAATGGAGTGTATCATTTATTTATGTTTTCTTAAGTTCTTAATTTTTGTATGCAAAGCGATTATGTCCTACTAGCCGTCCTTGATAGTTATATTCATGCAGAAAATTATAAAGCTCGTTCTTTGGGTGCACTTCAACAGGATTTACATAAACGGTGAAAATTTGATGTATTTTAACTAGTATATTAGTTATCACCTTAATATAGTACAGTATTACTGTTTGAGTAGGTCTACTACACGGCATTGGCATTGATGAAGTACAATATTTTTCTTCATCCGAGATTTCGTCCACACTTCTAATTGGCCCCATTATTATTAAGAAATGTTATTATTTTAAATAATTAGAATTTTTAAATTATATATCAACCATATTGAGTGTTACTTACAAACTGGAAAATATAATATACTGCAATCCAATAATAGGCTATAAAGTTTTTAATAACGAGGTTATCAATACAAACGAATTAGGTTATAAATACACTAATGGCAGGTAATTGTTTTGGAGAATATATATCGGTATTTTCACTGTAATGTCTACTATGTTAATATAATTCAATTATTCTTATAGCCTACATTTACGTACCCGTTATAAAAGTGTAGATGCAAAGATAATCTATATTTAGTTTATGGCTATAGCACAGATTATTTTAATTATGTTATCAGATTCTACAACAAAATCAAATAAATTAATTTTAATTTTAATTTTACAAAGTAAGACAATAAGGTTCTTTTTATATTGCAATAAAATTTCTTTAAATCAAATTTACACCTATCCACTTTATTTATTTATATTGTTAGTTTAAACCAGGCAAAATACTGAAAAAAATATATATATATATAAATATTTTTATTATATTGCTAATATATTCTAGAATAGAAATATTATTGTTGAAATAAAACGTTTAAGGTTGTCAACATTTTAATACATGCTTCTGAATCGGCTTGCGGCTTGTTGCCTAATCCTAATTTCACTTTCAAAATAATCAAAGTTTCCTTATTTATCTATCTTTTATAACTTTATGAAAGTGATCCTTTTATAACATGCATTTACGTTCAACTTTGTCTTTTAGAAATATAAATGTGCTCTATAGTTTGTGGCTAAATAAAACGGACTTATTTCATTTCCAATCCCATTATGTTATTTTGAGAAGAGCTTTTTATCTTTATTGCTATTCAAAATTCCAAGATATTTCCTGTGTGAATGCGGAAGTAGGGATTGAAATTATTGATATAAAACTATTTTAATAGGTTCAGCCATTTTTTTAACTTTAATGCCGCTTGACTGTTACATTAGATAATATTCAGCAAACTCACAAGTATTTGTATTGTTAAACCTTCAAAAACACTAGAATTTTAATACCAAACTTTATTATTAAAATGCATATAATTGTTCATACCAACATTTACTACGCAATTGAAACAGAATCTCAGAGGAAAATAGAGATTAAACATAACTATTAAATACTCGTTTATTTTCAGGTTTGCATTTATTTTCTATCAATATTTTTCTCTAAATGCAAATAAACTCTAAAAGAGGGGTAACGTAAATTCACCCACATAGGATAACAAGGAGCGCAAAATTACTTTAAAACACTATTTTATCCAGTTATGTAGCCGTAATTAAAGACAACTACTTAAAGTTAATTTAGTTCATATAACTATAAAGAATTTATTTGATCAAACGTGCATACAAATAACTTACATGTTTAGTAATTTTAACAGTCACTAGCTTGGAAATACGAGGAAATTGCAATTGATTCTGAATGGTTGTGGCATAATGGTTTAAAAATGCATTCATTACTTTATACGCCAAGATTCGCTAATTTTGGTTGCCCAGGTTACAAACGTCTTAACTGTTTCAGTTACATATTAAACTTAATTATTTACAACCTTGGTTTAATAACCTATCCCGTTAAACTAAGCCGATATGAATCTTTAAACAGGATGTCGCTTATATTAAATTATGAGATGTTTCGAAAATACATTAGTGCCGTTTTGTATCTTGGACATCATGTATTTTCAACATCTTAAATTTTAAACGAAGGTATTACATAACCTTGAAGGCCAATGAGCTGGAAAATATTAGCTAAAGAAGCAAGTGATAGTACATTTTCGGTGTAGAGCTTAATAGCTTTGAAAAATCTCCAGAAAACGACGTTATGGGAGTTTTAAGCATATTTGACCTGAATATGTAATAAATACAATTTTTAGAATTTTCGTTAAATTAACATTATTTATACATTAGATAAACAATATCTTAAACGATTTTCATTTTGCTCTCTTTGGTGAGAGGGTTGTCTTGAGTTTTCCGTAGACCAACGAGGAACCACTCGTTAAGTCTCCAGACGATAACGACACGATTTTAAGAAGTACCTGCCCTTAAAATAAAATGCCTAGTGACCTTATTAAAAAGCGTTTCATTTTACTCATTTGTACTTGACACAATTGTGCACTTAATATCTAATCGTTTCTTGCCAAATTCGAGTTACCCCAACAGTTTCAAGTTGAGGCTGACCAATGCTAAATTTAAACGGGAGAAATGCAAAATTAATAACTGCAATCTTTTAATGGAGAGGTTGCGATAAGATAGCAGTTTTCATCAAGTGATAAGACGTGATAAGAGGGGAGTGAGGCAGGTCGGTGGCATTGTCAATATTGACACTCGGCTCACTGCGATGACACACTCTTCTGCACTGTTAAATGCGACAGATAAACCCCTGTCCGCGCCACACTCAGTCCGTGTCAAACGAATGGCAGTGGAATAAATAAGAGTATAAAATTCATTTTTTTTTTTTTTGGGTCTAAGAAGAAATTATTTTATTGCTCAAATTTCAAATATGGAAAATTAATACTTAAATATCACGAATATCTAATACATGCTAATTAGATGCTAAATACATGCTAATAAATCAGTCAAGGAGCCAAGAGCAAATTCGCATGTATACGGACACAACCTGGTTATCCTCTATATTTATAAAGGAATTTCCGATAAAAAAAAATCATCAGCCAAGATTGGTTTGGCGGAGATCGAAATAAGAAGGATATCAAAAGGATTAAAAAAAAAATGGTATTATTTTCTCATGCTTATGCTTGCTTGACACATAACCCACCGCGAGACACGTATATCAGCATCAGCTAACGAATAGAAAGTGTTAAAGTGTAGAAGTTTAGTCTCTTCACGCAGTTGTCTGACGGTGGTATTACTATTTCATGTATGTGTCTGATAGTCGATTATAATTGTATAAAGTTAGGCAAAACATAAACTGTGAAAACATTATCGTTTGTTATTTTAACTCTGCGATTTTAACCTCCACTTATACTAACATTGCTGATGATAAATTTATTTCTTAAAAAAATCTTTAATATTTATTTCAAGAAAACCCCGATTGTATGCCTATATAATGCAAATTGGCCCTTGGACTAGATGGGAGGATGATTTAGCCAATAAATGTAAACTCAGTCTTAAAAATTCTTAGATGCGGTTTGAGGGTAATGTTATGTCAAAATAACAAACTGGACATATTATAATGGTTTGAAATTGGTTATTGAACTGTGCTACCATTCCATACAAAATGCACAACAGTATGTAATGTGTTTGCCATTAGAAGACACGGTGTCGTCGCTTGGTAGTCAAAGTAGTGGATTAGATTAACAAATAAATTACTGTAGAGAATTTACCATAAATAACAATAATAATACCATATAATATTAACAAAAACTGATGTTCCTTTTTAAAGTAATTATGAATCTTATTAATGTTTGTGGCTTGTTAATTCTTGGTAATTACAAAAGTTTGAATTTGGTATTCGTCATAAAAATGCAAAGCAATATTCTACTAATTATAGTACATTTTATGATTTTTAGTGTAAATCTGAAGTAATAGTATTAACTATAGTGCGTTCATTATTCTTTTAAACCTATTTGTTCTCTTTGTTAGTTGCTAAGCTACGTTTAGTAATATGTTCTGTTACTTATACTGTTTTAATTATTTTACTCGATATGACAGATCTAGTTGTGTACAAACATACAAAGACTTTACTTCAAATTTCAACATTTGCGCTACATTATATGTTATTTTTTAATGTCAATTTCTTGTATGTCTGTTTAGTACTTTTAAACAGATTTCGAGAGACCTAGAGACGTAATATTTGAAGCATACCTTAGAATTTGAGGACAATGTTACGTAATAACAATAATAATTTATTTATAAATACTTTAAAAGTTGGACCAAAGTTTGTAAAATAACTTTTCCTACATTCGAACGGATTCTTAATTTGGAACAGGCTGTACTAAAAATGTGCAATAGAGATTGTTAATAGATACTAGCAGTTACCTGTGGATTCGCACGCATTATCTATGTTATAGTATTGATAAAGCACTGCATACTTAATATTTCCTCAGATGTGCAGTTAAAATTTAATTGCTATTAAAACTTTTAATTTACTTAAATGGGCATTTTCTTGTAAACAAATTGAAAATAGTGGTTAAATTAACTAAACATATGATTGTACTGTCAAAAAACTGTTACTATATAGAATAGTTCGTTACTTTTAACAGTTTTTTTTTAGTAATTAATAAGACTTGTTTGCTTTAATGCATCTTTAGAGACTAAGATGGGATTTTTCGCTGCTCTAGAGTCCTGTGGATATGTAGCCCGAGGAATTTTCGAAAGAATAAGCCTTTGTAAACAAGGGGTCTTAAGAATGACCATGTAAAATTTCAGTACAATCAGTCGATTAGTTTTTACGTGATTGATAAACACACATGAACACATAGGCAAACACCATTTCGATTTTTATATAATTGTATAGTTACAATACTTGTAAAACACAAATCAATAAACGTGGAGTGCATTGTTGGTAATCTATTAACCATAAATTTCTTACGCACCATGTGTTCTGTTGTTCTATTCGGTCCTACACATTTTTAATACAATATGAATGGTATTATGAATCTCTTTCAATGTTGGATAATTTATTTGACCAATCGTACGTATTATAAAACGTATGGATTTGATCTTTTTAATGTAATTATTTTTGTGACATACAGTTAATCGGATGTCAAAAAAGATGGATTCATAGTCTAGTCATGAAAATATTCTTAAAACATGTATTATTACAATAATGTGAAATTATGTAAAAAGGTCCGAAATCTAAAATTTACAGATACGTTCCTTTAGAGATCTAGTTAATTTTCAATCCTTAAAAACGATCCGAACTAAAACCTTGTCTTTTGTGGACCGAGGAATCTTGTTAGCACTTCTTTAATCTGCAGGCAAGCTGTGCAAGTGCTTTACGGCGAAATCGAGTTAGCTCTCATCAGTCGGCGCGATGTGCACGTTTCAGTCTCTCAAATGGGAGAAACAAACGGACCCGGACCGTTCTTTGATATCAATAAAACGGTGCAGTCCAGTTAGCTTTTACAGGCCTGTACGAGCTCACTATTACGTACGTGCTGTAATTAACTAGCTCTGTAATTGATTACAGGAAACCTTGATTAAGTATTTATCTCCTAGTATTCTAAAGTACCAAAAGAAAAAGCCAGTGTATAAAGTTAGGGAATAGCTAAATAACTGATTGGGAGGAAGGCTTTATTTTTCAAGATGACTTGAAACAATCTATTATATGTAACTTGACTTTTATCGATTATTAACGTTGTTTGGGTTATTGCAATCTATAGTATAAGAAAATTGGGATTACGGCTGAAGGTCTAGGTAGTTACCTCACACGCACGCACCCTCTCACTCAGGAGCGGGTTATTCTTTAACATCTTCTTAAGCTCATGACTAAGCGATACTCTGTGACAGTTTCTGTGTACTATAAGCTGTCTGGTATCATTGTTCTTGTTATGATGTTTACAATCTATACGTACTAATCACTTTAGGATACAATTTTTAAAAATCTGAGTTTAATTGGGGAAGGACATTAGGTAGCAGTCTTTCCTATTGGGCGGAAATGCGACTGGTCCTGATCCCCTTGCACTTGTGCGTGTGCGTGGAGGGAGAGGAAAGGGTTTACGTGTGTGCTGGTGTGAAACTACCTGGGCCCAGGTCCAACCGCATTCCCTATCTGCTAATGCTATTGAGTCAAAATCATGGCTGCCCTAGTCTTCAATTCATCTTTTCAGCGGAGATTGGAGGCCTGTTTATAAAGACCTTCGCTCTTGTAGAAGCCAATATATTTCATACCAAGTGATTGTGGATTACAAGACAACTGTGTTCCAATAATGAATTTGTGTGACAGAGTACGTCCGATATGTAACTACTGTCGCAGCGTGAGAACTAATTAACTCAAGAGGGTTACTGATTTTTAATGAACAAATTCCGGCTTTTTTTAAGCAATTTTGTGCTTAGGTATTTTTCTCAGGAGACATGTTGAAAATAGAAATCTACCAACTTACAAAGTAAGACATAACGGATCTGAGGAAAAGCACGGAGAGGAGAACCTTCTCGTTTTACACAGGATGTCTGAAACATAGTTTATCAATTGGTTTACCAAAAGTTCGGCATTTCTTGTATCTTAATCTCCAGAGGAATATTTAAGATCCTCCTCCGTGTTCCATGTTGTTTTGCATAGTTCGGAATCTAAATTAAACTCTAGGTTTCTAAGACCCAATTTCAGATCGTCATGTATTGATTTAGTCAACAAACACGTTAAAGTTTACACTAAAAGATACTTATAAACATGTCTCATGCATGTTTATAAAATGAAAATAGTGTTGAAAGATCAGCAACATTTGTTCGTACGGATGTATTTGATAGTTTTCACAACATATACAGTATTAAAGTAGATTGAATGTAGGATTCGTTCCACCAGAAGTTACATAGAAACTTTGTAACTATAATACCTTAATGTAGAATAGACAACAAACATAATTCAGACAGTTCTGTGGTAACTACATAACCAAACTGCACATTAGGCGAACCTAGGTGTGACACACGTGTGATGTACGATTATGGGCTGGGTCTGAAAGGTTACTCGGGCAACTGGCAGTCTTCCAAAACAGATGGAACTGAAGAGATAGATGACAATGGAGGCGATGGATAGTGGAGAAGAAAGGGGAGGATGAGAGTGGAGGCTTGAGATGCAATATTTAACACCTCATAATGATACGTGCATGACGTAGGTGTTTATGAAGAACCTGGCTATTCTAGTAAACATGCTTTGACGAAAAAACTAGATATTAGAGGAAGCTGTCTAATATTTTCCAAAGAGTCATTGTATTAATAAGATCAAATCTATCGCTAATTAGGTTAGATCGTTTGTATTTTGAAAATTGTAATACCATCGAAGCAGTTGGTGGAACTTCAAATATCAGCAGTTAAGTGGAGATAATTCAATCTGCTAAAATATCCATGAAATGCTCTTTTATGGACAGAGCTAGTCCTCAAATAGATCTTAATTCCTCAGAACCTTTGAAGACCCTGCTCTACTGACAAGGACATGCTATACTTTAACAATTTATTTAACTCCCCCCTTCCCCTCACTTTTATCGTTGTTTTTCGGATATTTTCAAAGGAATACTCAATAATGCCGAAGGACAAAGTAAGTTTGATGTAGTTTGCAGAAGAAATGAAAGACTATGCTTGCAAGCGCCTTTTCGAACTCAATGATGATGGCCAAAATCCATAAATCCAGAGTCGTTATAACGGACTCTGTCTATGTTTAGATCTGCCAAAGACAGTAAATTCATCTTCCGTTAAAAAAACAAGATGATGATCATAGCGGGAAATACAAGTGGGTGATTGTTTCTGCAATGTTGGAGACTTCACTTATTATTAGACGTAAGCTTCCCATTTATTCCGCACTATTAATCACTTGGATTATATAGTAAAACTAAGTTTCTATCAATAGTTCAAACCCAAATCCAGATAGTGATTGTGTTTTGAAGGCAGTCAAGTTAGAATTGGCGCCTTGTGTTACGTTGTTCTATGAAAAGATAGTATTATTAGGAGATTCAACACCTACGCACAGAATAAATTAGTCTCACATGTATTTACACATATTCACTATTTCATGATAGTAAGAGAGCTTAATTATGCATTTATTACTAAGCTATGAAAAGCACTGATAAATATTGTCACCTTTCATTGAACTATCTTTAGTTTTATTTAAAAGATAAACAAAATCTTTTAAAGTCTTGTGGCGGTATAGGGTATTGAAATTTTAAATTAGATAAATGGTACATGGTACAACACCAATATCAAGGAAAAATCATACAACAGTTAGCAAATTGAGCCATTCCATTTTTTTTTTTTTTTTTTTTTTTTTTTAAGCTACAGGGATTTTAGGCTTTTATGACGATTTACTTTAAGCTTTGTTTCAGGAATCTGGAAACAACATTATTATATGGAAAAAACAAGTGATATATTTGTCTTATAACCATAGACTAATACTCCAGAAACTGAGGGACAGTTTGCAGTTGTAAAGCACCCAGTCTGGTTTTTCTTTAAGTAGATAGAGAAATATCCCTTAAGAAAGAAATCGATCATCAGCCGCGCTAGTTTTGGTGGAGGACGAAATAAAGGGGCCTTAAAATTTAAAAAATATTAAACAATAATGTTTTTCTCCGATTTGTTTCGTTCGATACACTTATAACCAACCGCCATACACGTAAATAATTGTTGAAATCAGACTCAGGCCATATACAGTGGTGACTTTCTCGGTATCTAGCCGCCTGACGGTGATATAACTCTTATTTATATGTAAAAAAATGTGGACAAGAACGATGTTGGAAGGGCACTTGCGATCAAGATACGGCCTATTAAAAATCAAAACGTGTTGCTAAAAATCTCATTTCTTCGTGAGAGCTGCCTGTCTCAAAACAGAGGCGTAATAGTCGAGTAAATTTATCGAACGGGTTATAAAACGACCATTTGGATAACGATTACTCACGTTTGATCTATTAGGTGACCGGAGCGACAAGTCCGGTTAATTTCATTTCCTACACAACATTTCTAACGAACGGTTTTCACACCCGAGCACGTCGCGTCGCGTCTGTTCTCGGAAGCCGGAATCAGATCTTGGGACAGCGTCTGCATGAGCCCATTACACGGCGACACAGGCGCAATTTAAATGTGGATCGTTATTAAATCATGTACGCATTGACGCCGACCGCTGCAGCGCAAATGAAACGTCGCCGTGATGGATGTAGAGCGCTGTCGGCCCGAACATCTGGCCAGTAGCCGCCATCACGGCTGCGGCCGCCATCAAAGCTCAAGTTTTGAGAACGTTCCAGATTAGACAAACTATGGATTGATTTGTTATGAAAATCTGATTTAGTATTCAGTGTAGTTATCACTCCTGAAGAAACTTATAAGTGATCTGGAGCTTTGCCGTCAATGATTTTTTGTGCTTTTAGACTGGGACCCTAAGTATTTGAGGTACGAACTCTACAGATAATGTTTTTTCAGCTGCTGGATTAAGCTTATCTCGTTGATATCGCCACGTAAACCTGCAATAAATTTAGATATGTTATACTCTGTAGTGATTCAATTTATGGCTACATTAAATTTTCCAAAATAATTAAGAATTTACCTCTATTATGTTTAGCATGACTATAGTAAGTGTTATATACAGTTCATTTTGTACACATCAATGTCTTACCGGCTCTCTTAAGTTTTGTAAAGACCATTAATTTACCGCTCAGTCTTGCTAGTGAAAACTTAATGTGTAAGTGGACGTAAAACGTGTTACGTTTTCAATAAACGTTTCAGATTGTCCCACAGACAGAGTCGTACTTAAAATGTGTTGACCATCGAATTTAAATAGTTTCAATAATATATTCATAACCTTTCTCGAATTTGTCTACGTCTCTCTGTCGATTTTTATCTTTATCTTAAAAAAAAAAAAACAAACACCATATTGTATGTAAAATTCACAGTACTTAACTGGTAAAAAAATATTACGAAATACAAAAGTATTATCTCATTAGTATTTTATTTTATGACCATATTAATATTTGCTGACTATAACAATGTTTATTGTTAAACGAAACGTAAATCCTACAAACAATTTTATTTTAAAAGATTAGCAAAAATAATGCTTGTAACAACTCACTTCAAGAGAAGTGGTCAAAACTGTTAATACTATAATAGTGTTGCCATGATTTGAGCAAAAAAATCCCAAACAAAACATAGGCTAACATAACTACTATTCACAGCTAACACTAACTTCCTCTCAACATAGCAGGGGTTGACATTGGAAACTCCCTTTCATATGGCAGACATTCCTGAGATAAGGGATGATCATCGGATAATATTTTCATTTCCGGAAAAAACTTCTGGATCGGGGAAATATAGACGTAAAGGACAGTCGGAAGTTCCGTAAGCTCGGCGAATTGAACTGTTAGCACCAAAGTCCTGAGCAAATATCCATTGCATTTGAGTATACACTGATATTTCAGTAGCTTCTACTGTAACATCTGCTAGTATAAATACTGTTTTAATTAGGATTATTCGTTTATTAAATTCAGAGTCACAGCCGTTTAAGGTGATTTTAATAAATAATGAACAATGTTTTGTTTACTAAATTACAGTTTTGGGTAATTTTTGAAACCAGGGCTATGAAAAACGGTTTAATGTAAGAGAAGTAAGTTATTTACAATACGTACATGAATGACACGTTTCAATAACTTTTGGTTTAAGAAAATAAAATGTGTTTTACTAAATGTAATGTTTAAAAACCGGCAAGATTTTATAAAATTTTAACCTAAGAAAAATTAGCTTTTTCATTTATTAAAAACATGCCGTTTCTTTCGGTCCTCATTCCCATACCTCATACTATAAACAGGATATTTTCAACTAGGATACGCAGGATATGCTATAGTTAGAAATTCACTGATAAGGCACAAACCAAGGTCAATTTATCACTGCTTAGTAACGAAAATCACTCAACAGAATTCACTAGTGTAGTTTTTCCGAATCTCCTAACCTATTCCGAACGTATTTGTCTTTTCAGCGTCTTGTTTGACCTTACTATTGTGAATACTTATGCAGCATTGAAACGCTGTTACTCATACTGTTGTCGATTTAAAAATCTATAAATTAAAAATGAACAAGAACATCTAATCTCTATCCAAAACAAACATATGGTTTAAAGGACTTTTTATGATTTTTTACATTAACCTTATATTTCTTAGTACCTTACTGATGGTGAAATTATCTTTTATGCTGCTTTACATGACGGGATCTTAATGGATAGAATACGTAGACCGATTTATACAGCATTTTGATTGCTCAACGATTCTACCGTCCGCACAGAAAACCATAAAGAGGTCGGAACAGACTTGGAGTATGGTATGGTGACCCAGATATGGGATTGAACCTACGTTGGGAAAGAGGTCACCGAAGGATTTCTGGAAATGAGGAACAGGAGCACAGATCAGACAACACAATATCAAACTCCGCTATAACTCAGACCGGCGCCGACTTGGGGAGTTGACGGAACCTAAACAAAGACTGGGAAATTAATCAACAACTTGATAAAAGACTTTCAGCCGCAGTCTTTCCTTATAAAAGGAGCTGTTTCCTCGCTCCATTCTTTTATTTTAGAATTTTATTCAACAAAACAATCCCTCAAATCTTTGTTGTTACCGCTGAATATCGCAGTTAATTTCCGATTACTGCAACTTAGAACGTCACCAGTCTAAACATAAATCACAGGTTTCCATTGCGGTATTGTTACGGGATTTCTTAATAAGGTTAGGAATTTATAAAATCCTCCAATATCAAACAGCAATTTTATTGCTTACGCAATACAATATTCAGTTTCCTGTAAAACTGCCTTTATTACTAAGAACTATAATCTAAAGTGTTTACTTTGATTTAATTTTAATATTATATTGTTTTCTTGCTGAAGAATTTGGAAAAATTAAATAATTCCTATCTGAATTGAAATGTACGTTTGGCTGGTGATATTCAAGGTATTGAGTTAAGCACTATGCATCTTGTAACAAAAATAAAACTTATATTTTAACATAAATATTTCAAATTGTAATCAAAATAATAAAAATTGTCTCAGATTATTTGTTATAAACGAATGTTGCATTAAATCAATGTGTGTTACAACATCCATATCCGAATGTATGCTCCCAGTCAACTCATGCGTAACAGGGATTATCAATTCTCGCAAACACTTTCCTGATACTTTCCTTGAATTGCCCTTTGTTGTTTTAAACCCGGGCCATAACGAATCCAAAACAATAAGATCATACGGAGTTAGTGTTCTGTGACCTAGGTGACCACGTAATTGGCCATGGCCAGTTCAACGCTTGGCGATTTCTTATTTAAACAGTTTTTAACAATCTGCTTCAAATAGATTAAAGCACTGTCTTGCTGGGAAAAGAATTCATTTTCATTATTCTAGTTGACTATAGCACAGTTTTTCTATGTATCAATGCAAATGTTTCCCTTTTTAGATTTTGCTTGACATAATATACACCAACAGTTTACTTTTTCTCTGTATTTATCCCCCGTGATAAAGGGACACACCTTTGGCCCCATATCTAACTATCAATTTCTAAGAACACTGTTATTGTAACTAAAGTTAAAAAAAAATGTAATTTCTTGTTAAATTTGAAGGTAAGAGCACAACAATTGAAACATAAGTTACTTCAAATTCAACTTACAAGCTGGAGATCTCGTTTTAAATTTACCTTGCTATTGCAGGGACGATTATTATCTTTTAGGCAGTTTTTTGTAAACAAAATTAGTCTATTGCAATTGTCCACATGGTAGTACTTAAGCAAAACTTTTATATAATTTTACCGAAAATGAACCTCAGAACCCAAAACCACCCCGGTTCAAAAGTTTTGTATCTGTATCTATGTGTATGTGTTGTATAAAACGAAATGTGTGAAATATAACTTTCAAAAATACCCCAAAGAAATTTAAACTACTGTACGCACAAAATTTATCTTGTAAGTTCGTTGGCAGCTAGGTACGCCAATTAGCTCCTAAATAGCAGCCGTTTATACTTTAAAAATTCACAACACCGTTATTTATGGATCTGGAAAAACTTATTACGGAATGCCTATAATTGCCCCAAAACTTTCTGTAACCAAGAATTTCTTTGTGTGTTGAACGGCTTTCAAGATATCGATTACATGTGAATCCACGAATTTATCGATCACCAAGATCTGGTGAAAGAAGTGTTTCACTTGTTTAAACTCGGTACTACACAAGTTGATCTAAATCTACCGAACAAATCTTCTACCCCAATATTTTGACATACGTGGTTAATGATGACACTCCCCAGGACACGCTTGGGACTACACATGCATAAGTGACCCACGGGGTTTTTTTACTGTACCCAGAGTAGTCCCGGATTGCGATTCATCAGTATTATATTTTTTCGTTTACGAATCAACATAAGAAATCAAACAGCTGAATAAACTATGCGACTCTACATCATGTGGTACCGACAACAAACTCTTATCACCAATGAAATACGAATACGAAATACGAACTAAGTTGTAGTTTCTTTTACCCGCTATGTTTTCATGAATATTCCAGCACCACTAAACTTCGTATTTTCTCATCTTGTGTATATTTATATTTTCTTTTCTTTTAAGAACACGCTATACTGTATTATTCAGTTGAATATTAAAAGTAGATACAAGACTAAAATCAGCAGGGTCTAAATATAAAACTATTGATGTATACGCTCATTACTTTAATACTATTATTAAGATCATTTTCAGAGGTGGTTCTTACCTGTGTGGTTCTCACCAATCAATACATTTTTAGAGGTCCTTAAATGTGTGGTTCTCACCAGCCAATACATTTTCAAAGGACCTTAGATGTCTGGTTCTCCCCATTCGATAAATTTTCAGATGTTATTAGATATATGTTCTCAATAGTCGATATTTTTTCAGAGGTGTTTAGAATGCGTGGTTCTGAACATTCCATAAATTTTCAGGAGATTTTAGATACGAGGTTTTCACCAGTCAGTATATTTTCAGAAATTTTTAGATGTTCGGTTCTAAAAATTTTATATAGTTTCAGAGGATTTTAGATGTGTGGTTCTCAACATTTTATGACTTTTTAGAGGATTCTAGAAGTTTGGTTCTTAAAATTTTATATATTTTCAGAAAATTTTAGATATGTGGTTCACAACATTCGGTGTTTTAAAGAGGTTTTAAGATATGCGATTCTTACCATCCTATACATTTTAAAATATTCTTAGATGTTTGGTGCACAACATTCGGTGTTTTTTAAGAGGTTTTTAGATATGCGATTCTTACCATCCGATACATTTAAAAATATTCTTAGATGTGTGGTTCACAACATTCGGTGTTTTTAAGAGGTGTTTAGATATGCGATTCTTACCATCCGATACATTTTAAAGTATTCTTAGATGAGTGGTTCTCACCAGTATATAATTTTTTTTTATTTACACTAGAAAGCTAATAAAGTACATTATCGAAAATTGGGTACTTAAAATAAAAATTATATTTTCCCTAAATAATTCCGCAGATCTAAAAAGCACTGTGAAAGTCTTGGGGAAACGGATATGTTATACTAGGCTCCTAGTTAGTCAGAATTAGGTTGGTAATCTAATTAGAGCTCGCACGAACGTATAGCGGAATATTACCTCTGTATCTATCTCCTAAACAGTGTTGACCAAGCTTAACCTGGACTATTTACTTTCTTTGGTACAGTGAAACTTCAATAATTCAAAGCTCAAGGAACCAATAAAAAAATTGAGATCCAAGATTTCGAATTAAGCAGACTTTATTTTGTATAATGATGTCAAGGGAAAAATCTGAAATATCCTAAATCTATTGAAAAATGAACGAATCACCCACTCTTAGTTGTTGAATTCTTAAGTCTTTTTGGAATAGACCCAGAAAATAAGCTAAATATTAAGTGGTTGTTGTCAGTCTGTTTATTATTATTCAGCTTGCCATACTTTATTGTTAAAGGTGTTCAACAGATATTTTTACACGTTATGACTTCTACGCAATGAACAAGACGAACAGTGTATTTAACAAAGAATATTTTTTCGACATTCCTGTTTAGTAAGGAAGTTGCAGTCAAGGAGAAAGTTTAGAAAACTATGTTTATATGATATAAAAGTAGCATCCACAGCGGTATGGGAGTTTGTTTAGAACATGGTATAAGTGGTTATGAACAAACAGTTAAAGAGCATAATGAGTTAAGAACTCGCAGGTACATTTTGGCTCAAAAGTG
This sequence comes from Homalodisca vitripennis, assembly GCF_021130785.1. NCBI lineage: Eukaryota > Metazoa > Arthropoda > Insecta > Hemiptera > Cicadellidae > Homalodisca > Homalodisca vitripennis. The sequence goes on from NC_060210.1 coordinate 91,184,879, forward strand.
TTACATTTGGCTAAAACTTTCTTTGAAAGGTAAGGACCAATTAATGGTTTGATTTTGGTGAAATTCGGCATCGTGCACTCTGCTATTGTGAGAACTTACAAATGTAGAATACTGCAGCACAAAATTATGTTATAACTTCACAGCACAAAAGTATATTTTGAATTTTTATAACAGTTTGAGGAAGAAATTAGTGCACCGATAATTCACTTTACTTGGTGGCAACTCATTCTAACGTATTACAACTGTCGTAAATATTGACTATAAACGTTATAATCTCTCCCGCATTGACGCAGCCAGCACACACAGCTGGAATCTTCGTTAAAATTAAAAGCGGAAACGTTCGGCTATTGTCAGAAGTAAAACAGGAAAGAGAGGAAAAGATGAATGAGGTCTATGGACATGAATGGGGCCGAACTCACAGCAGCAGGTGGCCTACTGTTTGTATGACCAATCTATGTATCCGGCTTCTCCAGGGCGTCCCGGTGTGGTGGCGTCGGTGGCGTCGCGACACATCGCGGCATGATGCCAAGGAAGATGGGATATACTCGTACTTACATCTCAGTACTTTCGTTTTATTTTCATTGCATCTGATGAAACTGAGATTTAGATAAGAAAGTTAAATCTGTATAAAATTCCTCATATTCAAGTCTTTACCGAGTTCTATACGAGCGTTGCGTTACACGTAGTACTGTTACTATTTATTGTATTTATTTTCTCATAAAGGGGAAAAAATTTAAAATAAAATATTATTGTGAATGTTTTGGAAACTAAATTTATAAATTCACTGAAAGACTGAAAAAATGGAAACTATTTAGTGTTTTTTTAAAGTGAGAAATAATAGTAATGGTGATATCTTATACAATAATAATAAAATATTAAAGCTGTTACTAAAGAATATAATATGTACCGAAAGTCTCTTTTCAGAAGTCAAGAACTCAAAATGTTTCTAGGCTACATGAATTAAAATATTTTGTGATCAGATGATACTTAAATGTATTTATACTATTCTCAACAAAGAATACAATTATTGAAGCCCGTCTTAAAATTTAAGGATTGAGATCTACGAGAAATTTAGTCTTCATTAGAATTTAGTCGTAACAAATTATCAAAATAAATCACAAACAAAAAGACTCCCAGTACTTAAGTTTGGGGTACACCAGTTTTATATTTCAATTTCAACCAACGATTTGCATTTAAACCAATAAATACTGATCAATCTGTACATAACACCACAGTTTCCTAGAGTGCCCTTTACGTACAATGCGAAATGTTTTAATAACAACTGTTATATTTATAGAGTGTTCAAAAAAGGTGGGGAAATATTTTGGGCTATGGTTAAACATGCGAAAATAATAAAAAAAGTTCCTATTGACTATTTACTGTCATTAGTTAAATAATAGTTTTCATCACTATGAGAAAAGCGCTTTTTTCATGCGCAATCATATTGTACGAATGTCACGAATCCGAAGTCAGAAATACGATTCAGCGCCTAAATACACTTTAATCCATGTGGTAAACAACAGTTTCTATCATACGGGAAACAAAATAAAAACTGATGAATTTTATTAAGTTTGTATTATATAACAACTTCAAAATAGTAATCCTGTAAGGTTTACATATTAAAACAAAGTAGTGTGTTTCTGAATTTGTTTATTGAAACAATGACAAAGTTTCAGGTTAGTCAGCGCGTTGAAAAACTTGAATTGTGCACTAGCTGATTTCTAAATCTCTATATAAGATAACGAAAACAATAATTTTATGGACCAAATTAATCATCAAAAAAGGTGTTATTTGTGCAGTTTGGTAAAACAAGTATATTCAACGCATATGTATAATTTAAAACTGCAAATATGTCAGTTTTTAAACTTCTTTCTCTAGTGACTGCTTGACCACGTTGTTCTTATCAGGAGAAGTAACCTTGGTATAAGAGTATAAAATTTCAACCTACATGTATTTTAAAGATGACAGTTTGAATTAGTAACAGCTAGAATAGTGCTAACTGATCATATGTACCTTGTTGGCCTAATCTGTTATATCAAGGAAAAAGAAATATTTTCATAATTAGTTACATTGTAGTAATAAAAAACCATATTTATGCCTCTCTTATACTACTAAGCAAACCTAATGAGGTAACGGCCAAGATAGGGCCGAAGTGTTGCCAACCGCAAAGTTAGGGCCGCAACTCCAAGGCCGCCAACATCATGGTACTCTAGCACTTCCTCATTACCTTCACTAGTAAAACTAGCCGATTCGAAGTAAAGTATAATTTACCTTATTCGTTAATAGGGACGGGGAATGATAAAACACACGTCGCGACTAAATTTAATAATTTCGTAGCTTAGTAATTAACAGCTATAGTTTTATCATTACCACCTTCAAGCAGCTGCGTCATATAAGACGAAGTTTGAAGTTATTTATTTATTATATTTCATAACAGTGATGTGGTTAATCAAATTTTCTATTGTGTTGCAAATTATATTATAAAAAAAATCATAAAAGTACCATTATTTTATTTATTTGTGAGTAAAGCAATTTCGACACAGTGTATTTTCAAGTGTTACCTTCAAATGAGTGTTACGGAGGAAATAAATTATAATCTCTCTTTTAAACTTCCTGAGAAATATTCATATTAATAAATGAGAATAGTAATGATTTCTTAAGAAAATTATATACACCTTATATTACATTTTATTGCCATTTCTTAGAACAGCGTGAGTTGGATAATTTCAAGAGAAACAGAAGTTTTAAAGAAAATTTTTCTAATATATGAGTATTTACTTTAAATTTAACCAGCTACTGAAGTTTTTACTTGAGGTTTATTTAGCCAGAAAATGTTCCTTAGATATTTCTCCCAACACAATCAAAATTAATGTAGACTTCTTGTGGCTATCATCTCAAAACGTTAGACTGAAAATCCATTAATATCTATAAAGGTAATTAATGTTGATGGTAAAACAATTCTTTAGCGGCTGGTAGTCAGTTCTTAAAACAACCCATGCTTCATCATCTTTAAATCTTAAATTATTTAATGGTTACAATTACATAAGTGGTTTCAAAAATTGTAGTTTTAAACATAAAAGTTATTGCTGTATGAATTTTAAAGTTCGCGATTTTAACTAAACAGTAGTTTTTATATTGTCCACACATACTAACCCACAAAACGTTCCTCAAAATCTATAAATCGGCCGCCATACTGAAACTGTATGTATATAATTGATGGCAAACAAGTATTCAATACAATTTTGCTAGATTAGTTTATGTCTACCAATGGTAGTTAGTAAATTATGGTAGTATTCGTGATCAATCTTTTAGTAAAACTTCTACAGTCCCTACCTTACGCAATACAAAATGCTTTTTAAAACCACCTGAGAATGCTAAAACCCTTCTGGCGCAACAACATAAATAAAAACCCACAAAAGTATGGTGGTTTCTTATTTTATTTCCGAATCCTTAATCGGCCGTCATCATGAAACTTCATAACTGTATAAATTATCACGCTTGGGCAGGTATTGTTGAGTAAATCCCGTTAGTTTCAACCCGTTAGTACACGTCCATTGTGTGTTCTAACTTCCAAATCATGTGATTCCTAATAAACGGAAACCTATCTCACGATACACGGATCTCTGTACGTCGTGTATACCATCAGCTGTATATTCTATTGGGCCGATGTGTCACCAAGATTAGTAATACCTATGATTGTATGGGTTACACAAGAAATGATTCACCCAGTGCTATAAATTGAGACAATGAAAAGAAAGCGCCAGGACTCCCTTCTGTGGAGTGAGAGGCTCGTTTAATAAATATTGAACACTAAAAATGAAAAATTAAGTGGCGAAGCCTTAGCGTCGGACCTCAGAACTAGATTAAATAAGCCCTTGGACCTCAGGGGACTCCTCTTCTGAATGAATGATTTATCTCATATCCAACCAATACAATCAGATATAATACTTGTATGCAAGGCAAGCGGGTTAAAAGCCGATATCAAGATATCTAATGTCTTACTAACTAGCGCCTCAATAGGGCCTCTGAGTCCTACAATACTTCCTGAATATCTTCCTGAATCCTAACTAGTAATCTTTGATTATTTTACGGACGACCATATGATTTCCTAAACCCACGAAAATCATATTCATTATAACATCACACATATATTAGTAATAGGTATATACAATTTTGTATACTAAATAATGCAAAATGAAACCGCTAACTTAGAAATCTGTGTACATGTTCCTCCGATCATCATATTCCTGAAATGTATACTTTCCGATTCTAGAGATTCTTGACTGGACAATTGTACCAAGTTGGGCATTCTGTTTAAAGCCCACAGTTATTCTTTATACAAATAATCCAAAAGGCGATGTGTTATTCCATTAAGACCGTTAAGTCCTTAGATATCATTCTGCAAACAAGTGTCTGAGTAAATTATTATAAACATATGTAACTTTTACGATGGAAGTTTTGAAAGGATAATATGATTTCAAATATTTTCCATCGTTATATGTTACAAAAAATCATAAAACTATGATTAAAGGATTGAAATCTACCCTCTTCTTCAGATGTAAAGAAGACCATAATGAGTTTTTTTTTATGTCTAAGGGGTTTTTTTACCTGAAAAAGAGGGTAGATTTAAATCCTAAAAACATTGCGTTGTATCAATGTATCAATGCTATAGACAGTTAATATGCCATACCAAGGTATCCTATATATGTACTTGTAGGGTAGTGTGGGCTAAAAGTGCTGTTAAAGTAGAATAATACTAATAACATTAGTGATAACTGATATCAAGTTGGTTAGCGTAAACCATTTGAGGTGTGTATTAATTTATCAAAGTGTGGATCAGCTCTTACAAGTAAAATAAAATAATAATGAAAACCATTATGATTTCATATGTAGGTATCGTCCATAGATCTTGGCGTCTTCAACAGTTTAGTTAGCGTTCCATTTATCGCTACTTATATCGAACCTTCAATATTAGTTACAATAAATTTTAGTTTCATGGGGCAGGAACTAGGTCACCTCTATCTTTAGAACCGCTTGGCGTAAAGTTTTACAATTGTCGCTTTTAATGTTGTCCCAGTTACACGGTTCTTATCATAACGGCTTCGTCGTTGTTGTTAAAATTATTATAGTCCCGTGGGCTAGTCCCTCGGGAGTTGTATCGTCTTTACTGCAAGATGTTCGGGCTCAAAATGCTAGGCTGGCTATAACATATCGTGATGACTGTGACGTAGCTATGCAAATAACACTTTGGAGTTTGGTGTGTCAGGGAATATGGTGAACTGGGGAACTTCACGCTTGCAGACTAAAATATTACTTGAGAGACTATGGGAACGCCAGTGACGTAACATTAGTAAAGAGATTCTAAAGTCTATGATTTTTTACATTTTATTCACCTACGCTTTGCCTAACTATCAAAATGTTCCATCGCTCAAAACTCGGCCGAATCATCCAAAGCATTTCATATTGCTGACGATCGTTGGATGACCGGAGTGGTAATCAATAGGATTGATTATTAATGAGGATAGATGGTCAATTACAACTTAGCTTGGCGTGGTTACTATTATAGTATAATGTTAACTGCCATTAAAGACCTCGATTGATTGGTTGATTGATATTGTGCCATCCACATAAATTCAGAGAATGACAATAAAAAGAAAAGAAGAAATCTAACTCTAGCCTGTGAACGTCAAGAAGCTCTCTGTTACTTGGTGCGAAGAGCAGCACCATTTTGATCCTTCCTTCCGGTTTACTTTTGTTTTCAGTTATGTTTTGTTCATAAGAGAAATTATCGGAACCCTAAGTAAGAATAAAATTATCTTTTATGTTCAGTAGAAAAATAACAATTCACAAGTTTAAAATAATTCTTCAGTACCCAAATGCCAAAGTCGATCCATCATTGCCCACTGCATCGACAGTTGCATAAGAGTGCAAAGACGCTATGAATTCCGGTATAAGATGGTGAGGAATTGAATTAATTAATCATCACTATTCACCGAGATAGATATGAGTGGATTCAAACGGATTACACAACGCCTTATACGAGGAAAAAATATTAAAGAGCACGGAAATACGTCATATATGAAAATTAATACCTGCAAAAGGTTTACAGACCCTGAGCGCCCAAAGTGCGTTTGCAAGCGTGCTCACAGTCATATACTACTACCAAGTAGGGGAGGGTCAAGTACTCGCCTCGCACCCCCGCACCACCATCACTCAGAGGGTTGGGGGGCCAGTATACCACATGCTGTTTTCCGTTCCGGTCATTCAGTAACACAATCTATATACGAACATAATATTAATGACTTTAGAATAACACTACTAATAACATATTTTGGTTAGATTTATTCACTACATTGAGAACACGCCAACCAATACTAATAACTTTTTATTTTTGTGAGCCATTCGATAGCAAGGCTATCTTCATCAGACACAAAATTTTTTTCTACACATTACTTACATTACTTATAGTTGTGCTAGGAAGGGTTTATTCAATGTGAATGTTGATTTTAGCTTCAGTTCACCTTCCTTTTAGGGCAGAATCTAGAATCTGGCGCTGTCAGATACAGTACCTAGAATGTAGAGTCATTTTCGTCTGAAGAGATCCAAAAAAGCCTGGATGAGACAATGAGATATCTCTTCACTTAGACTACACTATATTTTGTATTAAAGATGTCTCTAACGTCAAAACGATGTAAGGCGTTTATTTTAAGCTTCTTCGTAGACGACCTTTTATGTCTTCAGGCGAACGTGACTCCAGATTCCAGGGGTCAAATCAGTGAGTGACAGCGTCAGATCCAAACGTTGCGCCAAGAGAAAAGTGAACTTTAGCTAAATTCAACATTCAGATTGCTTTCTTCAGTGTAATTATTTTTAAAAGATTGAAGGTTCTCATAATGTTTATTCTATGAAACAAAATGCGATAATTTTATATATCTGTGGATTTTGATAATTCAGAAATGTGCAATTAGAAACCAAATACTCTAGGTAACAAAAGAAATATATTTTTTCTGTAAATATCTCCCATAGCTAATACAAAATGATGCGGCTCTTAAAGGAAGATCGCAGGTTCTTTTTTTGGGAAGCCACACCATTAAGTGTGTCAATAGAAAACCAATGCATTCCTAAGCCATGACTAATGACAGAGAATCTTTTTGTTTCACCGTGTATTTATACGAACATTTTTTTCCATCTATCGGTTAACTGATATGTCATATTAAGACCATTCCGATGTTCCTAATTTATTGTGAGTGTACAAAATTCTCTTCGACTTTCACACGCAGACTATTGTTACTTAAAGTGTTCTAAACTTATGGTGTGTATAAGTTCTAAACTTTGAAATAAGTTCGGTTTACATATCTACACGTCATGGGCCAACCCATAATCAATTCGCAGACTGAAATTTTGGTAAAGGTTGCTTTGAAAACCCAACTGACTTGGTGAACATCAAAGTATTTATTGTTTACTATATATTGTTTAATGTTTTTAAGTGAGTATGCAATGAATCCTTTAACGTTCAAAATTAACAAATTTTTAATTTACGGGGACTAAAAAGGAACTCTGACATGTTTATGTACTAAATACTAATATAAATATTGTTCCATCACTGATCACAAATTTGCTTTTTATAAACTTCGAGAAGATTAAACTCCCACCTTCTTATCAAACCGTTACTAAGGTGTGAAATTCGAATTAACTGTAGATAAATTGTAAACTAGTGGGCATACATAATAAAAGAGATTTTAGATTTCGATAGAAATTGAGTGGACCAAGTTTAGATGTTCGGAGGCGGTTAGCAGATTGACGCCTTATCGTTGCGTTGGAGTGATAAGACATGACATAACTGATAAGACAGCGCTCCGCTGCGGTAGAGTATATTTGTGCCAGTCAACCAGCTCCTGACCTACTCACACTACTGCTCTGGTTTCGTTAGTGGCTGACAGACAGACAGGCAGCGTCACTGTGCCGAAGTTATGTCACCTCCCCCCCTCCACCCCTGCCGTCGTGTACCGTCACCGCTACCATCACTGTTTACAAGTTACCAGTTCAATGTTTACAATGGATGCGGTTCTCGGTAGTACAATTTTGAATACAGGAAAGTCAACTGTGCATGACTCACACGCTGTAAATACTGGAAAGAAAACAATTTTGCGATATTCTAGCCGGCTATTATTTAACTTATTGAGCTTTTTTCATAAACTAATTGCATGAAACATGCGTAGATTTGACATGATTTACGGACATGTGTACACGATTACTAACATTATATAAATAAACATTTAAATAACGTTTTAACGTGGATAAAGTTAAGAAAGTAGTGTTACTGGAAAATAAGATTTAAAAATATATATTCATTATACCAAGTAAACCGTAACATTAACTATCTTTTTTATTATTTCATTTTTATATAATTTGCAGATTTAAAAATCCAATCTAACTCTAGCCTGTGAACGTCAAGAAGCTCGCAGGCTCGCAGGCTTTTTTTGTTGATATTGCCAACAAAAAAAGCATATCATATTTGCTTTTTTATACAAATCTGTATAAAAAAGCAAGTAAGTGGTCTTTTTTTAGGTTTTAAAACTTAAACATTAGATTGTAAGAAGGTAAAACACCAATAACCGTCGTAAAAATAGGTAAACATGGTAACAGAATAAGTCTTCTTTATTGAATATTATGTACATACTGCAAGAGAAATATGAAATTAAGATGTGGGATAATATCTATATTTTTTATTTTCGTAAAATATTGTTAAATTAATTACGTAGCAGCGACAATATCAGCTAAGATGTTGTCAAAATATGCTGTATCCGCCATGTCCTCATTAGTCTCTAAGATAAAGACATCCATCCAATGCCCTCACGAGGCGTTTAGACACAAGGAAATTAGACAGCTAACATTGACAGAATAAATTATGGCTTCTTCGCAAATGTTCTGCCAAATTACCAAAATCCAGCTCGGTTAGTGACGTCCCAAGTGTTCTGTATATATTTATGCCACCAGTACGAATTGTAATAGACATAGATAACTCAAAGCATTCAATATCGAGGTTATAACACTCACAGATCGTACTATTTTGTCAAGGTCAGAATAATTTTCTTTCAATTGAGGAAAAATCTTTTTCTGAGACTTTTGTCAATGAATTCGCCTCAATCTTCTTTCTAATGGATTCATGTGTAACCGATCGAATGCCGTGCTTACTTGATCTTCACTGTAATTTACAACCTCGGAAGATCTCGAGGTTCAATGTGTAGTTGCGAGATGAGTAGTGTTGCAACAGAGACAAAAAGAATAAACTGCGTGTTCTCATATAAAAGTGATTGAAACGCTCTCTGACCTGGCCTTACTATGCCCAGTCTATTTATTTGTTTAATCTGGTGGTTCAATAGCTGCATTTACCCTTTTCTATCCTCCCCACTTTCGTTTCTTTTTTTGTTTTAGGTGACAGTGTATTCATTTATAAGGTCCGTAATGATTTCACAGTGATTTCGTCTTCTACGAAATCGTATTGAGATAGGTGGCTCTTCTTACTTGCTAAATTGTACTTATGTATCTAGTAGTTTCATTATTTTAAAACAATATTGGTGGGTTTAAATCATCAATCCAAATAGATGGTGAAGAATCAATTATTCACCACGCTAAATCACCATAAAAATGTACTTGTAAACAGCACAATCTAAAGTCATCAGAGTAGAATCGCACATTGACGAAGATAGCTTGCACGGATTTTTTCTGACGTCGATTTGGGCACAAAAACTAATCAAGCCCGACTGCTGAAAAAGAAGGCCATACAAACGATAACCTCTTAGAATTTTTGACTACCCAAACTGCGCATTTAATGTTCTTATGCAATACGTTATCGTGTTGCGTTGGGATGTTAATTTCAATGCAGTTCTGATTAGATATTGCCAACAAGCTGTTGAAATACCTTAATGTGGAACTGTTGGATCTCAAAATATGTGGGAATAAAGAAAGCATCGGTAACAACAATTGTTCTACTTTATTCTTAGGACGAAATAAGGAGTTCCTTAAGTAGTTAATTACCTTTATTTTTTAATTAGCAAGGACTTTTTACCTAATCTTACTATTTGTAGTAAATAAGAAACAGTGCTTTAAATGTTATCAGTGAATTACCTTAGAATTTACAACAGACTAAAATAGCTCGTACCTCAACGTTCAGCCCTACTTTACTCGTCCAGGTGGCCTCAATACGGGAGTTATGTGGCCATACGTTGCCATAGATGTGTCAAATAGTGCTTTGTTTAGCACATTCATCAAGTGTTATTGCAAGATGCCACCAGAATGAGTTACTAGTCTAGTAATGGCTTCCAATTATCTAATGCATCTCTTTCGTTCCCATTCATCTCAACTTTCAATACATGACGTTTGTAAACAACCGTGTTTCAAGGTCAACCTTGATTTGTAAATGAATTTTTATTTTACGATTTCTTCGTTGTAAGGTCGATTAAAATAAGGCTGTCCCACTTAAGAAGACACATTGCTTCGCTGCAAGTATGCAATTAGAATGTATTGTCCTCTGATATGTACTGGCTATTTTGGTAATACAATACTATTAAAAACAATTATTTACTATTACACAACACACGCTTTTTTAAGTAGTGTACTTTGCAGATCCTATATTCCTTACAGGGCTCACTTTGCTACCAGACGGTATTTGGAAATTAGAGCAAACCTGATACAGTACACTCCAATTGAAGTTCAACATCGTCTTGTCATGTTCGGCTGGTTTTGGCTTTCAGTGGCAAAACCGATAGCTAATCTATGTAGTAGAAGATTATTAATAACAAAACAAAGCCCCAAAATTAGCAAAAAGTCACTAAAGGATTTTAAATTAAAGTAATTAACATAATGTGGTCCTTTTTTCTGCAGCCTACTGTATTTGGAGGGCAGACATTTAAGAAACTTTAGACAATGAGATTTGACCACTATAAATAGACTTTCAGGCATCGCACATCGTTCTAGATCAGTCAGTCTCCAATCTTGCGGTCTTTGTTTCTAAGAATTGATTAAGGGATGAGGGATATCAACATTCTGTCTCAGTTAGAATGTTAGAATTATAAACAGAAACTATCTAGATGACAATCAGACACAGTGGCGTTAAGTCCACATTCAACTTACTGTACTCCACTGTAGGTTCCACATTTTTATGGTCACCGCGCTATCCTCGCTTGGCTTTTAAGCATATATGATTGCAAAAGACTTTTCATCTGCAAACTTGAAATTCATTTTGAGAGCCATGATACTTTTCTAATACAGCTGAGTTGATCCAAGGAAGACTGTCTCGTCAGAATAAGGGCTTCAATAGTATGATGCCTCCTAATCCAGCAGAGTCGGGGGAAGGACTGTCTCGTCAGAATAAGGGCTTCAATAGTATGATGCCTCCAAATCCAGCATAGTTTGGGGAAGGACTGCCTCGTCAGAATAAGGGCTTCAATAGTATGATGCCTCCAAATCCAGCAGAGTTTGGGGAAAGGACTGCCTCGTCAGAATAAGGCCTTTAACAGTATAATGGCTCTCTGTCATGGTTTAGCCATGGGTCAGGATTTTCAAAAGCTGTTCTGCTAGATGTAGCGAGCCATTCTCTCTTTGAAAACCGGGGTCAATTCAACCCCCAAACCCCGCATAGAGCATTGAACAATCCCAGAATAGTTGTTGAGGAACCAGTAGTACTCTCTAGTTACTCTAAATAGCGACAGAGTCAACCAGCACTGACTTACATAACCATAACTCAGACTTCATCATCGGTGAAGTGAAGAAAGGATCAAGCACAATTTTCTTGACAAATTAAATTAAATTATTTAAGATACTTTACAAATATCCCTAATCAGACATGTACTGCAGTAAGCATGCTTCAAAATTTAAAAATACTCTCGTTGAAATTTAAGAAAAGTACGAGAAGATAAAAGTAATTTAACACTTTTCAAAGGGGATAAAATATCCCATATGGAGTAGTTTGTACAGTAAAAGTGTGAAAGTTAAAAACGTTAAAGCCATGAACTTTTTAAAATTCTTAATTGTAATTATGTTTACGCACCCCTTAATAGCCTACTGTATGAAGAATAAATAAATTCGTTGTAAACAAAAATCTCACCTTTGAAAACCATTTATGGCTATAATAATTTACACCCCCAATCTGAATATTTGTTTAGTGATAGATAAGGCCCTATTATATTAAGAGTACAAAGTTGTTATGTGTTATTGTACGTTCGTTGGCAATACCATTTACCTCAGACCTCAAGTGCTCAATGTAAGTCTCATAGTCTATCCTTAGTTATTCTAGCCTCTAGTAATTACCTTAGTATCTTAATACCTTTTCCTAATAAGGATTAGCCGTAGCAGTAATCAGGATAACGGATAATGAGACAGGAAATTCACTAATAATAAGCTTTCTTGTTTCAACTAACCCTGTAAACACCTGTAATACGAACTTCATCTACAATGATGTTCAAACATAAATGATAATATCATAATTAACAACATATAATATAATTGCGTCGCTTTGTTTAAATACATCTACTAAACAATTTTGAGCATTATTTCCTTATTAACTGTTGGACGAAATGTTAATAAGGAAAAGGAAATCTAAATGAATATTTATTGGGATTCTTAAACTCCCACCACGGTTCATCAAATGCGAAATTTCAGTCTCCAAGTAGAATTATCAAATACTTCCGATCGCTGAGTAATATAATTATTTGTTTAGTTTGATATTTGGACATTAAACATAAACTAAACACTCATTGAGTTTTCACACAAATACGAAAACCATCGCTGATAATAAATATAATTCAGAGGTAAGCATTGATAAACATAAACATAGAATGGAATAACGCAAATAAATAAAGCGCAGGAGACTAATAATGTGCATAGCAAGGCCGTTAGATTATTGCAGTTCTGTTTGGTCTCCGACTTGAGCAAATCAAGCAGAAAATAAATAATGCCGGACTTGTTTACCGATATTTTGCCTTATTAAGTAAACATGTTTGCTCAGAGTTATTAGAAAAATCCACTGAACCAAAGCACTGTTTGCTGAACTGCTCAGTAGATTAAGTATTCCGTAAAATTTGTTTGGGATTTTTATTTTCACATAAAATCAAAATAACACAATAAAATTAAATATAATTCAAAGCAAAATGTAATATTGTAAGAGCTAGAAGCGTCAGTATACAATGAGTAGTTTGGAGTAACCATTGACTTGTTTGTTAACTTAACTTAAAGTTAGGTATATATACACACAGTTGAAATATACATGTTGGAAATTTAACCAATTTTGTATCAGTGCAAAAATTGGTTAGTTTCTACTGAGCCATTCAAAGTAGCGAACAAATAATTTAGTTAAATTTGTATCTGCAGTATCTACTTGTATTAAATTACGTAATTTACCTACCTGTCCTCCCTATATCAGCTTAATGGCTTATTGTAAGATTATGCATAAAAGGAATTTTTATTTAGAAATCAACCTACTGTAAGAATTTACGGAAGCGTTTATTCGCCAATCATGAAGTTACAGTATGGCTGCCATTGGTGCGCTGTAACAAATATTAAATAAAGGTGATACGTAAAAAAAATTTTGAATATTATGTTTTGAAAATATAACTGACAACGTTTTTATGTAATAATCCAAGACTTAAAAAAAGATAGCACAGTTGTACTGGAATGCGGTCTAAGTATTCTTTGCGTGGTTCAGTACCCCCGGTTTGAAACTTTGCAGGTTGCAAAGCTTGTTCTGTAAGTTGTCATCCTCGTCCGTTACAGCAGTTGACTGGCAAAAGAAGGCCGCCAAGTGAATCCCTGGGGTCCGAAGAGCCTTTACACGTAGAGGTAGACGACAAGTAATTATCTGCTAAGTACATGCGGTAGGATAATTGGCTGAAACGTTTCACAATGGTATGAACGGTTTGACCTCAGGGAAGATCCTCCTGTAACTACCTCACCAGCCTGGGTGTTCTCAGCTTCTCTTTGAATCCTTCAACTCAGAATGGTTGTATGATAAACAAAACAAGTAATGTGATCCAAGGGACTGGTTAAAACAATAACTCTTTTGTTAATCTCAGAACTAATCAAACTATTATATTAAGTACGATCTAAAATTAGCACACTGCTTACTTACCAATGTTGTTTTAAGTACGTAGTAAGAAATTTGAAAACTCGTATAGTTTTATAACACGAAAACAAGCGTAATTTGCAGCGTACGAGCCCGCTGGAGTAGTAATCGACTAGGTAAACATTTGATTACTTTGTTTACCTCTTTCCTACAACTGCTACTGGAATTTCTTCCGTTATTCTTCTTCTCTTGTGAAACGGTTTCTATAGTTTTTAACAGCCAAAATATATATATAATTGATTGTATCAAATGTAGGGATTGTTTTAGGCTTTAAAATATAGTTTTAATCATAATATCCATTGATAAATTATTGAAAAATAAATAAATTATTTTTGAGTGAGAATAATCATTGAAAAGCAGCTTTAAACAAGTTAAGTTAGTTTGTTTACAAGGTAGTGTGTCTAAATAGAGTCAAATGTTGTAGATAATTAACTGCAAAGTAGAAGATTATTGTACCTAAGTTAGAGTGTGTGGGCCAAGCATTCCCCTGGTTCATTGTACCCGGTTTGAAAGTTGGTAGGTGCAAAGCTCGTAGCTTACTTCATTTCAATTCGGTAAACAATGTCCTAAGAAGCATTGGGTTAAAAAGCGAATTGCTGATGTCCGGGATAAGTTTGCTTGTGGATGCGGAGAACGACTCTGTGCTAAATAAGCTACACGCGAGTCGTAAAGAATAGGCTGAAACGTTTCGTGATTTTTCGGTAAGGTCATGAAAATTCCCATCAAATTGAGTCGACTTCTTCTGTTCTATCCTCGACTGGAATTATATTCAATAGTCCGGGTTCAAATCAACTGATATAACAGTTATGTGCTCCAAGGAATACGGAATTTCTATGGCATATCTCAAGCCGGTTGCAATGTATCGAAAAGTATCAGGCGTGTATTACAAAGTTACGTCAGAACTCGTAATGGTCGCATTAAACATCATAATGTTATAGAGCATGCTGGCTGGAGTTTTACAAAATGTTGGTTGGACTATGGAACAAGAAGAATTTTTCAGTAAGCCAGATATATTTTGACCTGAATTGGTGATCTTTATGCTTTTCATATGCTGTAGAATGCTTGCATTAAGTGATTAGTACAAAATAAACTGGCTATATCATTATTAATCTTTGGAGCATAGTCCATATGCTGGTGTATTCTGTCAATCTTTTATCTGCTCGTATCAAAGTATAAAGATCTCAGTAACCTGGGACCACATTCTTCCGAAGTTCATGGGACCAGACCATGACTTACTTCGAGAAACCCTTGAATTTTGGCAATGAATCGACGACCAATGTCATGAGGATATTTGTGGTCAGTTAGTTAATTCATCCTTCATGAATGGATATCAAGTAAATGAAAGGTATCACTATGATGCAGTATATACGTCCTTCGTTTTCTTCTATTTATCCTTTTCTCACTTCTGTTTCCGTTCATTGGAGAGATTAAATCGGAAATAAAAGAATTATGTTTTTGACGACACGATAGTATGATAGCTTTTGAATATTGCTTCTCTTGTGAAATACATATTCATGATTTTCCAGCAATCTGGACAACTTTTACGAGTCTCCGTTCCTCAAACGAGTCAGTGGGAATGATGGAAGACCGGGCACCCTAGTGTCAAACCCTCCACAAGCAGCCCCCTTTCTTCAGAAAAATTATTTGAAATGCACACTAGAATACTCATTACATTGATACTGTATACTCTGAACAGTCTACTTTTAAAATTACAAATTATTTTCGCACTGACTGACACCAGGCATACCAACTTACCAAGTACATGCGCTGCGGAAGTTGATAAAAGATTTAGGTTTGAGGTTTGATCTCCGCGCAGTTTTAAACCACTTCTTCCCGGATGCGGCTGAGTTTGGAGAGGAATATCGGACATTAATCCTTTTGTAGAGAGAATCTGCGAGATAACTTAGTGGAAACAATGGAATAACCGACGATTGTAGCTTTATCTCGACGGAAGTGGTCAACTTCGGAATTGTACTCGACTCAGCGTCCAAAAGTGATCCAAAACTCGTGATATCTTTGTGCAGTTTTCAAGTGTTGTGCGCTGTATACGCAGGATATCCTACAGGTAAACTGATGCTTTCAATATTACTTTGATTGTTTTGTACCTACACTTGAACACAACAAAACTACTTTACTATCAAAAGTACTGTACTGGATAAGAAAATTACCTTATTAATTAAGGGAAACCGATTAGTCTCATTCAATTTTGTCATAGTGTGATCGAGAAATATTTCATTCTGTTAAACTAGTATTTTTCATGAAACGCTAGTTCTGTATGGACAATAATTGTTCTAATTTGGTGCATGTCCGATCATTGAATTTGTCTGAACGTCAGTGAAGCCTTTCACTCAGAGGGACGTAAAATTTCTTTTCTGTATAAAATCTGCCTGTATATCAATCTGCAGATCATCTCGGTAATGAAATGAGATATAGACTAAAATTTTCCATGAAATCTCATCGGAGCCTGTTACGCGAACATGGTGTAGCGTACTCCAGTCTTGTTTGTTACAACCACCAGTTACAAGAACGCTATACAATTCACTGTCTATGACAATAATTCGGTAGTCAGATGGACTCCGCTTAAATAATAATAAATTTATTTCCAAATAACAACAAATAATTAGAATAAATCCAACAGTAATACAATAATTCAAAATAAGGTAAACATTACATAGCATATGTAAAAAAACATAACATAGCATATACAAAACAAAAATGATTTGCTCAGGCTGACCAAGTTTACACTTATCAGTTAATTAAAAGGAAAATACAATGAACAGTATTTTTGTTGGTTGTTTTCGGAAAATGAAACAGGCGATACAAACGATACAGATACAAGCGTTATCAAACAAAAAAGCGTTTTGTAAGTGCGATGTTTATATAGACAGCCCCATAATAAGCCATTCGCACGACACCAATCAATCGGATATCAACAGAAATCATTCGAATGTTAGATACGATATAATCGAATAGTTATTCACCATAAACAAATTTCAAAATGTTTAAAATGTAGACATTTTCTAAGTCGTGCACGTGGTTATATGTTCTCCCGGATATTAGATATATATTATAAATTAAATAAATCTAAATGTTTATACCGGTAAAACTTGCACTTATCAATACTAAGGACTAATTAACTTTTGAGATGTGTCAGACGAGCGTAAAATATTATGTTAATTATCAAACAATTTTTTTAATTAAAAAAATTAATCTGTTAATAATTAAATAATTAATAAGGACTAGAACATTTTGTCTGATAAAATTTATTACAGTATAATAGTTCACTATTTTGCGATATAAATACCATAAACACGTATGTAAACAGTTATATGGACGAAAGAGTTTTTATTTTTACTGTGTAAATAATTACAAGTAATATAGATTCAATGCAGTGTTCGGCAATATACGATTTTTCTATTACTCCGTATTTATGTGTACTAAATGCTCTTTAAATATTGTTTTAATGTCCCTTTTGATAATGTAATGTAGGACACAAATTATTAAATGCGTTGGATTTAATTCTGGTTGTTATTTTCATGCCGGTTTTTGTCTTCGGAGTTTTGTTTCTTAATATTTGGAGATATAATCTCAAAAACAGATTTACAATTATTAAAAAAAATTACAAATTCAAGGCACTAGGACGATTGGAAAATGTTTTATATTAACAAAACTTATGAATAGTGAAGAGAGACCCAAAAGGCCAAAACTCTTCTCTTTTGTTCGATAAAAATGTTGTAAATCTATCAGAAATTATGTACTGGTTAAACCTATTTCTAAATCGTTTGTTCACATCATATTATATTTAAAATAATAATATTTTATTATTATTTACGTAAGGATAAATGTGTAAATATGTATTTTTGGAATTGCCTGGACATAATATATGTATTACGAATAGCCACTTATAAAATTAATTTTGATATTGCAAAATGTGTTATTAATATTAGTTAGATTAATTTAATAATACCCACTCTCTTGCAATGCTAAGATATTGCTTGGGTAAAGATTTACTCAGTTAACAATGCTGATTGCTAAGGTCATATAAACAACGGTACTTGTTCATTGGCAGATAATATTTGAACCGTATAAAGTTTTATATCGCATTATGCTACAAAAGGACACGATTTCAATACTCGAGAACCTATAAAAACCCCATGACTCTTCACTAAAAGAACAGTTTTGTACTGTTTAATGTACTTTACCATAAGAGAGGACAAGGGGTATCGTTCGATTTTGAACTTTTAATAGTTTTGAGGTTTAAAGTACTTTCATGCGAACTACGAAAAAAAACACAAATCGATTAGGAATGGGTTCCTTAGGAACCACTATTTATAAACAATCTATTTTAATCGTAATCGTAAAGAAGTCCAATTTAATTATTTACGAGAAAGTTTTTACAACTTGATGGTCTTTAGTGAATGTAAAGATAGTTACTGTAGTGCAACCTAACATGAACATCAAACCAAAAGAATTGCACAAGCCTTTCGTTAAGTTCTATTATTTAAACCTACAATAATACGAATAGTTTTTCCAGTTTTTACAACTTGATGGTCTTTAGTGAATGTAAAGATAGTTACTGTAGTGCAACCTAACATGAACATCAAACCAAAAGAATTGCACAAGCCTTTCGTTAAGTTCTATTATTTAAACCTACAATAATACGAATAGTTTTCCAGTTTTTTACACCTTGATGGTCTTTAGTGAATGTAAAGATAGTTACTGTAGTGCAACCTAACATGAACATCAAACCAAAAGAATTGCACAAGCCTTTCGTTAAGTTCTATTATTTAAACCTACAATAATACGAATAGTTTTCCAGTTTTTACAACTTGATGGTCTTTAGTGAATGTAAAGATAGTTACTGTAGTGCAACCTAACATGAACATCAAACCAAAAGAATTGCACAAGCCTTTCGTTAAGTTCTATTATTTAAACCTACAATAATACGAATAGTTTTCCAGTTTTTACACCTTGATGGTCTTTAGTGAATGTAAAGATAGTTACTGTAGTGCAACCTAACATGAACATCAAACCAAAAGAATTGCACAAGCCTTTCGTTAAGTTCTATTATTTAAACCTACAATAATACGAATAGTTTTCCAGTTTTTACAACTTGATGGACTTTAGTGAATGTAAAGATAGTTACTGTAGTGCAACCTAACATGAACATCAAACCAAAAGAATTGCACAAGCCTTTCGTTAAGTTCTATTATTTAAAACCTACAATAATACGAATAGTTTTCCAGTTTTTACAACTTGATGGACTTTAGTGAATGTAAAGATAGTTACTGTAGTGCAACCTAACATGAACATCAAACCAAAAGAATTGCACAAGCCTTTCGTTAAGTTCTATTATTTAAACCTACAATAATACGAATAGTTTTCCAGTTTTTACAACTTGATGGACTTTAGTGAATGTAAAGATAGTTACTGTAGTGCAACCTAACATGAACATCAAACCAAAAGAATTGCACAAGCCTTTCGTTAAGTTCTATTATTTAAACCTACAATAATACGAATAGTTTTCCAGTTTTTACAACTTGATGGACTTTAGTGAATGTAAAGATAGTTACTGTAGTGCAACCTAACATGAACATCAAACCAAAAGAATTGCACAAGCCTTTCGTTAAGTTCTATTATTTAAACCTACAATAATACGAATAGTTTTCCAGTTTTTACAACTTGATGGTCTTTAGTAAATGTAAAGATAGTTACTGTAGTGCAACCTAACATGAACATCAAACCAAAAGAATTGCACAAGCCTTTCGTTAAGTTCTATTATTTAAACCTACAATAATACGAATAGTTTTCCAGTTTTTACAACTTGATGATGGTCTTTAGTGAATGTAAAGATAGTTACTGTAGTGCAACCTAACATGAACATCAAACCAAAAGAATTGCACAAGCCTTTCGTTAAGTTCTATTATTTAAACCTACAATAATACGAATAGTTTTCCAGTTTTTACAACTTGATGGTCTTTAGTGAATGTAAAGATAGTTACTGTAGTGCAACCTAACATGAACATCAAACCAAAAGAATTACACAAGCCTTTCGTTAAGTTCTATTATTTAAACCTACAATAATACGAATAGTTTTCCAGTTTTTGCAGTGTTTGAATTTTCGACATACCACGGCTTTTATCGTCTCTCGACATGGTAGGTGAATAAGGTACGTACATGGGTACATTATAGCAATGCGAAGGAAAATGTAATTTTTAAATATTTTTTCAGGAAAGCTTTGTATGCAGTTATTACCTATATTTTCCCCCTACAATGATTTGTGTACAATTTGTTTACCTATTTATAACAACTTTTAACTGCAAATTCGTCTAAAACTGTAATATTTCAAAAATATTTCTGGATACTGGTGTCTTAATTTAAAAAAGTTCCGCAGTATTTTATTTAAAGTACTTTTAATTGGCTTCTGTATTTTAAAGCCCGGTTGTATTTAAACAACTACCTAATGCATCTCAATCTTCTGATCCAAAATCACAGTTGCATATGGTGTCTGTATTTCTCCCGAAAGTTTTGGCCTATATGTATACAGTATACGAATTTAAAAATGTATTTTTATTCTTTGTTGTTGGAGGCCAGCTTCCCATTTACTTGAACTGCACTGTCTTCAGTTATTTTTTCTCTAGTGTACACATTTGGCATATCATCTTTGCGTGAAATGTGACCTTGTAAATACAATACACATCCTTCCAGATTAATATCGAAACAAAAATGTTTAATTAATTCTTAAATTAATTAAGAATTTAAAGAACATGTTGATTTAAATATTTTATAACTGTTAAAGGACTCAGCTGAAACAGTCCCCACTAATTATCCCTACCATTCTGCCTTACTGTGAAGTTACCTCCATTTTAGGCAGTTAGGCCATTCCAAACCAGATTTTCAGTCTTTCGTGTCGGTGTCATTGGCGATAAAAATAAATGGACAGCCACGTGCCCCACACGTAGAGGACAAAACCACTTGAGCGCCTTAAACAGAATACCGAACGTGTGAGCTACTAAGAGCTTTCGGCTTCAGAGAAACAGGGAGTGCGACAACTTCTTGGCGTGGAAAATTTAAGCAATACGAACCGTGGTACGAACTGCAATAACGTCCGTGGTCTTCAAGGCAACTTTGGTCATGGTGTTTGCTTCCACAAGCTCAGGATATACTATTTTTAACTAAAAACATGCATTGGACAAAATTGGTAATTTAGATCATAGGAGCTAAACTAACTCAACCACCAATCTTTATGCCGACCAAAGACAACTCACCATTGTCTCTTAACTCGGTGAAGCCTTGTTAGACGCAATTCAACTCTGTCTAAACAGATGACAGAATGTTCCGCAATCTAAGGAACGTTCCAACCGTTCCTCGTACTCATTCAACCACAAGGCACAGAATAGAGGAGAAAAAGCTCAGACCCCTGAGTTATCACAATAAGTTAAGAACAAATAAACTGATAAAACGGAGTATCATACGATCCGATAAAGCGCAACGAAACAGTTATCTCACAAACTGTCAGACAGACAGACGGACAGACTGCCATTTGACATTTGGCCCCCAAATCAAGTTCTTCCTCGTACCAAGAGGAGCCTATGTTCTAAATTTCAAGTCGGACAATTATTCTTTAGCACATATGGGTATACGGATAGACGCTGATACACGCCTCAATTTTAAGAAGGCCCTGTAGCTGTCGGGTCCCTAAAAAGGTAATAAATACACTCTTCCCTGTGCTTCTAAAGGAAAACTCCATTTGCTCTCAGTAATATGTCATGTCGTGTATATATACTTACAATCTGACCGTCTTCACTCATTTGACTACACACTAAGCGCGCTCCATACAAATTAAATATGACTTCTAATGGTTTTTAGTCTCAAATTAGTTTTTGTCTTTATAATTTTTTTACATTACTCGTTGTCGTTTTAATGTAATTTGACAATTATTGGGTGTGAATTCATTTCTTTACTTGCCGGAATGCTCTAACAAATGATTTGTCGACAGAAAGGAGTTTCTTGTTTTTTGCCATTTACCAACATTATTAACCAAGCGTAACGGCTCTCTCTAGAAATTCTCCTCACTATGACTTTATTGCAGGTTTTATTCAATCTGGAATGCCGCAGGATGTTCGACACTGGACTTTACATTACATTTCGACAACTAAAGGAACTTACAATGTTTTTTTCTTTCTCGTCGTCTAGCTTCTCGTCATATACAAATAAATAGGGGAAAGTTTAGTGAAACGAAGGAATGGTCTTCGTTCTGATTGTTCTTGAGCTTATCTCCACACCATACCCAGAATATCCGATGGCTATCGGCCTTGTGATACTATTTATGATCAATTCCTGTGTAATTTTATGACATTACCGAAATTGCAACAACCACACCATTTGGATTAAGAGTCAATTGACTCTTCGTGATCATGAGTTCTCATTAATGATAAATTTATATCACCGTCCTATTTCCGATGCCACTTTTATCGGTCTGCTTTCTGCGATGGGCGTGTTGGACCCGTAATAACTGGAACACGTATTTCACAAAACTTTGTTGGAGTACGTTTTAAAGAATCCTTGCAAATCTTGCATTGGTGTATAATTTCGATCTAATAACTGGTCTGTGGTATAGATGCATGTTCTAGTCTATAGTAAGCTGGAGTACTATTGGCAAGAACAATAATATTGATAAATTTATTTTCTCACAGACCCAGTAAAAACCAGAAGAAATAGCCAGATTATTATTGCGAAATGTACAAACATGGGCCTTAATCCACGTACACATAATTTGTTAAACGTGCAATTTTTATAAACATATTCTTTTTTTTTTAATTTCCTAGTTCTCCACTTATATCTAATAAATCTTCCATTCTCAAAATCTTGCGTAGATACGATGTCACATTGCAAATCGATAAGTCATCTCATTCAAATTGATTTACCTATCTTGGAAGTACTCCAACAGATTACGCTGAGCTTCAATATATTCTTCTAGGAATCACCTTCTTTCATTTAAAACTCAGTCAACAAACGATATACATCAATTCTTAGTTCTAATGAGGCAGTGTATGCATCAAAACCATAATTTACAAACGACTCCTGCTTAAGTTCTTGGAAATTTACAATGCCGAGTTCCGATTTCTTACATTCTGAATGCTCTGAAGTCTCATCTCTAAATGTTTCCGCATCATATGTGGAATGCCACTAAATGTTTAACGGTCATGTATCTAAACTCTAAATTATATCCCCAGAATCCATAAAAGTAAAAAAAAAAAAAAAAAAAAAAAAAAAAAAAAAAAAAAAAAAACACCGTTTTATTCCAGAACCTAAAGATATTCTCGTGTTATTCCCAGATCCCTTAGGGAAGACCTACAGAAATTCCTAGAAACTCTCAGCAGCCATCATACATATGCCACTAACAATTGGTTGATAGAAACGTAAAGACCAATTTATATTTTAATTAATGTACAGACTAACACAAAAGCAT
This sequence comes from Homalodisca vitripennis, assembly GCF_021130785.1. Taxonomy (NCBI): domain Eukaryota; kingdom Metazoa; phylum Arthropoda; class Insecta; order Hemiptera; family Cicadellidae; genus Homalodisca; species Homalodisca vitripennis. The sequence goes on from NC_060210.1 coordinate 91,208,470, forward strand.
TGTTGGAGTAAAATTATTACGTCTTTATTGATTATTTCCAAACAGGATCGAACTCTGCCCATTTACCAACTTCCAGATCTGGACTGCAGCTCAATCTAATTTCTAAAGTTAATGTTGACCATATGTTTCATATTTTCCAGACAATATTATTTGGTTAGTAATAGAGTGTTAGCATATTATGCAGATTTTAAAGATAACGTGATTTTGGAAATCTGCCATCGTTATTTGTTACGAAACCGAAACATTACGTTTCAAGAACTGGTTTCCGTCCTCGTCTTCAGGGAGTACACCTTCAGTAATAAATAGCCCATGGTCAATAATAGCGTCAAACAAAGAATGAGTCTGTGATACAAAATATAGCTTATACTCGTTTTATGGCTCACTTTATTTTTAATTTGCACGCTGCAAACTCCTTCATATACAATGTGTAGTCTGTCTGTCCTAAGAATAAGGTCAAACACGTTAATCAGTCCCTATTATATTAGACATGATATATTTATGATTTTATTAGTCTCTAATACGGTTTTTGTCTTTATAATTGTGTTACATTGCTCGTTGTTTATCTAACAATGTTTAGTTTATTTCCGCCTCTTTCGGTTGGATCTAAACAGCTTTATCAAACAGACAACCGTGTGAAGACATTGACAAAAGTATTTAACTAACGAATTCACATGTGGTGCACATCTCACTCATCAACTTACTTACCGAAGTTTAATAATCGGTGAATAACTATCTTCATTTCATTATCCTAAACATTACTCTGCGCAATAGTTTCCCATTTGTTAAATTGGGAACAAGCCTTGATAATAACACAGTTTTGCTTATTTTTAGCTTAGTTTTCCTCCATTCCCAAAAAGTGTATGAGTCACGCCTATCAAGTTGCGGTATCTTTATAACAGTTGAGTAGCCTATCCATCAAAGAACTTTTCTTGTCAAACTAAGACAACACTCTTCTTGTTTTATTATGTCCATGATTACAGTTTGTTTGTAACACACCTAATGTGCCAGTATGAAATGATTCATTTTGTATATTATATCCGTATCTCATAGAATTGTGTCTTATGAGTGTTGTATGTTTCTTAAATGATTAACAATATTTGCAATTGGAGTTTCTTGGTAAATTACCTATTAATAAAAAATTAACTTACATTTATACGCTACTAAAAGTTTCAGATTTTCACTCTGTACTCCACGTCTGTGCACATGTTAACATCTCTACCCATACATGTATAACACAAATGTAGATAGTTAAACGTAACGTTATTACTGATTATCATTATCACTCTACAATCTGTCATCAAACTTGACCATTCTGAAACATTAACTATTTAACGGCTTTCTGGTAACGCCAAAATGTGGAGAAATATCTTGCTGTTGGTGTTTTTGACACTCGGTGTTGAAAAAAATGTTGCAATATTTCGATTCTAGGCGTGAATACATTTTTCTTAACTACGATGAACATTAAAATAAACGGCATTGCTGCCAACACTATCGATGATCATGCTATTGATCCATTGCAATTCTTTTTTGAGATTAATTTCAGCAGATGAATTCAAAATATAGCGTACGTCATTTGTCAGTCGTTATGTTTGAAAAAGTGGTGGCTGACAGATAAGTTCACGGTAAAAATCTAGATATTTTATTAGTTTTTATATTGACGGAGACTACCGTGTTAAGATTCTTATACATACGGATGAAAAGTGAGTTTTACTATGCGGATGAAAGTCACCACCGCAGGTAGTCGAAAAAACTGTGCATAAAGTAACTCACGAGTTATTTCGGGTAGAGTATCCCAGTATAGTGTACATGTACAGGTCTGCATGTCTACCATTACAGAACCTACCACCTCTGGATCAATATGTTCCGAGAGAAATCTGGGAATAACTTTAATATAAATGTAGGGCAAATTGCACTGATAGAAAACCGCAACTAAAGTATGAAAAATGTGGAATGTCTAAATATGTCATGTCGTGGTTTTAAATACTACGAAAAAAAAACTAAACGATAATAATTATAATGCCTATATTGTCGAACGCTTTTCAGTTTACACTGCTTTATAAATTTACTCCAGTCATTAACTGTAAAATCTTTAAATTAACACTGTAAAAACGAAATGAAAACAACTACACATAATGCTATAGACTGAATAATTACAAACCTTAATTTAGAACTTTTTACTATTATAATATAACTTAATGTAAAATACAACACTTTGGACAGGAATCGAAATATCATATTATCTAAGGAGATATCCGATCAGATCTAATGTATATCATCTATTTTCCCATGTCTTTATGATATATTTCACCTACATAGATAAGACACTCACTGTAGAGATAAGCGTCTCTAACTGAGAGGTTGCTGAGATGATTCTCAGCGGGTCACTAAAAGTGTTAAATAAGTTAGGGCCGTTTTCCTTTAACATGTTTTATGTCATCAATTTAAAATGGCATTGACGCAAAAATCTTCTCATATAAAAAAATAGAAGGCCTTCCACCAAACGAGGAAACGTCTTACATTGTAACGGATATATTGGTCTCTTCCGGTAGCGATATATCCAAACAGGAAACTACTAAACAGTGTGGTCTGCGTTTTATATAAAGAACAATTGTCTGTCTAATCTTGGTACAAAATGAGGATCCTTATATTTAGTTCCGACATAGCGTTAAATTCACTCACTGTTTTGGTTGCTGTCAATTTAACAACTCTAGGCTATATACTGATACGTACCTTGCAGAGGTGATTAAGTGCTCGAATAAACAAATGTGTTTCCCTAGGAAGTAATAGGAGAACGGTTTACTTTTTAGTGTTAATTTTAACCGATAATGGATTTATTAATTTCATTCAACACAAACACCACAAAAGACCTACCTCAAAGTTTAAATGAATGTGGAGACAAAAATAGATAGGCCTACATTTTTGGAAATTCTGTCTCTAACTCCAATTGTCGTTTAACAAGGAATTTTAGATAGGAGAATGATCGCCATGTCGATATATCTAGACATAAACAACTACGTCATACCCATAGGCATCGTTTTGGTTCTTATATACAGTATACCGAATGTAATGCATAATATTAAATACAAGATAGAGTATGTTCATTACAATATTTTAGGTTAACTGTATGTTAAATACTTTAATATACGATCACACTAAAAAAGATAAAAATTGAATAATAACTTAGATCAAACGATCAACTGCAACCTTATGCGGTTAATTCTTAGTTTATAAAACGATTAATCGAGTCTTGATCATTCATTTAAATTTCAATAAAAATATCTCAATGATTATTATGTATTATAACATTGAAAAAATGAAATAACTTGAACTAATTTAAGTGGAATATTCAAGCTGATATTGCTAAAACTCAACAACTTCACTGGCGTAATCTAACGGTGGTGGTATGGTTTAAGTTTTGTAGGATAACAACGAAATGTATTCAAGTAGAGGGATCTAGTATAGAACAAAAATTGAACGTTTGGAATTTGAACTGTTAAGTTGCTGGTGACATACAATTTAAATCACAACTCCATTTATATATTGATGTTCCTTAAAAAATTGAGAAGTATTATCTTTCTCTTGCGGTACTGAGAACCTAACAGAGCCGAAGTTTTCTGTCTCGTACAGACAATCTTGGAACTGCTAGTAGAGGTGCCGGTAAGATCCCGAGGCAGCAATATTAATCATTCGTTGATTGCTCAGTCGGCAAGGAAGGAACCCAGGAGTGCGCTAATTTTAATGAAATCGCGAACTCGGGCGAAGTAGGAAATTAGGGGAATATCGATTGGGAACGTCTTAAGACTGTAGATGCACTCGGCGCGGTGGCGGGAGGGCGTGCGGGGAGGAGGGGAGACGGCGCGGCACGGCGGGGCGGGGCTGGAGGGGGAACAGCCGAACTCAGCCGAAGTGCAACGAGCTGCATCGTTAAGTTGGGCAATGCAAGGGTCTGGTGCATGGCGGCCGATGCAGTTTTTCGCCAGTGCACGTTGCACATTTTGTGCATTCCAAGGCCAAACTGAATTGAAAGAACCTCTCTTAAGTTAGTCTTCTTCTGGCCGCTCCCCCAGCCACTCGCCGGCGCCTCCTCGACCACGAAATTTAACTTTTTCAAATTATAACCTAAAAATTTCTCCGGCGACGCAAAATGTTTAGTGAGTTTGAAAAGTGCAGTTTTAAAAAGTGTGTGTAGTTTATGAAGATGCCCGGACCCACTCTACAACTTCTTACAACCGTGAGTCACTTTTCATTGATTTTAAACAATTGTTTTGTGCTTTTCAAATCCTAACCTATTTCTAGTGCTTACATCAAACTATGTTGTAACTTGTGTTTACTGTAACCTTGGCCCAATTTCCGCTGTTTATAAATACCCGTCATTCACGTCAGCCATTTTTCTTGACAAATGTCAACTCGACGCTTCATACTTCCGCGTTCTTTTATCGGGCGCCAACTACAACTTAACAACTGTGTCGTGCTGTAACAGTCATCAACTACAATTTAGCTCTTTTATACTGGTTTTATCTACGAAATTCACCAATAAATGTCTATAAGGTGTTATGAAAACTAGAGTTGTGCTAACTTGATTACGGGGACTAGCCTAGATCTTTTTGACCCATATATTATAGGGTTTCCCTGTACATTTAAACGGCGTTCTGTGCCGTCAGCACTTCTTTTATACATTTTCGTCTCTTTATTACGTTAAATAACTATGCATCTATACTCTATAGTAGACGAAATAAAAATTTAAAACTTCACTGTTGGAACTTTATACTGTTTACATGAGTTGCCCTGAATTATTTAAAAACTAAGTAAAATATGTACTTGTTTTTATTTAAAAAATTGTAACTGAACTAAATATGTTTTTATAAACTGTTCAAAAGGATTAAAACTACTGATCGATTTTAGTACTGTACTCAACTTAAAAATAAAAAAAATTCAACATAAATTTGAAAATTAATATAATATTTTCTATATCTTAATATATGACACTATATTTTTAATTTCATTATTTAAAAACTCGTAGCAGAATATTGTTTAGAATTTTAGTAAACAATGTGAATATTTTAAAAATACTTAAAATGTACGTTTTAGGGGACAGTTATTAGTAGTTTATAAACTGTAATTATATTTTATGATCGTATCTTTTCAATGTAACTGCAAACTTATCGTAAGCTAAATACTTTACTTTTGCATGTATTCAATTTGTAGTGTCGGATAATTTTGTATCGATATATGTAACAGATTAACAGTATTTTACACGTTGGCATAGATTCAAATTTAAAAAACACGCATCAGATTTCATTACTTTTATAACCTATTTATTATTAAAAGATTGTTATAACATTATATTATTACAATGGTTTTAGTTGAAGATAACCATAAAAACTTTCATAATTTATCCATCTCACGATTAGTTCCAGATTTAAACACAAAATCCTAGATTTACAACTAAATTAAATACTAGTTATTATCATTATTGTTTGCAAATATTAAGTTCCACTCCACCAATAAACTCATATGTCCGTAAACAAACGGTCATGGTGTTCAGTTCAATTTCATCATTATAATAAAAATAAACATTTATCAATAAAATGTCGTAAACGAATATTATATGTAAAATCAGAATCAATACACATGCGTTGCAATAGAGTTAAAAATAATGTATGCGTAGTTGCGCGAAACTCCTGATACCTTCGTTGTTGCGTAGTGTCAGTCAAAAGAAGTATATATTAAATACAAATTATAAATAGCTATATTATATTTACCATGTTAGTAAAACAATTTTAAGGATATAGTACATATGACTGCGAAAGTAATTATTCTTAAAACAATTTCAATATAAGGTAATGCATAGGTTAGAACTTAGAACACGGCATTTTCGTTTTAATAAACTACCACTGTAATGTAAGATTGGTACTAATTATGAATAAATGATTTACCTTTAAGTTACTATTCATGCTAAACTCTAAAACACTCAAGTATATTACGCGTTAATAAAATTCTGTACATATATCATAAATTATTTATATTATAAATTATTATTTACAACAATAATAACGATTTAGGCTCATCAAAGTAAAATTTAAGTAAACTCTGTTCCCGTAAACTCTGTTATAATATTTTACATCTAATCTAAGAAAAGTTCTATAAGTAGCAGTATATCTATAAATTATTCTTTTTATTTTATACTCATTTTTCAATAGCGAATAAGATTGTTAGTTACTTTCGAAAGGTTACAAAACTGAATATTTGAGTAATAATATTAACTATTAAGCTCTTTGATTTGAGGTATACTTAGTATGCTAAAGCTAATGCTCGGTATACTAATGCTAATGCTCGGTATACTAATGCTAGTACAAAATGATTAAAATTCTCCGTTGAAGCGTGATATAGCCTACATTTAAGATAGGAACAACATTTAGATTTGAATTTCCGTTTCATATAAGTAAATTATTTTTGTATAAAACAATTTATTTTAAATTTTGATAGTTACTCAACGTAAAGTAAATGTTACATTTTCAAGTTACCATAAATAATAGTATCATCAAATGTAATTAAATAGCTTTTATATTTAGTATAGATCAATGCAATAAGCCTGCAATTTTATTTTAAACTGTGCATGGATTTATTAATGTCAGGTAAATATATTATGCGTTAAACAGTTTAAATAGGTTTAATTGCTTTATTGTCATTTTCACAAGCAAATACTGTTCTGTGGATATAAATTATCGCGCCGACCTTTAGGAATTATTATGTAAGAACTCAAGCCAAGCATTAAAATAGATTGAAGTTATAAAATCACGCAATAAAGTAATCAATTGGTGTTTAATGCAGTGAATACGCGTTCATTACAAAATTAAACGTGATACAAGTAGTTTTTATTTGATAACTATAATTTATCACCCATCATAATTATGCCGAAATTTGCTTACGATCATAAAAAGCTGCGGTTAATCTTTGACAATGTCATTGAACTTTATTAGGAGCTCTTATCGATGTCTGCAGCGCCGGCGAACTGTGCTGAGGTTGACGTATTTATCACTTCGGTTAATTTTATTTACGTAGCTTCATTCGATTTGGAACAGAATCAAATGCTATCTGTAATTCGATTTCAATTACTAAGCCAACGGTTTTAAAATGCAATACTACATATTTACTTGTCAAAAATTCTACAAGTTTATTATTATATTTATTATATTATATCCAGTATCGCGTTTAAGCGTTGGGTTTTCATTTGTTATGACATTATGTGAATCAAAGCAGAGCGAGAAATAACTTCCAATATATATCTTTTATGTATTATATTCATATGGTTCATCTAAAAGTTATATTTTACACTAACAATTCTTCCATTTTTTACTTTCGTACTTTTAATTTGTATTGTTTCTGTACTTTTCTTCATTCAATTAAATTTCTTTTACTAGGACAAATTCCGAGGCCGAACTTCTCGCCTGCTGCAGTTTGATTGTAAATAACAATAATTATTTGCCGCTGAACTAACAAATAATAACAATATATGTTGTCGCCAATATGAACATATATTTACTAAAGGAATGATCTTATCCTAAATGACTCCAGATATTCCGAAGTTGTGCGTAGTTAGTATATATTTAAGGAGTACAGTCCTAGTATTGGAAAAGCAAATTTAGAATAGGGGTCGTGTATGTCGCTATAACAGTCTATACAATGTTGTGACAAATTTCTAAAGTAGATAGAAAACATATGTATCCTAATAATAATTCCAAGATGATAATTTCCTAACCGTTACAGGACTTCTTTTATCCTGAATTCATTATAAAGCAATTACAATCTGTCTAAATGTAAATACTTTGTAAAGTTATATAATTTTATTACCATTATTACGTTATAGCAATATAATTATTTATCACGTGTAATCTATTAGTAAAACAATGGCGTATGAAGGGTGAAATATTGTAAACAGACTTGCAGCCATTCACACAGTTAATGGACTATATATAAAGGGCTATAGTTTCAACGTAATATTACTTCCAAACTAAAACTTTATTCCGTAAATAAATCTCCAAGAACGGAAATTTTTAATTGCCGTTAATGTAGATTAGTATGTTAGAGTTATGTATATATAAGTTTCCAAAGAGTAGATAATTCAAAACTATGTGAAAAAAGTGTACAAGAAACTGGTTAAATTCAGGGCAATTACATAAAAAAGTAAATATATATTTTTATAATGTTTAACTTGTTTTAAAGAAATTAAGTAGCCTACAATGAGCTACGCTACATCGTGTTGGAATGACAGCAATTACTGTAGGCTATTCCACTTGTTCAAACTCTCAGTGAAAATTTGCAAATCTCGTTATCAATTCGAATTTTTTGTGAGTAAGCACAATAAATCACAGGATTACCTCACTTCAATAGAAATGAAATCACTTAGTACAGATACTGACAAGCATCTGCCAAGAAACTGTAGGGTTTCCAAGATTTTCTTCCTTCCAATGTTTTGTAGAGTTTCACATAATGGGTTTTAAAGTTCAGTATGTAGATGGCAAGAAACTTAGTAGGCTTAATAAAATTATAACGTAGCCTATATGGGTTGTATAAAGAACAAATATAGTCTAAACTTGAATAAGTGTTTCCGACGTATGATACTACGATAAAATATTATATACTATTTAAATAACAGGTATTGGAAATAATATCAAAATCAATGTAGTTACGATTATTTTATTTAATAAGTCCCTTAAATAAAATCAGAGCTAATGTAACACGTAGACATTATATGCAACATAATGCTCAATTTTTTTAAATCTTTGATGGATAATTCAAAAGGAATTAAAACGAGATTGTATTACAGATGGATGGTGTACATTAAGAAAGAAACAAATTTTGTGGTTAATTTCTGATGGCCTAAATAGGGAATAAAGTACGATGTGTAATAAAATACTAAGTATTTAGACTGTCAGAAAGCACAAAGTCACATGTCGAAATTCAAGTGAAGTACAAGAAAGTATTAGTGCGAGTGACTAATACCTGTATACATATTTTTACGTGGTCTAAATCGGATTCTGATTATTATTAACTCAAAAGAAATCATAACTAGGAAGATAACTTTCTCATTTACCTATAGTAAACAACATAATAATATACTGTGTAGGTAAATTGTATAGGCCTTTTTATTGATAATAACGTATAAAATTCAATTTACTTTTACCCTTTATTTTTAAAGTATTTCAGTACTTTATTATTTATTGTTATTAATTATGATTGTGATTTTAGCTTGCTCTGCAGTCGTCAAATTTCTTTTAATTTTTTTTGCCCATGTTACCGAATACTTTTTGGAATTAATCCTCCAAATTTACCTATGGAATAATAACATTTATACAACCAGTATAATGTTGGTAAAACTTTCTTACTTTTCTTTACACCTTTTAGTAGCATTACTATAGATACTCTACAATTTTATTAAGATAAAAAAAATAGGAACGGCATGTTTATGGTAATTGTTGTTTACTACATTCTTAGTTATTTTTGGTACCATAATTGGTTTTGCCTTGTTTCCCCAATAAAGAAAATATGGATACATACGCAGGTATGAGAAGCCTACTTCGGTCATACAGCGTCTACTTTTGGCCGTTGTATTTTAGTTCCAGTCTAAGCAGTTTATGGTAACACATTTCATTTTGCTTTGTTGTCCTGATGAAGAAGATATAAACATGAGCCGGTCCAAGAAGTCTATTTCTGTAAAAAAATAAAACTAAGATGGGTTCTATTACATTCTTTAAATTTATAGCCCTTGATATTTCTATTAGAGTAATGATAAGGAACTGTATACTTTATATTTGCTAAAACATAAAGTTAAAAGTATATTTTTTCTAAGACATAATTTTATTATCTGTATTCACTCTGTGCTCAACAGCGATTCTAGAAAAAATTTTAATAAGGGAGTTTTGATATTATGAAGTTTACTCTTTGCTTTCAAGACTGTAAACATAAACAAAGTTATATTAATTGTTAAATTAATTAAACATACCATATTTCTGGCATGAAATAATTATTCACACAGTACAGTTAAACAGGCTATTTCAATTAATAACATTTGTTTCATGTAATTATGGGGTTTTTCGCAAATTTAGAGACGTAGCCCGGAAAGATTATCGAAATAGGAATAGACCTATGTGTTAATTAGGGACCATAAGAATGTTCAAATGTCAGTAGTTGGTCCTGTAATATTTAGTGATTGACTGACACACACAGGATCACGCAGAGAGACAACCTTATAGTTTTTATATATAACGTTATACATAAAGAGCATTTAAAAGTAGAAGTTCTATGACAAACAATACTATTGCATATTTTCACATCCATTTAAAAACCTGAATATCAAACACTTAATGATTAGCAAGCTTCGGAAACAATAAATTCTTATGATAACAATAAAAACATTTACAGGTATGTCAATATTCGAACTTTAAGAGTGTTTTGCTAAAATTAAGTATAGTAAATTAAAAATTCGTTTTATTTCCATACTCAAATAAAAATTGTATAATTTTTTCCACCTTTCGTGAAGTAATAAAACTGAAACATTTGTACAGCTTTGAAATAAACCTATTAAATGGATCATAATATCTATCTTTTTGACTCAATCGTTAAATTCAAGCCTTTTGTAATATTGATCTGAATTCAGTATAAAATGTTTATGTATATATTATTTTGTTAGTAAACTACAAATAATTCTTATAAATTCAAATAACTGTAATAAAGCAATTGAATCTAAGCCTATATCATCTTCAATTCAGACCGCATGTATTTAACTTATATTATTGACACATTCAACTCATTATATATATATATATATATATATTATAAAAAAAAACAACACGTACCTTTGGTATAATTACGTTAAGACATAAACCCAATGCCATGTTTTAATGTAAAGTGCTAATGTCCTATTAACGGGCTTCAAGGGCGGGTCGTTAAGCGCTTAAATAACAAAGTGACATTACGCAATAAATATTTCACTGTCTTTTTTATGGAGTAATTAGTTTGAAGTTTGTAATATATATTTCATAGTTTCATTAAAAAATTTGAAGGGTATACATTACAAAATTTATCTGTATTTTTTAATATTTTATTTTGTCCACCTTAAATATAGAATTCAAAACTAATATTTTACTTGAAGTTAACAAGTAGGCTATTCCTGTTCCTTATCCACTGATATTAAAATGGGTGCGTTTCGTTATATAGATAATGGATTGTCTAAGCTTATAATAGAACTCAATTAAATACAGAGATTATCAAATCCCATTAGATAATTATTTTAGTTAAGTATTGAAATCACAACAATTACACTGAAGGTCATCGTCGTTGCACAACGCCAGATCGCTCGTGAAAATTCAATTTTACTAAATGCATTTTCCTGCATAGATAAGCTCTGCATTGTCACTGCACTAAACAAAAATATTTTAAATATAGAGTTTTAAAATTTTGTCGAAAGATACACAAAAACGAGTAGTAATTATTTTGAAATAAGGTTCGGAAAGTAGGTTATTTTTTAATTACAATGTGAATACAATTATAAGTTGTAATTACAAATGTTTATACTGTTATTATATATGAAACCTAAAAAAATAAAAATAAATTTAAACGTGTCACTGAAAATTTTAATTGGTTTGTTTATTTATTTATGAAAGTCAAAGTCATTTTGCAAAGGATTTTAAAATAATTAATACAAATATATTTTAAGTTATAACAAAATTTTAATTATGAAATTAAATAGTTAATTACCACCAGGTACTTACCGCAGGATAAAGAATAAATACATTTTGGATAACAATATTGAAATAACATAGCCGTAAATCGCATGTCATATGTATAATCATAAACCTACTTGACAAAATAATTAATAAATACCCCTGTTAAAATACAGTGAACACACGTGAACGTGCGTGAATGCAATTAAAGTGCCAAAACACAAGTAAATCATGCAATTATGCATAAATAATTAAAACCTATTTTATAAAACAATAAATATAACAGGACCCAAAAAATTGTATGCGATCTATGAATAAATGATAATAATTTACTGTATACCTTGAGTAAATTACGAGTCGGTTGTTTTGTTATTCAGAAGAAAATATTATCTTATGTAGAATATAATGTTTTTGTTAGTTCCAGCAACTTAATTTTGATACCAGATCGAAAAACCTAAACCAGCTAAAAATTAAAGGCAACAATTACGGGGAAAGTGTAAAAATTAATGTAATCTATGACGAGAACACCATTGTGGTGAATAATTTATTATAACAATAAATACACGGGCATTTTTACGTTTACTGTAAATATCGAACGAATAAACATCATAATATTAGAAATAATGAAGCCGAAACTATATGTTACCTAGACGCGCGTAGTATGTAAGATGTAACTTTCTTATCAAAGATTCTCATACATATGTTGTTACTTGCATAATTTTCAATGGTTCATGCTACTTAATATTTTCTGAAAACTAATTTTATATATGAATATTGATTAGGGGCTCGCCTTCTGAGAAGAATAGTTAAAATGACATGAATGCTTGGCAGGTTAACAAAAACTAAATGTATTTCAGGCTTTTCATATAGATTGATAATTATTTGGTTTCGTTAAGATAAGTTACATGTGGAGGAGAAATGCTAAACTATAGGGTTGTTCTTTCTCTTCTCAGTAGTACAATGGTTTGCTAAATCATTGACGTTTTATATTTTTGGTAATTTAATTTGCTTATAGATCTTAGAGGGTTACATTGTTTTAGTGAACCTGAACTATTTCCATAGGTTTGTGTTTGAATATCCTTCCACGGTATTCAAACATTTTGTGTAAGGGAGGATGTTCCCTGACGTATATTCGCTACGACGTTATCTCTTCTGTCCCCTTTTACTGAAACGGTCCCCTTGTTGTTCTTTCACGGTTTGAATAATACCGCGGTTTATTGGAAAGCTATTGAATTATATACGGTAGTACGTGGGAAACAAACACACGTCTTTGGACTGTTTGAAATTGACATGATTGCTTGCTGTTAACCCAAACATGAGCTGTTGATGTTATCGTCTTCCCACTGCATTTCAAACCGTCGCTTAGGTCTTCTGGAGATTGCATTATTGATAAATTACCCAAATTTTTGGTTTGATGAAGTAATAATTGTGATGGCATATATGGATATCGGATCGGGAAACTCACCAATGAAGAGATCGTCTTGTAAAACTCATACAGCAGTACTAACGATGAGACCAGAATTCAGACTATGACGTTGTTGCCTTTACAACACCTCAACGGAACATTACTCTGACAGATAATGATGAATTACAGACTATTATTTACAATGAAAGGTAGCATTAAATTTGCTGCTACTATCACTTGTTTTGAGGTAGAATGTCAAAACTAAATCTATTTCTATATCACGTAAACTAAATGTACGTTTTGTGTTATACTATCAAACTCAGAATTAGAGTCTCGGGTATCACATTTGACTACATAAATTTCAAATTTAGTTTCTGGATTATATATTCTTATGTTATGCGTTATAATATTTTCTGTGGTTCAATTTATGTGCTATCATGCAATATGTATCAGTCATAGTGTATAGAACATTACATGGCTCTGAGGCATAACCTATTAACACAAGATTATACTATGACATTTGTATGACTATGTTACAAATAAGTAGCTCTTATCAACAGTATACTTGAATACAAAATGGTAACATTGTAAGACCTGTATAAAACGTATTTTTAATTAGCCAGTAACCACCATAGGACTGCAAGGAAATGTAATAGAATTGTAACTGCCAGGTTTTCAAAATTAGCAATATCAAAAATTCAGTTGGAAAATAGAAAAATGTTTTCAGTTGTAATCAATACTAATATATTTTTGTAAATTTTCTGAAAGTATAAGCAATCGAAAATACTAATAAGCAATCGTAAATAGTTACGTGTATATCAAATTTATTAAAAATTAAGATTTAGGCAGCCGCTGGATTTAAAAAGAAGGGAAAAATTAGGAGAAATCTGTTTTACTATATTATTGTTAAAACACCAGGCTTAAAGGGTTTAAAAAAACTGAAAATATGTATTGCAATATGTAAATTATGTACTTGTTCTGTACGATAAGTAACAGTCCTTTTCTATTTTGGGTTATAAAGTTGCCGATTTAGTAAACAGTTTTTATTAATAGAATAAAAAATATAACACGTTTTGACAAAATCTTAAAGCAGGATGAATTTTGATAAATATGTTCATAATACGCCCTCAATAATATTACGTCATCGAAAATTAATTACTTATCGGTAAATATAAATAATAAGGATGTAATACATTATTCCATTTATGTTTGGTTTACACCATTCACATTGAATGAAAAATCGTATTCAAATAACTGAAATACTGTACATAACCACCCGACAGTAAGTATTTGTTCAGTTTCTAAATGGTTTCCTTTTTTAGAGAGATAGCTGCTTTTACAATTAAAATAAAAATAATAAATTTTAAAATTTGCAATCACATTATGCATGTACAATTAGTATACTGTTACTAGTGCGTAGAAAACGAGTATCATGCGCAACGTAACAGGCTTTGCTAAGTCTACTTGCAAAATTTTAAGTCTATACCTGCACATGTTAATATGTCACATGTTGAAACGTCATATTATTTTACTCAGTTTGTTTACAAATTTACTTTGCGCGTTTCTTATTGTCATAGTGCTTACTCATAACATAAATGTAAAAACGTTCGTTACCGCTCAGCAAAATTCCACTTAGTGACATGTAGCACCACGTAAATTGATGTAGTTCATACAAAAATGAGGCTAGAGGCAGAATTTGAAGTCTATGTCACTTGGTTATCGAGAAATAGTGCATACAGACAGACAAAAATTAATAGCGCAGGAGTAACAGGCTTCGCTAACGCTCAGCCAATTATTTGGGTTTTTATTACAAATTCCTCAACCTACCGTTAGGCATAATTACCAGCAGTTAAGTATTGAAATTAGTTTTGTAACCAATAAACTAGGTTTACCACCTGCAGTATTATGCATCAAAGCAATTAATTGATAGCAAATATGTTGAAACCCCATTTGGTTTGCTCACACATTTGGTCTATACCCTTCGGCGTCAGAAAATTGGCTCGCTTGCCGTCACTACGCTTTGGCACCGGAATTCCTGCGCAGATCTTTGAGAACAATGTTACTTCTACAGCATAATTCGACCAAAATATCCTCATTGTATGTGATGAATCTTGTAACGATCCAGTAATCCATTTCCCTATGTCGTCTTTAATTCGCTCTCTATACATTATGCCTATGTCTTCAATAAAATAACTATTTGTATGGTCTTTCTTAATGAAAACTAGAAGTAATACAACTTTACAGTATTCCAAAAACACGTGATTGAAACTAAAATTTCAGACCTGTTGGCTTTGACTTTTAGGCACCTTTAAAAGTATTATTGAGCACAATATTTCCCGATTGTGCTTGTTCTTTCCCGCGAAATGTTAAAATACATTAGAAAGCAATCAAAAATACATCATATAACAGTATAAAATAATGCGTTTACTTATTAGCTATATTATAAAGAGGTTTATACACAAATATCACTTTGGTTTGGTCTATTAAAATACAAGGTGGTAATACACAACATCACGTCTCGCATAACAGGCAATGTTACGTGCAAAATTTCAAGTCCGTAGCTCATTTTATTAATATGCTTGTGTTTTATGTGATTTATTGTTTAAATATAGTATGGTTGGTTTCAGTTTCTTTTAAAATATATTTATTCTACAATTTTCTTTGATTCTATGGGTTTTTCGTTGTCGTCTTAGTTGCCCACAAGACCATTAAAAGTATTAGCCAAATCGCATGGACTGACATACATCATTATAATTCATTATAGAAATATTCTGTGGGAAGACATACAGAGAGACAGAAATGGAATATTAGCACTACCTCGAGTAATAGGCTAACGCTCAGCTAATAAATAATATAATAACAATTTGAATTTGCAATACATGCTTAAAAATATATTTATTTCTAATATACATGTAGTTAAAATATGGTTAACACTGCTATGTTACTAATCATGCCGTGTTAGCAAGATCTTATAACGATTTAGACATTCGGGCTAAGGAAGACAGGTAAGCATACACTAAGGACTGGTATACAGAATCCTTAAATACGTCACGTCATGTTCTCAGTTATGTTTGAATGTGTTATAATTTCATCTGTTGCTTCTATTTCTACACATGTTTTTGTAATGGTTGATTATTAAAACAATTACAAGAAAAAATATGAAGCTAATAAAGTGGTAAAATAATTCCCTTTAGCACACTCGGTGTGATACGGTTATTTGCAAGTTTCCCCTGCATTTTCCTGTCCCTCCTCATTTCGATGTATATACGGTATTTCCTACAAATGATGTGGCACCGCTATGTTTATCGCTTCTTGCGATATCAAATAATCGTTTTATGATCAATCGTACGGAAATATCAAAGTAAATTAATCGCATTTCCTTAATTCTATACTGGCTGTAAATTTGGAATCATCTTGCTAGAAAACGTAGTTGTCAGATGTTATTAATAGATAAAATGTTATTTTCTTTTCACGACTGTATGGGGGATAAGGAAAGTCAAGTTCTTAACACTAATACATCTTTCAAAGCCATCCATCAATCTATATTGTCAGCTATCCAAGTTGAAACTAATTGAAAGTTGAATGTTGTTGGATTTTGGCCCACAAGTAACAAAATTAACTATAAAGTAAGTTTATGATAACATTAATTTTTAGAGGAAGGCAAGAGAGTCTTAGAGAAGTTTCCTGTAAGAGCATATCAAAATAAAACATATGCTGATTAAAATTATTTGATTTGCCGACAGAAGGTTTAAGCAACCTAACGGTCAACTATTTGAACGTTCGCTTCCGCCACTTCATCCATTATTTTTTCTTCCTGTGACCCCTCCTTCGTATACAGTATTCCAAAAGAAAAATCAGCAGTTCCAAACCATTAGTTTTTTTACGTTTTACACCCTGTTTTGTTTATGTTTTATACACATACTGTTGATTGGAAGTTTATTATATTACAACTCCAATTATATCTTACAGGGTATTTATACTATTCTATGAATGGTCTTAGACAAGAGCTAATATAAATATGCTAAAAGATCAATATGAAAGTCAATATATCTTAAACTATTTTCTATCTGATTATAATTCGTAAAATATTGGTCTCTACTGTTAGACTTAAGTATTTAATGAGATAGCGGAAGTTAGCACGTGAAACTGAGTTATCTCTCCCGGGCAAAATCTGGTTACACTTGAATACATGTGTTGTTTACAATTTTATGTATGTAGAGTGTTAAGCAGAGCCCTGGCGGTGCCTCGAAAAATGTGAGCTAGCTAAAAGAATGGTTATGAATTTTTTGTGGTGGTTGTTAGAGTCGGAGCATCCAAATACAGAGAATTTAATTAATTTCGGCGATAGATTTTTAAGACTAGAGGTCGAAAGTCAGGATAAAATTCCGCACTTTAGGAGGTACTCTAAAACCACAAGATAATAGACGGGATATTTCCTGTTTACCATTTTTCAATCTCAATTCTTTTGATAGATTACTAATTGAACATTTTAAGGTTCCGCTACATTTTTTGATTTTTTTAAACAAATTACTACAACATGCCAATTAAAAATTTTTCTATTGACCCCATAATTATTTGATGTTAAAAGCCAGGCCGTGATGTTTCCGTACCGAAATATTGTTAAGTTTTAACAAGTAGATCGTTATGGGTTATTTTGTATCCATTCCAACATAACAACGTCAGACTTTAAATACTATTATGTTATTAACAAGATTTCTGTTAGGCAATGATTGATAACGATTTATAACACCCTAAGATTAACAAACGAATGTTGGCCATCGCTGAAGGCGCGTACTTTTGTGCACGATGCGCTACTCAATTTTTACATATCAATACCAACCGGAAATAAGATTCTCCACGCTATCCTAAAAATATTTGATCCCATAATTTCTCCTTTGTAATTCAGTTTTATGTCTTCCCCACTGTTGCTAAGAATTTGACGTATCACGACTCTTTGGCATGATTTCTTAGTTAACAAATGAAGAAACGGATTACAAAGATAACGACCAGAGTTGCAAGGGCTGTTCAGAGTCAAGAAGACGATCTACCTAACACTCATTTGGGCTCATTCAAAATGAAAATTGTTCCTTTCGCCCTTATCCTGACCCATTTAAATTTTCTCTCAATCATTTTCATTATTGTTACTTACAATGTAGCTTATATAGAAATTAAAGAATATATTCTGTGTCTTGTCGACTTAAAAATGACAGGCGATCTGAGTTAAATATAGGGCATTGATTTCGCTCAGCAACAATTAAAATGAAAACTTTTGTCTAAGCTTAGCTCGTGTTTAATTAATCATAAGGGAATTGAATAATCTGGTAATTAACTTGAAACAGATCCCAGTTCGAATTGACTAACGTTTAATTTTGCAATATATTATCCCATGAAATACACCTCTACCGAAGGTTATTGGGAGAGAGTGGAATATCAACACAGTACAAAACAGCGCTTAAATCAGATCGCGTTTTGTCACGTGCGGTGGATGAGCCAATATAGTCATTATACCGGTACAAGATGGTTTGCCGTGGCAATTTACTAGAGTATAATAATTAACAATACTCAATTATTGGTCACCAATTAGGCGTGTACAACTAAATTAATATGGCATGTGTGTATTATAACAAACGCGAGCTAAAGCTGCACTTTCCATGACCAATGGCGATGTGGATAAATCGGTTTACCTATTTACGATGATCGCAAATGGAATATTATTTGTTTCATTAGATACCTGTATCGGTCTTCAAATAATGAGTTTTTGAAGGCGTAAGGATCTGTAATTATGTTATAAATTATTCTTGATTAAATTATTTTGTGCTAACGTTGTTATAACACTAAAGAATGGAATCTGTTAGTGTTAAAAATTTGCGGAATTAAGTCCTTTTCTAACTAATTTATTAATTAATACTATCTAATTCTTCTGCTTTCGCAACCAGCGCTATGACTTTCCGATCATCCAAATTTTTCGCTGGAATTTTTACAGTCCGAAATATTTCGTAATTTTTCCTTACTTTAAATTTTGGATGATATGAAAGGAATATACCATCCATATTAGGATTTCGGACATTTGCCATCGTTATATGTAACATGTGACAATCACAAATGTATGAAATGCCATTTTATTGTGTTAGCAATTTTCCGATGCGATGTGAACGGAAACACTAGATTATTTTCAATTAATACCATATTGTTAGGGAGACTAGGAATACCATATTGAATACCTAGGAATACCATATTGAAACAAGGAAGGAAGAAAGGGTTGAGTGTGTGCTTTTTCCCACTCTTTGAATATACGAGATGTGGGATTTAAATTAGTTATAGTGAGTTATAGTGTTCAAGTTCTAGTACTTTAAGGTTTTATTTTTCGTATAGAAAATCATTTCGAAAACATTTTAAATCTTTATAATTTTGGACTTTTTCATTTCCAATAAAGCAAAACCAGAAACTTTTTAAAACTTGTTTGTTTTTAAGACAATGAAGGTTTTGTTCCGAAGTATACAGTATTTTCTCTTTGTTTTCCTCTATATTAATCTGCATAACAAAAGTGCTCTATTTCTCCACTTTCGCAAAGTTTTATTTGGAAGCAAATTTGCCAATGAAAAGAATTTTTAACTATTTTCCCCATTCTTTTATCATTGTCGTGACCAAATACGTATTCCTTCAGTCCACATCACCATATCCTAATTTTAATATTTGCTACTTGCAGCTGCTATGCTGCAGCGTGAAAGGTTGTCACAGAGCTCCAGTGTTGTGTCACACTAATTTTAATATTTGCTACTTGCAGTTGCTGTGATGCACCGTAAAAGATTGTCACAGAGCTCCAGTGTTGTGGCCCACTAATTTTAATATTTGCAACTCGCAGCTGTTGTGATGCAGCGTGAAAGGTTGTCACAGAGCTCCAGTGTTGTGCCCCAATAATATTAATATTTGCTACTTGCAGCTGCTGTGATGCAGCGTAAAAGGTTGTCACAGAGCTCCAGTGTTGTGCCCCACTAATATTAATATTTGATACTTGCAGCTGTTGTGATGCAGCGTGAAAGGTTGTCACAGAGCTCCAGTGTTGTGCCCCACTAATATTAATATTTGCTACTTGCAGCTGTTGTGATGCAGCGTGAAAGGTTGTCACAGAGCTCCAGTGTTGTGCCCCACTAATATTAATATTTGCTACTTGCAGCTGTTGTGATGCAGTGTGAAAGGTTGTCACAGAGCTCCAGTGTTGTGCCCCACTAATATTAATATTTGCTACTTGCAGCTGTTGTGATGCAGCGTGAAAGGTTGTCACTGAGCTCCAGTGTTGTGCCCCACTAATGTTATTATTTGCTACTTGCAGCTGTTGTGATGCAGCAGCGTGAAAGGTTGTCACTGAGCTCCAGTGTTGTGCCCCACTAATATTAATATTTGCTACTCGCAGCTGTTGTGATACAGCGTGAAAGGTTGTCACTGAGCTCCAGTGTTGTGCCCCACTAATATTAATATTTGCTACTCGCAGCTGTTGTGATGCAGCGTGAAAGGTTGTCACAGAGCTCCAGTGTTGTGCCCCACTAATATTAATATTTGCTACTTGCAGCTGTTGTGGTGCAGCGTGAAAGGTTGTCACAGAGCTCCAGTGTTGTGTCCCACTAATATTAATATTTGCTACTTGCAGCTGTTGTGGTGCAGCGTGAAAGGTTGTCACAGTGTTGTGTCCCACTAATATTAATATTTGTTACTTGCAGCTGTTGTGATGCAGCGTGAAAGGTTGTCACAGAGCTCCAGTGTTGTGCCCCACTACCAGTAGGTCAGTAGGCCTGCCATTGGCGGGGTTTCTGTGCATCATCTTACTGCAACCCGATCCCTTCCCAAGGTCACAAGCTCTTTTTACAACTTACTCCTGTCGTCTTCTAACATTAAAACGACCTGTTGTATTTCAGTTGATGTGAAAATTCGATATAGGAGTCTAATTTGCTCCATTGAATCCCTGTTCTGTATCAATACACTATCAGTAGGCTACTTACCACGAAACATACCTTAGACATTACTACTATTCTAACTGGTAAATAATCTAAAAAATATAAACATTGCAACTGTTCGAAAATATAATCTTAAGTGTAAAATGAAATACAAGATGGGCTATTATAAAGACGTTTCATACTGATATAGTAACTCGGACTGTTATTAAATATACGTTTCTTGAAAAAGTCTTTTCTTGTCTTTGTATATCGTGAAAAAGTCAAAGGCTTGAATTGTCTTATTTCTTCTTTTGTCTTTGTTCAATAGTAGGAAGTTTGAAATGTTTTATTCATAAGACTATAACATTTATTGAATTATATTTCATTGTATGGAAAGGTGTGTTACCTTTATTAGCTTAATGAACCCTACCAATTGTTTTTATGACAGACTTAAGTCAAAATTATGTATATAAATATTACATCCCACGCCGTTTCTTATTTTTTTTAATTATCTCCCTTCTTTTCTTCTTTATTATACTACTTTAACTTTTTTTAATCAGGGAATTTCAATCTGAAGCAATGTTCTCATAATCTTCTTCTATATTATGCTATTTGGGCTACACATTAGACGTAGTAGGCATGTACTTTGATTCTTAGCAAATTATTGCTTAAAATCGTTGTTTTTAAATATTGTGAGTGTACCACAGTTGTAAATGAATGTGACGACAATCATCTAAATTTTTCCAGTTCATAATAATTAACACTGTGACATTTCGGCCTCATTGTGGTCAGCTGTTGTCAAAAAATGTAAACCAAATAGGTTTAGTGTTAGAAATTCTTCGATAAGGTGTGAACAGGAAAACTTTGTTGCTAGTTCTGACCATGGAACCGGCCTCGTAATGGTATAATCAAGGCAAAATAAAGTAGTCAAGCTTGAACAAAATCCAGTTGCCATTCTGATAATAAGTGCATCGAGGCTAAACATAACTGGTGAAATGTGAAGCCCGGCTTGGGCGGAAAATCAGATGACAAAGTTACTCACCAGCAGTACAAACGAGCATTTCCTTTTGGTGAAGTTTGAGTCGGCAAAACCGATTAAATCACTTGGCCTGGGTTCTTTGTCAGAAATATCCGGTCAGCAGACTGGAGGAAGGACCTAGGCGCCACGCGGCCAAGATAACAGACCAGACCAAGCACCGCGCACTTCTGTGAACTGATAAGGACACGTGGACATCAAGGAAGTGCAGACTTGCACATGTCTCTGGTGTTCCCTGCAGTCCGTGCCAGTCTGTGATCTTGGGACAAGCATGAGGGACTGCGGTGAGTACAAGCGTATCTTTACATCTCAGGGGATTCTGTAAACCTTCGACGAGATTATTAGACTTTACTATCTAAAACGGCTGATATTTATTGTACAAATTTTTATCTTTACTGTATGTATACATAGACAAATATTTATTATCTTAATATAGCCTACATTAACCAAATGACCCTACAATGTTTTAAATTGCATTTATACTGCCAAATATATTTTTTGTTATTTTGAAAAATCTTAAAAGTTACGGAACAACCTAAAAGTATTAATAACAGGATGGGTTGTCCTTTATTTATCTTGATGAGTTTTCAAAAATATTGTATGAGGCCCAGCCAGTTAGGTGCCAAATTGACAAATATGTTATTCCTAAAAACTTATGAGACATAAAGCTGCTCAGAGACCTAGCAAAGTTTCAAAACACTACAGATCTGCATAGCAATTTTAAGACTATTTCAACAAATAGACCAATTTCCCCTTTATTCTAATTTTGCCAATTCAAATTCTTTTTACTAACGTAAGATGTAGTCAATCTTTTTCAGCGTTGTTGATACGTTCCTTCATGCGATCTCGACGCTCACTGTCTCCTCATTTTTGAGTAATTTATTGTGATTACAATTTATATTTGTAACCAATCAGATATTTTTAGTTAAATTTTAAAACGTTTTTATATAGCAGATTCGACATAACTGTAACTTACCTTTAAACTCGTTTCATCTCATGATATTGTAGAGTAATTGAAATTGTATTGTTATTTATAGCAAGTACGGTGTACCAGTTGTGCTTTAAACATTTTAGCAGTGTAGTTTATTTTGTGTTCAAAAATGTTCAAAAAGGACGTTGGAATTTTTTGCGTTTACGAACGTACACTTAAACACAAAAAGTAACGATGGTTCTTTTTTGGTGTAATGAATTAAAAAATGCTTTACATTGCTAAAATATTGTAATCAAGTTACAACAACAATGAATTGCAATGTTTGAATATTAAAAACTCGGCGAGTTCTGAACCAATCCAATAATTACTCATTCCTTCAGTTTAATAATCTGTCAATGTTGTATTAAAATCTGGGCGTTTCGTAGTCAAAATAAATAGTAAATGTGCTTTTATATTACATTTAAATCCAACCTCAGTATACAGCATTATAATGAGTTTAAATATTTTCAATACGAATAGGAATTGTGTGAAATTGTCACAAAACATTGCTAAACTTAAATGTTTCAAAATATTATAACTATTATACCTAGCGGGAATTTTACGTTTCATTGTTTTTCGTTCTTTACTATTAAGGTACCGGTATAATAATAACACTATAAAGTATTGAAAGTTTCATTAATAAATTTCAATTGCATTTGAGATTAATGTATACTAATTTATTATAATTTTAAATTCATATACCTTTTTACTTTTTTCTTCACATTTAGGAATGGTTTTATTGGTGAAGTGTTGGTTTTTTAAATTACAAGGCAATGAAACACTTAAAACATTAGTTAGTTTCTTTTCCTTATAGACAATTACAATACACGTTTTTAATACAACTGTACGACTTCAAAAATAAGTTTGCTTGTGTTTAAATCATGAAGAATTATACCAATTACGTATGATTCCCTAAGCATAATAGTGACGTTGCCGCATTTGTCTAGCGAATGCTTTGACATTGACAACAGCTGGCAGGACAGCGAGCGTGCAGTTCTAGCGCCCCTAGCGACTCGCTGACAACCGTGTATGATTCCCGCCATTTAGGCAATCGCGCGGGAATAGTGGCCACTTCTCTTTGTTGCTGCTACTGCCACAGCGATTGAGCTTTTATCCATCCGCACTTACAAATCCCACCTTGTTCACTGTGAGTTGCCCGGGGGCAGTCCTCTATTCCAACATACAGTAAAAATTAAACCCGAGTATAGCGCCAGTCAAAGCGAATGTGCACTTGTCAATGATCGGCAATACCTTGTTAAAAGTCCGACATGTCCACTTTCAAACAGTTTTGACACCACTAAATTTTCATAAAACCGCTGTCAAAAGCTGTTCATTATCTGGAACATGTTATCAGGCATTGTTCCTTCAGTTATGTTCTAAAAACATCACAACTAACAGTCCGTTTATTTTTTTATTTATCTTTCGAATCGTTAAATAAAAAAAAACGAAAGCTCGTTTTTTGTTTTCTATTGAAATGTTTCATCGAGGTAAAATTACTGAAAGTATTACTGGAAACAAGAAGCTTACTGCAAATATGTGCTTGGAATTGATGATTTTTATCTCTGAATGTAATTCATATATATTAATGTCATAAATATTAAATAAAATGTTGCAGGCTCTAAAATTTAAATAACCAGAAAACGAAATAAAATTAACGCTATAGAATAACATTTAAACCCCATTCAAATTACGTAAGTTTCAGCATAAGGCCCAATATAAATCTCATGTCTTTGATTCTATACTATTCAACCTGATAAATACTTGTTTAAGATTCTTGAGAAGAGGGGGAAATTATCAAAGTTGTAAATTTATTGCATGCATTTGTTGAAAGCAATGCGCGCTTTCCTTGTAAAACGCATATATCATTACTATTTAAACAGTTAAGTTTTCCTTAAATGACATGCACTACTACTTCGTAAATCAATTATTGGTTAATGTTTCAAGAATTCTGCTTCATCTAATAAAAATAAACGTAACATTTGTTAAGAATATATTGCAAAACCTGATCCATCAATGATAGGACTAAAACTTGTCATCTTACAGGTGTCAAATATTAAAAAATTTTGATAGTCGTGTTATGGTTTATCTGGTTAATACACTAAACAATTATCATATCGTCTTTAAATCGTAAAAATTTTGCTGTTCAAGATATGCAGAATTTCTATTGAAAATTCTGGTTAGACATCGGTTTCAATTTTTTGTAAGGATTTAGACAGAAGTTGTAACTGTGTGTATGTGCGCCCATCATACTACTCGGTTACTCTCGTAAAGATTTACATAAACAGTTCAGCCAGAAGAATTTCTTTAGTAAATTTCTAAGGTAAATAGTCCTATAACCCGCAATATCTGTCAATAAGTTTAAAGAAAAGACCGATCAAAAATAATGTCATCATCAAGTGCCTAAATTTTTTCTTGCAATTGAAACTTTGCATGCAACCTCAGCGAAGGCTCGTACCTTGTTTGCAATATGTTTCAAAATACTTACATTTTCCTCAGATTTGAAGGCCTACATGCGTAGTCTTTTTAATACGCCTTTATGAAAATATCATATTTATTAGCACTTTAATTCAAACCTACTCTTCTGCACCAAATTTTGATATCAAAATATGAAAATAGTTTTTAAAGCACACAAACTGCAATTGTTTATTTTTCAGTTTTGGGAGCATAAATAATAATAATTTATCCTACTTGCATGTTTCAGATTTTGTTTTTAGTATTAGAGGATATGTTTTTCGTAACACTGTTATAAGCTAGACTCGTATATATCGCATAAACTAAGTCACATCTTTGTCGATCATTATTACACCGCTACGCTATGGCGTTATAATGGAAACTGCACATTATAGCCTAGTACGGTGTACTTATCAAAGCCGTTAATGTATGTGTTGGAGGAAGTCTAAATGAAGGATACTATTCCTCCCTAGTACGGCACAGCCCGAGTTGTACCTCATTCATCCTGACCAGAGTGTCGGGTGTTCTTACATCGCCAGCGTTGGACCTCACTGCACCCCAACCGCACCCTCTCGAGACCCGACAATGGCCCGTCTGGCTCTTGGGCTAGGTCGTGGCCTACTCACTATCGATCTATCTCGTACGGAGGGTATTGACCGATTTAACCGACTCTACTACACATTCCCGCCCCTCGTGGTCACATGGCCGCCACCACAGACGTGCACGCCGAGGCGACGTCCAGGGGTTCGCAACACACACCATCTCGGGAGTTGGAGATGAGTAGCGTAACTTCGATACAGTATTCAGACGGAGGTCGTTTAACATACTTTACAGCACATTTGACTGATAGAACGTTTTAAAGATTGAACCATTTCCTTATGTTATTATTAAATAAATAGAATATTACTACGCAAAATAGCTAACTGTTAAAAACATTGTAGAAGGAGTAACTTTACGTAAACATTTCTACCTAAACCATTGATTTTATTCTTTGTCTTAACCAACGCCTATCTGAATTCTTACACATATCTGAATACTGATACATATCTGACTACTTACACATAGGCTATACCTTTTATACAGTATAGTAAGCATTTCACGTAAGCATTCAAATAGACGTAAATATTCGACAGATCTAAGTATTTAGATATGTGTAATTATTTCAACAAGTATTAAAATATGTATAAGTTGTTAGATACGTGTAAGTATATACACAATTATAAAAGAAAGAATAATGGTAACGAGCAAACAGTAGGCGTCGAAATGCGCCTATCTTACCCCTCAAACCAAATCAGTGAACTTCCAAATCCTGACGATTTACAGAAATATAATCCATTCCAGATAATAAAGTGGAAAATAATAAGCATTTTTTGTAAAACGAAGTACGTAAGGTATCTGCATTATCATTAAACGCGCTCTATTGAGGTAAACTTTCTATTCACGGTTAGCCGATGAAACCGACATGACATAGATTAAACATTGACGTTTTAATCTTGTATTCTGTGATTTTTTTTACTCTCTCTTCTTTCCTGTACTACTTTTTTCGGTTCTTATTCTTACCGTTTTATTCTTACAGTCTTGAGTTTTTCCAACCATCTGATGGTTGAAGAAGAAAATCAACCATCTGCCTTTCATCAAATTTATTGAAATATAAATACATTTAAAGAACATTATTTGATTATTGTTAAAGAACACAATTTTATCTATTATCTTTTTGAAATAAATAGTATAAAATATCATTCGTTCCACCCGGTTTTTAATTTATCAATTTTAAGATCTGCCCATCTGCAAATAGTAGAACAACAATCTATTTGAATTTTTTCTCCATCTTTTAATATGACTCCATTACATTGATTATGATTCAGTAGTTATTAGAAGTAACCCTCAACATTGAGTTTTATTACAATTTTTGTAAGTTTTTAAGCAGGCATGATAATCTCTCATTCTTGTACAATTTATTGGACTTAACATAGACCTTTACAATTGGCGTATAAGAGCAACATGAACGTTGTCATGTAACATTCTCATCAGTTAGTGCTTACTTAAAAATAAGGTTTCAGTTTACGGTGTGTTAACTAAGATGGATATGATATTTATATAATTATTATTCTAATAATTTTAGAGTACATAGTTGTAGTTGCAATATATTTACAATAATAGTCTAATTTCAAAAATGGAATATCCACAAGAATCTGTAATGCTTTTTTTTCCAAGCTCGTGTTGAATTGCACTTAAACGCTAGATCCCTAAATGCTCAGAAACGACCAAAATTTTGTAATGGGTCCGATGTAATGGCAGTTAGTCAGCAGCTGTTCCGCTGTGTTACTTTATAGATTTTATTGTAGATTCAGTTCTTACCACTTCAGTAAAATGGAGCGTAGGATTTCACACAACAATAACGTGATGTTTTTTCTTCATTATAATAACGCCATGCAGCTTCTGTTTTCTCACAATGTACAAACATGGTGTTCCTTATCACGGTGCTGTTACTTTTCGAAATTTTATTAATTGGCGAGTCTGTAATGGGAGACAACCAGTCTTGCACGGTTTATTTATTGGTAGACCTGGATCTGACGTGGAGATGAAGGAATTATTGGGGTATCGTACAACTTGGATCAACTGGCAGGCATTATTGAACATACGTGTGGAGTTGGAATGAATATGAGTGATTCCACACGTAACGATACCAAACCTGCAGTATACAAACGTTTTGTTAGGCTACGTAAAATTTATATTATTTCACATTATATTTGTCACAGCAATGTTTGACACGGTATGTTTTAGTGTGTGGAAATTGTCAGATTCTGCTTTTTAATATGGACGGTATATCAAGAATTGGTAATAGACAAAACAGCAATTTTCATTTTTGCGAAATGAAGTTCCACATAGGAATGTCATTCCTGACCGTAGTACTTATGATAGATGGATGATGGAAACCAGAGAAGAGACCAACGGGAAGACGTAAAAGTGTTCATCGATGAAGTACAAATTAGTGTTTATCTACACGAGTTTTAACATGACAAAAAACTGTTTTTGTTCCAGAACAAACATTTATTCTCACTGATTTTTACTGACGTGGGAATAACATATTTTTTGTCCCGAAATATAAAATACGCACGTATCGAAGAAGAAGCCTTGCGGAACCCCACCACTGATATACAGCCGTTATCTTATCACTACGCCAATATTGGGACGCTCTCTAAATAATTTGCATTACCTCTATTTAAACACTAAAATTAAAATTTTATCAATGTTATTTGAACAGCGTATTTGTTAACAGCAGCGTGAATTGCTAGTTACAATATTCTTCCCAAACGTTCGCTATTTCACCAAGAAAAACTACTTTGCTGGTGGCTTTCAAAAATAAGATGCTTTCCTTCTTCAAACCCGTTTGAGCTTAAACTCGTATTTGACAGGTGTCTATTTTGATTTGCGCTCTTCATCAGATGGTCTGAATTAATTGAGAAGTACAGGAAGATGTTTGCTTCTTTGGTAAGTTTTTAAATGTTTGTATACAACTTTTCGTTTTCTATTTAAAAATGCTCGTTCTTGTTAAAACTGTTTTAAATAAACTAGGTACCATAAATAGATTACAAACTAACATAAATTGTTTTTTATTATTTTAATCTAATTATGTTAATTTGCCAAATTATAGAAACTAGGAAACATTAAGGAGTTTAAAGGATGGATATGGTTACAATCTGCACAACAGTAGGTACAGAATTATCCGCTACATCTGTACCAATATAATACTCATCTTACGTGTAATATTAGTTTAATTTCATCTTGTCATCAATGTTGAAAATATAAAAAATATCTCCAAAGTGTATTATATATATTTTATCAATTCTTTAAAATTTAATTGAGTTTCACGATTCTTAATAGTAATTTCCGCAACAAGAAATAATTCCAAAATTGCATGTATCTGTTACAAATGTTTGTTGGATATTATTCTGCGTTAAAACACGTACGTGTTCAGTCGTAACACTAATCAAGTCAATATTTGTATTTAAATGTACTACGTTTCTTCAAATACTTGAAAAATTGTATTTGCAATATTAAATAGTTAATAATTTTAATACCGTACCTTTAATTAATTGCATTCAAAAAAACTACTTTAGTGTAAATTTAATATAGAAATGAAATTAGGTCTTGATCCCTTAGGCAACGTCCTTATTTAATAAAGTGAACGTGGTTTAACATTATGCAAGGCATTTAATAGACAAATTATTGTAATTATATAAGATTTACAGCCGTGGTGGCGGGTTCCACTCTTTCTTTAAATGTTTGTAATCAACTTCTGTAACGATGGTTGATATCGATCATTCCATGTGGTCGTGTTACTGTCTAGGTCTATAGTCTCAATATAATAAATAACCTAAATGCAAAAACTATTGTGGTAAAGCAGGGATCGAAATCAAACAAACTCAAAGATTTCCTCTAAGATAAAAGTTTAGTACCAATGAGCTGTTTTTAATGTGGACAAAATTGTTATAATTTTTTAAAGACTTCCATTACAAATTACGGCGGTCCAGGCTGACATCCCTCCATCTCTTAATGTAGCCTAAGTGATAACTCCCCTTCTCCATTTTTTTTTTATTTCAAAATATTTCGCAATTGAATAAGGAATGTTAATGGTAACTTTAATGTACACATAAGTACTACAATACTAATAATTTGTTAAGCAGTGGTTTAATAGTCACCTCCGTTTTATTTTGACTCTAGAAACGATATTATAAAATCCACAAAAGTAGTTACATGTATTAGAGTCTGTCCTACAGGTAGCAGGTGTTCACTCCACGCTGTTAGAGTTCTATTACATGTTTTTCAATCTATAAGATTTAGAAAAGCGTTTTAAAAATACATCTAATTCATAATTAAATTTGAATCAGACACTGAGTTCATTGAAAACGACCACAGACTTGTGAACATGACTCAAAAGTGGAACAACAAAACCGATATATTACGATGAAAATAGCTTAGGTCTGTAGTAATGACTCCGTTCATTATATCTGCGGGCCTTTTATACCACAGTAGATATTTGGAAATTTTTTATTCTAGTTTACATTTACAAATTTTTCATTTTCTTATTAGTAATCGTAAAAAGATTTTACATATTTCAAAAGTTTTATTACTCTCCAATGTACAAGGAGACTGTCAAGGACCTGTACCATTTTGAAGATAGATATTTAGGCTGAGAGGTGACAGGCTAGAATCCCGGAGAGGTCAACACAAATTTACAAATAGTTTTAGACTGTGTTCTCTGAAAAACGTTTAGTATGCTCACTTTAAAATGCCACTAGCATCGATACGCCCACTGAATAATTTTTCTGGCGATACATGCAATGCCAGTTATTATTATGACCTAACACACAGTTTTAAATTGTGGTTTATGAATTAATAACGGAAAGAGAACTGAGATGTGCGTTTCACAATCCAGAAATCTGACCGTAGTTTTAGAAAATCCTTATGGCACATGGCAGAATCATAAGTACGAGGCCAGACTCTTATCTGCCTAGATAGGTTGCACAATCCAGAAATCTGACCGTGGTGTTACAAAATCCTTATGGCACATAGCAGAATCTTAATTCCGAGGCCAGACTTATTTGCCTAGATAGGTTGTACATTCCAGAAATCTGACCGTGGTGTTACAAAATCCTTATGGTACATGGCAGAATCATAAGTACGAGGCCAGACTCTTATCTGCCTAGATAGGTTGCACAATCCGGAAATCTGACCATGGTGTTACAAAATCCTTATGGCACATAGCAGAATCTTAAGTACGAGGCCAGACTCTTATCTGCTTAGATAGGTTGCACATTCCAGAAATCTGACCGTGGTGTTACAAAATCCTTATGGTACATGGCAGAATCATAAGTACGAGGCCAGACTCTTATCTGCCTAGATAGGTTGCACAATCCGGAAATCTGTCCGTGGTGTTACAATTCCTTATGGCACATGGAAGAATCAGAAGTACGAAGCCAGACTCTTAACTGCCTAGATAGGTTGCACGATCAATAGGCCTAAATCTGACCATGGTGTTACAAAACCCTGATGGCACATGCCAGAATCAGAAGTACGAAGCCAGAGTATTATCTGCCTAGATAGGTTACACGATCAATAAATCTGACAGTGGTGTCACAAAACCCTGATGGCACATGCCAGAATCAGAAGTACGAGGCCAGACTCTTATCTGCCTAGATAGGTTGCACAATCCAGAAATCTAACTGTGGTGTTACTAAACCCTGATGGCACATGGAAGAATCAGAAGTACGAGGCCAGACTGCCATCCATCACAACATTGCTGGCCTTGACTCTGTGATCAGCTCGTCATTATCTGCCTAGATAGGTTGCACAATCAGACACTTACATGAGCAGATCGTTGTCGCCCAGTTGATACTCTTCTGGAATATCTTGGCTTGGAATTCAGGACAGGTTCTTTCAACTTGAACTTCATCCTAATGGTCGAGATCTTTTCTTAAATTTTAACTGCGTAGCAATAACATCGTAAAGTATTCACTCAATTTATTTTGGTCGTATTTTTGTGAATCCGAGATGGTTTAGAACATTCCCTTTTTAGAAATGTGTAATTACAGTATTTCCCGTCTTTGCAATTAGGACGGTTTAATAAATTTATCACTTTTGACATGGCATTCGCTACACACTTCAGGAACCATTGTTTGTTACTATTGCTGCATCATTCCAGATAGTTGGAAAAATTAAAAAAGAACCGTAAAGAAATGTACGATACCTGCATCGACGAAGAACTTCAAACTTTTTTCATAAAGCCACTGTTTTAGCCGTGTAATGCGAAATACTGAAGAAAAGGAGACAACATTTTAAAGCAATCATGAGTTGTATTTAAACACAACCTCATTTTTTTCGGCCTGTACGTATTTTTTTCTTTCAGATTTGGGTTAAAGAATTTTAATTTCACAGATGGGTTCAATAGTAATTCCAAAACCCATCGTGGGTTGTTTTTTGTTTCAGTTGTAATAAAACATAATAAACTATTTAATATTTTTTCATATCATTTTAAACTCGTAAATAAATGTATACATTAGGTTAGTAAATTGTAGATATACCATTTGCACAATATTTCCATTTATGTCCATATTTGAAGAGGAAAGGTGGTTATTTTTATAGTATTTGAACCCTTTTAGTGCTAAGGGATCTGGTGCATTGCCATACCCAAGAGTGCTAAGCATTTTAGGGCATAAATGCAGAGTTTTAGTAAATTCCTTACTATTTCCTTAATTGAGGACGTATCTTGTTACTTTTTTTGCATTGAAGATAAATAACCAATAAACAGAAATAAATACAAAAAAGTACATTTGTACATATTTGGATTGTTATAAAAAATTTTCTTTATAATGTTATTTTTTTAATTTTTTTCACTTTGGCATACAATTTTAGTAAGTAAACAATTTTATATTATTTTTCTGCTACAATCGGAAAGAGCAACTAAAATTAAACAAATTCCATATATTTTATTTTATTTTTACACAACAAATAAGAAGTGTGGATGAAAAATATAATATGTTGTCCGCGCCAAATTTTGCCCTACATGTAATGTTTGAAACGCTCAAGAGAAATGTAATACACTTACTATTATTAGCATAAATACTTTATTAACTTTAGTATTATTTATAAAAGAAGAAATTCAAGGACAGTTAACACTTTTTTTACCTAAATAATTGTTTTATTCAGTAATAAAACTATAAAAAAGGTGAAGTAACTCATCATAACCCGCAATGTTCTTATTAGATATAGTTTGTAACTTAGTAAAATGTAATACACACGGAAAACACAAATGAAAAATGAAGTAATGCAATGATTTGGAATACTAATGAAGTAGTATTTCACAATTATAACACAATTTAATGGATAAAATAAGATAAAACATAATAAACAAAGCACAGCGTCAGTTCGCTCGCAACGTAAACATCCGAAATGACCTTTTTATTTCACGTCGAAGACGTATAAACAGCTGGTCGTCGGCAATCAAATACACAAATATCGTTACTATATGGCTTTTGGATGAACTGTCATAGTTTGCAGCCAGTAACTTGCATAAACCGAACCAATGCATATAAAAATACGCTGCGTCTACGACGTAGACGCTGTAACACTAAAAGTGTTAATGGCAAAATTACAATATATTCTAGGCTAAGGCAGAACAATTATTTATTGGAATTTTTAACATTAGATTCTCATAAGTCAAACGATAGTGGTGAAATTACTCGACCCATCTATGAGAGAGTGAAAAATACAGACAAAAGTCGAAATCCAGATTGTGACATTTCCCCCCCCCCCTTCTAACTACGAAACAATAACCCACAGTTTGTGAGAAGAGCGACGCCCTGGGAGGAAACTTTTGGAGCGCAAACCGAAGCCGCGATTAGAACAATTGGCACAATGTCCATCTGATGATTCCCGCAATAACCTGTCATATCTTGACAACTTTATAGACGATATGTGACAGCGTCGAGTGGTAGAGGGGGAGGGAGAGGGAGAGGATCGTTACAGGACCAAGGATACCGCGTGGCATGCCCTATCCTAGCGTTGGACTAGGAGGACAAAATATATATTTTAGCCTCGTATTTCTGCTGTTGAATGTTTATTGTTACCAGTATTTCATGAACAGTTATTTTACCACTAGCACAAATAGCAGTTGAACATCTACCAGCAATACACGAGTTTCTGAAAACACAAAATGGAATCAACAAATACTCACTGGACCTTTGTCTGACCTGGGCTCGTTTATGATATGCCTAACAAATAGAATTTTGTTGGCAAAGCAAACCCTGTCGATATTATTGTAAGACGAGTGTATCCCAATATTTGGCCTGCTCACAATAGCGTTCTCCATAAATGTTTTCTCTTCTTTGAGAATTTAATTGGAATCTTTATATCACCTCTTCGTTCTTTGTCCCCGGTTCAGCGCAACCTTTGTAATGATAACTATTCGATTACGTATTAAATGTGGATCCACACTATTGACAGAAGTTACAGAAACAACTTTAAGTACATTTCACGGTCTCTTGAGTGTAAGAAAATAAACAGTAACAGATTAAAACTAAAGTACTACTGTGCACAATAATTTTCATGTCAATCAACTTACTTCATGTAAGAGTTGCATCGTGGTGTATATAGAAGCCAGTAAAAATACTAAAGCTTGCTCTGACAAGACTGCTAAATATTACAAGAACAGACAGTATTTAATGAGAAGATGACGGACAGTCGGCACGATAGACGATCGGCAGACAACAATACGAGGTAAAAGCAGCAGTTATGCCAACAATACAGCGTAAAACAGATGTTCTGACTCGTGACGCACCACGAGCGTGATGGCGTGACGCTACTGGCACTGCGCGGCCTAATTGTAGATTTCTAACCTTTCTCAAGATTCTGTTTGATGCCATTGTTTCCGACCATTCCTGTGCGTAGCTGAAGGAGCGATGCTGTTCCTCCAGAGTAAACAAGACTCCGAACGTCTTTAATTCGAAATTAAGGTTGTGTTATATATTTCAAAACCTTCTTATAACTCTTATCTCTTTCTAAACTGTTGTAAACCAAGCGTTTCATTATAGCACTGCAATGTATTGCACCTAATGTTTTTGTTACTCTATCTACAAAAAACAGTAGTTTAATCTCCAAATGGTAAAATCAGGTCATAATGGTTTGTTGTTCCATAAACAAGCCATTTAAATATGCATGTTTTCCCTCTTTTAAGTATTAATGAATTAATTATTCTCGCTGAATTATTGATTTTTACTGCTATTTCATAATTATATTATATTTTGGTTTGCAAAGTGTAAATATATTAAGTTAAACACTAATAAATGTATACCTAGTTTGATTTTGAACACATACAGTTACATGAAGCCGAAACACATTTCTTTATACAGTAAGAAAAACAAACCCACGTTCACAATATGACGCGGCTTCTATAAAATCTGACAGTAAAATGTTCACAGGTTATCTTACAGCGTGGTGGAAATTACGTGAGAAAATACTCCAGAAGATGTGTTGATTTTCTAGTCTTTTGCGGTGCTCCATGCATTTTACATTGAGCGAGACTTCCATAATGGGACCAGCACCTTACTTATTGAATATAATATAGTTGGCTATTATTGCATTATTTAATACCAAAATAAAATATGTTAAATATTAACTCCATTTGGAGATCGGCGTTTGAAATCTGTAAGCATAATGTTATATCTGTATTAATTATAAATATTCTTCCTGTTATTAAACGAGTGACACGATGGTATCAGGAAAATAGCTGTGTTTTATATATGTATATTTATTAAGTATATTACTACGAATGATATATTTTTTAAGGTGTTAAAATGATCCCTGAATTCTTTTTTGAAGTTTCGATAAGAAGTTACTTCCAAAAAACCGTGTTCAGTTATTCATGTATTATAAACTAATATACACAAAATTATGATTTAAAACAGCTTGGGCATTTGTTCTTGAATCCAAGCCTGTATTATAATCCAGGTTAAGTATGAATAACTAATTACGCCGCATAGTTAGAAGGGTTTATATTGCGTGCGTTCAACATATATTTCACTTGGTGAAAGTTTATAGATTTCAATAAAACATTTTCTCAGCGGTTGAAGGCTTCAAACCGGATTCACCGTGATATTTCCTTTCTACTTTCCCGTTATGTTTGCTGGACACACTTTAGTCCCGCTTAATTTGTATCTTTAATTTTATTATTTAACTATTAAAATATTGATACTGACGGCATCATACGACGTGCGTTGGATATTAATCGTTGCTGATCCGTTCCACTCATGATATGAACGGTAATATTGGCCGGTAATATATAACGGTTTACGTTATTCTGTGTCTACCTACATGATGTAGTAATATTGACGTCTAAGATATTCTGTGTCTACCTACACGATGCGGTAATATTGACCGTCTACGATGTTCTGTATCTACCTACAGGATGCGGTAATATTGACCGTCTACGATGTTCTGTATCTACCTACAGGATGCGGTAATATTGACCGTCTACGACGTTCTGTATCTACCTACAGGATGCGGTAATATTGACCGTCTACGATGTTCTGTATCTACCTACAGGATGCGGTAATATTGACCGTCTACGATGTTCTGTATCTACCTACAGGATGCGGTAATATTGACCGTCTACGATGTTCTGAATCTACCTACATGATGTAGTAATATTGACGTCTAAGATATTCTGTGTCTACCTACATGATGTGGTAATATTGACCGTCTAGGATGTTCTGTATCTACCTACAGGATGCGGTAATATTGACCGTCTACGATATTCTGTGTTTGTATCGTCGCATATCATGCTTTCACTCGTATCGGTCAAATACAATCGTGTCGACTTTGCATCCTGGATTTGTAACGTTAAGTGGTAAGATACCAGGCCATCCACCTTAGGCGCATAATAGGAATTTTTTTATTATGTATAATAAAGTAACCAGGTCTTTTAAAAGAGGGTTTGTACCAGAAGTTTGTAAATACGGACACCCCAACAACAACGTTTGATTAGTACTTCAAGTAAACATTAGCTCGTTAAACAGTTCGACTGATATATTTTAAATTTATTTTATTCGATTTTCTTCAATTGTATAATTTGTAGTCCCACTATGAGATTGGTATCTTTGAGATTGAAATGTAAATAGTTCACAATAAAAAGAACTTTAGTGAAATTTGTTTTTATTTTTAGTATGAACAATCACCACAACAAATATCCTCAGATCTTGTGCTGATAAAGAGGTCATTTGCTGTTTCTTTCAAAACAGTTTTTGATTAGAAAAAAAAGTTTGCTATTCCCAGTTGCAGTCCTGACTCGTCGTGCCATTTAAAAAACAAGACATCAAACAGGCAGCGTAAATGTCGAGAAACTTGTCGACTGTCAGTAAGCGACCGTATCAACCACACACCGCTGCTCGCCTGTCTCTTCACCAGACGAGAGCGGACGGCGGGATGAAAGGAAAGCTACACTAGCCCAGAAGAGGTTCTTCTAGTAGTCGCTGTTGAAGGAGCAAGAAGACGCTCCTATCCTCGGCCATAACAGGATCCTCGACCAGTAATTGCGACTGGTTCGGCGCGGTGCTGCGCGGCAAACCGACCGGAACATGCTTCCGGCAGCAGACTCCATTCTCCGGGCTGGCCTAGGTCAGTGCTGTTTCTCACCGGCGGCGGCAGCACTCTCTGTGGACATTCCACCTGCCAACACTGCGGAACTAGAGAGATTTTGAAACTCACTTGCTTTTCTCCTTGTACACAAAGAATAATGGGAATGTGATTTCAACGGTTTGCTCTGAATTGTACTTTGATTTAAACCGCAATAATAACTAATAACGTCGAAATATAAACTGAAGACTGGAGACTTTAGGAGATGCACTATTTCCTTTCATGTTTATCTAACTTGCTATTTAATCACACTTCGCCACTGACAATGAAAGTCCATTTTTACTCAAACAAAATGTTTTATCACTTGACTTACACGATTGAAGCGAAAGCTAAATAATACTTTGAATCTACTGTCATGGCTGAGAATTGGTGTCACTTGCACTTGATGCTGAATGTACACGTTTCGATAGACACCTGGCTGTCATCTCTCCGACAATGCACTTGTTTTAGATACTGCAAAAGTGTTTCTGGTTTTGCATTAAATAGATTTATTCTTTGCAAATTGAGGACTCCAATACGCGTGTGTCTGTCTGATTTCTTGCAAGCTTCTTTTGACGCCTTTCCAACAATCCATTTCTGCGAGAGAGCGCCAAGTACATTATCAAGTAGTTGCAGATTTTACTTATTCAGTATGGGCCTAGAAGTAAATCATTTTTGCTCGGAATTCCCTTACCCGTGATGCAAAAAAGTGTCCAAAAAGTACATCTGGAACAGGTGGTGGAGCTTGACAGTTCATCGGATACATTTGACTGCGGGATGAATGAAAAGCTGCCTAAACTGCCTGTGCACTTGCCGATGTCACAATGTAA
Organism: Homalodisca vitripennis; assembly: GCF_021130785.1. Lineage (NCBI taxonomy): Eukaryota > Metazoa > Arthropoda > Insecta > Hemiptera > Cicadellidae > Homalodisca > Homalodisca vitripennis. Next base: position 91,246,984 of record NC_060210.1, read on the forward strand.
CGGGTAAGGCGATTATCGCAAGATAACTGAGTCAAGCAACGTCGAACGTGACTGCTGCTTGGATGGGTGACCACTGAGTGGTCCTGTCCTTGCAAGCAGACCGCCTGCCCGCCCATTGGAGGTTCAGAATTCAACTTTAAGCCACTAGACCCTAGTTTAAGTGTCAGAGAACGCTAATAATATGGGATAGATATTATTTCTAGTTCTGGCACATTTGTATGAACTGTCTTACAACAAGCATGAACAAGATAAAATGAAGTTGCCACCTGGATATATAGCGCCAGGCCAGTGGCCACGTGTTGGAAACGGGCTCACGTGATCCAAAGTTGCAGCGTCATGATTCTGGAGGCCACGTCAAGTAGCGAGTGTTGTATGTGGCAGGGAGGTCGCGGCTATATTCGATACTAATTGGGCTGCCCAAAATGAGTGCTCGTCTGACACTGATGAAGGTCGTCGTGGCCTCTCCTGGCGGCTGCTTAGGGGAGTGAAGACTATAGTATTAGCAAATAGTGATTGCGACTAGGACACAGGTAGCTAACTTAGTGCATCTCCCTAATTAAATCCAGATTTTTGTTATTTGTATATTGCCATATATATAGCATATGCATATATTAAATTTGTATAAATGGCAATAGCCTTATTTAATTTCAATAAAGATTGAATTACAAAAAGTACTTGCTCCGCAGGGACTCGAACCCGGATCTCTCACTTGCCGGGTGAATGTGCTACCATTACACCACAGAGCCCTTACTTTTTACGTATCAATTAATTTTTTTTTTTTTTGCTATCTGTCACATATGCGTTTAAATGACCAAACTAACATATGATCGGAAGACCAAATACCTGTCAAACGACATATATATATATATATATATATATATATATATATATATATATATATATATTAAATATTATATAAATAAATATCTTATTTAATTAAAATAAACTATATATATATAATATGTATATAAATTTATCACATTCACAGTTTTATCTTGGTATATAAAGCCTGCGAGCAACGACCTCTGCCAATTATTAGAGACATTATCAACACATATTAATTTTTATTAGACGATGTTATCACTATTATTTGTACATCACCATACGAGCTGTCTACATCCTGTATGGGCATTTTAGTAAATTGTTTAAAACCCATGTCACTTGTTAGGTTATTTTTGATTGTTTATATTCGTTATGTTCTTGTTCTGCTTTTTGTTGTACATTTTTTAGTTATAGCCTGTCGTTGTTACCTTTATCATTGTTAGCTTAGTTTATTACAAAACAAAAAAATTGTTGCATTTAATTTATCGTAGTTAATTAAATTTATTAAAAATATTCGAGCATTTTATATTACAAATATCAAAGGTATTTAACATTTTTTGTTAATGTATTTTATTACTTTTATCTTGACTTTAATAACTACGTGTGTGTGCTATTAGATATAATTTTTATTTATTTATTTTATGTACAATTACAGACTATATGGGTTAGAAAATAAATACCAAAAATACAACGACGAGCCAAAATTATACTTCAACGCCCAAAGAACTTTAACTGTGATCGTTGTCGACTGAAACTGCAATAAACGTTCAGTAATCCCAAAGTGCTATTGGTATATTATCTCTCATCTCGATGGATTTAGTGCGAAAATCAGAATTTTTCTGTGCATACTCACCCTACTTATATAGTTATATTTCACCCTTCCTTTAGAATATAACTAAATTCTTTTTGACCCAAACATTTATACATATAAGTGTATAAAAGATCACGCACTTTTGGATGTTTTCTTCCTTAGACCGTTGACACAGACAATTAATATTGATGTTGTAATTGGCTCTAATTTTAGTTTGATTTACCACCTTGTCAGTACGATATACAAGTGCAGTGGAAGTACCACTAGAGAGAAGAGGAAGTAGGTTCGGTAGTACACGGGTGTCGGCGTGGAATCACTGTCTTACCCTTTGGAAACGTGACGTCAGCTACAACGTCAAAATTAGGCGGGAACCTACAGTCCTACAATCCTAAATTTATATCCTTTTTTTTATATAAGTGTAGCAAAAATGTTGTTGAAGTTTTGTAGTGGCTATTTCCGTAGAAAATGTTAGTAATTTCAGCAGGTGTTCTAACAATTATTGAATATTCTGCCGTAAAGTTGATCTCAATTGTGAAAAATAGTACTTAATTTAATTACATAATACTATTAAAATAATAAGCTTAATTACAAAATAATTTGAAAGAAATTTTTTCATCCATGTAAACTATCCATACTTGGCATGGAATGCATAGTTTTCAGAGTAAATGTGTGTGTTTAATTTTCTGCAACATTAGCGCCAGGTGTAGTTCCCATGATTGTCGTAAAAATGAACAACCGTTATTCCATCGAGTTAAAAAATCTTTGTACATTTTTCAAAATGTACTAATTAAGCTTTAGTAGGAGGGCGATGAAAATTCAGAAATTGCTAATAGAAACAATAGACAGAGAAAAATTGTACCGCAACATTGATAATATTCTGCGCTAAACAACGGTAGCCAGCAGAGTCGAGTCAAAAATTAAACGTCAACTGCCACAATAGGAGAGCGTGCGGGAAACCGGGATCGTTGCGTAGTTTTTTCGGTACCACTGATAACGTATTCAGTTATATTAATGGGCTAGGGTCATGTAATAGTTACGGAGGGCGGGGCACAAAGTCACTATTAATCTAACCATCAGCCGCGCACACATTAAACAACCGCGTACACAGAACTAACCGACTATGAACAAATAGTCGCACTAATTTCTAATTACTATAGATAGTGCTGTCGAAATACAATGAATCCATGTTTGCCGTTATTAGTAATTAATTATTTGTTTCTGTGCGCACATGTGCGCTATTTGTTCTACCCTGGCATGCATTGTTTTGTTAGCTGCAGCAATTATTGGCCCATTCCTGATCCACGAATTTTATTCACTTTATTTTGAATATGCCTTTTATTGATTTTATTATTCTCAATATTAATTTTTTACTCAGTTTATTTATTTTGATGTGTCAGGAGGTTCGGAAATATTATGCTCCACTCGTCATATAATTACATTTTGTGTACTTTATGTTTAATTTTTTAAACAATAAAGAATTATTACTTTTATATATTTAGTGATTTAAATTTATTATTTTAAAATTATAAATGAAAAATTATTTATTTATTTACCATAAAATTTTGTCTGATTATTCCTTTTTTAATATCACATATTATTTTTTTGGCGTATAAAATAAAGTTGGCTGTGGTGATCTACTAAAGGAGATATTGACATTTTGTGCTGTGATTGGTCAGATACTACTTTTCTCTCCAAGTAATTTTAATAATTTATTTCACTTATTTTTTTGTTATGAACTTATAACGTGTTTTTCCCATTTGAGAACTGCATCTTTCACGCGACAGACAAATCGTAATGTTTTCTCAACTACAAATTAAGATCTGCAAAACATTGCCATTATGTAAGTGTATAGTACGGAAATTGTAAGACTTAAGACACAGAAGAGAGAAAAAAATCAATATTTAAGTACTGTTAACCAGTTATAAATTCTAATTATAATAAAGAATCTATATTGAAACCAACAATTAATTAATTTTATTGCAAACTGTTCATAATAGGTTTAAGAATAAAAAGTCTAAATACGCACAAAAACATAGCAAAATATTCAAATAATCAATTGTTTAAATAGGTACAATATACACGTAGAATACAGCTACACAGCTACCTAGCCAAAAGATCTCGGTTAGAGTCTGAAGATATTAACAAAATGTAATTAGTTAAAAGAGAACCAGTGTACTATGACGTCAGTATTGATAAATTACGGAACAAGTGACAATGAACTGATAATTATCCTGCTAACTATGGTTTTAGGGTAAACCTATTTCTACAAACATCATCTGTAGTGTCGACCATCCGATGTGTTATGGATAGTTTTTATCTTAACTGTATCCAGGTCAATAGTAACTAAGCGACTAATTTATTAGTCTATTAGTCTCCAAAATGAATTACTCTCAAAGGCCAACTGTTATTACCACGGTCCACTCACTTCATTTCGCTAATGGAACATTGTACAAAAGTGGGTTAATAGCGTGATTCCGATATGCGTAAACATTTAAACCCTATTGTAATCTCTAATGGCTAGCTGTTTTTACATTGCCAGTTAGCATTTTATTGGTTGACAAGAACAGGTTTAAAGATACTAGTTGGACTGAGTTATGAAAATCTATAACTACTTTTTATTTATAGTATTCTTGATGTATACATACCTCCAGTATCTGTTACCAGTGACCAGTATCTGTTAGAGAGCATAAATACAATTTTACTAACTATATTTTCTAGGTAAAACTTGCAGTAGCTCCCGCTTAAATTCTCAAACATTACACGATTTGTGTACATTTAATACTAATATGAAAACCTAGTAACACAACAATGGTAGGAAGGGTTGGTTTAATGCGAATGATGAGTTTAGATCTATTTCATCTTCTGATTAGTGTAGCATCTGACATCCGGCACTGTTTAATCAAGATATTAAAATGACCAAAACCTCATCGTGATCTTACCGTTCATAACAAATTACACATTTAGAAATATTAGACCTCCTTAGATAAGGATTGCTTCAAAATTCCACACCGGGTTCTTCGCAGGATTGACAGGTCGTTCAAAATCATATTTGTTCATTTCTAAGCCTAATTGCATTAGAGCAACGGTAAATGACCATCTCTCATCTCCAAGATGATCGGTTAATACAGTTCAATAATATTTTATTATTATTTAAAGATACCATTAAATTTGGACTAAAAGCCAAGAAAAACAAAAAAATGTAATTGCCTTTATATAACTAACCCAAATTGACGAGTTGATTAACGTTAGGTAAGTTAATTCTAATAAGTTAACTTGCGAGAAGACTAAGAGTATTGCAGAATCCCGTAGGGACCCATGGAGTAACTAGTAAGCCTTTATAATTTTAAAGTAATTTATCTGCTAGCTCAAAAGCGCCATATAGTTCTAATTCCAAACAGATCCTCACACTCAAATTAAATTGAAAGTTGGTAAACGCAACGAGCACCTGCTTCAAATCTAATGCAGTCACTATTTATATCTACAACAGCTGTTTTAAGCTGTTTAGAAGCTCATGTTTATAAATCTAACAGCTTTGTACCCTGAGTATAAAAATTTAATTTAAATTAAATATTCGAAATCGGCTCGGAATTAACTGCCCGCTGAGGGTCTTTAAAAATAATTAGGATTCATTCTCCATTTAAGAGAACTCAAAATGAACTACTTGAGTACGAAATAATTGCAGTGTTCTTCAAAAATGTTGAAAATTCCTTTCCCTTTATTGAGTTTTGCCAGATGACAATTTGATTCAGGAAATTTCAGAAGGAATATTTGTGTCAACTAAATTGGTCACATGTAAAGTTTTGAATAAACACCCAAAATAAGTTCAAGAAGTTAAGGTCGGTACGTATTTAAAAATAAGCTGTTTTTTTACTAATCGATACCATTACAAGTAAGCTATCTTGTTGACCTGACTGTTGTCTTTACAAGTGACAGTAGCAGGTATCTTGTGTAACAGTTACATCCCATAACAGGTATATTAATGATAACCATCGTACCGTACTGTACTGGCCGTGGAACGCTAGTTACAATGGCTGTTCGCTGTGGCCGTGCCGTCGCCTTATACACTCAAGCATTGGTGACTCACACTCCTAGGCTAGACAATAGGTTACGACACTGTCTAGCATGGCTGGCCTTTATCCCGCCATTAAACGCAGTACCGAACACTGACAAATGTTCCGTGAATATTTGTCTTTTGACAGTGCGTCTCTCAGTATCATTATAATTACTATAACCTTGCGGCACGTGCTTTATCCCTACACCAGGACAGTATTATCGCCAAGTATGGGTCACAAAATGGGCTTTGTTTGTTAAAGAAGCTGATTAGAATTTATTGCCACCACGTCTTTGGTTTTTAGACAATGAAATCTCTGGCTGAGGCCAGTTTTACACCCGAAACTTATAGGCATTGAAAGTAAATTGTATTATTCCGCCACCGTTTCTGTTGATTTACTCATGGTTTTATGGAAAAGGCTGATTGTAAGTTAACTGACTGATTAATAATGTTAGATTAATGAAATTAAAGTAACATTGATCTAGAAATTCGACTGTATAGGCTATTGATCTCGTAAGCTAGTATCATCAACCAAAACGATAGTCAGAAGAGAAGTCTATAATTGCATTGAACAACTTCAGTAATTTCCGTAACGACATGCATTTTTGTAGCTTGTTTCCAAAGTTAAATAATGTCATCCTTAAGCAATAATTTAAGGAAACCCAATATTGTCTATACTCCTAGTAGCAGTTTTGAAAGCTCTAGAATCTGCGACATGTTACAAATGCAGATACGTATATGATATGTTTTATTGTTGGTGGTAGGTGAACTTGTTAATATTCCAGATAAAAAAGAGGGCAAGGTCATTTGAATGGATACAAAAAGATTATTTTGCAAATGCTATGTTTGTTTTGTACAAGTCTAAAACGTCTCGCAGAACATTTGGGTACAAAGAAGCTAGAGACAAAGAACCCTCAGATAAATTCAACTTGTGCCACAAACAGAAATACCCTATGTCTGTTTTGTTTTCAGGTTTTGAACAAGTCGCCGAAGAGTGGATAGACAGAAGGAAATGGAGGCAGTAACAAAAGCTGATCATGAGCCACGAAGAAAATTACTCGATGGAGGCGAAAGACTGGGAACCCTCGGATAAGTGCAACTTGTGCCACAAACAGAAATCACCTGTGTCTGTTTGGGTTTCAGGTCTGGAACGAGTCGCCGAAGAGTTGATGGGCAGAAGGAAATGGAGGCAGTACCAAAAGCTGGTCCTGAGTCACGAAGAAGATTACTCGATGGAGGCGAAAGACTGGGAACCCTCGGATAAGTGCAACTTGTGCCCGGAACACGGCGACCAGCCGCCCCCACCCCACACGGACACGTCTCTGCCGGTAACTGAGCCTGTTCACTTAAGTCTTATTGGTCCAACTTTGTGTCGCCTACTTAGTGCAGGTCAGGAAAAACTAGAAAATCTGCTCGTCAGTAGAAACAATAAATCATTATTTTTAGATTTGCTCTGTTTACTCTAATTTGTTTCTCATTATATAATTTAAAAATAAGTCTGTAAGTGAATACAAACGTTACTCCATTAGTACTTAAGCTGTTACTATTAAATCAAACAATAATAGAATTAATTATGAAAGTTAATAAATTTATAGAACAACGCTAAAATAAAACTTTATGTTTATAACTGTAATTTTAAACTAGTGAGTGGTATTACTCTGTAACATGTTCAGTTTAGCACCTCACGGCTAAAAACCGAATTTGGAATTTAACTTCTAATACTTTCAAATTCTAAATAGCGATTTGTTTTTAGTGGTCATTACGAACTCAGAACGTATGGAAAACTGACGTATTGTTTAACATAAAAAGTAGCAATTGCCAGATAGTGAAAAGTCAACTTACAGGTCTAACTAACAATTTCAATTTACATAGCTTGGTGGTCATTACGAACTCAGAACGTATGGAAAACTGACGTATTGTTTAACATAAAAAGTAGCAATTGCCAGATAGTGAAAAGTCAACTTACAGGTCTAACTAACAATTTCAAATTCTACATAGCGATTTGTTTTTAGTGGTCATTACGAACTCAGAACGTATGGAAAACTGACGTATTGTTTAACATAAAAAGTAGCAATTGCCAGATAGTGAAAAAAAAGTCAACTTACAGGTCTAACTAACAATTTCAAATTCTACATAGCGATTTGTTTTTAGTGGTCATTACGAACTCAGAACGTATGGAAAACTGACGTATTGTTTAACATAAAAAGTAGCAATTGCCAGATAGTGAAAAGTCAACTTACAGGTCTAACTAACAACAATTCTAACTTGTTTTTAGTGGTCATTACGAACTCAGAACGTATGGAAAACTGACGTATTGTTTAACATAAAAAGTAGCAATTGCCAGATAGTGAAAAGTCAACTTACAGGTCTAACTAACAATTTCAACAATTCTAACGATTTGTTTTTAGTGGTCATTACGAACTCAGAACGTATGGAAAACTGACGTATTGTTTAACATAAAAAGTAGCAATTGCCAGATAGTGAAAAGTCAACTTACAGGTCTAACTAACAATTTAACTTGGTGGTCATTACGAACTCAGAACGTATGGAAAACTGACGTATTGTTTAACATAAAAAGTAGCAATTGCCAGATAGTGAAAAGTCAACTTACAGGTCTAACTAACAATTTAACTTGGTGGTCATTACGAACTCAGAACGTATGGAAAACTGACGTATTGTTTAACATAAAAAGTAGCAATTGCCAGATAGTGAAAAGTCAACTTACAGGTCTAACTAACAATTTCAACTTGGTGGTCATTACGAACTCAGAACGTATGGAAAACTGACGTATTGTTTAACATAAAAAGTAGCAATTGCCAGATAGTGAAAAGTCAACTTACAGGTCTAACTAACAACAATTCTACATAGCGATTTGTTTTTAGTGGTCATTACGAACTCAGAACGTATGGAAAACTGACGTATTGTTTAACATAAAAAGTAGCAATTGCCAGATAGTGAAAAGTCAACTTACAGGTCTAACTAACAATTTAACATTACGAACTCAGAACGTATGGAAAACTGACGTATTGTTTAACATAAAAAATCTTTGGTGATACTGGAGTGAACTATATATTTCGACTAAAGGTGCTTGATTGAATGCGGCAAACATAAGCTGGTAGCAATTGCCAGATAGTGAAAAGTCAACTTACAGGTCTAACTAACAATTTAACTTGGTGGTCATTACGAACTCAGAACGTATGGAAAACTGACGTATTGTTTAACATAAAAAGTAGCAATTGCCAGATAGTGAAAAGTCAACTTACAGGTCTAACTAACAATTTCAAATTCTACATAGCGATTTGTTTTTAGTGGTCATTACGAACTCAGAACGTATGGAAAACTGACGTATTGTTTAACATAAAAAGTAGCAATTGCCAGATAGTGAAAAGTCAACTTACAGGTCTAACTAACAATTTCAAATTCTACATAGCGATTTGTTTTTAGTGGTCATTACGAACTCAGAACGTATGGAAAACTGACGTATTGTTTAACATAAAAAGTAGCAATTGCCAGATAGTGAAAAGTCAACTTACAGGTCTAACTAACAATTTCAAATAGGATATTTGGGCATTTTGTAATCAGGCCCAAGTAAAAATGGCTGACTTAATAATACAATAGCTGACAAATAAAAATACTTATACAGTTACAACATATACAGTTATACCTTCAAGAGTGACATTTTTGTATTTATAAGGAACAAATAATTTAAAATGTGCAATTGTAAAGTAATATTTGATTAAATATACAATATATTTTAGCCATAAATGAATAAGAGCACATACAGTACAAAACACACTAAAGTAATCTTAAGTAGCTGTCAATTCAAAATTTAAAATATTTTGCAAAACCAAAATTTATTGCTCCGTCCTAAAGCGAAAGCTTTATTAGAATATATTTATTTTTATTGGTGGGAATCTTTCACCCACACCTGATAGTTGTTCATGAGGTTTACCTCACTGGAAAGTATGCACTTTTGAATACCCTGGTAAATTTGAAATTTAAGTTAGGGTTTTGAATTGACGATTTTATTGATATGCTGTAAGGTTTTCAATTGTCATCCAAACCACACAGCCAGTAAATTTTTAAAACTTGACAGACAATTAATGTTATGTTGTTGACAAATTTTGCTTTTCTTGTGTGATAAATCCAAAATCACGGTTTAGATGAAGTTATAAACTCAAAATTCTATTCACAGCGAATATTTTATTTATACAATAACAGCTATTGAACCAAAGTTAGTACTACAGTAGCCATTTTGTTAATGTCAGTAAAACAATCATCGAGCATTTTATGTTTAAGCGTTAGAATTATTGAAAATTGTATTGAAATACAGAAGGATATTCATTCTTCTAAACGGCACAACCAGCAGGTTTTTGAAAGATAACTAGAATTAGGCCTGCTCTCTTCTAGCTTATCTAGCCTGCTCAAAAAGACAGCAGATTTTGAATTTCTCGTTTGCAAATTACAGAATCACGTTTTAGGTATGGTTATGAAAATTATGAATTATTTTATTAAAAAATGTCACGAATAATACCTCTTTTCCAACATCCGACTTGTTGACCAAAGGTTTATAATTATTAGACAGGAGATAACTAATGTAGTGTCAAATACGAATTAAAATTATTTTAATCTTTAAATGCTATTAAGTAAGACAATATGTTCGGTTTGATTGGACTTGATAGCTTATGTTAAGAGTCATGATATATACTTGTCTGGTGCGTTTTCTTGTTAAAATAATTACAGTTATATATATAATAATAGGATTACATTTTTACCCACCCAATAAATGAAATCAGTATCAAAGCACGAGTAACAAAATGAACTCGCGACATTTATTGCGAAATGTCGGCGCTGTAAATCTTTGGTAACTTCACCCGGAAGATATGAGGACTGGCGGGGAGGAGAGGTGTCAAACGGGGTTAAATGAAGCCAGATATCATGTGTGAAGCAAACGGACCCAATAAAGCGTTAGCACTGTTTGGTCGGTCTTCTCGCAGGGTTTCATCGCCATTGGATTTGGTTGGCGACATTAAAACTGAAGGACGGCGAGAACTCTTCCACGTTAATGGTTCCTTTTCAAACAGACTAATCTCTTCTTTCTTTTGAAAACTAATTTAAAAAGCTTTATTTCAAAGATATTTCTATAGATCTTTGTCCTTTTGAAAATTGGATTGGTTCTTTAGTTTCTGACCTGTTTGAAATATCCAAATGGAACCAGTAATTAGCCATTAGTGTTGCAAATTTGGATATATATATAAAGTATATATATATATATATATATATATATATATATATATATATATATATATATATATGTATGAGATAATTTTTATCCGTTGATTCAATTTTTCCTCATACATTGACTTCTGAAATGTAAATAAAGCCTTCACCTTTATTAAAATCTGAGTAATTTACTTCAATTTACAAGTTGATATTTGCAAACCATACTTATAACACCGATAACCTCTTATAGCACTTTCCTTCATTAAAATCTCTTCATTACATGATATTTAATTACCTAATTAAGACTAGTCTTTAATTAATTATAAACTGATTGTAAACGCATTAAGAAAGTATTAAATTGTGCTTCATACGAATACTGTGGTAATCCGAAAACTAATTCAAGTTTTCATAAAGTATAAATTACAACGTTTGTTTCTCATCTTATGAGAGAATTCTTGTGACAATGGAAACTATTGTATTGTTTAGAATCGCCATTTCAATCAAATCATAGAATATAAGTTGTTTCTTTTTGTTCTTGCTGTCCCTTTGTGGATCCATACCGATCCTTTGTGAATTTTAGATTTTCAAATCATGAGCTGCTTTTATTCTTCTGTAGAGTGACCATCTTGAAATGGACTTGGACATCATTATATATATATGGGGCTTTATGTAATTTTCTCATAATAACACGTGGACGTCTGGATTCCGCATTAAACGCCTTTCGTTAAAGACAGTGAACTTTTAATTTTGCTAAAGACTTGTTAGAATTATCCTTCAATAAACTTGTACTATCTTTAAGAATTGAACTTTCAAGGAAAGTAGACAAAGAACTTTTCAACAAAAATCGATGAAGGTTGAAAAAACCTTCAGAGGTTATAGAATATGAGAGTAGAGAAGGCCGAGGGCCGGACCGGCCAAGACGCATGCATGCATGAGCCACACGCTCGCGCGATGCATATTGCTGATGCATACATAATGCAGGAGAGGTGGGTTTAATTGCAACGTCCTCTCACGGGGAGCGGCGTGGCGCGACGGTCTCCTGAAATAGTGCCCTAATAACGAAAGATATGTCCTGTACAGTACTTCCTTGCATGGCACGCCCTCTCCTTCGAGCCTCTCTATTCATAGTAACCGCTTTGTAATAAAATACTTTTTAATTATAGCAACAAATACAAGATTATATAGTACGTATTTGTAAGGGGCCATTGGTTTTATTTAGAACTCATCTCTTACACAACCAAAGATGTGTATTGCAGTGAATAATTGATAAGTTTCTTTCATCTTTTTTGTGCGGTCTTGACCTCTACCAGGCATTCCTTTAGGCCAAGGTCAGATGATCCTTATCATGGCGAACCACGATAATGACCATGGTTCCTACCCGGGATTCGAACCTTGGGGTGGCAAGCTGAGACTGCACAGTAATGAATAACAAATATAATGAAAAGTCCGTGTTATAAGTCGATATAAAAATTAGTTTATGCTTTGGACGTCCACGGGGTAGTGCCTCACACTGCAAACGTCCATCCAGCAGACGGAAGGCGGACGAATTTATTCTCATCTTGTCTTTCAGTTGAGTTGCGACCTCCATCAGGGAAACATTGAAATAATGACATTTTAGTGTACCTTGGTGTAACAGTGATTTTGTGAGAGGTGTACCATAGATTGCTGCTGGCAGTTGCAGCAGTGATGACTAAAATACAGTCCTGCTGTATTCATTTAGTAAACGAAAACATTGGGTTCACCCCATTAATAAAATAAGAAAAGTGTTTGTGGAATTCCATAATTTAATAGCAGTTTTAGAAGGGGGTGAAGAGAGATTCAGACGGTATTTTAGACTAATCAGAGAACAAGTCGAAGAGGTTTTGACATTTATAGAAAATGGTATAAAGAGGGAAGACACGAATTACAGGAAATCAATCACAAGCAGTAAACGGCTAATTGTATAGTTATGGCTAACTGTAAAAACTATTAAAAACCAGCAAAATCCTAAATGCTTTTCTTAGTTAATATCGGCAAAACATAATTTTACACATTTATCAAAACTTCAAAAAGCTACTACTATACGCCAAGTTAAGAGTCAACGATCCGACAAGGAAATAGTTAGCAAAGCCTGATTTGTGAAGTTCAAATACCACGGATAAGACGATTCAGCGACCAACAGAAACAATTCGCGGCTAGGAAGTGGTTGGTGTCTGTTGAAGTAACGCCGTGCGCATGCGCAGCCGAAAACGTCCACGCGGACGTCGCGACTCATGACTAAGGAATACTCTGTGACAATATCAATGAATTATACGTTGTTTGGTATCATTATTATCGTTATGATGTGTACAATCTATATATACAAATTATTTTGGAATAAAATTACAAATAAACCAAAATCTGGATTTGATTGAGGAAATGCAGTAAGTAACGAACAAGGTAAACATATGGCCGGTCCCAATCCCCTGCACTTGTGTTTGTGTGGGTCTACGTAGTTATCAACCTCAATGAGATGGCTAGGTGTGTATTGTCTTTACTCACCTAGCTGTGGCTCTGACCACTCATATTGATGGACGGCTTTATTTGCTTTTTAACACTCGAAATTTTAGTTGTTTTATATAATATAATAATTATTAATGGAACAATAGAATTTCCTGTAGAAGGTTGACGCAGTCGGTACAATTACCTCCTGGGCTAAACTGTGCATCTGTATTGAATGATTATTTCGCATAGTCATTTTCATTGGATAATAAATTTTATATTCACGAGAGAAGACATTAAAATAAGTCGTTAATGAATCAACTTCCTGTTTATTTGAAATTTAATTATCAGTTATTTATTAAAGTTATTGTCAGTTCATAGTCACTTATACACACAAAGAACGATCGATTGATTCATTTTTTAATATTTTTCTTGGCTGAGTAATTTGCTTAAATTCCAATGGATATTTTAATATTTGACATGATAGTTCTTGACTACTTGTTGCTCCGGTTAAAAAATAAAGAGTGCATATCATATTTCAGATGGCCGTTTACGTTATTCACATTGAAATATATAAATCAAAATGTTTTAAGTCGCAGTTTCATTTTACATTTTTTCTAAAATCGTTATTGGGCTGTAGCTGTGAGTAAAATTTAATAAAATGTGTCAATATGATCAAATGTTCGATAACTCATTTACTGTAAAGAATTTAGCAGTTATCCGTGGTGGTGCACGCAATGTCTTGTTGAACCACAGGGACACCATGGGCATATTTTTTAACCATCTTGAAGTAAAAAAGCATAAAGTCGTGTAAGGAAGAATCTAGGGAGCTTAGATCATTGAATTTACCCAGTCTTTATACTTTGAGGTCGCCCTGTACTGGGATGTTCACCATGAAAAACTAGACGCAGAGACAACTATTGAACTCAACACAGAAGTGCAGTTTTCAAACGACTACCTTCACAAGTAGGTGTCAAAGTAATCAATTGCCTCCCTTATTACTAAAAAAAAAAAAAATCAAAACGAGAACCTTTTCAAGGCTCGTTTAAAACGTCTTTTGGCGTCTGTGCTGAGGAGTTTTTTCATTGCCGTTGGGATAATCAGTAATTAGCTCCCGCCCCGAATTCTAGCGTTAGAAGTGTGAATGGTGGTATTACTGTTAACGTCTGTGTGTGTATGTGTGTGTGTGTGTGTGTGTGTGTGTTTGCGCGTGCGTGTATGCGTACGTGCGTACGTGAGTGTGTGGTTAGGCTACACAAATAAAAAATGACGCTTGAAATACAATTGTAGTTTTATTAATGTAATAAAGAATTTATTATTAAATCATAAGAGTTTCGAGAGCGCTGTCCCGTTATCAAATCAGGTTGACTGATTTGATAAAAAACTAGACATTAGTCAAGATTAACATTATCAAAGAACATAACTGATTTACATATAGTGTGTGTAAGTGCTCTTATTATTTGTTGGCTTTTAAGTAATTGTGTGAAATGTATTATGTTGTTTTGGGCATTGTTGCTAGATGGTAGTATTTTTTACAATTTTATTCAATGGAAATTGTAAAACACTAGAAAAATGTGTTTTTTTAATTTTATCCCATAATGAAAATCATAGCAAAGTTCCAATAGAGTATCTTGAATAATACATGAGTTAAATTGATTTAATGGTTAGTACGATTTTGGACCTTGCTATCGTTATATGAAAAAGTATAAAACAAAATTAATTGTTTTTAAATGAATTATAAAAAATATAAACATAGCCTGCAAGACAAGGAACAAAGATAGATCATTGGGTGTAGCCTACTTAAGCGTTTGTCTCATCGTTACCTAAAGAATAGTAAAACAAGCCTCGAACTCTCTGTATACGGATAATAAATATGCCAGTTTTAAAATTGCCTATGTAGATTAAATTGTTTATTTAATAATATAAACACTACAAGTTAGCCTACAACAGCAATATTGTATAACGTGTATTTATATAACGTAATCTTATCTTTGTAAAGAATACTATTGATGTTTTTACGATCGGGCTCAGTTCAGCGCTACAAGAAATGACAAAAGAATAATTAATCAAACCTAACGTGAGATTAGATAAGGGTTATATCACTGACAAATCAAGCAACTTCTGATATCTAGTGCTATACCGATTTCACCGAAATTGTTATTTATCTGTGTGGAAATAGTTTAACAATATATTTAAGAACAGAATTTTACATCGTAGAAAACTATGATATAGATGTTTATGAATCGAAATACACCGATACAACGGCGCGGCATACCGGAGGACTCGAATTACCGGAGGACCGGCTTCACGGCATTTCTTTACGGAGGTAGGCTACTTGCATATTTGCCGTCCTTTGATTCAAAAGAGAGAACGGCTCTTTATTGGACCAAGAGTAACTTATGTACCAAATTTCATGTCTCGAAAATCTTTCTCTAGAGACTTATCGCATATCTGGACAGACATACAACGATTTCAATACGGCACTCCTGGTCCTTAATAAGGTAGGGTTATAAACAATTTAATGGCAAATCAAATTCGTGATACTCAAAAAAAGAAGTGGTTAAATCAATTGTTTTAATTACTAAACTATAATGAAACCGTTAATTATCTTTTATTACGTATACAGTTAAAATAAATGATTAAATAATATAATGAGGACTAACAGGATACTTGAGGATATTAATAGTGAGCTAATGAGTGGTAATGACAAGTTCTCGCAATAAGTGGAGCAGTAAGGACGTGCGAGGCTCCGGGAAAACGGAAACCACCGGAAAACCGCCGCCATACTGGAGGGTTCCCGCATAGTTCGCTTTCCGCCATTGTTGTGCTAGAGAAGGGCCGCCCGCCGCCATCTTGGGCCCCCCGAGAGTATATTGTAGTTCAATACTTCCCTAGCCTAGACCTTGCCTACACCTACAGCAACTCCACTCTACTGTAGATTGAGCACTTCACCTCAGTTATGTTGTAATAGAAACTGTTTACTTAGCGTCTTACAAACTATTGTAGGTGACTTGAATTGTTTTGCTACCGCTTTGAATTCCGTCATGGAATAATCAGTCATACTTTATGCTATTTATTAATATTATTTATTTATTTCTTATAATGAACATGTAAGTAGACCAGATTGTAATGTTGAATATAATTAATAGCCAGTAGGTAGCTTATCTTATATATTAAATTACCTTATGATTCTAAATGTACCAAGGAATGTACCTATATTTGGCAAGAACCAGTAACAGTTGTAGAGATTCATTCTACAACAGTAGCCCGATATTTTGCAGAACCGTTGTGTTAAACCAACATTTTTTTAATATTTTATACTAGCAGTTACCCGCGGCTTCGCACGCAATTTTCTGTTGAAAAACTAGACAATATATCTGTGTATTCTTTTTCTATGACATAATAAACAGTCTAGGGATAATCGATAGTCATTCAAAGCTATTCCAATCTCCTTTTCCAATTTGGATTTAAGTTTAAAGAACAGAGGTTTGGGATCCTGGTCGTAAAGAGAAACAGTTTTTATAAGATTAGTATTTCCCTCCCACATTCCATGATAATTTATTGAAGTGCTCCGACGATTTCAGTAACAATAAGAGTTAGCCTTTCTATCCCAATGACGAAAGTGTATCGTACAACTAAAAAGTTGCTGCGGTCAATATGGGTCTGTTTTGGTCGTTTAAAATTTACCCCTGGTGTTTTGGCATAATAAGTCGCCCGCCATTATCTTTTTATTTTCATTAGCAATATAAACAGATGTTTCAGAAAGTTTGTCGAATTATAGCTGTCAACAGCTGTTTAGTGCCAGTTTAATTTGAATTATTAAACGTTATTACGTTTCGTTCTTATTATAACATTCGAATGTAAAAAAAACTAATTTTTCAATTTGAATTCGACTTTATTTGGTAAAATGAATGTGTTATGGGTGGTAAAAAGCACTCTAAATGTTAATTCAGACCAAAAGCTACACCTGTTCCAATTTTCAGCACTATCCGTATAGCAGTTTCAGCGTGATTTGAGGACAAACCTCCAAACATCCAAACATTCAAACTTTCGCATTTATAATATTAGTGGGATTGCAGTTTCATTATAGACGCTTCTCTTAAAACATACGGATATTTTACTTTTCATTTATATCCCATATTTAAATCTTAAAAATACAACACTTTATTCATTTGATAAGGTATTAAAAATACAATTTATATGTTAATGTATTTTTATAATTACACAATATATACAATCTGGGTAAATTAAAATTTAAAATTAATTATGTTTTATCGTGGTCAAGTTAGTTTTTAGTCTGCATGTAAATCTGGACCCGCTACACTGACGCAAGCGCATCTCATTGCAGGAGCATATGCGTTGGAGCTTGCATTGTATATAAACACAATCTGGTTTTTCGTTAAATCTACAGGTATAAAAACATTTTTCCAAACATAAACCGTCGGACGCGTTAGTTTTGATGGAGATCGGAATTGGAGAGTATCAGAAGGGTTAAAAATATGAAACTATAATTTTTCACGGGTTACATTTCTCTTTTAGGGTTTGCAAAACGGTTAGCTGAGGCTGATTTCACATATATTTATAAATCTGACGGTTTGTTTTTAAGTGCCGATACAAGCATATGGTGTAGAGCTAAATATGTTTATAAGAGAACTGCGAAATAATATAGAAACTCAATTTTAATTACTCTAGAATTTGCATTATACGCCATAAAAGAAGTGGGCAGTTGAAAATAACGCCAAATGCAGGCCACCACTTTGTCACTGTCCCATATTTCGTTAGTCTGCGGGCCGGAATCGGTTGAGCGACCTAGTTAGTTGTTTCTTTTGTAAAATAAATCACAGAATATCCACGTAGTAGGGCAGTAACTATATACCACTACCAATATGAGATAGTCAATATACTAGTTACACTATGTACACCACGGGTACTAAAACTGTTATATACATTTACACTAATATTCTTTTATCACTATGTATTTTTCAGCAAGAAACACGTATATGTGTAATGTATTTTCAAACTGTAGTGTTAAATAATAAGGTTTACTTAAACTTTCCTTCAATAAGTTAATTATTTAAAATAAAATCAGTTTTCAAATTATTATTATTATTATTAACTTTCCAATTATATTTATCATGGAGCTATTACAACAGTTTTATTTTGTTATGAAGTAATAAACTTCGTACTTTAGATTCCACAGGCCTCACAGTATTTCCCTACAAGTTCCACAGCATATATCCAAAAATCCATACAGGATTTT
The DNA here is from genome assembly GCF_021130785.1 of Homalodisca vitripennis. NCBI lineage: Eukaryota > Metazoa > Arthropoda > Insecta > Hemiptera > Cicadellidae > Homalodisca > Homalodisca vitripennis. The sequence goes on from NC_060210.1 coordinate 91,265,611, forward strand.
CCCTACAAGTTCCACAGCATATATCCCAAAATCCACACAGGATTTTCTCCTCAAGTTCATGAGTATTAATAATTTCCACAAATTTTACAGCAGAGATTCTATAATCCACACCGGATTTTCCCCACAAATTCCTGGGTATAGTTCTCACTATACATCTCAAATATACTAAATATAAATCCATATATTTCATTTATACGAGGGTTGTTCAATAAAGACTGAGACTGGGCCCGGGATTTCCCCATACTGCTCTGATAAGACATGATGCCAGGTTTTTCCAATACCTTTGGACCCTATTGTTTACCAACAGACATTGAATTGCTTTATATCTATCACAAAGCCATCAGTGCTCATTTGAACATCAGCTTGGTAAGTACCGCCTCCAACGTTTTATCATGTCCAGTTTGCGTGAACAACGATATGCGATTAAGTTTTGTGTTAGACTCAACAAAACTGCGACTAACACTTATGAAGACATAAAGCAAGCTTTTGGGGATGACGCAATGTCTCGTGCTTCCTGTTTTCGCTGGTTCAAAGATTTTAAGGAGGGAAGAGAGGACCCAGAGTTGCAGGGAGGAGATGGTGCCCCAGTTACTGCTCTCACTGAGGAAATCATCAATACAGCAGCGGCAATAATCAAAACCGACCGACGTCTGACCGTCAGACAGATTGCTGAACTCCTTGACATATCGGTAGGTAGTGCTCACACAATTTTAAAAGACAATCTTAACATGTCTAGAGTGTGTGCTCGTTGGATTCCTCGTTTATTCACACCTGAACAAAAACAAAACCGTGTCGATGTTTGCCTTGAGTGGAAGCGGTTCGTTGAAGAAGATAGGGATTGGTGGAAGAGTGTAATCACTGCTGATGAGTCCTGGGTTTATCAGTATGACCCTGCAATGAAAATCCAAAGCACTGAGTGGGTAGAAAAAAATGAAGGTCGCCCGAAGAAAGCTAGGGCAACCAAATCTACAAACAAAGCAATGGTCATTACTTTTTTTGACTATAAAGGAATGGTGTACACTCATTCAGTTCCACGTGGACAGACAATCAATGGAGACTATTACAAACAAGTTTTGGCTACATTAATGAATGATCACATATCTCGAAAGCGTCCAGAACTTCGAGGAAACTGGAAACTTCATCACGACAATGCGCGGCCTCACATTGCCCACATTGTGACAGAATATTTGGCCAAACGAAACATTAAGGTCGTGCCCCACCCACCTTATAGTCCTGACCTTGCACCCTGTGACTTTTTTTTGTTTCCTACTGCAAAAAAGGAATTAAAGGGACGTCGTTTTGATTCGGAACAGGGATGCAGTAAAGGCTTTGGAGGTGATCCTGAAAAACATGTCAAAGGATGGCTTCTCTAACGTTTTCCAGGCATGGCAAAAGCGCTGGGACAAGTGCATTTCACTTAATGGGGAATACGTTGAAGGTTAAAAATTTGATGTAGATCAGAATTAAATAATAAATGTTTTATAGACACAGTCTCAGTCTTTATTGAACAAACCCTCGTACAATCCACAAGTTTTACAGCATAAACCTTACAATCCACATAGGACTTTCTCCACGAATTCCTGTTACACAGAATAGATACCACAACCCACACAGGATGTTCTCCACAACTTCCTGAGCATATATGTTCCACAGGTTATATCCCACAATCCACATAGAATGTTCTCTACAATTTCCTTAGTATAGTTTCCACAAGTTCCACAACATAGATCACACAATCAACACAGGATATTCTCCACAATTTCCTGAGTATAGTTACTACAAATTCCACAGTATAGATCCCCCATTCCAGTTGTTTACCATGTAATGCAATTCTTCTAGAAGAATCTAGATGCTAGAGAAATTATTAAAGACAATAATAAACATAATTTTTTTTCTTGTAATTATACCTAACAGAAGTCTAACCTAGCATGTCGACGATCATATCCAAAATTATTGAGAAAAGAGGGTTTGTGACAAACTTGTAAAAATAGGTTTGAAAAACATGGCCATCATACTTTTACATATCTTTTTAAACCTCACTCAATACTTTAGGATCAGTACACATTTCGTCCTGCCGGGACTTTTGTTACTACGACGATGACTGGAGTGGCTTTTCAACTTGGAAATTAGCTCATAAAAAGTGTATATGCATTCAGTTAAAAATAACTTTTACTTCAGGATTAGAAACCAAAATTGCAATTTATATTAATAATTTACAGTAGGATTACCCTATATTCACATAAACAGCAGTGGTCGGCTGCATACCTGGACAAAACATCCTCAACAGTTTTGACAAGGTAACAGTTATGATTAACTTAAGTTACACGAAGGGATTAAAGAGAATCCCTTACTTGCAGGACAAGGTGTGATAGTCTGTATTCTGTATACATGAAAAAAGTATTCGTAACAGTTTTGGCTATGTAAAAGTTATGAATAACTTAAGTTACACGAAGGGATTAAAGAGAATCCATTACTTGCAGGTCAAGGTGTGATAGTCTGTATTCTGTATACATGAAAAAAGTATTCGTAACAGTTTTGGCTATGTAAAAGTTATGAATAACTTAAGTTACACGAAGGGATTAAAGAGAATCCCTTACTTGCAGGTCAAGGTGTGATAGTCTGTATTCTGTATACATGAAAAAAGTATCCGTAACAGTTTTGGCTATGTAAAAGTTATGAATAACTTAAGTTACACGAAGGGATTAAAGAGAATCCCTTACTTGCAGGTCAAGGTGTGATAGTCTGTATTCTGTATACATGAAAAAAGTATTCGTAACAGTTTTGGCTATGTAAAAGTTATGAATAACTTAAGTTACACGAAGGGATTAAAGAGAATCCCTTACTTGCAGGTCAAGGTGTGATAGTCTGTATTCTGTATACATGAAAAAAGTATCCGTAACAGTTTTGGCTATGTAAAAGTTATGAATAACTTAAGTTACACGAAGGGATTAAAGAGAATCCATTACTTGCAGGACAAGGTGTGATAGTCTGTATTCTGTATACATGAAAAAAGTATTCGTAACAGTTTTGGCTATGTAAAAGTTATGAATAACTTAAGTTACACGAAGGGATTAAAGAGAATCCCTTACTTGCAGGTCAATGTGTGATAGTCTGTATTCTGTATACATGAAAAAAGTATTCGTAACAGTTTTGGCTATGTAAAAGTTATGAATAACTTAAGTTACACGAAGGGATTAAAGAGAATCCCTTACTTGCAGGTCAAGGTGTGATAGTCTGTATTCTGTATACATGAAAAAAGTATTCGTAACAGTTTTGGCTATGTAAAAGTTATGAATAACTTAAGTTACACGAAGGGATTAAAGAGAATCCCTTACTTGCAGGTCAAGGTGTGATAGTCTGTATTCTGTATACATGAAAAAAGTATTCGTAACAGTTTTGGCTATGTAAAAGTTATGAATAACTTAAGTTACACGAAGGGATTAAAGAGAATCCCTTACTTGCAGGTCAAGGTGTGATAGTCTGTATTCTGTATACATGAAAAAAGTATTCGTAACAGTTTTGGCTATGTAAAAGTTATGAATAACTTAAGTTACACGAAGGGATTAAAGAGAATCCCTTACTTGCAGGTCAATGTGTGATAGTCTGTATTCTGTATACATGAAAAAAGTATTCGTAACAGTTTTGGCTATGTAAAGGTTATGAATAACTTAAGTTACACGAAGGGATTAAAGAGAATCCATTACTTGCAGGTCAATGTGTGATAGTCTGTATTCTGTATACATGAAAAAAGTATTCGTAACAGTTTTGGCTATGTAAAAGTTATGAATAACTTAAGTTACACGAAGGGATTAAAGAGAATCCATTACTTGTAGGTCAAGTTGTGGTAGGCTGCCATATGCAGGTAGAGTAGACGTGCATCTTTGATGCGCTACAGATTGGAGGATTCTCGTTTTATTTTCGGATGTTTTATGTTTGATCTCTTTCACTGTCTACACCCATACTATATCCGTGCAATTTTACTATGTTTGCCGTGACAATAATGTCCTACTTATCAATTATACTTCGTCAATTAAATTTATGCAAAGAATTGATAAATAATTGTTGGTCAACTTTCACATTATTTACCTAAAAACGCTGGTATGACGTATACCAATGTGTGTGTGTGTGTGTGTGTGTGTGTGTGTGTGTGTGTGTGTGTGTGTGTGTGTGTGTGTGTGTGTGTGTGTGTGTGTGTGTGTGTGTGTGTGTGTGTTCAAGTTCAAGTTCAAGTTCAAGTTCAAAAATTCTTTATTCGTATTAAATTACAGTACAATACATACATTTCATGTGCTATGTATAGCACGTGCGAAATGAAAAACATCGTTTAATTTTATTTTATATTGTCTTTCGTATCGTTGGCAATTAGTCCTTTACAGTTACTTATTTGCTGGTGCAGCTACCATTCCATAACTCAATCCCACAATTACAAACTAAATAACAGTGAATATTATTAATACTAACAGATTTCTATAACCTCTAATTCCATTACAATAACAACAAATACTTTCTTTAATAAAACCAGAAAAAATCTATAATGACATAAACAACATAATCAACATTATAAATAACACATGTCTAAATAAATAAATAAACAGGAAAAACACATACAAATTTATATAAATACATTCAGGAAACGTGCTTTCCTGTTAATATTAAATCCATATAAAAATCTATAAAGCAATCCATATTTAACAATCTATAAATCTATATTTAACAAATATAAAAAAATATTAGATAGTACAAATCATATTATATAAATAAATATAAATTATATATATAAACAGTCCATTATGATCCAATGTTAATATATTCTAAAACTTTCATTTTGAATTTAGGTTTCCGTTCCATTAATATATAATTTCCAAAATGTGATACGAATTCATTAAAACATTTTATTCCTGAATAACAAAACTGTTTCCTTCCTATCTCTTTGAAATAAATGGGAGTCCAATAGCAATTGCATTAGATAAGCGAGTACTCACAGGACATGTCCTCAACTTATATCTCTCCATATTCTTTCTAATATACATAATTGAGCTCAATTTGTATAACTGAGAAAAGGTCAGAATATGTTCTTGTTTGAAGAGATGTGAAACGCTATCAAATTTTTTTAGATGGTACACATTACGTACTGCAAACCTTTGCAATAATATTACCTGTTTCAAAATTGTTTCATAAGTAGCACCATAATGGATTATCCCGTATTCAATCGTACTTTCAAACCATGAGAAGAATAGATTGTTCAAATGCTGTGGTTTTAGAAATCCCTTCATATGGTACAGTGAGTAATTAATTTTTCTTAGTTTGCCGATAAGATAATTTGCATAACAGTCCCATTTTAAATTTCTATCAATTACTAATCCTAGGTATTTCACACTATTTACAACTTCAATCCTCTCTCACACACACCCATACAGACACAAATGCTTATGACAAAAAAATCATTCTCTGTTTGCAATTCCTCACATTTTGTATCTCTGTCATAAAATAATAAACACTTGGACTTGCTACTGTTTATAATTAACTTATTTTGAGCTATCCACCAGGAAATAACAGACAAGTCCTGAGATACTTTATGTTTCAGGGTGCTTCTGTCATAAGCAGAGCAAACTATGGCTGTGTCATCAGCATAATTATGCAAATATTGAGGAGTTTAGCGGAATACATAGTAACTAACTCATTTATAAATATATAATAAACATGAGGGGGCCCAACACTCCCCCCTGTGCAATTCCGTGTCTTAAATTTAATTTACCACTATGTACACCACCAACTTTTACTACCTGCGCCCTACAATTACAAAAAGATTCAAGCCACTTGAATGCATCGCCACCGATTCCATACACTTTAATCTTATTTAACAGTATATCAATATCCACTAAATCAAAAGCTTTCTGAAAATCTAAATAAATAGATAAAACCTTTTTATTTTTATGAATTGAATCCGCTATGCATTTAACATGATTTTCAATGGCTAAGTCTGTTCCTCTGCCTGGTAAAAATCCAAATTGTTGACTCGAAAACAAATTTCTACATAAAAAGTAATCCAGAATCTGGTCTTTAACTATTACTTCAAAAATCTTTGCTACTGTATTAATCAATGAGATCGGTCTATAAGAGGAAATTTGGGAGGGATTCCCTGATTTTAAAATGGGAATAACACAAGCAATTTTAAATACTTCTGGAAATACACCCTGTTCTAGTGACTTGCTGTAAATATTAAAAAGAAGTGGGAGAAATATATCTATATTTTTTTTAATAGTTAGTATACTTATTCCATCCACGCCACAACTTTTTTTACTGCATTTTATTTATAACTTCAAGAATGCCGTCATAAGTTACAGGAAACGATTGCAGTACTATACTATTATCACAATTATCAGGCTTATCACATATAAACATATCACAGCCAAAATTTTGCTCCCTCAAATGTGTAGTAACATTCACATAATAATCATTGAAACTGTCAGCTACAAATCTCTCATTACCACTTACCCTAACCATCGAATCTTCACATTGTACACATGTTATACTGGATTTAGTTTTCTTCATAATATTTCTAACAATTTGCCAATATTTCTTTGTGATACCTGTGCTTCCGTCAATCAAAGATGAATAATAATCTAGTTTGGCTTTTCTTAATTTATTACGGACAAATTTTAAAAATTCTATAAATTGTAGTAAAACGTTATTATCATTCCCATTACCAGAACACAATTTATATAGGTCATTCTTTCTGTTAACTAAGCCAATTAAGTAATCATTTATCCAAGGACTACGTTTTCTGTTTCGACTATTTAATTTTTTTAATTTCCATGAATCATTTGTAACACAAATTATAAATATCATAGAATGAAGCAACAGCAGCATTTATATCAGTATGTTCATAAACAGACTGCCAATCAACCTGAATCAATTTCTTCCGCAGCAGGTTGTAATCAACTACCCTACAAAATCTATCTTGTGTGTGTGTGTGTGTGTGTGTGTGTGTGTGTGTGTGCGCGCGCGCGCGCGTGTGTGCGTGCGTGCGTGCGTGTGCGTGCGTGCGTGCGTGCGTGTGTGTGTGTGTGTGTGTGTGTGTGTGTGTGTGTGTGTGTGTGTGCGTGCGTGCGTGCGTGCGTGTGTGTGTGTGTGTGTGTGTGTGTGTGTGTGTGTGTGTGTGTGTGTGTGTGTGTGTGTGTGTGTGTGTGTGTGTGTGTGTGTGTGTGTGTGTGTGTGTGTGTGTGTGTGTGTGTGTGTGTGTGTGTGTGTGTGTGTGTGTGTGTGTTCAAAGTTCAAGTTCAAAAGATCTTTATTCAGAGAATAACAAAGTTGAATACATGCAAAAAATTAACAGTACATGAAGTTTATACATCTATCGTTACATGTATTTGTAACCGTACATTCCCAATGCCCCTATAATGGTGCGTGCGGGAAGTAAAGTTGGCTTACTAAATTACATTGCTTATTTTGCTTATTTTGACAGTCATTGCTTTACTTTTAGTTAGTTATTTCTGATCTTCTCTATGCACGAGTTATTTAACATTATTCCAATTTAAACACTAAAAATATATATTTGAGACAAATGCATTCTTCCAGTATATAAATATGTTTAGATATAATATGTTTAAATTTTACTATAGTAAATTTATTTTGACATAAATTAATTGATTGAGCCCACCATGTTCTCCAATTTGCTACTGCTAACAACACGCACGAATACATACTATCTATCAATAACAACGTTTGTATATATGCATGTAAATCTACATACATATAGGCCACACACCTACATACACACATATGTATATAAATAACAAGAGATAAATAATATAATATAACAATATAAGCAAGTAACAAGGGGTGTGTGTGTGTGTGTGTGTAAGGGTCTAATTTTAAGTTCAAAATTTCTATTTGGATATCAAAATACGTGGTATAGTTTATTTTTATACAACAGTGTTAAGAAAACACTATACTGATCCAAACTAAAGGATCATGTTATCTACACACATTTTTACTTGTAAGATATATGTATTTTACTGTGGTAACTGACTATCCACTTTGATAGTTTTATTATTTGGTTTTTACTTTGAAAACCTTTTATTTTATATTTATTTTTTGAGGTTATTGTAGTACTTGACTTTGCTTGACTTTTTGAAGTATCTTTCCACTATTTTTGATTTTACGTCATATTAATATGCACATGTTTTATAAATCTAATTATTTTCCTTAACTTATTTATTCCTTCAATGTAGATCCCAAGGTTTAAACCAATTTCCATAATGTCCATTGGATTTGTTTTTCATATTATTTTGGCCTAATTAATCACCATTTAAAAGCTAAGTAATAACAGTCATAAATTACGCACAACTAAAGAATACAATGTATTACACAAAATAATGAGAGTAAGACTCTGTTAGTTTGATATAATGTAAATGCCAATAAAGCACTAAGCATACATTTTATTGAGACAACACTTAAGCTTGGTATTTTTGTAATTATGAGTAAGGTCTTATACAGAATACAAAATATACGGAACACCGAATAGCTAAATTATCTGGTGTTGCTCTTTTTGTCCCTCAATATATACAAATGGAAACGTTTTAAATTTTCCCATTTAAAAATCAGGGAGTAGAAAAATTCCTTTCATTCCTCATGGTGTAATCAAATCTGGTTGTTTTTTACGAATAAATAGGGAAATAACGTATACGCGTTTATAATGAATAAATAAAAAGTAAACATGTATTATTGAAAAGTATGCTGAAGATAATGTATTGTGCACAAAATAGGTTTAATTCAGAAGACTGTTTAAACGCAACATAACATTTGAAACGAATGAACGATGGCATCAAGAATATAGACTGGTTAATCGCAAGAAAGTGTGTAGTGAATTTAAATGTTATGATTAACATTTATTACAGTCAAGATGATTAGTAGTCCATGTCTTAAGAAAAGACAATGCGGTACCTTACCTTACCTCGGGATTCGAACACTGGTCCCCGGGGAGATCAGCTGAGGTGATAACCATTCAGTTACCTGGCAGACGCAACCAGTGAGAGGGGCAGAGGGAGAGGACGGCAGCTATACTCGCTGCTAGTATAGAACGAATATATTACAATATGGAAAATATAATTAAAATATCAGAATGTGTATGAAGGGCTAGATAAGTATTTTATTATCAGTTTAACATCACTGTGACATACAATTATACTATTATAAAACAGAAGAAGTTATTCTGTTCGAAGCGACGGATGACTCAATATAAAAAAGTTGTGGAATCGAACGACCTAGAGATAGCTCAGAGGATAAATAGCTCAAGGATTTATATATATAAGTGGTAACAGCCTACTCTGGCTAAAGTTGGCCGATCTGAGAATATTTTTTTATTGAATCCAAACAGGCTGAAATTCATTTCGTTCTCAAAATGTATGCCTACTGTTTTCCACATCTTAAAGGTAAAGTTAGTTACACTTTTTTATTATTATACATGCCACTTTATGACAGATTATTTGTACAGGACTTTTCTCGTGGTAATTTAATTGGAATTTCTTTTACAGTCTCTAATGCGATGATACACTTTCGGATGAAAAAGTATATATATTAACCACGATAAGTTTAAACATTAACCACAAACTAACTTGTAGAGCTGAAATTAAGATGGTTACACTAATGTGTAGCTTGTTGATTTTTGTGTTCAGAACTATAAAGCAAATTAATTACATACGGAACTTCAAATTGTTATGTCCGCAAGACGAAATAAGGTACATGTTTATGACTTAAACTGCAATTTGAATATTCATAACTCAGAAACTTGTGATCCTATTAACACCAAATGGTTATATACAATAGATACACGTGCGCGTTAATTGAGTATGTATTTTATGAATGATACGATAAAATTTGTTATCAACTTTTATTCTTGACCGGATGGTTAAAAAAATTCTGCATTAGTCATGTTATACAGCTCCTAAAGTCAATATATTGGGCGTAAACTAAATTAAAAACTTTTTTACTCCGACTTAACCTAACAGATTTATTAATTTACCGCGGCCGACGCTTAGTGGTTGGAACGCGCAAATCGTAAGATCGCCGAAAGCGGTATGCCACGATTCAATCGTGCGTTGACTGCAAGAGGATGCTGTATTACGTGTGTAACAGTATTAAGAATTTAGTAGTATTTAGAATGACGAATGTTTCTCAGCTGCTACACCAATAATTTATCAAGTTCTAAACGGCAGCAATTAGCAGAGAAATTACGGTTCTGCACAAACAGATTTAGTACCTGATAAGTAATATAACATATTCTAATAGGACATGAAGGGTTGGTAGGTAAGCATAACAGATCACAGTATGTGGGGGGCCTACCGAGTGTTTTGCCCCGGGGACCTTCCTGGCTGTCTGCGGCCCTGTTACCATTGTTATAAATGGTTTATATTCAATACGAGTAATTAAGGTGTGATGCAAAACATAGTAAATATTTATTCAGACTGTGTCAACCAGTCAGTAAAACCGTCAATCTATAAATTTAGCTAGTGACGCTAAGGAAGTCACGAGAAATATGAATGCTTCACTAATAAATAAAAATCAAGTTGAAAAGAAATCAAAGAAAGATATCTGCTAATGGATCTCATTCAGTATGAAATACAATGTGAAGTAATCTTACAGGAAAATGTGCACAAGAGATTTAACGCCCAATGTGCGCCCTTTATCACATTTATCAGTTATTCTTCATACTTAGTCTGCCAGAAACGGAGGAGCTACAATAAGTGCTATTTCAGTCTCTTTTCTGTATCAATACTACATGAAAAGCAAGAATTTTAATACAAGACTTCACTTAGAATATTGATCCAAGCCGTTAGTGTAATTATACTACACCAAAAGTTTATAATTATACAAAATGTTACAAACCGTGTCTATCACAAAACGTCCCACTATGATTCAGATCGTCTTTATTACGATCCAATCAGAACTCTGAAATCATAAAACTTTTTTGGTTTGTGTTTTTTTAGAGTGGCCACTTATTTCAGCCATCCTCTGTCCATACCCCAATGACTAGAGTTGGCGCAGTGGTTTTTTTTTTAATAATGTTTTATTAAAAGAAGACAACATATTTGCGATTGCGCTACGATTAACTTACATTAGAAATTTCAGGTATGTTTTGTAGTCAGATCAAAATAAAAAATGAACTTTCTACATTCACACATAGATTTTGAACAGTAACTTAGGCTACTAATTAAAAGTATTCCGCTCTTTGGCATGAACCTAAAGTATCACTATGTCCAACACTTTAAATCGAACCGCTGCGCGCCTCTTTCTTATCTGTTTTAGACGGTCCTAGATTGTCCCTATTACGTTTCTACAACGAGAACTAATATATATATCCAGATAATATATATATATATGTGTGTATTACAATACTGTAAGGTAGTATTCCGGCACACCATTTGTCGCGTAATAGAGGCTGCATCAATACTGTAAGGTCTCTGTAGCTCATTCCATTCTTGTTGCCATTGTGGTTACCCAAAAGGCCAATTTAAACATGTTCGATAAAGCTCAGCCAAATCCCATGGAATGACATGCACCATTATCGAACTAGATACACACCAAGCTGTATGTAAAATTCTGAAGTGTAAGCTAGTTCTAAGATATCATGTGGATAGAGGAGTAGGAATATAATATTTCTTGCCCCTCAAATGGAAGGCATTGTTGATGCTCAGCCAGCTATTCAAAGATTGGTCGAACATTTCACTGTGTAATTATGTTACCTTAGTATGGATCCAGATCGTGCCTGTAATACTACCACACAGAGTATATCGATTCAGATGATCTGTATTACGCAAGCAATCATCTCATGTTTAGTTGATACTCTGTGATTAATCAAGCCTAGTTTAATTTATTATCAGTTGTTCCAAATCCGGGAAATCTCGATGACTGATGATTCATCGCCGTGCAACCTTGTGGCCTCTTGACTCAGCCGGAAAATTCTGAAAAGCCGTCCAAGGTCATCAAGCATTTCCTGACCCGCCTCTCTCATCATCGCCCAACTTGGCTATTAGCTTTTATTTTAAACGCCATTGTGTTTCGATGAGTTTATCACTCAATAGATGATATGGCATATTTTATAAAAAAAAGACACCTAGTACTGAACATGGCATTTTTGAGAATAGTTGAAAATCGTTCTAAAAAGTGAGAGATTTGGGTTCACCCCTAGAACACTGTCATGAACAATTAGTCTTGATTGTTCTAGAGCATTGAATTGTAGAATCACAGACAAGAATACGGATTAGAAGGAAAGTACCAACCAATATTGGCGCTCAGGTTAGGTTGAACCAACAATAGGAGCAGTTGTTCGGAATGCAATACAAATGCTTGATATCAGAACAGTTGCCAACATCTTACGGATGTTCCCTAATTGTACACAATTGTGCCATTATAATTGCAAGATTATATTTCTATTTAATCAAGATGTATTTAAACTGGAAAGACCTAAATAATGTGTTCTTTTTCTGTTCTTGTATCCAGGGTAAAATTTATTTAAACTTAAAACTCTCCACACGTACCAAGAAGATGATTTTTCCAGTTCAATAATTCATTCCAAGATGATTCAGAAAATAATATTTGTGCAAAACTTGAAGGTGGAAAACTGTTTGTGCCTTGAGTAGATCTTTTTATTGTGTTACACAATATATAAATCATCCAATCATCATCCAGGTTAAGGTAACAAAGTTACGTGGAGCAGCCCTAGCGTCGGACCTCAAAACTAATCGAAATAATCCGTTCGGACCTCAGTATACGTCATCCGTATAAATAATTTATACGGATAAGTGATTTATGCCAGGTGTAACTCATTACACCGTGTCACATTTTACAGACTTCTGTAGCCCAACTGTCACGCTCATCTCTGCCTTTGCATTAGTACCTCCCGCTTCATGGTATCGTCGGGTACTGGTTCCACAGTATTTCCCGGCCGCTACCTCTCTGTTCATGGTGGACCCACTTCTCGGGAGTAGTATTGTAGAACGTTTAAATTTCACTAAATAACATTAAATCAAACGTCTTATGTCTGTGACAAGTCTCCAAAACTATCCATGGTCTGATTTCATTACGATGATTTAAATTTGTTTAAACAACAAGCATATATACGTTTCAAATATCGCATAAGTTGAAGTGCAATAATCTTACATTGGAAATAAAAACAACATGATGTTTTGGTCGTTTAGATTACCTTTTTGTAGAAGAAATAAGAAACCAACAGACCAAGTTACACCTTGCGGTTGACTGATATAACATTTCAAAGAAGCTGTACAATTAAAAGTATTTCTCATCTCCGAAAAGGCCGCATTCAACTTTTCAGTACTTTCCTGAATTGATACAAAACTTAAGAAATATTATTGCCAAATGTTATGCAGTTCCGTATATCTTAGACGTTACACAAAGGTGTTGCCATCGCGTAATACCAGTTTTAAAGCGCGTGAAACTGCTTTCTGAAGATCACTTTTACTTATTTATATGAAGTAAGCAGCTGCTCAGACTTATGTAACGTAGACTCTTTGATCAATTTGCAATTACTTTAAACTAGTAGTAAAAATATTACTTTTCCAATTGTGTTTTATTTTTTTGGTAACAATACAGAAAGTATTCTTTTAATAATTACTAGTTTTGTAATTTATGTGAAGTAAATTAAATTCCTCGTTATAATTTTGGAATTGTCGATGAGTGGACTTAAAAGGATATCAGAATCACAGACTCTTCGCTGTGTATTGTATAAATTGAAATTTAACGCTTCTATGCCTGCTTTCTCTGGTTCTCGTATTAGGTGTCAAACTCCAAAACGTTTGCAAGGTTAAACATACAAATAATATAAGAAATGAAAAAAAATGGCGATGACATGCCACAGTGATGACTAAACATAGAAAGGTAATAGCTGCTTTCAACACACTACAGTAGCTTAAATTCTAAATATTTTTATCAATATAGTAGTACAAATTTGTTTCGCTATCAAAATTCTCGTAATTAAAATTGTAAGTATGTTTAAAATACTAATATGGATTCAATATAGATTATATTATTATTGTTTTAGAATCTGTAAATAGTAGTAAATGTCTACATTCCACGCTCTAAATATCCATATTTCATTCAGGGCACTTCGTTTTAAGAATAAGTAGATAGGCTTGTGTGGAATTAGAAAAAGTTATTCCAACTGGGAAAAGCATTTCCAAAATTTGATACTTTTCTAAGTCGAATTTTTACCACTTCATGAACTCATACTACATATTTAAGAAAGAAATATTGTCGTCAATTTCGATAAAGGTTCGTTGAAAGTACGATCTGCACTGTTAGATAGGCATATAGGTAACGTATTTAAGATAAACAATTCAATCGTTATAGATGTTACCGTTGGTCCGTAGAACTTGCTGGATCTCCTAGGTTGAAAGTACGATCTGCACTGTTAGATAGGCATATAGGTAACGTATTTAAGATAAACAATTCAATCGTTATAGATGTTACCGTTGGTCCGTAGAACTTGCTGGATCTCCTAGGTTGAAAGTACGATCTGCACTGTTAGATAGGCATATAAGTAACGTATTTATGATAAACAATTCAATCGTTATAGATGTTACCGTTGGTCCGTAGAACTTGCTGGATCTCCTAGGTTGAAAGTACGATCTGCACTGTTAGATAGGCATATAAGTAACGTATTTAAGATAAACAATTCAATCGTTATAGATGTTACCGTTGGTCCGTAGAACTTGCTGGATCTCCTAGGTTGAAAGTACGATCTGCACTGTTAGATAGGCATATAAGTAACGTATTTATGATAAACAATTCAATCGTTATAGATGTTACCGTTGGTCCGTAGAACTTGCTGGATCTCCTAGGTTGAAAGTACGATCTGCACTGTTAGATAGGCATATAGGTAACGTATTTAAGATAAACAATTCAATCGTTATAGATGTTACCGTTGGTCCGTAGAACTTGCTGGATCTCCTAGGTTGAAAGTACGATCTGCACTGTTAGATAGGCATATAGGTAACGTATTTAAGATAAACAATTCAATCGTTATAGATGTTACCGTTGGTCCGTAGAACTTGCTGGATCTTCTAGCTTGAAAACAGCTATATTTAATTGTCTTTTTATTTTGTACAATAAATTATAAAGTACATATAAACTGTAAAATTGGTGGAAAGGACATTAAACAATATTGTAGTTCAATGTTTGTAATAATTCTTTATTTTTGAGTTTTTCTAATCGTGCAATAAACTTACATCGTCAGCTGTCAAAGTGACTTGTAATGTATTCCACAATAAGTCCCGCAGTGTGTATTGCCAGAGTTTAAAAACACGTGCACGAGTGTCCCGCAGCTACTGAAACTGCGCAGCACTCAAAGAAGAGTTTCACCCACCATTGTACGTACCCAAAGACAGCTTATTATTATGCGTAATGATAAACATGTCCTACGGAAATGGAAGCAGGGCTTGTGAAGCGATCAATGACACATATCACATTATGTACTCACATTTACATATATGTAGCATCTGCTTATGCGGCGCGGCGCGGCAGAGCGGTCAGGTATCAATACAATATGGGAACTGTGATGTGTTGACAATACCACGTCACTCGTACTTGCCCGTTAATCAAATAACAAACTGTGCGTTACATTAAGGAATGATTGTGTCCGTGATCAGTCCGCCAGCACCGTGTGCATTAATTAATTGTTATATACAATAATTACATTCGGTTTAATTACCGATATTAAACAGATTCACAGGCCGAGGGTCATATAGCGGATATGGAAATGCAGCATTAGGTCGGTAACGAGCTTCCATACAAAGGTAGCGAGGAAATGTCATCAAACTCTTAGTGGAAATAAATAAATCAACTACCATACATTAATTTCAACATGAAATAATTCCTCGGCTATTTCATTTGTTTTAAATGACCGCTGATTCATTTACATTAAATGCGGCTTAGCTGTAAAATAATCAACGCGTAAAACTGTCATTTATACGATCGGACGATTCTAATTGTTGTTATCAAACTATAAACGGTAATAAAATGATTATAGTAAAATATATGTAATCATATGTATACTGAGAATATATTTAAACTATGTAAAGCATTTCTTTGCTGCCAATGTGTGATTTAATTTATTCAACCAATAACGAAAAACTTTGTATTCAGATTGTTAGTACATTTGACACACAGTTAATTTACACGCATTGTGCCAATATTTCATAATTGTGTCAGATAACATCGTCCTGTAGGTAGTATTAAAAATATTATTTGCTTATAGAAAAATATTGTAAGTAGTGTTAAAATATTATTCTTTATTTTTAAATCACGCAAACCATTACTAAATAATACAGTTGTTATGAAAGCTGACATTCTTTGATGTATCGATTTCCCTGGTAATCGGATTTCCAAACTATCTTTTTATCAGTTATGTGAAAACAGTAAATAGCATAACTTATTATCACACCGGAATTTTCCTCCCTCATTGGTGTGGTGTGTGGCCTTCAACTTTGGTGTGGTTGAATCAAGATTTCCTGGTGGTCAAATGTTGTCTAGCACTTTTGTAGTGAAATGACCGTTGGGTGATTCTTACATACCACCCTGAAGATTCTTTAGAACCAACTGCAGCAAAGGATATCTAGAAAATATGTTGGAAATGAAGATACTCCCAGTGTCTGTCTTCCGTCTAAGTCCAGCAGGAACAGAAGTGAAATCACATTCTCCCAGAGAATCGTTAACCATTACTATTCCTGACTGGTGATCCAATTCCAGAATGATAATCCAAAGATAATTCCAGGTTTAGTTAGGGGCACTAGAAGAAGTGTCGATTTCCCACCCATAATTTGTAGCCTTCACCCCAAGATCGGTGTAATGGGAAAAAGAAATATTTCATCCACATCCTCATCCTATTCAATCCTTTCCGCTACACCAGGTCAGAAAAAGTCTCCAATAAGATTCTCATCCAACATCCTTAACCCTGGAAGAAATAATTAGGAAATTCGAGAAACTGATGTTTCAAATACCCTTAGCCATCGTTCATAAAACATTTATTCACACTTTTTAGTATATCTTAAAGTCTTAAAGATTCATCAAGTAGTTCTAAACAGTTTCCCACAACTCCTTAAGTATGTACATTTCTGTTACAAGTTGTGAGCATTAGCTTTATACTTTCAATAATATTATACAATAACTTTAATATGAAGACCATTGTTAGATGTTGAGCATGAGCGAAGGGCTGGAAAATGTTCATTTCTGTCTGTCTGTCTGCCCACACGATATCTCAAGAGCGAACTGACGACAAAGGTTTAAAATTTTGCAGAAACTTCATTTTTATATAGGTAATTTCGAGTTCGATAGTGGTGCATGTCACACATGGGGTTTGCTGAGCCTTAGGAAATATTTCTACATTAGTTTTATGGGTAACCATGATGTTACAACGGAAATATTGCAGAATAAATCAATTTTTACAGAAACTGAGTGCAGCCGTAGGACATTTTAACTTATGACTAATGTAGTCTAACTATCAAATTAAATGAGCTACACATTGAAATATTGTATTCAACCTCGGGGGGGGGGGGGATGTTACGAGGTACATGGTGTTGCGTACGTCTACCTTGTATAATTTAATCAATTTAAATATATTTCCAATGTGTTTTCAGCACAATAAACGCCTCAGTCATCGAAAACTTGTAGTAGAACACAAACATTTGTGTAGTTCTCTATGGAGCGATACCAGTGGAGAGTGTGCTTTAATTTCGAATGTTGCTTTTAGTGTTTTGTTAACATCATGATAAGTACGTAACGCCGTATAATACTGTTATTCTGTTACCAGCGTTACATTGCGTAAGAACCAATACGATTATTTAAGTAATATAAATGTTCCAGTATGTGAATGTTAGGTAAAATTAGAATTTTAGATGGTTCAGGCACGCTCTTTTATAAATACTTAAAACGTCAAATTTGATTAAACATTTGAATAAAACTTACACAAATCCTGTTTGACTATTAAATATTTTAAACGTAACAGTTTTATTTTATGATGTAGAAAAAATACTACAACTTTGTTCTGCCTGTAAAACAAAAAGTAAATTATAATACTGTATATTGTATTGTATACAATGGTAGTAAACTATAGTTTTCCTAAAGGTTAATAGTTGTTTTTACTAACTAAAAAAAATTTTAATCAGTTTTGTTTTTATTTGATATGTTTAAAATTGCGAATTTAAATCCCTTTTCAGCCCTCTCTCTTATTTAGCAGAAAGATGTGTGAATTAGTGATGGAGGTGCCATATCGTTTCTCCGAATGATCATTTTCCTAAACTTGCATAGGAACGGATACATATGTATGAATACTGAAACGGTTTGTGCACAATAAGCAGGCATAATCTTATGGGAGACAAGTGTATTTTCCCCCTCGCTTATAGCAGCGTATATCAAATTCGGACAAAAGTGTTTTCTGACAAATAACTTTCGGACAACCGATAAAGTGTGAACACAATAATAAACAGATCCAGCAACTACAGTGACCGATCAGTTCTGAATTACCATTATACAATTTCACTCTGCGTCGTTGTAACCTCATCGTCTAAATGTTTAAATTGTATAAAGGCCCGAGCGGTTACGAGCTGGAGTGTATGAGGTCGGCCGACTGCAGGGATGTTTGTCAAAGTTATAGCGTATTGTGGAAGGGTGAGTTATAGGGCAGCATAGATTGGCTGTCGCGAGCGTATCTGTCGATAGATCTGGCCCCGTGACAAGGCTACTGTAGCGGTGTCGCGTCGGTGTGTCATACATACCGTTTAACTTGAGGTGAGGCATTAACAGACTCGGTTGCATGACTACATAAATGTCTCGTAAAGTATGACTCACTGGAAACAATAAAACTGTTGTACTAAACTATTTGATATTTATTCCACCTCCTCTGGGATGATTCTATAAAATAATCTATGTAGAAGCGCTTTTAAAATTTTTCCCGTTAATCTTCAACCCTTACCCACAACCCCCGAAAAGGTTGTAGCTCATCCAGCGGGAGAATAAACGCACAACAATACTTTAGCTCTCACATGGAGAGCTCTCGAGAGCGGAGAGTGAGAGGGGTTACCTGGAGAGCAGGGCAATGAGTACACATTCTGAATTCGTTAGAGACCTAACCCTCGCGTCTTACATTTCCTAAACATCTTTAAGTAGATTCTCCAACTTGCTGGATAATATTTTGGACGGATTCTAAACTTTACTGAGGTGTATTCTGTATTATATCGCTGCTCAATCATCCTATCCCACCAAACATGTAATGGTTCTCATAACCGAACTTGTGCGGTAATAAGTGTCGATTAGGTGATCAATAACAATAGTCATGTCAACAGTTCTAAACAATTTAACAAGATAACTTTAACCAATAAATGGTAGTTTTTAGTTTTTAGAACACCATGAAAATAAATTATGTACAATACTTTAGACAAAATATGATAATATATGATGTAAAGTTTTTATACAGCATTTAGTAAATTATTGCAACTCAGATAAACCACATTGCGTTATTGCGTAGCGTCCCCGTGTAGAGGAAATTAAATAGCTTCACTGCGATTCACGACCAGAAGAACTACTCTATATTAAGGTGTTGTATTTGATTTTGAGTATTGAAAATATTTTGAAATGTTAAATTATAGCTCTTTATAATAAATTTCCTGAACACTGTCTTTTTGGTTACCCCACGTGAAATTACAGACATTTAAGGTACCGGCCATTTTGTAATCAGCCCCAAATAAAATCTTCTAACGATAAAAGTGGGAAATGTTTAAGTTGCAGGGAGTGACATGTTTTATAGAATTATGACCAAGGAAAGTTTTTAAATTAAAAATTATTAAACGTGTTCCAAGAGTCTTCATTCACGTTTATTATTTAAATAGAAACCTAAGGCATTGTTCCTTGAAGGCCAGGAATCGTGAAGGGCATGAATGTAATAATTCAAGATGATAAGATACTCACATACTTCATGCGTTTCCTATCAATATAGACATCATAGAAGACACCTGTGAGAGTCCTAGCTGATTGATATTACAATTGGAAATATTGTATTGAATTCTTGTTTGCTGTCGTTTTTTTTTTAAAAAAAGAGCGATAAGTTAGTTGCAGTATACATTGGTAAGACTAATCCAGTTTATAGTGAGGCCCTTGGAAGAAAATATATTGGGGTCATTGTGGAAGTAAAACCGTTTAATTTCCAACCTTCGCATAAAACCTGCTCTGAAAAATTGAAGAAACGTTTGACGCACGGACTAGGGCAAGCCTCGTGTAATTATTCTTGACTCCATAAAACCTGCATCAGGCTATCAGTCGCCAGGCTACTAAATGAAGAATGTATGCGCCCTCTCCCCTACTCGATGAGGAGCTCGTTAATATACAACGCGAGTAGGCGCTGACTGACCGGGCCAGCCCTGCGGGTATCCCCGGAAAGTTGATAGCTACCTTTCCACTCACGCGAGGCCTCCGCGACTCGTGTCGTGCCCCACGCCTGTTTTGGTTGGAAGGGTTGTGCCCCATCGATCGTTGTCATACAATGTCGCATAATTCTTGCCAGTATTGCCACTCAATAATGTATGTATGGCGAGCGATTAAAGAGGTCATGATTACTTGAGGACCCTCACCTTCATAAACGAGTTTCACCTTCTGAAAAGAACGTAAAATCTGTTTCTAAATTCTTGGTAATTGTATGCTCGTTCTACATTATCAACTGTTTTCATAGTTCACAACTACTTCACTAATATTAAAACTTAATACTTGGAGAACTTCATATTTTGCACGTAAATATTGACGTGAGTTGTTATATATTGCAGCGGCCGCCATCAGAAGAAAGTGCCAGTAGTGCCAGTGCCAGTGCCGACGACAGCGGCGATCGCTACCCCGCCAGGGTACCAGCCATGACTACCCTGGAGTCTGTGGCCTCCTCCATGGCAGCAAGTCTTGCCGCGGTTGCTGCGCTGTCTCAGGGCAAGCCGCCAGTCGCCGCGGCTCTCTACCCTCCACCGCCAGGACTGTTCCCGTGGTACCTGGCCGCCCCTGAGCCCAAGCCCAGTCCACCGGTGCCCGAGCAGCCCCTGGACCTCAGCAAGAGCTCCAGCAGGTCTCCCGAGCCGATAGTTGAGACCCCACCCTCCCACCAACACTTGGTGCCCTCCTCCCCTTCGCTCAAAGTGCCGGCCGCACTCAACAGGCTCTACAAGTAAATATTTATTTTTCATATTTCAAAACAACTTTTAAAATTTCGAGCACTTTTTATTTCTCTTCATTCAGTAATATTAAAACTTAACATAGCCCTTTACTAAAATACACAGAGAGTTTTAAAAACTCCTACTACAAATTTACCAAGACGAGCAGGAAAGTAAATGCTACCAATGGTATCTCTTTTCGTTTATGTGTGTCTGTGCCGCTGCCTGTGTGTATGTGTGTTTCTTTAAAGATTATATTTTAAAAAGTAGTCAATGAACTTTAACAAAACGTTAGTGAATTTGTTATGTGGATAGATCCTATTAATAACAATAAATGGTCAAATTGGGAAATTACATTTCTTAATGGCGCACATATAACATATGTAAGTTAAAACATGTTAAAAATTACTAATTTTACAACAAAATGTAGGCTACAAAAGTAACTTTTTGAAGACAATTTAACTAAAATAAAATTACACAAATAATAAAACTGAGCAGTATTATTAATTAGCAGTAGGCTATTTGCTCCATTGTTGAATGGGTTACCTTACGAAGAAACATCAGTGTGAACTTATATTGTTGGACTAAACTTACAATAAGTCACGTATTTGTAAAATTAAGACACGTTTTCAACAACATGTCAGATATTTTAATTTAAATATTTTATTTGGTGACCATTTCGATCTTTAGTTTGAAAATTTGTTTAACTCTTTTATTGATAAATTCTGCCCACATACCAAGTCTACTAAAGCTCGTTTATTAGTTTTTAAAATACATTTTTTTAATAAAAAACACAGGCAAACAGAGATAAACGAAAAGAGGTAGATCGAAGTTTGGTGAAAAACAGAAATAGACTATGCAATCGTCACAAAAATGTTTAATTGGTGTAGCTTCTATTTTTTTAATTATAGAAAAATCATATGTATTAAATATGTTAATTCTCAATTCTTGCTAAACCTGATAAAACATAGGTAGTATATGCAAACAAGGAAATTTCTCATCAATAAATAACCAAGCGTTTTATTGGTTTATTTTGTGTGTACCTCTAACATACTTCTTTTTAATTGATACCGTACACTATTTGTTTCGTGGATTATTTAATAAATATCATACAATTTCTGCTTTCTTGGGCCACGTGGGTGATATGAAGTGATATTTAAATAATACTAAATGTTAATGAAAACAGTACTTTTCCAAATTGTTATTTTTTGGACGAGATCTTTCGAAACCAAAGGTTTCATCTTCAGGCAACTCCACAAATAAATGATTTAAAGAATTCTTCAATTGCTCCAGGAGTCTTCAATAAAGTGATATGATATAAACATTTACCTACCTCTCTGATAGATCACAAACAAAAGGGGAAAATGACGTCGTTGTGTAAACTAATGACGGCTGATTTGGATCGTCCTGTTTCAGAAATATATCGATATTACCGGCAACGGTGGTAATTTTAGCCCACTACTGACGACGTAATTCTATTGGACTCCATGTTGTTTAAAACACTCTTTTATTTCATAAACACCCACCGACTGCTTTTGACGGGCGAACAAAACAAGAACCGAACATTTCCATCTGTTTCGAGACTTAATATAACCAAGTGTATTTCGTAACTGATTACTTGTCTTGTAGGTGGACTGACAGACATCCGAGCAGGGTTTTAATGACAATGATAAATTGTTGGTTATTTTATTTATTTATATATATATATATATATATATATATATATACATACATACATACATATATACAGACGTACATTGTTGTAGGCTCAACGGTAAATTTTTCAGTACATATCAGATGATTTGTACCACTATCACCATAAAGTTGTTTTAGGGGTTGTAAAATAATTCCCTGAATATTTGAAATCCTCGAAGAAAAAACACTACTAAATAACAATAAAAATACAAGTGCAGGAGATTAGGACCGGCCGCATTTCCGTCCTGCCGGTCACCCACTGCACCCAGAAGTAGCCTACCATCAAAAAAGTGCCTTCTTTCAAAAAATTAAACAGTTCTTCAAATTTAAATTTGTTCATAGCAGAGTTGCGGGTGAATAGATAAACCTTACAGAATAATAAAACAACTAGCACTGCGTATTATAAGAATGTTCCGTTAACGATAATGTAAAATACAATTTTGACTTGTGATATTTCCTTTAGGCAGTTAAAGCAGTTTGTTTGATTCCAGAGCGAAGCCGAGGCTGAGTGCGGTGGCCGGGCGGAGGACGTACACTGAGGATGAGCTTCAGGCAGCACTCCGAGACATCCAGAGCGGTAAACTGGGAACCCGGCGAGCAGCTGTCATCTACGGCATCCCACGATCCACGCTACGCAACAAGGTGTACAAGCTGGCGATGGAGCGAGAGAGAGATTCGCACCTGGTGCTGGCGGCCAGCCCGGACCACGTGGCTGCCAAGGCGAGAGCTCTCCTGGGAGAGAAGGACGATGACGACCTGCAGGACGACGAAGATGATAAGGACTCTGGGGCAGAAGAGGAGCGTGAGGTAGAGAAGGCACTGATGAGGCCGATCATTTCCATAGAGGACTTTATGAGGTTGTCCAGTGAGAGTGCGGGATTTCCCGGTACCGATTCTTTAAGAACACTTTTGCAGCACGGGAGTAAGTATTTAGCCGAGAAGAAGGAAGACGGATCTTCCTCTCCACCGGTTTATCCTGTGTTTCCTTCCCCTGGATCCGCGGACCTGTGGAACGGTTTGGATCACGCCGCTCTAGGCCCATATATCAATCGGCTGCTCAATGCTAACCCTATAGTACACCCTAACCATTTTGCTATGACCGGTAACCGACACTCTCCTACAGAAAGAAGTCCTACGGACTCGCCTGGTGACTTTGTGCCAAAACTACCACATCTAGAATTAGTACGGAGGATGATAATCGAGGACAGGTTGGCCCAAGAAGAGCAACAGAAGAAGGAGAAACAATTTTTGAACGGTTCTCGCCTGGGAGAACCGGGACCCTCTTCTAGTATTTTCCAGGAAGACGAACATTCGGGTTCAGGAACACCGCCGAATGTGATACTGAAAATTCCGTCCTTCAAACCCATGTCTAAAAACGGAATTCCAGGAGAAACCTCAGGTTTCCCTTTAGGTGTGAAAATAGGGGAATCTAGTCAGCATTCGGTGATTTCTCCTCCGATCAGTACGGGAAGGAGTGAATCTTCTTCACCACCATCGATGGGCAAAGGCATCAACGTCAGTTTAAAAGACGTCATATCCAAGAGCATCATTCAGAAATATCAACAGTCAGCGGACCTGCATCATCTCTCCCACACGCCTCCAGGTCTAGAGCATTTCAGACGAGCGGACTTCTCCCAGCCTCTCGGATGCAGCCCTCCTATCACGAGGAACCATAACAACAACCACTTAGATGAGAGAAAGATGCATGTGCCCACATCCAAGCCTCAGATTAGTGGAAGTAACACGTCTACTACAACTGGTGGAAAGGGAACGAGACCTAAACGAGGAAAATATAGGAACTACGACAGAGACAGCTTAGTTGAGGCGGTAAGAGCCGTTCAAAGGGGGGAAATGAGTGTTCACCGAGCGGGATCTTACTACGGAGTACCTCATTCCACCTTAGAGTATAAAGTGAAGGAAAGGCATCTGATGAGGCCTCGTAAAAGAGAGCCGAAGTCAGTCCAAGAGGAGATTAAACTCAAAGAGGATCCTATCGTTTCCAGAATTCCACCACCAGTGGATAAGAGCAAGCTATTACCCCCTACAAAACCACCAAAAACTCCATTCACACCTCCATCTACTCTCCCAACAGGTCCCAACGGCCTGAAAATGTCTCCTATGTTTGATCCCTCGCTTCCTTACAGTGCAGCTCCACCTTTTCCCTTCTGGCCACCTAATCCGTTCCCTCATTTACCGATGGACTATCCCAGAAATCCAAATTTCCCACCAACACCGGACCATTTCTTTGCATCCCAGATGATACAACGCTTGCAAGAGGATTCTGCAAGGATGCCGCACAGTCCACCGCCTACTCTCGGCAAGACGGAGCGAGAGCTGGCGGAGACCCTGTATGACGGCACCGGCGCCAACGGCAGCTTTTTGGACGGAATCATTCGGTCCAGTTTGGAGTCTGGGTTACCAAAAAATAAAGATGGCGAGTTGAAGCGGCCCGAGCAGATGTCTAATAAGGCTCTTCTGGACCAACTGTGTCGAAACAGTCGGATGACTCCGGTCCCGAAGGCGGAGACGAGTAGCTCTGACGACGAGAAGACGGCTCAGAAAAGGCCTTGCGAGGATACACCCTCGGCACACCTCGAGGAGGTGAAAGAAGAAGTGAACAAAGAGGTGTCCGAGGAGCGTGATCCTTCCCCCCGACCGGAACAAAAAATAGAACCCGAATCTGAGGAAAAACCAGACGATTCTAACCTAAAAACTGACAATGTCGATGAAAGTGCCTGTGATAGTAACCATACGATAAAAAGAGTGAAGTTAGAAGAAGAGACATAGATCTTATTATAAGAGACTGATAGAATGCCATTATTGAATTTGAGGTTTCAAACCTTGCTGTACTGAATAAGTGTCGTCTCTAAAGTTAGTTCATGTCGGCTGTCCATGTAGAGGTCCTTTTTACGAAATTAGTCCTTTTTTACATTTTTATAGTTAATGGAAATCGTATTCGTGTATTATTTCGTTTGATGATTGTATGATTAGGTAAATTAAGCATTAATTGTTGTAATTATTTGTTAACTATTTTCTTCTTGTATGACAATCGTAAAGTTGCCAAATGTTTTCAATCAAAAAGTAATTTTTACATTAGTTCATTGTGAGAGAAAGGAACGACAATATAGAGAAGGCGGTGTGAATGGTCCGGTATTGGTATACACTAGAAATAAGCATCTTTTTAAACTTTAATATTTGGTGTTAAACTCTCGAACTGCATATTAAATACCGATGTGGGTATATTATTACCAAATTTATCTTATTCTAGTCGTCGATATCAAATACACTTTAAAATTCTTTATTAAAACATTTTAATACTATAAAATTATCGATATACTAAGCTTGTATTATCTAGCACAAAGTTTAAAATATGCTTCTTTCTAAAGCTTTGATGAAAAGTGGAGTAAATTTTTCTGCCACGATCCAGAGTGTGATATGTGTTTTCAAGTTATCATTGCAGATATAGTAACGATGTATTACATATTTACATATATATATATTATATCTTTTTTATTGAAATTGAAGTCTATTTATGTAGTATTTATGTCCATCTGGAGTTCCCAAGAAATACAAAGCAGTGTGTTATACATATACATGATTATACGCAGTCTATTTGTCCAAATATATTATTTTGCCTCAGCGTCGCTCACCCTTACTATTTCTATCTTTCTTCTGATTGTTCATGAATGTGATTCTACGTCATAGAAATATATATTACGATACCGTACTAATTCATGTGGTCTTATTAAATGTTATATATACATATTTCATGTTAACAATTCGGAGAATGTGTTCAGTGTAAAAACCAAAAGAAGGTTTGCAGTTTTGTACAGAAATAATTTTGTCAGTGTGTGAATGTGCATTAATTGTTTTTATCGTTTATTAGTTCTAATGCTGCTTTGATGTTTTTAAATAGTAAGTGTTGATTTCAGTAGTAAAATACCAAAATCTTGGGTATCTCCAAATGATTTTGACTATCTGTGATGATTCCAAATTTAATGTATATTTTCTCTATCCATATCTTTAAATTTAGAGTAGTTTATTGGATTTATGGTACTGATAAATTGTAACGATTTGTGAATCTTTTAAATTTTTTAAACCAATCAAGTAACTGAAGTGCAATTAGGGTGACTATGTGTATGTAGTTATGTATGAGTGTCCGGTCATATATTTAAGAAACCTTCTAACACCGAATCTATCCACATTTCCACCTTCTGCAATGTTTATGCTTTTAATCGCATTTTATTAACACATTTATATTTGACACGCATTCCACAGAACATTACCTTGCATGGAGGTTACACGACAGTTTTAAGTAGTCTTATCTTATAGATTGTTAGAGTTATTGAAATAATATTGCAGCACCATTTGTCTTATTAGTAAGAATTATTATAAAAATGTTAATATTTTATAATTTAATATTATGCTAAAACTATAAGCCGTAAATTAAACGTATAAGAAATTATACAAATACCTGAGAAATTAGATCATGTTATTGCATCAAGGGATGCCTAACAGTTGTTTTAGAATTATTTATAGAAACTTCTTGTTAGTAGCAGGTACAGTCTACATCTAGATCTAGTCTTCAAATAATTTCATAAATATATCACGCTATCTACTCTAGACCAAATTCGAAAAGCATTTTCTACAAAATGTATCCGTCAATCCAATACTTTACTACATTGCTGGATCTAAATTAAACAAATACTTTACATTACAAAGTACTTTAATGTAAACGTTACAATTATGAAATTTAATTAAAATTGCACTAATTTTCTTATTAGTTATTAGTTTTAAATGGTGCTCAGTAATTTTAATTGTTTTTTTTTTATATAAATAACACCAAGTGCATTAAGCCTAGTTTGGGACCAAAAGTAGAGTTTTGTTCCACATAACTTTTAAACACTCCACAACAATTTTTAAATAAGTTTACACCTTGTTCCATATTCGTGTTTTTTATAAAGGGACTCTTTATACAGAGAGTATTTTATAAAGGGGTATTTTATAAAAGGGGACTTCCTAATCTAGTTTAGTTGTCATTTATTGTAGGTATGATCAATCATTCCATTTTACGTTACAAGCGTAAAACCCAAAAAGACTTAACGGAATGTGCATTTTGTTGAACCCATTTACAAACACCTAGTGGTAATCATCGTTTGTAATTCGTCATGCAAGTTTAACCTCTCGATTCATTCAATAAATTGCCTTCTGTACGATACAAATCTATGATTTAGGCGTTAGATCCTGTGGAAATGTGGATAGACAGATAGACAGTACAGTAGCCTAGGGTAGCCTACGTTAGTCGACAGTTGAAAAGACTTCTCTTCTTCAGCCAAATGAAGAGTGCATTTTCTACAAATGAAACATATCGAGTTATCATTATCACCATAGCTGCGTAGTGGTGCAGACATTCCTCCTCAGAACTGGCGTCTACTACATTCCATGTCGTGCCGGAGATGTCATCCAGTATTGTTTTCCACTATAATAGACTCTAAGTTCTTCAAACCAGATGTTTCAGTGCGTTAGCGCCCACACCTATGATTCCGGTATGCATTTTGACAGCTCCACACGTGTTACAGTGTGCGGACTTTTACAGAAGAACGTTTCGTTTCTGCCGCCTACTTTACTGTGCAATGCTTGTTCGCGTTTCATTTTTGACTGTTTTCGTTTATTATTATTGTGTGATGTTTTTTTTTATGAATGTGATATATTTGTTGTTGTTGTTGTTTCACAGTACCCCGGTGTTCTTGTATAAATAGAAATCTTTATGAACAATGTTTGTGTTGTTATTTTGTTTTAAACTACTAGTTACTCACTCTGTATCGGTTTGAGTCGAGAGAAGCTAAGCTGTCTGTCTCTACTATGACCTTCTGTTTGTTGATGGTTTTTGTCATTTTTATATTTTAGATCTCTGTTATTGTGTTGAAATGTCCAACATACCTTCTAAAGTTCCCTGTTATTGTTGCATACTATTGTTTAGTGAACAAAATGTATTTTAGTATTTAGTAAACATTTTTATAAGTAGGCCTATACACATTTATGTATGTATGTCCATGACAGATTTAGTACTCTTATACTTAAACTGATGGATGACAGAGAAATTAATTGATTTATGAATTAGCTCATATTAATTAAAAATTTTTCAATCAAAAGCACATTTAATGTACATTTTGACAAATTCAATCAATACATTACATTTTAAAAGTAAGGAATCATAATAAGTTAGTAAAAATATTATAGTATTGAAGATGTATAATTTATTATTAAGCAAATTTTATATCAACTCTAAACACCTCTAAGTGTATTATTGATAGTTATGTTAACTGTATAGTGTATTTTAGTGTAATCAATCGTTTTACCAACCGCAACTGTATAACAGTTGAAGCTTTTGTTGATTTTATTTCTAAAATTCCTTTCAGTTGGTACAAAGAAGGTATGTTGGTACCTAACGTTTTTACTCAAATACCTTGTCCAATCCTTGTTGGTACACGAATTAGACATTGTTCAATAAACCATCGCCTAAAGTTTGCATGTAAAGTTCACGTTTTTAATACATTTTTAACAGAAGCTTGCTTACATTTTGTAAATTTTGAACGTTTTTAATATATGTGGTACTTGTTATTGACAGGATTTAATTGTATATAACAAAAGAGCTCGTCAAAAGTGTACATTTGTTTATAAGTATAATTTATAGCGCTGGCATGCCTGTATACCATGTAACATACACCTAATGATCAAAACCTGTGTTCAGTCAGCCTCTGTGTGCAGAGGTCACCTACATGTTGAGGACAGTTAGATAGTTAGCCTAGAGCGTTGAGACTGCTGTATTCAGTTTAAATTTTCATTTTTGTATTATATTAAACTGAATAGTTGGTTGTAGGCATTATAGTTAAGCAGAATATTTTTAATTAATTTTAGACACTTTTAGTTTGTTGTTCATTAATTATTCTTATTCTGTATTCTTCATTTTTGAGGTGGGATTTTTAAGCCAGCCGTGTGGTGATGTTAGATTTTACTTAATTCGTACAACATATTATCTTTATACAGTTAAGTTCAACAGCCCTGTTCATGTAGAACATACTAAATAACAATTACAATTAAACAAGTACGAGAAACCTTATTTTTGTAAAACCGTGTGATACTTATATATATTTTAATAGCATAAGTTTCAACTTTCAGTTGAAATTGGCTAAGCTACTGAATCGAGCGTCGAATCAATTAAACTCTATTACATTGTGTAATGAACTTAATTTTTTTCATACGGTAATATAAGTCTCTATTGAAACTGTATGCAAATAAATCGTGAAGGACCTGATTAACGAATGTGAAAAATTCATTCCTCATACTGCGCTACAATAGTTTTAAAAAACGTTTAAAATCATATGAGAAAATAATCAATTTGTTTATCTACATAATTATCTTACTTTAAGTATTTTTTTTTATTTCTGCTTTTACGTTCTTAATGGGGTTTTATGATAATTGGGAGTTTATTTCAAATTTGTAAATGTGGTAACTAAATTTATTTTATTCGTCTTTTATATTTTTTATTCGATTTGAGTTGATTGCTATTTAAATTTATTTTGTCAGTATACGGATGTAGTTATTTTCTTAAATAAGCTGAGTTCTAGGTGTTTAGTGGTCACGTAGAGACAGTGACGCGACAGAAACGCGTATGCACAGGCTGTTCCAAAAAATCCCACCTCAGATCCGAAACTGACTGAGCTTCTGACCCATCCGGTACGGAAGTAGTGTGAAAGATCTGCAGTGTCTGTGTTAGCTCATTTCCGTTTCCGATCACACTTGCAAAGATTGCAGCAACTACCGCCAGCTGATATCCAAGCGAGGGGACCAAAGTAGAAGAAGGATTCTATTTGTTTAGCATGCAATAGTTAGACCGAACTTTCTGTAGACAGTGTAGTCTGTTTGTCAGCATACAATAGCCATAACATTACAATAGATAGTGGCCATGTATTGTACACTGTTAGTTTTACTGCCGCTCCAATAGCTATCAAAGTTCGCGCTCGCGCTGGACTTATTTGTTAACAGTGTTGATAT
This sequence comes from Homalodisca vitripennis, assembly GCF_021130785.1. Classification (NCBI taxonomy): domain Eukaryota; kingdom Metazoa; phylum Arthropoda; class Insecta; order Hemiptera; family Cicadellidae; genus Homalodisca; species Homalodisca vitripennis. Next base: position 91,296,558 of record NC_060210.1, read on the forward strand.
TGCCCACCCTGTTTAAATATCTCATTCGCGTTGTAGTAACTCTAACTGAAATAATTCAGTCATTCGAACAATTGTACATTTTGCAACAATACAGGAAAAGGTTTAAAAATCCAAAAATGTACTAAGTGCTTTAAAAATTACCACAATTTTCAACTTTTATAATTTAAACGTCTATAAAATAAATTTTGTTTTCTAGTCGGTAATACTGTAGCTTTGAAGTTTATTTCATTTAAAAAGGTTGTATGAAATATATCAGTGGGTATTGGAAAATTTCATCAAGCACATAGTTTCGCTCATTTTGCTTTTAATACAAGTTTTAGACTCTCCTAACCGATCTTTTATTACATAAGGGCTCAAACGGTAAATACATAAATAATAATAACTGTAACATTATAATAGATCACCAATAAATTTATAAATAATAATTTTAACATGTTATATTTATCTATAATATCTTCTTAGTTTCAAGAAATGGAATATAAAAATGTTCCATACAGCAAAGATGTTACCCATTCTACCGCCAGATCCTGCAGGAGACATAACACATTTCTGACCACACAATATATAGTATTCATTTACTTCGTCCATACTTGCATTGTCACAAATATTAATAATAAATATATATTTTTTGTATCCCTTTCTGTAATTCCTATTTGCTAAATAAGAGTCATATCAATCAGTTGAGATAGTTGAAATCGGTCGGTAATTACATTTTCTGTGTGAACTGTCAAAGTAATCAAATGCGGTACGCGTGACATTTGTAAACACAACTTCACGCTTACTTTGATAGCCGAGGAGTGTAGATTACGTATACTTGGTACCATTGTATGTCATCACTTTACACTTACAAACTGTACAGGATCGGGACACATATCCTTGCAAGTGTGATATTTTACTGACAAAATGTTTGCTTCATAAAAACTGAAGTATTTTTTTATTATTGTACTTTACATACTTATTAAACAGTTATAAACAAACTGGTGTTTTTATTTATCCACAAAGAGTTCTATTTCATCATATACTATCTTTGGTATATAGTACGAGGTACGTATTGTTGCAAACCAATAATAAAACCCTTGTACCATATAGCTTCTTCCAAAACTTCTTAGCGACCTCTTTTGATGAAGATTTCAATATATCATAGGTCAGAGGCGCTAAGTTAATTACCTGTCTATATGTAAATGAATGTTTTGTGTACTATGATAAATAATAACTCACTGGTGGTTCATATTACGCCTCACAGTTAAAGATCCTTGATTTTAAGATGTGTATGTTTATAGTTATTATTTAAAATGTGTTCTACACCAAAATCATACAAAAAAACTGTTATTGGGTAAAAAAATAGCACAAAAGGTAAAGTTTTGTGTATCTGATTTTTAAGACGTTATCAGTCTAAAACTAATTCAATAGATTTTCGGACTATTCTCAGCATATTTAAAATTACAAGTGTGTGTATTGTTTTAAATAAAAAATAAATGTTTAATTATTTAAAAACTGGCCATAACAAAATAATAATAATATATTAGATTATTTACCTTACCTTTTATGCCTATTAATTTTATTTACTATTACGTCTGTTTTGGGAAAATTTAAATCAACCGCCGTTGTGATTTTTAATTGTGTTCCATATAGCATCTTTATAAAAATTAAATATTACAAATATCAAATTCTTTATTATCAAAATCACATCTCCAAATTAAAAAGAGATATGCAACGTTACAAAATCGCAAGACCTGTACTGGTAACCAACCATACATATTCTAGCATTGTAAGAACAATGTGCAAATCCAAAATGCTCTAAATCTATAGTTGCCACAATACAAATAAACAACTAATAGATGTCAAACTAATTTTTATTGTTTTCCCGGCATTTTTATAGGTTATTTAGGAAACAAAATCTCTATGTTGTTCTTAAATTGCCTTAATATTCTTACATAAATGCTTTAAAATTATACACTCAATACAAAAAACTCTTTACACTAAAAGAAACACTCATTTTATTTCAACCTATAACTAGATATTTTATGAACATTAAAAATGAGCTTATTAATAAATTACGAAGTCTTAATTGTCTGTAATTACTATTATAGGTTAACTTTGGGCTAAGTAGATTTGGATTGAATCAATTGTTGACCAAACATTTCTACTTTAAATGCCTATATTTCCTTATGGAGTAATAAACTAACACTATGCTATTGCCTTTAAAGTAATTATTTAATATTATATTTATTTGTGCCTGTGAAATAAAAATATAGTAAAAACAACATGTATACCACGTTAAAACCTTGCTGAACATGATTCAAATCATTATTGCAAAGCATCAATATCATGTCATTAAATATTAAGCAAAATACTAAGAAAACGGTCGTGCAAGCTCAACTAATTCCAGTATCAGCTCACCGCAGTGATGTGTTATAAACTGCAAAAAACGCGTCTTTATTATAACATTTCTGGGAAACCCAATAATTAGCCTTTTATCGGATTTTCTAAACTGTATTGAACCATTATGATACCCTTTCCCTATCATCTGTATACCGTCAAAAGATAAGTAGAAATGGTTCGTTATTAACCATTGAATCGTTATTATAAAATATAAACGATATAATAATAATCGCATAAGTCATTCACAACTATACTAAGTATAATACTAAGTCTTAGTATTAAACTATAAATGCCTATGTAGTTGACAGTATTCTGCCACGGGATATTAAAGAGTGATAAAACAACCGGAACGAGTCCGATCATTCTATGTCGTCACTTTCACTCAACACATACACATGGACGGATGTTGAAATTTCGAATACAGACAGTGGGGGGTAATAACTAGAATAAATACCTCTCTAAACAAATCTAGTTGTATTCTTTAAGAGAAAGGCATGTCATACGAACCTAAAAATAAAGAAATAAGGAAAAAACATTCATATTAGACATTGAAAAGGAAAAATCCTAAAATGCGTAATTATTAAAAAAAAATATAAATTTAAAAGTGAGATTTGGGACGTTGGTCATGCAAAAGGAAGTTTTAGCCATAACAAAAGAACGAGCTTAGAAATTCAAATTTTCAACGGCTAATAACCACATATTTACAAAATTAAGAAATACTAATATATTTGTATAGTTACTCGCAGTTGCGCACGCTATTCCCTGAAGTACAACAGGGGTGTCTTATTCACCTAGTTTTTAAACACCAAGCACCTGCTTTATAGGTGCTGCTCATTAACAAGATTTTCTTTTTTCTGGATCCGTTGTCGAATAATTTATTTTTAGTTTAAAACCCAGTATGTCAAAACTTTAGGTCGAAAAGTGAAATGGGTTTCATGAGCGCCAAAGAGATCAATAAATTTCTATACAAGATTCCATAGTTTTGGTTGAGTAGCTCCTAGAATTTTAGTACATGCTATTACACCATTCAGTGACAGTGAGGCAGAGCCCCAAAGTCGGCGTCTATAGATAGCCCTTCCTTATAGATATAAAATAGCCCTTCCCACTATGTTTGATAAAACATCTTGGAATCACATTATGATTTAAATTTACATTTATAAGCACTTTTTTAAATTTAGACACTTTTAAATTTTATAACACTAAAATTTCATCTGGTATATTGCATACAAATATAACTTCAATTTATTATTATGCAACACTTTCAGTCCTGAATAGCGTTATATTTGGCGAATCGTAAACCATAATAGTTTTTGCATGATAAAAGGACACAAACACCTAGAATTAGACACATATACTATTTAGAATTACGGTAGCTCCCTAAAGGCAATCTCTGGTTACTTATCTGTGTTTCCATGGTTCCACTATTCTCGTTGGCTTCTTCCACAAAAACCGTTGGTTTTTTCGCTTTTGGAAGGAACGCATTGGCCCTCTATAAAATCTCAGGGAAATAAAGAAACAATTATAAATCAAACTGATGAAAAAAATACGTGCTTGCTAATGAACCTCAATGAACTTAAAGATAAAAACCGGAATCGTGTCAATCGGAAAATCGATATTATTTAATTGATTGAAAATATAGAGAAATGAACTATTGACCTAAAGACTATAAATCTTGTATGAAACATAGATTATGTTGTTTGTCATTCCATGACATTCATTAGTTGAGCGTTACCGAACATATTAAATTTACATTGGTCTTGTGGATAACCATAATGGTAACGATAAAATCGCAGACTAAATAAATTTGTAAGCAAACTGGGTACAATCATATAACATTTAACATGTTATGTAGTATAACATGCACCTATACTGTACCCTTGAAATTTGTTACGCAACCTCTGCAAACCGTCTGGTTTTGCGTACTCCTACCTTCCATTTTCTTAATACGGAGCACTGATCTATTATTAATTACTGAAAGTCAACGAGTTTGTGCACCAAGTTCTATAAATATACTGACAGGAAGATACGAATAATAAAACGGTAGGCTACTAGGTACATCTTTGTTTACTCTACCAGGAAACTGTGATTGGAGAATACGAGTTAAACAACTAGGAGTTGTTGAGTAGTAAATGATATATATGAAATCGTGTTACAGCCTTCTTGTGTCAGAGTCCTCCTAAGTTGTTAAATTAATGTTTTCTTAAATGTGATATTCGGGAGAATGGTGCCCAATTACAAGCGTTTTTAGTACATCCTAGGTGAGCCAGTGACGTGGGAATGTATGCCAACAATAACATACAGCCGTTAAATATTACCTTTTCTGGGAAACATTCTTTTTTGAGCCCCACCTTGAAATTAGATTTTCCCCCCGAAAACGACAAAGCGTAGCCAAAAAAAGTAAGACATAAAATTGCTATAACTTTCAATTCATATATATGATGGTATAGCTACATTTCAAGAATGAATTTCAATGGCAGCAATACGTATTCTTTACTTAAGGAAAACTTCATAGATCACTGTAATTTTCCAGATTTGTCTTGGACATCATCAAATTTTGCAATTCTAAAAAACTCCATTTATGTACTAATACTTAGAAGACTATGGATGGTGTTCTCTTAATACAAAAAATTGTGTAAATCATCGGAGAGTTCTAGTTCCTAATAGGGTGTGTTTTTGAAAACATTTGTACAAACGAGTACATTTCCACCCATAGAATATGGCCTAGAAGTTTGTTACGTGTGTTTGGATCACTCTGTATTTACTCGTAAAAGTGGCAGGAATTGTGCGGGGGGGAGGGGAGGGGTAATCAGTGAGGAACTGCAGGAACGACCTTGTCCAGGACCGGTCCGCCGCCGAATTGCGGGAGCGCGCGAAGAGTGCACTGTGCCCAAAACAGCCAAGGTCGCCCGAACCGCAGACTGGTTCATGTACTTTTTGTTTTTGTTTCGATACTATCGAGGTCATGCAATTTGGCAGCTGATGTGCTGTCGGTCGTTTCATTGCCGTAATCTTGTGAAGAACACGAGATAATCATGCAATAACAAAAGATACAAAAAGGATAAGGTGGCTTATACACAATAACCCACGATACTTTAGATAACATACTAAACTTACGACAAAATGAGATACTCGCGACATCGCAGGATACAGCGAAATTAACAAGAGACTGAGAATTATGAAAATCGCACAATATTCTATTCTTTGGAGCATAGTCTTTCTACTACCTACAGTTGAAACGTGTACTCTAGACAAAATAGTAAACTATTTTCTCCATAGTAGGGTGACGAAGGGAGAGCCGCCATGGCCTGTTTTTTAGACGAAAAGGTTCATCATTGAATGATTCATCGTATTTTCTTATCCCAAGTTCTTATAACATTCTGTAATAAAGCTCTTGTGAGAAGTAATAGGTCTAAGTCCTAAGGGTTGTCTCTCGAAATAAAATTACTTTTCAAGTGAAATATACTTGAATTTGACATTGGTGCATCCTATACATTTTATATTAATAGCATCAGATAAAGTACTTATCTTTACTCATTAAGCTATACCCTATTTCCTTAACTATTACTTGCAAAATCAGTATATTTTAATGAAGCTTTCCTGATAAAACTTAAACATAAAAAAATTAAAGTGATTAAAAGATTATGAAATAGCAATAAACATGTTCTATTATTATTTTAATTTCAGATTGTTTTAAGTAAATGGCATAAGCATGCGTTCAAAACTAGATAAGAAGTTCTTTAAACATGAGATATTTGAAGGTGGGTAAGTGAATTAGACTATCCATAAAATCTTATTATCTAACCTGTTCCAAAACGTGTATTATTTTCAGTTAAATATAACATAACTTTGCCTCATGAATCCATACCTGGAACCGTGTTACCTTCTTTTCATTGCCCTCTCCCATTCCAGACAATTCTGGCTTGTACCCTCAAAGCTTACCACCTAACTTTTACCACTCCATAACTCGAAAATAGGCTTGGCAGAGAAGCCCGTTGCGTCAAAATCTTAAATGAATCTATAAAAGTGATTTAGACGCTAAATTCTAAAACCGTCCAAGGGCATCGTAGGTCTAGTTCCAGTCGTGGTTGATGGATAGTGGTCAGGTACTAACTTCTGTTATACTTCAGTAGTTTCATTTCCAAGTGACATTTATTTATTTTGTAATTTAGGGGGGGGGATTTAATATTCAATCTAAAGTTTTTAATTCAACATTCATAAAAACGCGTTTTGTAAGATTTTCATTCCAAAACATTTTTCACATCTCTAGAAATAACAGTCTAGGTTAGTTTCAAATTACTCAGCCAAATTTGTCGTAACAATTGAATATGTTTTAAATAATTTTTGTGAGGTTTGGGTCGAACTTGGTTGGGATAGGTTTTAGTGGACATGTAGTTAAACGAAATGAACATCGTCGGTTGTTTTGTGTTTGTGGATGGCCGTGTTGAGGGGAGTGGTGAGTGAAGGGGGGGGGGGAAGTAGAGACCAAAAATATCGTCTTCCCGCCAGAACCGACCCAGTTTCAGGAACAAAGGGTCCGGCCGCTCCAAAATTGTAATACCTCTCAATGGTTTTGTAATTTATAAAGCACATGATTTGTTGTATAATCTTGGTAAAAAAATAGGCACTTGGTGTATAGAATCTCCAAAATTTTGGTTAGGTTGTTTCAATCTTACACATAACTAAATACTAATACTGAGAGTTCATTTTGATTCAAGGTGGTAGACGTAGGCTGACTGCGCTGAACGAGCATTAGTAGCATTAGTCACATTTAATTTCTCGAGTTTTGTTGCATCGTGCGTTGTCACGCTAAACTAATCACGTATGTGTAAGTTTAGCACGTTATCTAAGGATCGTAAGTTATTAGGTTATCGTATGTTATTGTACGTATCGTATGTTATTGCAAATATCGTATGTTATCGTAATATCGTTTGTTATCACAAGTAACATAATACGTCATCGCAAGTATCATAGGTTTTAGTAAATAGGGCATATGATCCTGGGTATTTTACGTTATCGCAATGATCTATATTATCTCAAGTAACGTATGTTATCGTAAGTATCAATTTTATAGAGAGTAACCTACGTTATCGTAAGTATCTTTTATCAACACAAAATATATCGTATGGTATCGTAAGTACCGTTTGTTATAGTAAATATAATTTGCTATCACAATTAACATATGTTAACGCAAGTATCGAATGTTATCATAAGTATCGTTTGTTTAATTTAGCAAGTATCGTTTGTTATTGCAAGTAACTTATGTTATCGTAAGTATCGTAGGTTATCGTAAGTATAAAGTGAAAGTAAAGATGTCTTATTTTACCAGGCGAAGTTAGGGCTAAGAAGCCCTCTCTAACACCACCTGGATCTAAAACACAGACACACACACACACACACACACACACACACACACACACACACACACACGCACGCACGCACGCACGCACGCACTTCCACTCTTCTGTTCACTATTTCTCCTCTCGTTTCAATGACTTTTTGGAATCTTTTCACTTCACACTCGACAGTCAAAGTCCCTCATTAGGCTTTTGTAAAGTTTGCTGGACCCTTTCATAACACTTTTATGATTTTGATATTAGTCATTTTGTATTAGCGCTAGGCTATGTGCGCTCGGAGAACATAAAGCTATATTCATAACATTTATTTTATTATCGAATCTAAACCAGATTCATACAATAAAGTTTGTTTAGTTGTAGACTTTTTAAGTACTACTCTTAATTGAAAGCAGTAAAAATTATCAATCTCTAACATAATATTTTTAAGTTGGATGTTTTAAACAAATTCAGTTATAACACAAAGAAGGATATTTTTACAACCAATTGTATATATATTTGTATATATATATATATATATATATATATATATATATATATATTATATATTTTCAATAAACATTGAATCACATAAAAAGTACTTGCTCCGCCGGGAGTCGAACCCGGATCTCTCACATTGCCGGGTGATTGTGCTACCATTACACCACAGAGCGCTTACTTTTTCCGATTCAATTATTTTGTATTTGGCCGTGATCCTGTCACATATGTCGTTTAAATAAGCAAACTAACATATGATCGGAAGACCAAACACCTGTCAAACGACTTTTTATTTACGTTAAATTGTATAATTATGGGCAATAGCCTTATTTAATTTCATAAACATTGAATCACAAAAAAGTACACTTGCTCCGCCGGGAAGTCGAACCCGGATCTCTCACTTGCGGGTGATTGTGCTACCATTACACCACAGAGCGCTTACTTTTTCCGATTCAATTATTTTGTATAGGGCCGTATCAGTCACATATGCGTTTAAATAAGCAAAACTAACATATGATCGGAAGACCAAACACCTGTCAAACGACTTTTTATTTACGTTAAATTGTATAAAATGGCAATAGCCTTATTTAATTTCAATAAACATTGAATCACAAAAAAGTACTTGCTCCAGCCGGGAGTCGAACCCGGATCTCTCACTTGCCGGGTGATTTGTGCTACCCATTACAACCACAGAGCGCTTACTTTTTCCGATTCAATTATTTTGTATTTGGCCGTATCTGTCACATATGCGTTTAAATAAGCAAACTAACTATATGATCGGCAAGACCAAACACATGTCAAACGACTTTTTATTTACGTTAAATTGTATATAATGGCAATAGCTTATTTAATTTCAATAAACATTGAATCACAAAAGTACTTGCTCCGCCGGGAGTCGAACCCCGGATCTCTCACTTGCGGGTGATTGTGGCTACCATTACACCACAGAGCGCTTACTTTTTTTTTCCGATTCAATTATTTTGTAATTTGGCCGTATCTGTCACATTATTTTTCAATTTATTTATTTCATTAAATTAAATAAGGCTATTGCCATTTATACAATTTAAACGTAAATAAAAAAGTCTCGTTTGACAGGTGTTTGGTCTTCCGATCATACTGTTAGGTTTGCTTAATTAAACGCATATGTGACAGATACGAGGCCAAATACAAAATAATTGAATCGGAAAAAGTAAGCGCTCTGTGGTGTAATGGTAGCACAATCACCCGGCAAGTGAGAGATACGGGTTCGACTCCCGGCGGAGCAAGTACTTTTTGTGATTCAATGTTTATTGAAATTAATAAGGGCTATTGCCATTTATACAATTTTAACGTAAATAAAAGTCGTTTTGACAGGTGTTTGGTCTTCCGATCTTATGTTTAGTTTTGCTTATTTAAACGCATATGTGACAGAGATACGGCCAAATACAAAATAATTGTTTATCGGAAAAAAGTAAAAGCGCTCTGTGGTGTTGTAATGGTAGCACAATCACACGGCAAAGTGAGAGATCCGGAAGTTCGACTCCCGGCGGAGCAAGTACTTTTTGTGATTCAATGTTTATTGAAATTAAATAAGGCTATTGCCATTTAGACAATTTAAACGTAAATAAAAAGTCGTTTTTCTTTGACAGGTGTTTGTCTTTCCGATCATATGTTAGTTTGCTTATTTAAACGCATATGTGGGGACAGATACGGCCCATATACAAAATAAATTGAATCGGAAAAAAGTAAGCGCTCTGTGGTGTAATGGTAGCACAATCACCCGGCAAGTGAGAGATTTTTTCCCCCCGGGTCGACTCCCGGCGGAGCGGAGCAAGTACTTTTTGTGATTCAATGTTTATTTGAAATTAAATAAGGCTCATTGCCATTTATACAATTTAACGTAAATAAAAAGTCGTTTGACAGGTGGTTTGGTCTTTCCGATCATATGTTTAGTTTGCTCTTAATTTAAACGCATATGTGACAGTTACGGCCCAAATACCAAAATAATTGAATCGGGGAAAAAGTAAGCGCTCTGTGGTGTAATGGTAGAACAAGTCACCCGGTCACAAGTGAGAGATCCGGGTTCGACTCCCCGGCGGAGCAAGTACTTTTTGTGATTCAATGTTTATTGAAATTAAATTAAGGCTATTGCCATCTTTATACAATTTAACGTAAATAATAAAAGTCGTTTGACAGGTGTCTTGGTCTTCCGATCATATGTTTAGTTGTAGTTTGCTTATTTAAACGCATATGTGACAGATACGGCCAAATACAAAAAATAATTGAATCGGAAAAAGTAAGCGCTCTGTGGTGTAATGGTAGCACAATCACCCGGCAAAGTGAGAGATCCCGGGTTCGACTCCACGGGGAGCGCGGAGCAAGTACTCTTTTTGTGTATTCAATGTTTATTGAAATTAAATAAGGCTATTGCCATTTATACCAATTTAACGTAAATAAAAAGTCGTTTGACAGGTGTTTGGTCTTCCGATCATATGTTAGTTTGCTTATTTAAACGGATATGTGACAGATACGGCCAAATACAAAATAATTGAATCGGAAAAAGTAAGCGCTCTGTGGTGTAATGGTAGCACAATCAAAAACCCCCGGCAATGTGAGAGATCCGGGTTCGACTCCTCCGGCGGAGCAAGTACTTTTTGTGATTCAATGTTTATTGTGAAATTAAATAAGGCTATTGCCCATTTTTACAATTTAACGTAAATAAAAAGTCGTTTGACAGGGTGGTTTGGTCTTCCGATCATATGTTAGTTTGCTTATTTAAACGCATATTGTGACAGGATACGGCCAAATACAATATAATTGAATCGGAATAAAGATAAGCGCTCTGTGGTGTAATGGGTTAGCACAATTCACCCGGCAAAGTGATGAGATCCGGGTTTCGACTCCCGGCGGAGTAGCAAGTACTTTTTGTGTGATTCAATGTTTATTGAACATTTAATAAAGGCTTTTGCCTTATATACCTCAATTTTAAACGTGTATATATATATATATATATATATAAATAGTATTATATATATTTAAACGTATAGCTTGTATGTATCTCTGAGTAGAACTTTGTCATTAAACAGAGGAGCCATTGTACATGGACATCAGCTATCTTGTCCGCACCGTCTTCAGATTCTTCTCTTTATCGGTTTCAATCTCTGCCGCCAGTGAATTGTATGGATATCTTCCTTATATATGTAATGTTGATAGATCATAAACCAGCAACATATCATTTTTCAGCAAGCCGAGTGCAGTAGTCGTGTACATTTGTTCCCCAGGAAAGTTTAAACCTATCGGAAAACAACCACTTTCTTGATATAGAGATACAATTTAAGCACAAGCCATTGTAGCCTTTTCAGCAAGCGTCAATGGGTTTTAAGTCTTTGAGAGTTCTAATTCCATTCTTCTAAATTCTTTTTATAGCGGTAGCTCTGATGCTTTCCCATACAGCAATGCCATATCTTAGATGACACTGAAAATGGCGTGCTATGTTTTCTTTGTACTGTTTAAATCAATGATATATTGAATTATTTTGATGAAAAAGGGACTGGTATTTAACTTCTTACATAGGCGATGCTGAGTCCACGAAAGGTTTTAATTAGTTGTAACATCTAGACGATTTTCACGCTACAGACATTTTGATTGTGATTCCGTAACAGCTGCAATCTATCTCATACTCGGTTGCTTGCTCAATCCCATATTATCCACTAGGTCTTTTAAGCAACAATACTGACATAGTCATAAGTTACAGGTAAGTGTAAAAATAAAAATAATATTATGAACTTAGATGAGGATAGTGGCTAAAATAAATTGAACAAGGAGTTAGACGGGTCTTTGAGAAATACCTCAACCTATAGGTGAAGGTTAAGATCTAACATTTTGAACCATTTCCTTGTTTTTCTTTTCCACCACGTAAATTACATTTTTCCAGATAATCCCTAAATAAGCATTTCTTACAACAATAACTTTTCTTCAAGCATACCGCCAATTACATTCTTTCCTATTTCTAATTAATCACTTATGACTTCTGTTAGTAAAAGTATAGAGTTGGAAATTGCTCTTCAGTTGCTAGGCTTCGTTCGGTTATGAAGTCTAATGAAGTGTCAAGAAATCAATAGAAACATTTCTTACAACAATAATTTTTCTTCAAGCATACCGACAATTACATTCTTCCCCATTTCTAATTAATCACTTATGACTTCTGTAGTAAAAGTATAGAGTTGGAAATTGCTCTTCAGTTGCTAGGCTTCGTTCGGTTATGAAGTCTAATGAAGAGTGAAGAAATCAATAGAAACATTTCTTACAACAATAACTTTTCTTCAAGCATACCGCCAATTACATTATTTCCCATTTCTAATTAATCACTTATGACTTCTGTTAGTAAAAGTATAGAGTTGGAAATTGCTCTTCAGTTGCTAGGCTTCGTTCGGTTATGAAGTCTAATGAAGTGTCAAGAAATCAATAGAAACATTTCTTACAACAATAACTTTTCTTCAAGCATACCGCCAATTACATTCTTTTCCATTTCTAATTAATCACTTATGACTTCTGTAGTAAAAGTATAGAGTTGGAAATTGCTCTTCAGTTGCTAGGCTTCGTTCGGTTATGAAGTCTAATGAAGAGTGATGAAATCAATAGAAACATTTCTTACAACAATAACTTTTCTTCAAGCATACCGCCAATTACATTATTTCCCATTTCTAATTAATCACTTATGACTTCTGTTAGTAAAAGTATAGAGTTGGAAATTGCTCTTCAGTTGCTAGGCTTCGTTCGGTTATGAAGTCTAATGAAGTGTCAAGAAATCAATAGAAACATTTCTTACAACAATAACTTTTCTTCAAGCATACCGCCAATTACATTCTTTTCCATTTCTAATTAATCACTTATGACTTCTGTAGTAAAAGTACAGAGTTGGAAATTGCTCTTCAGTTGTTAGGTTTCATTCGGCTATGAAGTCTAATGAAGAGTGAAGAAATCAATACAAACATTTCGTGCAACAATAACTGTTTAATACTGATAAGGGGATGTATAAATGTGTCATTGCAGTGCTTAAATAACGTTTCTTACCCTTAATCACATTCCATATACCTATTGTGTCAGAGGGCTGAACTAGTGTACAATAAAATTGGTCTTTTCCCTTGTTTGGTGTTAGTTATTGCTTGTCGGGAGACGGTGTTTGCTGTTCAGCTGAAGGGAGATACTCAACTATTTCACAGGGATCTGTTTCCACTTCACTTAGGTGCAGTTGCAGCTGTTTATGTCGCACCTTTACTTTATCTTATTAGTTTATTTATAGCTTAGGGCGTTCTTCAAATACGGTTTATGCACTAGGCGCAACTGTTATTGTTATAAATGCACTTAGAGAGGGACAATTTACAAATAGTACCTATTTACTAATTTTCCCAAGGATATAACCAAAGTGTGCCAGCTACTAAAAATGTTATTGTTCGTTTTAATTATACGTTCATTATCTCATTTACACCAATTAAACGGAAACATATCTGTGTAGATATTCTTCACATACCGTAGCTACAGTAGGCAGGGTTGATTCAATGTCAACGTTGAGTTTAGCCTCTTAGGGCAGAGTCTGGAATCTGTTGCTGTCACAGACTTGCCTCCTGGAATCTGGAGTTATGTTCGTCTGAAGGGATCCAAAACAGTTGGAATACATGTCGAAATTATGGAAAGAGTTCATTTTCAGTATATTCGTCACAGACATTTTTTTATTTCTTCGATGTTGTACTAAGAGGAAGGCAAGCTAGATATTCTTGTTGTAATTATTCCTAAAATTCCAATTTTCATATATTGTAAATATTTGATAAAATTATTAATTCTTTTATTGCACTTAATTGGAATAAACAAGAAACATAACTTTAGTTCGCTACTTTATAAAAAATTTCAAACATCATTGACATTCTAAGTATATTTATGTTCTTTAAATAAAATACAAATAAAAAAAATAAGCACGGCCAACCCAAGAAATGCGTTAAGAGCGTTCATTTACGTATGAAATCGGCGCAGCGCCGACGCACCACGCAACAACTATCACACCTAGAGCGTATTAATCATATAATTGTTGCCACTCTAATAATTTAATTACACAGCAATGCGCCGCTGTTTGGTGGATTACCATTTGTGATCCCGCAGGTGTTAAAACAAATTGAAGTGATGACAATTACATAATTAGACCATAATCAAATTAGTAGTTTTTAGTAGGAGTGATTTGATTGGAGCACTATTGCTATTATAATATATTGTTAGTACACAGGAATATTTCAATTTAATTTGTATCTACAATCTAAACTTTTACTCCCTATTTATTCACTGTTTTTTGTAAATTATCTATAATGTTGCCATATATGTAGGCCTACTGAAACGGATTAATTAACGTTATTATTCAAAGTGCAATTAATAATTTTACAAAAATTGAATTTTTCAAAATCTATTGTTTTGCATCCGTATTTAGTTAAACAACCATGCAACTTTATGCAAGTAAACAGTCTAGCTACATGTAAATCAATTACCTACAGTTAGTCTTATCATGATCAAACTTTTTTATTTATTTATTTTTGTACAATAGCTTATAGGGATATCATCCCAAAACAACTATATTGACTAAACAAATGAATAATAAAAATTAATAATATAACATATAAGTACATGAAAAGACTTAATTACAAAATCACTATTAAGCTGTGAAAGAGTAACTGTTTCTATTATAGCACGAGAAAAAACACAAACATAGTACAATACATAATAATGTATTAAAGAAGAAACCCGACTAAAGTAGGGTTCACAGAGCTGTGTATGCGTATATATTTTCTTGATCAGAAAAGAGGCAACATCAGCAATGGAACAAAAATACTGACATCGAAGTAAATTACAATGACCATAAATATATACTTTTTGACATATTTTCTTGATTATGGAAAGAAGGGAAACACAACATTAAAGTCATATATATATATATATATATATATATACACATATTATATATATAAATAATATATATATATATATATGACAAATATATATATATATATATATATATATATATATATATTTGGATGGATTATGACATATATATATATATATATAAGTAATTGGATTATGACATATATATATCATAATCCAATTACTTTTTTATACACGTTTAACAACCTAGTATCTTTTAGAAATGAAAAGTTCTAAACCTGCCTAATTTGTTCAAGGCACTGATTCGTTTGACTAATTTGCAGTCAGAAAATAATAACAATTAAAAGAAAATTATAACAGTCAATATACAACTATATTTGGGCTACTTAACCAAGTGACGAACAGGAAAAAGTTATATAGGATAGGCAAATGTGGTTTAGGCTAAGAAATGGGAATAGCTATTAAATTACATGTCTTTAGGCTATTCTAGGATGAAGTTGACTCAATGGTTGGGTATTACACGGATGCCACTCTGTTTCTATGCACTACTTGTTATTACGCAATACAAGTAGGTAAATACTTACGTACGAATTAATTTATTTTTAAATAAGTTAACATTTACGAGCGCTCACTTGATCTGAGCTCGAATTTAAGTACCATCGCGCGGGATGTTTTTCTTCTATCGCCAGAAGTGCGGGGTGGCGCTTGGAGGTGTCAGATTATTCCGCGAGATAATACCTAAATTAAAGCTCAAACAAGTGAGCACTCGCAAATGTTAACTTTAACTTTGATAATACAAGTAACGTCTTTATGATAACGTAATGTAAACCTTCTTTTATCGCGTAATGACAAGAAGTAGATAAAGACAGGGTGGCATCCGTGTAACACCAAAGTACCGATGATTCATTGACGAGTGAACAATAACGAATGGATACCCAGAATTATCGATTACTAAAAACACAATGATTTTAAAACGTTTTAAAAATTCGGTGACTAATCCAGAGCTAGTAAATAATTTGAAGTACTCATAAAGTACGTGCTCTAGCAAAAATATTAATACGTGTTATATTATAACATACAGTAGTAGACGACATGTATGTTGAAAATTAGTGAGTGATGTAAAACTCTGTAAAAAAACTCTTATGTAAAAAGCTGATTAATAAAATGTTAGGGTAATGTACAGAACGTCAACCTTGTGTAATATGAATATTTTTTATAAATTATTATTAAAATATCAGATTGTTACTGTCATATAAGTTTCTAAGTTTAAACTGAGTCAAAATAATCTTGAAATACTTCGGCCACGTATATACGCTACTTATAATTTTTAATCTGCGTTCCGAAATTTACATAAACCGATCAATCGTTGTAAATTATGGCTGGGTTCTAATTTAATTTTAACAGTATTTTTAATTTGTCTCCAAATCGGCATCAACGTCAAATGTATTAACCAAATCACAAACTCAATACGGAAGTTTAACATAAATTATACTAACATCTAAAATCCAATCGTTTTATACAGGCATGATTTTGAAACCTTTTTATACACCTTTTTTAATAAAACGTAGCTTTTATATGAGAGATTGAATCACTAAAACAATTCAAAAGTCAAGTTTGTACAGTTGAACACGATCGGGCTAAGTGATAAACTCTTTAACAAAACTACCGAGCGCGCTCATGCACTCATAAGCCCATTTACTGATTTTGTGCACGTATAACGTTTAATACTATGGGATTCCAAACTATACTTTTAAAAGACGATTGTTGCATGGAAACCACGTTTCTCCGAATAAACTTGGTACGTTTCTCCAATAGGTAAACTTGACTTGTGCTTTCAGAAGACTGAAGAGAAGTGTACGCCCGGCAGCAGCAGTGTTATTGATTGGAGAAGCCGGGGGCGTACTCTAATAACACAGTAAGTCAATTCGAGTAATTACATCCCTATAGGTCGTGGTGCAATGAGTAATAATTATTACAGCAAAGTTTCGCGCTCCTATTTCGGTTTGGTTGAAGAAGTTTAATCTTACTTAGTAAACTGCTGGAGTAGCTATTTACTACGTAGAATCTAGAATGTTAGTATCTACAGTTGTGAAGGTTAGACCACCATTGGTGATAAATTAAAAAAAGGGGGGAGGGGAGAGAGAGAGAGAGATTCATTGGCTGAGTGAAGCCTATCACTCGAAAGGGGCTGGAAGAATTCATATACCACACGATATCTGGAGAGCGATCTAAGGGTACAAATACACAGAACGACGCGACACGATGCAAGGCTGTGCGACGCGACGCGAAACTAATAGATGTTCACATATTGAATAAAATACACGGAGCGCGACGCGACGCTAAATTATGTAATTGATTTTAACATATTTAATAAAAGACACGGAGCGCGACGCGACGCAAAACTATCTAATAGGTTTTAAAATATTGAATAAAATACACGGAACGCGACTCGATCTCTCTATTTTATTTTATATGTTCACTGTTCTTGAAATTTCACGTCACGCTCCTTGTATTCTTACCTTTACCTATGGAATTTAAATTCTGCATGTTGCTTAATTTCTATATAGTATCATTGAGTTCGTTAATGGTGCCTGTCATTGTATGGGATTTGGATTAGCGTTGGCGAACATTTTTACATTAGTTGGTAATCATGTTTGCACGAGAAGCTAGCAGAACAAATAGAATACAGTCATCTGACAGGCAGCAAAGCCTGCGTAACGAAACAAGCTATAAACCTTTTTTCCAGCTACTCGACTGAAAGGCTTACTTAACGGTCAGCCAATTATAAAGGGTAGAAATAAAGTATTTAACGTTGCATTTGTGTTAATGTATTTTACTAGTTAAATAATGACTCTTTCCTCGCTGTTTTACTGTAGACAGGTAATGTTATATCCGTCACTGTCTTTCTCCAGTGCATTAGGTGTCTAAATAAATAAAGGTTGCTTTAACCCTCCAACTGTTAATCCACAAAATTTTGTTGGTCATTGCCGCTTCTGTAGTGTTAAACCCACCAAATTTTGTTGGTCAAACATTCCCTCGTATAATTACTTTTACAATATACTCCGGCAATGTATCGATTTAATTCATGCACCATTGGATTTGGGAAGATAAGTTTTATGGTATTAAAAGAAAGATAAGCTATTTTAGTAACACTGTGTATTTTATTGTAGATCTGCATTTTTTCTGACTGGTGCGCCTTCTTATTACACTTTATTTTATAAACTTGGTATTTTTCATATATTTAGTTATATTTATGGTTTTCTAAACCTACATCATATTTCCCGTTACTTATAAACCATCAATCTATAAATTTAAATATAGTGCAAGCTTTCAAACCCATTTTATATTTTGCTGAATGAAAATGTTTGCAAAAGTTTTAAATAATGGTAAAATGAGGCTACTAGAATCAAACAAAGGTATCTCCAATCCTGAAAATTTTTCAGTAGAGGCAAAAACTGTTGCTTTCAAAGTTAATTTTGTAGTCTTTGAAAATTTGCTTAAAAATAGTAAAAAAAAATAATAAAACAATTTGTATATATTCTTACTTGTGTATATTTATTGGTCATTTAAATAAACAACCCTAAATGCTGGACATACCCTTTTTTGTTTCCAAACTTTGGATATAACCTTTTTAGTTACTAAGACAACTGGGATATACACTTTTTAGCTACTAACTTTTGTATTTTGCATTGCCTAGTTTGTATTTTTAGGCTTTAAAAAGCTGTTATTCAATAGATATTAATATTAAAAATAATTTTGAAAAAGTATTGAATTACTTGTTGTTTTTAATTTATACATAGTTAAAGTTAATATAAGCACTGCCTCCCATAAAATGGAAATAAAGTGAAACTACAGGTTATTTTAAAACATACTTTTATTTACAGTTTAGTTTTTAAATTGCCTACAAGCTAACAAAATTAAAAATTAATATTATTTCTAGTAAGTATTCAAAAACATTTATATTTTATCTACATATTATTAATCTCTCAGGTCTGGCGACTCGTCTTGGGGCTCACAAACTTCCTCTCCAGCTTCTTCTATGTCATCTATTTGTAAAGTTTGTTGATGGAAGACATCATTGTAGTACACCAACTCAGGGTTTTGGGACCAGGTTTCACCATAATGGGTTTTGAGGAGTTTTTCTACATCATTCAACTTAGCTGCTTTAACTTTTATACAATTCGGTGGAACTAGACAGGGTGAAATACTGTCAGCTAGTTCTCCTTTTCTAAACACTGATTTAAACAGACCCAAGTCGCTTTGATAAAACAGCTCTCCTTTAATCAATACGTTGTTAGCATTTTTTACAGACCTTTTTAAAACAAACCTCTTAGTTTGTGAAAATTTGAAATGCCAATCTTTTGTGTCTCTGAACACCCTATCTGCTTCCGCTTTCCAATTGAACACCTCACATTCATTCCCATCTTCGACAACTCTTGCATATTTTGTAATAGTTTCTTTATATTTGCTAGGGTTGGAAATTACTTCATGTTTACGGAGGTCTTTTTCAATGTTCCCGAAAACCCGGTCAGGTGGGAGAAAGGAGTGCCCTCTAACTGGGAATATTATTTCTACTTTATTAAATTTTGAAGGTACGTCGTTAACTAACCATTTGCAGCACAAGGCTATAATCATACGGTTTTTGTTCTGGCCTTCACAGCCATCTGCCATGAGGCGCAGTATCTTTGTATCTAGAGAAACATTGTTTTTTTAAACAATGATAAACACAACTAGCAATTTCGTTTGAGCCTTTAGCATGTGTATTTTGTGTCCAGCAATAGATACTATAGTTATCTGGTGTCAGAGAGCTTTTTGAGTTGCCTTTAACTATGACCAAGTTATATAAATACAACTGCCTTGTATAATAAGCATCTTGATCTTGTACTTTGGGAAGACACAGGTTTTTTTGACAGTCAAAAGTTATTGTTGTAACATGTGGGTTAGAATCTTTAAGTACTGTATATTGTAAAAGGCTTTAGCCCTAAGTTTGTGTACTCTTTTTTCAATGACTAGCTTTGACCTTTTTTATTCATCGTTCTCACTTTTTGTTCTTTCTCCAAGTTCAATGCAAGTGGAGCACATGTCTGTCCTTGGATGTCCGTATCCTAGGTTAAACTTTCTGTTAAATATATAGCGAAAATAGGACTGCTTTACCTTTACATGTTCATCAGCTTGACTATCGTTCATTCTAAACAATCTGTTAATAGATAAATCAGCAGAAAGATAATTCCTTAAACATTTCCCACGACAGTAATGGGATTCAATGCACTGGAGGTTACTGATGAAATTTATAACAGAATTCTTTTTTTTTCAGCGTATTTTTGTGACTTTTTATCTCCGCCTCTTTTGTATTTGCTCACAGATCCTGATTTGAGAAATTATTTATTTATATTGTCAACTCTGGTATTACTAACTCCCAAAATACTAACAAAAGCTTTTTTGCATACTGGAATGCTGTCTAAAGTTTCAAAATCTTGCACGAAATACTTCGTAGAATATGAGCGAGTTTCTTTATCCCCAGTTTTCTGTCGTCGCCTTTTAACTGCGAAATTTTGACGATGATTCATTATAAAGTTGTCTTGTGCCGACTTTTCTTTAACCCTGTAAAAAGCTTTATGGAAATCCCTGATCTGTGCCATGCGAAGTGAACAACACCGGTATGACTCTATATTGTGCTTGCAGGTTGGATACACCGGCATGCTTTTTGCAGAGTACCTAAAAATGGGAAAATATGTTTTAATAAACTGCAAAAAATGAAAAGGATTGTATCTCGGAGGCAGTGCTTGTGTGTTAAATATATTTTTTAAATTGTGAAACTATGTACCGTACGCCTATATCATCACAATAAACTGAGTTAACATAAAATTAATAACTTATGCGACAAGCTGTGAAATAAAAGGAATGTTTAGTATTACTATAAAACATTCAAGATATAAGTTGTTAAAAAACCTAATGAGGAAAATTACACTTTCCTAATATAACCTCAAATCTACTAACCTCATCTGTTTTGCTATATTAGCTTTCCACGTAGATTCTTGGCGAATCCTCTTCCTATCTTTACTAGGAGAAACAACAGAAGCTGTTGATCCAAAAGAATCATCCATTTTCCTTTATTGCTTTATAATAATAACTGTTATTTATTATTCGTTTTAAATAGTATTTGAGTAATTATGTTTGTGATAAAGTCCATGATAAGATTTATTCTTCTTTACCTGCTGGATTTTTAGACATTCAAAGTTAATCAGATTTAATGGCCGCCATTTCGAAAGTATTAATGAATATTTTTTTATAACTGGCCTTGTTACCACAAATATTTTATTCAAATTAGGTAGGATTTGTTTATTCGTTTTAAGACATTAAATATTTCTATAAAACTATACAGACTGACAGATAGGAAACTAAGCACCGTAGATCCATTTCCATATTCTGAAATGCGTTTGCCATGACCTGAGCAGTAGCGGGATATACCCTTGTCCTAAGAATTACAGGACACTCTGTATATAAAATGTATATTATACAGTGTCCCACAACCTTCTACCAATATTTTCAGGCATTATTCACCGACCAAAGGCAAAGACAACCATATTCACCTTTCTAAAACTCAATAATTACTCAAATAGCCACAATTTTGTTTTTTGCCTCTTTTTTTATTTAACTATTTATATTTGATGGATTGTTTAGGTTAAAATGTATATACCTTTATAACCTTAAGGCCTAATTACACCAAAAATTTAAATTTCTTACAAGCTTTATTTTGAAAATAGTGGTTTCCAAAATCTTTAAGCGTAAATATCTTAAAAGCGATATATGTATATAAAAAAGGTATATATATATATATATATATATATAAAGGGTCTCAATTATTACACAATTTAATTTAAAATCCAAAGATACCAGGTTTTAGAAATTGGTTGTGAAATAAGGGAGATAATTTGTTTTTTTAAACCAATTACCAAACAATATCCGCCTTTATTATATCACAGCACTGAATGTGGACTGCAAAAATCAGCTGTCTTAATTAATCAGTTGATTTTAACATTACATTGTTGAACTGTGGTCATAATATCCTCAATTATTTCAGGATATAGGTTTCTTTTGATTGAGACGTCAGAAAAAAAAAAACACTCTAATACATGAAATAATTATAATCTAATAAAATAATAGAAAACTCTAATACATGTTGATCACCTAGACCAAAAATTAAAACCGTAGTTATTGTAGCTCTTTACTGTTGATGACTCAATATTTATATTTAATATTTTGTTATTTAAATGGAAGGCCTCAGACTTACTTTTGACCCTTAGCTTGTAAATTTATACGGAGTTTGTAGATATGCTATTGATTACGGTGGTAAACGTAGATGCTTAAATGTACCAGTAAAGATTGCTATTTGTTGCAGTTGTTAAGTTTGTGCTAACTAAGGTTTGAAGATTTTGTTCTACCCGGAAAATAAAACATTTAAAATCATAAAAGTCGACTGTATACAAAATGGAATAGTATGTACAGTAATTCTTTTATTATTAATGTAATAATATTTATGCTTCTATACATCTGTTGACTACCTAGTTTACAAATCAGTTAAAAAATTAAAACGAGTTGAGAATAAGAGGGTAACAACAATCATTAAACTTTCCTATATAAATAGCGTTAAAATAAAAGTACAGCTAAGCTGAAGTGTAATTTTAAATTTTACCTTTTTTTTAGGCGCTTCATTAGAGACTTCACTGAGCTATCACTCTTCTTTTTTACAGTATTGTAAGAATGTTCATCCTTAAGTTTGACACTTCCAGATACATGGGGTTAGAAGTGCACGTGTGACTAATGTAACACACAATAGTTAAAGATTCGTTAAATGCATACAAAAAGGCATTTTCAGTTTTTTTAATTATAAATTATAATCTAGTTTTTTATTGCAAATATTTATGAATAATTATTTAAGGGCAGGTATTGAAAAATTATTTCTGTAATAAATGAAAAGTAAAAAACTGTAATATTCATGCTTCATCTGTTTAATTCCATAAAAAATAAATTTGAAATGTAATTAAAATCAAATATGAAACAAAAATGCCGCAAAGAAAAATTCTATACTGTAACAGTGAACTATTTTGTCTAAAATACGAGCCTAAATTGTTTACAAAATTATATTAGTTATTTAAATTTGAGCTAATTAAACAAAGAAAATAACACTCGATTTTCGTGAAGCAATTAAATGAAATAAATTATTTAATTATGGATTCATATACAAATAACATAGTTTTAATTATACCGAGAAACATGATTCATTGAGTTTTCACGATTGGTTTATGCTTGAATTGTTAATGCTTAGTGAATTCCCTTACCTAGACTATGAATTGATTTTCCATTGGTATGGACGCCCAATACGCAATGCCTGTACAATAAAAATGGTACAGCATAGATACTAGACTAATTTCATAATTACATTTTATCTTCCGTAACATTCCAAAAATCTACTAAAAATAGCTTTTACTTTCACAAAAATGTACAACTGAAGATACAGCAGTAAATATCTTTTATTCAAGAGGAAAATAAATTATGGTATTTTTATAGTATTCTTATAGTTGACATGAAAGAACTTAATATGCAATATTACAAATCTTATACCTCAAAAGAATGAATCCATACATCGAAATTAAGAAAGCTAGGTAATTAAAATAAAAAACAAAAGCAGCATTTATTATTAGTTTTAATTTGTCTCTAATTACTGTATACTCGTTATTAAGAAACTTAAAGGGAAAAGAGCCTATATGGGCTTTAATGATCTGTGCGTAGAGAAGTTTATTTTTTTTTTAATATATATATATAGCAGTGCGTTAATTAATTTTATAAACGTATTAACTAAAAGAAACAAGTGAAATAGAATACATGAAGGATATGATGTAATTAATTATTTTAATAGGTAATATTTAAAAAACATTAAGAAAGCAAAGTCGATTACGATACGATGTAAATATTGTTAAAAGAATGTAATAAAGAGATTATTATTATTATTATAGGTGTGGAGAATAAAACGCTCTGCCTGCATACACACGATTTAAGTGCACAAGCGAGTCTCCTCTGACGTTCCGCTGCCCGGTGAATCGCGCGCGAACAGGGCCAGACCTCGGTCAGTGGCCGCGCCACACCGCCCAACTCGCCATCCTTGAGGCAGGTTATGGTCTCCTAAACTTGACCTTCCCCAACCATCGACTGCATTTCGGCAACTCGCTCGCTCTCTGTCACACACAAACATCGCTTTGTTCCCCGCTCGCCGCGCCCGCCACATGGAGATCTGGCTTGTTTATTTTCAGCCAACTCGTTCGCGGCCCACCTGGCCCACTTTATATAACCGCGAGAACCTTTGGTGGCGTCTTCTGAAGTTTTATATCCGCCATCAATGTCCAAGAGTGGTTTTTATTTCCATGCAAAAATAGTTCTGTCATAAATGTTCTTTCGTTAGGAACAACCAAACGGTCCACCACTGACAAAAACTGCTATACAGAGAATTTTCTAAGGACATGCCAACCTAATTCATGTCGCAGTATGAGCACAAAGGTTTCTTACTTTAGGAATAAAGTTACTCTGTTAAGTACTACAGGCTATGTAACGAGTTTCGCAATATCAAAGACGAGATAAACCGAGCACATCGAGTCGTGGCTGACCCGCGATGTGAGGATAACCGCCCCATAGTTACTTTTGAACCGTAGTTGGCAGTTCCAGCAGTACACCGAGAGTACATTAGATTTTAATAACCAGTCGTCTAAATTGATTGGTACGGGATAGCTCTTATTTACAACACAAACATATGCAATACATTGTATTAATGATAGTGTAAACTAGTAAAGATTTCTCGAGTTGAAACTCACTCATGTAAAATATTATGGCAGTTTACAATCACTGATATGAGTTTGAATGTGGCTGACTTGTTTTCTAATATTCTACATTATACAGATAAGTAAACAATATTTGTATATAGCATATTTATCTATATACAATACTTTTACGTTAAGGTGGGTGTTTAAATAAGCTTAGTTAACCGAGGTTCCTAAAACCTCTAAATATAACCTAACTTTATTGGAATTGACATTAAGGGGAACACTAAAAGCTTATTACTACGGGGGGAAACGAACGTATCCCTACTGATACATTTATACAAGTAACATCGAGTTTGATGATGTTGCATTTCGGAATTTGGCTGCGCATTAGCAAGACCTGTAAACAAGGATGATACAAATCTCGACAGTTAATAGAGATATACACTTAAAATTTTGTATATTTTACTTAAAAAATAAGGGTTCTAGTAAAATTCGTCCTCTTTTTATCTGTTTGTCCTAAATATATCGTATCTGTAAATAAAGCGATGAGAATGGTCCGATAAAAATGAAATGAAATGAAATATGCCCTTATTTAAGAGGCGGATAATGCGTTTTGTTTACAATATATTTGTATATGAACTCTGTCTCCTTTAGAATAGTTGCTTTGGAAGCCACACACCTCTTCATTCTGGTTTCCCATTCCTCGTAGCAATGCTGGAAGTCCGAAACTGGGCAGTCAGTCAGCTGATCGGTCACATGAGTGGGCTCTTTAGTTTAGGGAACATAAAAAAGTCACAAGGACTCAAGTCAGGAGAATAGGGTGGTTGAGAAACTACAGGAATGGGAGTGCTGTGTGACAAGGCGCATTGTCATGATGCAGCATCAAGTTGTCTCTGAGGGCTGGTCTCACGCGCATGGCTCTTTTCCGCAGCCTTTCAAGGATTTTACGATAAACGTATCGATTTATAGTTTGTACTGCAAGCAAAAACTATTTCTGGACAGTGCTATTGGAATCAAATAAAGAAATCAGCATGGTTTTTACTTTGGATTTGCTCATTCTTACCATTTTCAGATGAGATGAATTTGAAGTGTGCCATTCTTTACTCTGACGTTTTGTTTCTGGATCGTACTCAAAAATCCAAGATTCGTCACCGGTGATAACATATTTATAATATATAAAGAAAGTCAGCTTATCTTTCAAATCGTTCTAAAAGATCTCAAGAAACTTACATTTTGTTGCCTTTCTGTTGAACATTAAAATCTTTATAAAGAATTTTGCACAAATCTTTCTCATTTTTAATTCATCCGCCAAGAGTTTATGTACTGTCCTATGATCAAATCAAGTTGTTTTGCAATCATTTATCTAGTCAATCGTCGATCATTTCACAAAATTTTCAAAATTTTTCATCACTTTTTGATGATGATCCTCCAGAGGGATTGGTTGAGCGTTAGTAGATATCTTTACATTGATATTTTAGGTAACCATGAAAATCGCACAATAACAATAAATGTGTAAACAAATTAACATCACACAAACCAAACATCACTTATGGTGACTTACTTGGTGTGCAGACTTTTATTATTTTAACATTGCCACATAACCCATTTTAATGAACCAATATATGAATGTATCGACAAAGATTTCATCTCATAGACTTGTAATTTTGCATGAGATTGTTCTATACAGACAAGAATGAGATTTCTGTATTACATTTTCAACTATGGAGTTAAGCTAAGCGTATTTGAAGCTAATCACTAAGAGGTTGACACAATTATTTTCTCCTTTGTTTTCCGGGGTATGTAAACAGTTATTTTCCGTTTGATTTGTCGTTCTATCTGTTAACAATAAAATGAGCTGTAGACTTGAAATGTTGCACTGAACCTCAGCGACACGTGGTGTTGCGTGGTCCTACCTTGTTTGTAGGACGTATATGTAAGTGTAGCATTTGCTGCAGTATAGCTACAAAAATTATCCTTTGCTAAACGTCCAGCATCTATCGGCAACGCGACAGCCAGTAGTAACACAAATAATCTACATGGCCGCACGCCAGATGTCCGCATAATTGCATTTTGGACCGGAAATCGCGGCTTGTATTCAATGTAAATGAGAACTTCCGGTGGATAGAGTTCTGTTCGAGATGGCCATTCCAATTTAGAACATTAATATTGGTTGTACGTTATTAAAATACACAGAGCTGTATTAACATTAACGTAATTGGATCCTAAATTATTGATACCATCACGTAATGGGATATTCGGTTTAACCAAATTCTGTTTGGTGTTTAGCGTAAATATTGTTGTTCCTACTCCATCTGTACTGAAATATTTCCAATAAAAAGTAATTTAACTCACTGTTCAATAACTAGATACATAAAATAAACGCTGTTACTTCTGCATTGGCAATGTTATTAAATTAAAAATAATGCCAGTATAAAGCAATAGCAAATTAGTATTCATGTGTGTAAGAATCGCTAAAACTAATAAGTTAGAGGTTGGGGGGAAAATAATTAGTTAGGAAAATGGAAATTTCGCTCAACATGTGTGAACCTGCAAAGAAAATTCAAGGTTTTTATAACAATTTTTGTTATATTTATACGTGTTATTATCAGCGTATATAATAATAATAAATTATTCCATCAATAATTTACAAAGTATAATTCACAATAACTTTTTTCGGAATTGACTGACGACTATTACCAGTAGTGTGGCCAGTGATATAATTTAATAATAATATTAAGACACTTAATCTAGAGTCCAGCAACTTAAATAATTACTTAAAATTGAACCTCCAATTGTGATGTTTTCTTTCCTTTTCTTTATTTTTTTAATACTATTGACGTGAACCAGAACTGATAGGTTTGTATGAATATCCAAATAGTGTTGAATAACGCCGGCTAACAGTGATTTTATTTCCATTGGTTGCTCAACCTGTTCAGAGAGCAAAGTTCAGATATTCGAATGTTGGTCCATTCAATCTGTCGTAACTGTTTTCAACTATATTATTCCATACTTTGCACTCAAATTTGTTCGTCAGATATATTGTATATAACTTATTCCCCTCAAAAATGGAAAGTGCTTAGGGGGAAAATAGGTTTCTAAATAAATTTGGTCAATATATGTAAAAAGTGACGCCCAGTTGAGTGACTAATGTTGGCGCTCAAATCCCAGTAAATTCCTTCCATTTATGAATTTTAGTGCGTTACTCCAATTTTTGAGCACAGAAATTTTATTTGTTTCTGGCCTAAATCTTTATTCCATTCAACGTTATTGAATTATTTTAATGTTCAGTTTACATGTGCCTTGTAAAGAAAGAATGTAAAGGATGCAGCGGCGTAGCAGACACATATTACTACAGTGATGTAGCTGTATTGCATCTCAAGTAAGAAGGCGCTCGATCCCTTTCAGCGTTTTCTCAGTCCATCGAAAATATTTTCTTGCCAACACAGAATAAAGCAAAATAAAAAAGGCGTTATCTGGAAATTCGCCGACGATTCAGTCTACAAATATGTTTTTTTTTTTTTATAAATGCTTAAATGAGATTTTCAAAAAAGCTGTTGTAACATTTGAATGAAACCATATATTTATTGTTTTATTATCCACCACTATGCTACGTTATCCAGGATGTTTAATACCCTAAAGACCGCTTGGTAGTTTTTGTATATTTCAACTTGATATAAACTAAAATTCCACACGTTCCTGTATGAACTTTTGTACTTCATTTTTGTATTTTTCCCTCAAAAGCACATAAGAAGATGATAAAATGTTTTACATTTAATGATCGGTGAGATGATCATCGATTTACAAATCTGTATAAATTTTAGTTATTTTCTAAGTCTTCTACAGCTTTCTGTGTACTTTAAGATAGCTAAGCTAAAGACGGATAAGTTATGATGTCCTAGCATTTAAAGGTAGTCTAACGAACAACTCACAAATGAAACGCAAGAAGTAGATTTATGATGGTACGAAGTTATAAAGAGAAATATTTCTATTAACCTAGGTAGGCTAAGATATGATCCGGGGTATCATAATGAAAAAATGAATAGACACGGTAAAACCCTACGAGGAGGACGTGTGTAGTTTTGCTCTAAAACAGACTGTTATTTGCTAGTGTTTTAAAAGTCCTGTTTGTTGCTTACAAATCAATAACATATCCATATCATATTTGTTTCGTGAATCAGATTTGTTTAAATAAGAAAATTTTAGTACAAATGCCTTTTTTCTGTAGTGATAAAGCAGAATTTAAACTCCTGCCATCCCTTTAAGTGTCTACTTCAGAAAGCCCATATTTGATCGTGTCTTCAAAAGTAATTTCACAATTATAAGCAACAACATTTTGTCTAGGATGAAGGATAGAAATGAAGATTTAAACTCGTTTATTGTGAAATCAAAATTCTTCTAGTTATCTCCGCCAGTCCGTAAATTAAACGTCCCTTTAAGGCGTGGTATTTTTATCTGTTGGTCGTTAAGTAGATGTTTATGAAAAACATAATATTTAATTGTATGCTAACATGTTTTCTATAATCATATGAATGGTGTCGAAATTACATCTCGACCTTTCACCGTTTGTAAAGTTCACTTGAAGCAGTGCTTTGAAGCTCAGGTGGCAATCGAGTTCCGCGACAAAAGTTTTATTTGAAGCGGAGGGGCAGTTTTATAATTAATTAGATTTTGCCTACAAAATATAGGCATACTAGCTCACTGGGCGTATATTTTAGGACGATACCCCCTCTCCCCTCTCGTTAACCCTTTGTTTTTTTTTTTCATTCCACCCATTGATAAGCTACCATAATAATATCCGCCCATCCGATTCGCAGCGGACGGCCCGGTCGGGTTTTTATTTCCGTTGTATTAGGGTCACAGGATCGATGTAGAAGGGTTCCTTAAGGGGCCGGGTAGGAGGGGGAGGGCGGGGGCAGAGTCTTAACGGCCCTGGTTATCTTTATTGTAGCATTTTGTAGATAGCGTCTGGAGTCTTCCATTCCAGCGGCGTTATAGCGTTATAGCGCTGCACCATATTGTGTGCGACCCTCTGCGCTATAATGGCGGCAGCGCGCGCTTGATTAATTGGAAAAAAACTGCTTCAGCTTTATTGTAGTTGAAAACGTTTCGTTTTAATTTATACTCGCCTTAGACATATTATTATCTTACAGGGTACTGTTATTTATTTTCAGAAATCTTGGCTTGTTTAAACATATTTTTAATTGTATAGTTACGTTGATATTTCTATTTATCTGTTACTAGGTTATTATTTTTGGTAATGTTACAGACAATTATTTTCTCATATATCACTACGACACACCTCTCATTCCATTGTTCAATTATTATAGTCGGCCGATGGATAGTTCAGAAACAGCTGTAAGCACTAAATATACAACACTATTCAAGCAACCACTTTCTTTCATTACATGTGTGTACTTTTGAGGATAGTCTAATTCAATTTATGAATTCGGATTTATATATTACTGACTACCAATGTAGAACAACTATAATACTTATTATAATAAAAATTTGTTTTCCAGCAAGCTGACAACTGTATATTAGTGCCAGGTATGTGCACGTAACTTATACTGTTACAATAGTGTTTTTATTTTATTTTCTTCAGCTCCATGATAATAATTCTCATTTTTAAATCAATAATGCGATGTATGCTTCCAATATCGAAATGCAGGAATCAAACCTTCATTGCTATTATAAAATCACCATCTTCCCTCATTCACCTTTACTTCCAAGCTTTTGGCATTATGACTTTTCGTACTAAAATTTAACAGAGTCTGAGAAGGGAACAATACAACCTGGAGCATCCAGTGTTATTTAATACAACATTCTACAAACCCTTTGTCATGTTGCCTTTATATTAATAATGTGGACATTATTAAAATAAATGAATTAACGAACAAACTCAATGGAATTGTTCCTGTTATAAGAAATGAAATCTGCTCTCTTCCAAACCTTCTTGTGGCAGTTAATTGTCGCAAGTTGTAGGGTTTAAGTACTGCTATACACTAAATGTCTTACACCTAACAAAGTTGGTAGATTTCAATCCTCGAACGAAGTGTTTTACATTTTGTAACATATAGCGATAGCAAATGTTTTAAATCTTGTATAGATAAAATTGGGAAAAAACATGTACAATGTTTTGAAGTGTGAAAGTTCTTTTAAACGTGTGTGTTTTAAAATAATGTAATCGATTCCATTCCTATTGCAGTGGTGACAATGAGTCCTGAAGATTACAATTGGTCTAAAGTTGATAAACAATTCATTCAAATTCATTCAAACTCAACTCCATTGCAATTAAAGTTACGTTTAATTTATCAGTATGCAACACTCCAAAGACAGAGGACGATATTTCAGTCCGATTGCAACTTTGGTTAAATATTTATCTCAATCTGTATCTGTTACTTGTATTATTTACTTTAGAAGTTGGTACTGTATTGAAGAATATTATCGTTCACCTACAAGAAAATTATTGTAATACGAAATTGAAACTTAAACCTTATTGTCTGCGGAAGCCACGTAAAGCAGACCACCGTATCAACATTTGTAATATTCATAAAACACTGTTTAGGTTTCTTAGTCATATATTAAAAAGTGACATTTCCTAAGTGAATATTCAACATGAATACTGATGGCTATACAGTGCAATACTATCATTGCGATGTAAATTACTGATAAGAGGAATTAATCAGCGGCCTGGCATCAAATATTCGACTTTCTCGCCATGAGAAACGAACTAACGCCCACACTGAATATAACACATAACCCATTACAATTATTATTTATGGAGAATTCCAAAGGTTCAGGTTATTCATAGAGTACACTAGTATTAAACACTAGTATTAATTATAAAACCAGTATATTACCAAACAAAAATTGGCGTCAAGCAAAAGCGATTAGAATGGATTGTTGAAACAATGTTAAGTGCCCTGGAGATGTAACGGACGCCTATCATAGTCGTGGAGAAGACCCGGATGAAATAGCTAGAGCGTAAATTATTCGCGACGAAACTTCCTTTCATTCTTGTTTAGCTTTGAAATTCCTCGGTCAAAGGGACGCGATTTTCCTTTCCACCTCATCTCTGATCTCAGTGTGCTAGTTTTCCATTCGATATCCTTTGCTGTTCTTTCTTTAACGACACCTAAACTCGGTTATAATGCACAACATATGTTTTCAGGGTGAAACTTCTTCAGAGTCCGAGTCGAGATCAGCACCGGCTCGGACAACGCGGACGGTAGACAGGAGATCCCCGCGCCGCGCCGTCAGACGAACCCCCGGCCCGTGCGCGCGAACAAGGGCATAAAATTAATAAGACGACGCGCCGCATCGCTTCCACGCCCGTCTAGACTTGGTATCGATCCTTCGCTCCTCCAGACGCTCAAAAAATAAGAAGGAACTTACGTCTAACCTAGATTTGGAAATAGGTCGCGGGGGGTGCGAGAGGGGGGAGGGGGCTTTGTCTAGATCCAGCCCACCTGTTGCTGGGTAACGCTTCACTTCACCCTCACCCCCACCTCCCGCCACCCCCAAACTGCACTTTTATAACATTTCATTACACGTTGGCCCCGGATCGTGGTATACATGCCGATCAGTTCTGATTCTCCCACCCGGTATTTACTCGGGATGGGATGGCATTTTGTCGGGATTAGGGATTTGTCCCGAGAACGAGATAGGCCCAGATTATAGCACTACGGATGGAACATATTCTGTACTTTGTGTTGGGGTTAGAAGTGTTATTTTCTACTCGAGATATCCCATTGATTAAAAGATAATAATCACTTAACCTTACGTTTATTCTTTTAAACTGTTACGCTATATCTAATAAAGAGCATATCAAGATAATACAGTCTGTTTTCTATAATTTTTTTAATGACGAATTATTTTTACAGCCTTGTTACCTGAGCTCTCAAAATGTGTCTTAAGTAATTTTACTATTCTGTATATTGAATAACGTGCACACAAGTATTTAAACACAAGTTTGTCTTGATTTTAAAATATATAAACTCCACAGTTTAAATGCATTTGTTGCTTTCTACGTACAATTATAAATAATCAAGTTTATATTTACATCTCTAAGCTAAATAAATATTTATCTAACTCCAATGAGTGATTATAGTGAAAGACAGACCTTACAACAATAAAAAGTGAGGAAGAGTTAGAAATGTAGCGATTACAAGAAACAATAAGTCTATTTACTTCTTCGCCATTTAAAGATAGTAACCACTATCTACTCGATAATCAAACGAAAATGTAAAAATAATCCTTTAGGTAAACAGGGAACACTTTTAATAAAGCTATATTCAAATATTACCTTTCAAAAGTGATTACTTTATAGTATAGAGAAAAACTTTTAATTATGACAAGTAAAACAAAAAATTAGACAAAATGTCAAAAAAGTTAATATTTGTGAAATGCAAAGAAATATTTTTACAATCAAATCTGGTAAAAAAATGTTCAACATACCTATAATATATTTTATTTTTGTGAAAGCGAATTTTCTAGAAAACTACAGAAATAATTTCCTAATTTTTATTTTTAAATTTACGATGAAATATGAAATACGATGTTGTGCAGGAACATTACTAATGAACAAACTAGCAAACACATGCAAGACTAATTAAAAATTTTCACAAACACTATATATAATTAAGTGGGGTGAAAACTGAACT
This sequence comes from Homalodisca vitripennis, assembly GCF_021130785.1. Lineage (NCBI taxonomy): Eukaryota > Metazoa > Arthropoda > Insecta > Hemiptera > Cicadellidae > Homalodisca > Homalodisca vitripennis. Next base: position 91,330,143 of record NC_060210.1, read on the forward strand.
TGAATACGAGCCTTAAGATTGTGAACTTTGTAAAATGTTGGTCATATACACAGTTGAGAAGAGTGATTCAGATTTTTTATCAAAAGTATATAATTTAATTTGACGTTAAAATCAGTCATAAAATGAATACATCTTACTTCTTAGATGCTTGCAAAAAAAGGTTTGAAAACTTCGCTGCCTCGCGTAAATCCACGATAAGAACCGTGATTCATATGATGCCAATTTGTATAACTGTCATAATTGTTTAAACGTAGTTGTTACATGTTGCTGGTAACATGTTGTAACAACTATATGTGCAATTACTACCATAACATACACTTGTTACCACACGAGTCCTATAGATACGCTAGAAACTGTTTTTGCAAGTTTCCTTAGCCAATAACGAGGACTTGTGGATACTATACCACTCACTTAAGCTTTTCTTAAACATTGGATACAGAGGCTCGAAACATAAATTGGAAAAGTTTCCTTACAATATTATGAATGTAATTATGCTCTATAATAACCATATTTGAACCTACGAGATTAACGGCCTGATGCATTGTGGAGATTTGGGGCACAATAACGGTAATTTTTACTGTGAGGTGCATGTGCAAACAGACAGATGATGGGAGTATTCAAATTGCAAAAACAAGCGACTCGAACAATCGCCCATTTGAATTTCAGAGACTTTATTGAAATCTTCAAAACACTACAGTTTTTGACTGCTTGATCTCTAATAACTCTGTATTTTAAGTCCAAAAATGCTATGACAAATAGCCAAGATATGCATTTAATTATATGAGACTAGAGAGTGGGTAAACTACCGAATAGGGAGGCATAAAACGGTAGTTTATAAACACTTGCTCTCATAAAAAGATGTGCATGTCATCAACACGTTGCCGAACTGGTTAAAAATGCCACAGCCCCAAGGCGTTTAAAACTCGTCTAAAACATACGATTATGAGACCGACCAAGTGGGATATTGACTCTACCGTTGAAGGTGAGAAAATTGGTGAATGAGAGAAGGTTGCACGAATTATGATTTCCATTTTTGAATGCTGATTTCGCTGTGGTACAATTGGAAAAATGTTAGTATTTACAGACACCTACGCATGTTAATCATGTCCTTTCAATAAAAACTTGATTGATTCTCATGACTATCACAGATTTTACTGATGTTTGGGAACAGGTCAACACAAATCCAGAGTCCTGGCAATTTTACAGTCGTAACCGCAACGGGCCTCTAGGAGCTTAGTACATTACAAATCCCTAGTTCAGAAAATTTAGTGTGTCACAGAGGAGATAAATTTAAAAGTCTCAATATTGTAGTTTTGATATATCAAGGAAACATTCAGAAAATGTTGGATTTAGCTTCTTTTCCCCTTCCATACATGAATTGTGTCGCAAAGAAGATGTTAACCATAACTTCTACACAAAACCTGAGTATTTTACATGTATTACCTGAATGTGACTTATGAAGGTTGCACTTGTAATAGCTATCAGTTTTCCCAAGTTATACATTTACCACACCTTATAAGAGTCTTTATATGTTTACACGAATATGAATGTAAAACATTGAACCATGTCATTTCTGGAAGCATTCTGAAATTAACGCAAAAAACAAAGGAAGACGTGAGCTTCTGTTCTGCTTTACATGAATAAACAACAGATGACTCTCCAAACTAATCCAGCTAAAGTGGAATCAAAGAGCTAACCCTCCCAAACTTATGACTTGGCTTATGGCAGTTTGTGGGGATTATCTGTTTTATTGAGGCACGAATTCCTAGCTTCTACTGAATATTTCGTTGTTTAGTCTGTGAATGCTTGAGTTAATTACAAACATATTGCCATTTATTTTATTCCTCTTATAAGAATGCTTCTTTACTTTAACACTACACTGTACAAAATAATTCATCAAAAGTGAATTGCCATTATGTTTTGGGTTGTCCAACTTTAATTTTTTTACATTGTTATTTTATCTTATTAGGAGGTTTAAATTGGTATGCAACTTGACTTATCATAAGATAATAAATATAAATTTATATATATATATATATATATATAAAATTTCATAATATAAAATATAAGTTACCCGCAACTTCGCTCGCAATTTCATTCTGAAAAACAGTGACACCACGAACATGATTATTTTTTATGGCATTCGAAATAATCCTGAGATAAATGATAGTCACTGAAATATATTACATTCTCTTGATCATTAAATTTAAGTTTAAATATGGAGCCCTGAAGACGAAGGGTGAAACTAATTTTTCAGTACCTTTGAAATTTCAGTATATTTTATTGAATAACTCCAACAATTTCAGTAACTATTTAACTATTTTGGACCAGCGTAGAGAAATCCTATCCAAAGTAAAATTCCTTAGTTTTTCAGTTAACACACATATGATGTAATGAACTATGGCATTTTATTACATATTAAATAAAAAAAAAACAACCCAGGCAAAGAAAATCTACTGCACGTATCATGACAAGAGTAACTGACTTTTATAGGTTAATAACTTCACACATTTACTATTACCTATTTAAATGTTTATAAATTATTATATATACTATTATATAAATATGTAATGGTATCTCTCTCTCTTTCAGTGTGTGTGTTTCACTTAATCAAGGATACTGGAAACGATTGTATAGAAATTTTACATGGACATTCTTAGGGTTCCTGGATAACATATAGGTATATTTCTGTTTCTAAAATCCCTGCGGGTTACACCCTATTGGTCTCTAAATTTGCAAAAAAATTCCGTCTTGGTCTCTGTAAAATTGTGAAATATTAATTGAAAGAGCTTGTTAAATGTAATCATCAGTCTATTAACAGTGTTTTACAACAGCACAACCATATGTTTAATTCATTTAAGCACTATTTTCAATTTTTTTACATTTATAGTTTTGAAAACTTAGAGTAAGCTTCATAGTAACACTTCCTTTTCAACCTTTTCTGCAACCACTGTTGAGCACAGAGTAAGAAAATAGCCAGGTAAGAAAATTTAAAGTTTTAGTCAAAACATCCTTTAAACTGTACGTTTAAGCAAACATTAAGTATGCAGTGCTTGGTCAGTACTAAAATGTACATATTAAAGACAAAGTTACTATCTAACTTGCATTAAAAATTTAAAGTTATAAAACCCATCTTAGTTGTCTTTTGAGAGAATTAGGTTTCTCGGACCTGCTTACATATATCTTCTTGATTAGAGCAACAAAGCAAAACTCAACTATGGCACCAGAAATATCTTTGAATGGAAGTAAATTACAATGGCCAAAAGTAAATGCTTTATGACCGAAGTAGGCTTCTCAGACCTGGTATTATTTTTTATTTTAACAGATGGTTAAAAACACATTCACTATCTGCTGATTACGCCAAAAGGGGAGATTTCAATACCAGTAGGTTGTAGTCCTGAGGGATTTTCAAAATAGGAATAGACCCTTATGCTAAACAGGAACCCTAAAAATATCCAGGTCAAATATCAGTACAATCAGTCCAGTCGTTTTTATTTGATTGAGTAACACAGAGAGAAACCATTAGATTTGTAAACAATGTATATATAGATCATAATTCTTCACAGTATATTAATTTACGTTTCTGAAGAATCTATAATGGTGAAGAAATAATATTCATGTCCCATACTGATGAGTTTCATTTTTGAACTAAACTGTTAAACATTTATAAAGATTGGAACCCTTGAATAACCTTGTAGATAGTTAAAATTCTCTGTACTAACTGAATTCTACAAACATTTAAATTTAAGTTCTGACCATTTAAATGTTTCAGTTGATTCCTGAGATCTGGGGAATGGTAACTGGAAAAGTCTCCAGGAATACCCCAACTCTGATTCAACCACCTCACTGCACCATGTCTGGGTGTTTAGAGCTTTCATTAAACAGAAGCACTTTCAATTAAGAGCAACAGGAAATTGTCAACTTAGATATAAAATAGAAATGTAAGCTTTTTAAACTGGGGGAAAAAATTTACACATTTTAATTTGATAGAAGTTCCTTTATTTAAAACAAATAAATACATTTTTGTCTATAAAACAATATTATTCTGCAGATCACATTACTTCTTATTTTTCTGTTTCTTTTTACCCTCCTTTGCAATTGATTTCTTTTTCCCCTTGCCATTCGTTGGTTTTCGTTCTTCTACAGGTATTTCCTCTGATGGAATTAATCTTTGTATCAGATTTTCTACAAAGCTAAAAACAAATGATTAATCAAATCAAGAGAATGTACAGTCCATCAAATGTTAATTAATAAATATCATATTCATGCGAACAGGTACAGAGAGAGATTTGTATAGCATTAAATCTGACAAATAACTCGTAATATAAATTTTGTAACATTTGCGCTTCTGACAGCTCCTCTTATGAACTTAATGGTAAAAAAAGTCGTGTGTGTGGTTACTTGACAGTGCAGTTACTCAAATAGCCTTTAAAATATGTCTGTGAAGTTCCACTAAGCGTTTCCTGCACAGTTAAAAAAATATTATTTAATTCTATCAAATCCTTTCCCTGCAAGAAATTTTGATGCTGGAATTGCCAAGAAATATTTACAAAACCTTATTTAATAAATATAACTATAACTTTATTGTATGCGTATAAAATGTCACAGTTTGATAGTTTTTATTCAAATCGACTTAGTTTGCATAAGGGCCATTTCAACAATTAATCCAGCAAACTTCCTGAAGATGTTGTATGGAACACACAGATTCAGTCAGAGCAGGCTCTATAAAATATTTGTTTATACATCTAAAGTCTGATTAAATTCAGCATGAACTTCTATCCACGAGCTGAGCAAGCCACTCAATAAACTTTGTGATAGAGACCAAATCAGGGTGATCACTGACAAGACTCCTCTTGAACCAAAGCACCCTTCATGGATCTTTAATTGGCTTTGAACTAATTTGCATACTATTTTTTAATTACTGGAGGATGTTAATACAGAATGGAAAACAGTTTAGTGCGCTAACAAATAATTCTATACATGTGTTAGCACTATTACAGGTAAGTTTAATGATTAGGCTTCATAAGAGAAAGATTAAGTAAATGCAAACAATGAAAGGCTCAATTTTACTGAAATACATCTTTGTAAAACAATGTTTTATTCTTGAGATAATTTCATATCGTGTTGCAAGGATAATTGCTCAGATATAAAAAATGGTGTAGCCATGAATGAATTATTGTAATTGAAATCTATATATCCATACACAGTGTTAATGATTCCAGTAAATAAAGAGAATTAAAAATAATGTTTCTGTTAGTAATCGTGAATTCTTTTAATTCAATATTGAGAGCTAACTATTAGTTATTCGATTATCAAATATTCAATATAAACACTAAAATTCTTTATGAAACATGTAGTTCATCTATTAGCTCTAAGCACTACTTACTTGTCACTAACGGCATCTGCAAGGGGAAGTATGTATTTATCTTTAGTGTTAAGTTTTTCTATTTCAAGTTCTCTTTCAGGAGAACCAACTCTGTCAAATTGTTTAATCCTTGCTTCCAACAGAATTCTTTGTATATCTTGTTCATCATGTAAACTACTTGATTTTCTGCTCTTTCTTGAGAATTTCTTGCCTTTTCCAGTTTTCTTTCCTTCTGGCAATTCTTTTGTTTCATCTTTTATCTTTTTTGTTTTACTTTTTTGTTCTCCTTTATCTTTTGTCAGTTTGTCATCACCTATTTTTATTTCCTTATTTCCCTTGGATTTCTTCTGTTTTCTTTTATCTGTTCCTGAAGAAGGCCCTTCGGGACCAGACACTTTTGAACTACTTCTTGGTTTCTTACTTTCCTTTTTCTTACTTCCACCTTCTGTTAAAAAAAAAAACAAATTATACTGTAAAGCTATTTTATAGAGTCGAAACTAGTCTGTTTGTCTTTATTTCAAACTTGTATTCTTATCAGGAATTAAATTTCAGCTACCAAATCGAGTTATTTAAATAATTGCATCAATGAATAATGTGATCTATAGTTTCACTAGAGGTTCTCTCACACACCTCACCCACACTAGTGATAACCACACTGCCCAATAACACCCAACCAAAGAACCAAGTGCCTAAAATATCCTCAGACACCCAAGCAAGCAATTAAAAAAGCTATAATTAATAATTATAACACAAACTGAAAAAAGGATAAAATAAACGTTCTCTATTTTCAATGTTTTTAGTTTCCCACTGTGTTAAAATACTTACTGCCATTGAAATAATTATAATGTTAACTGCATTAGTTGTCAATTTTGGTTTAACATTTATTATTTGATGATGGCTGTCCATAGCATGGCTGAATATATCAAGACTACAACAGTGTTAGTAATACTTTGTCGCTGTGTGAACTGGGAAAATTAGAAGATAGTCATGAAACTGACCATGTAAGCCAAAGACTGCAATGATTCTACCATTAAAAAGAGACTAGAACTCTTAGACGTGACTTTTTGCAGATAAAATTAACTATACTAAACATTGTACAAAAGTAACAAGACATCTACAATGTTAATAGCTGACAGATCTGGAGAGCAAAGCATTTTTTATATCCACTCTAACCCGGACCTAAAATTTCCAAACCATTTATAAACTCCATTTCCTTCATTGTTACATCTATATAACCAGTACTTGATTTCTGGAACTAGTCATGGCGAAATTGTAACCTCATAGGTGTCTTGAGGGGTATGGAATACTTTCCAGAAAAAGAGAGATTCCTCGTCCAGATAATTTTGAAAAAGTTAGGTTTCAAAACAGTGATTTTATACATTTCTGACATGCAGGAGAAAGCTTCTCCTGCAAACCAAAAGTGTTAATTTTATCAGAGAGGTGCCAGAATATCGATTCGATGTATTTCGTCTCAAGTTAAGAACCATGTGTAACTATTATCCTTGTCCAGACTATGGTGGTATACTCAATTTGGTTTCAGTTGCAATAGCTGAAAAACTAAATACTCCTGTTCAAAACCTTGACAGATTTATCGCATCATAGATTTTGGGGGTCACAACACTAACTTTCACCTGACTGAAATAGTGGCATGCTATCAGAATTTCAAGAAATATCTGTCATTGAGAAGCAACATTAAAAAATGTACATAATGTCCTTCATTACAGTGTAGTGTAAAATATATAATAAATATAAAAGTAAAACTACGTGATGGACAGCACAAAATGTAATGTTGCTCAATGCTTCACAGTAAAGAGTACTTTGTAGAATGGGTGCTCTACTGCTGAAGAACTGAATTTGGTGTGTAGTACGTAGTAAGTTGAAATTATATAAAATACATTGTAATCGATCTTTGTCTATGTTCCTTGCGATCACTATCTCTCAAAACTCTCAGTGATTTACTGCCACGTATCTTTTAAAAATCCCAGCACTATTTTGCCCGTTTTGCAAATCTTTTTAAACAACTTTGTTTACATATTTTCAACCTTAATTTCAAGGGTTCAAGATTTAATTTTCTCTTTACTCAGCATGTAATATACTAAATTTTACTTCAGTAAGTGTGGGTGATATTTATTCTTATAATATATTATACAAAAATAATCTACCTCAAATCTTTTTGAATTTGTGTTCAAGAGAGGTTTACAAAAAATACATTTAGATGATAACTTTATACAAATATACAGCTTAAAATGAGAAATCACACCAAATTTCATTAATTTATCTCAGTAAACAAATAGAATATTGGATTTTATTACATATTAATACATTTTTTTAAATTGAAAGTTTATTCAGGTCTAACATTAAATAAGAAAACACTGATTTAAGCCATAACAGCTTAGCCATTGGATACAGTTATATACACAGAACATGGACACTGTTTGTATTAATCTGGACTGCGATGATTTAAAAGAAATGTGAACATTTAAAATATAATACTAGAAATAACTGAGTAATAAAGTCAGACAAGTTTCACTCAAGAATAAACTGTATAGTTAATTGTTATTTACAGCTTACTTACTCAGAGTCAGAGTAAGTTGCAAAGTTTAGTTCACAAAAGATCGATTCTTTGTGAAACCAAGAATGTGGAGGGGTGGTTTGCTTACCCGTGGCACAGGAGCAATTGTCTGAAGACATTGTGAGCCTGACGTGGTCCTTAATACACACCAAACACATTCACCAACTTATTCTTCAGACATTTTTCAAATCATAGTTTTTTTTACAAATACAAGAAATAAAAGCTTAAAATTTTTTCATTAAAGAAATAGTAACTCTTCCTTTAACCAAGTTGTTACTTTGTATTGAAAAAGTCTAAATAAGAGTAAATAAGCATCACTAATTTATTAGTGTCATTATAAGTAGTAAACTACTAAACTTTTGCCAAAAATATTCTAATTTAAATGCAAAACTAACAGAAACACGTAAATAGATGATGTTAACAAATAATACTGTAACTGTTTAGTATTTATAAGTCTTACAATATAATGGTTACTTAATTCTGTTAATGAAACAAACATAGACTAATACTTGAATGTAAGTAATAGTATCTCTATTTATCGGATGTGTGATTGGGGTCAGATTATTTATCTTTTTTACTCACCTTTTTTACTAGACTTAGCAGTAGACGCTTTCTGCTTTTTAAGTGACATATTTTTCTCAGGAGGTGGGCTGACAGGCTCTGGTTTGGGTGGTTTTGGGTTGTGAAAGTCCATGTGCATATCTACTGGGGTCACAATCACAGGGGAGCTGTACACCCCACTCACTACTGAGTATACAAATCTGTCTGCAAACCTGGACAAAAACTGATTTTCTGTGCTTACAACAGTTATATTTATATCAATATTTTCATAACAACCACCAACTTATGAAATAAGATTTCTGGTTCTTAAACCACAATAACAAACGTTTGGTTCTGTCAATAGATAGTTGCTCAATAAATTATTCCAGAATAATTCACAACTATTTATAGAGTAGTATGAAGTGACTTAAAATATTAAAAATAAATTATTGCAATAAATTCTCTGTTTTAAGATGCTCCCCTTGAAAATGTTAGATCATTATATTCACTAATTGCAACACTTAAATTAGTAAATGCGTAAAGATTCAGTTTGTTTTTTTGGCATAGGTCCCAATAACAAATTTTAATTAGGTAAATTATTTCTACAGATGTTTTTTAAGTCTGATATATTTTCATGATATGTCACTCATTAAAATGTGTGCATTCTATTACAAATAAATCTGATTTACCATAGTGCAAATCCTGAACCAACAAAAAAATTACGATGAAAATGTTTTAAATCTGAGAGCCTAATAACACATTATACTGGCACAGCACAAGCAATATCCAAAACAACTATTATTTACACTTGTACTCACTATAATCATAAATATCATTAAACCCATTAGGCAATAAAAAAAATAGAAGCCTAAACTATTAATAGTTCTGTGCAATACCTGCTCATAAAACTTGACTATTTTCTCTTACCCTATACAATCCCCACTTTGTAATATGAGTACCTAGGTACTAATTGTATGACATTTGCACAAAGAGTTGAGAAACTCTTTACCCATCTCAGAAATTTCCCAAAGATGTAATACACTTGTTCGTTCAGCTGTTTATAAAATGAGCCTTTACAGTAAGTGTATTATTCAAAATATTATGACCATAAAAAGAAAACACACATGAAGCATAGTGGAAATAGATCTTAAATTCCTTTATCAAACAACTTGAATTTGTTGTCTTTTTATTTTACCCTTTTCCAAGATGGCAGAAGGTAGATCTGACTTGATCACTCTCACTCGGAACCAAAGAAGGTGCTTACTAATTTCTCAAAGAATCCCTGCTTCGATTTGTTCTATAGAGCTGGGCAACAACAGTGCTGCATTACACCTTTATTAATTTTTTAAAATTTTTTATGTAGCACCATTTCCCTAATCCAAGCCTTGTCAATAGTTGAATAGTTGTGTATTGGCACAAAACAATAATTAAAGTTTTACATGCAAGTCAAGATACATGCAGAGATCATCTCAGTACAACAGACTCTGGCGAGACTTGGCCAGTGGCTCTCATTCTTCACAGTCCTATATGTGAGTACTTAGACACCCCAATAGGTTAATGCCCTGTGTCCTTTGTAAACCCGCTATATCTAAAACAAGTACAATGGCAGGAATTCGTGCTGCAACCATGGGCCACTTTGCATATCATCTGGACAGGAACGCTTCTATGCAAAGCCAACTTATGCTTAAAGTGGTTTACCACAGCGCTCAAAGCTGTTCAAGAGCATGGAGTGTAAAATAAACATGAGCAGTTGCCACTAGCTCGTCACATGCTCACTGACATTTTTCATAGATGTTATAAAGAGACAGTAATTCCTACCGCTCTGACAAAGGTAAAATAAAATTCTCCATGTATCACATGTCACAATTTGATATAAAATAATGGATTATAAGATCGATAGAAATAATATAAACACAGAATATTACATACAATGTTTATGTTCCTGGATTACATATTACTCTAAAAAATAACAATATTTAAAGATTACTTAAATTTAAGTGTACATACACCTGATAAATCATCTTTATGAACATGTAAAAGGTGTCTAAATTCATGTTAACTTTTTCTTCTGGGCTTATCAAGAAAGTACTTGTTTCGGAAAAAGACTTCGTTACAGTCTTTCGACTTTTACTTGATGTCACTGATGGTGTTTTTGTTGACTTCTGTGACATATTTGATGACTTCCGCTTCTTACGTTTTGAGGATTCACTCTATAAATATGTACACTATTAATTAATTTGTATTTTTGGGTTAACTTAATTGCTTTATTAATTTAATAAAAGGCCTTAAACACGTTTTTCTGCAAAAAGGATAAATTTTATTTCTTAATCACTGTGATTTATTTTATTAAAATTATGTACAATCTTTGTTTTAATAAGTCAAGTATCTGTATCCCCATATTTTCCCCCCTTATTATTAATATAATAAATTATTTAATTTTCATTTTTGTGTGTAAAGTTTAAAGGTGGTTGGTTATATTTTCTCACTAAAAGATTTTATTAGTCTAATTTAGACAGTTTTGCTGTATAAACTTTTTTCATCTTGGAAATATAACTGCATAAGATGACACAGTTTTACTCCTAGAAGAGATTTATTCTGGTTTCTTTCTGAAACTATAACATTATCATCAATATTGTATAGACATGAAACATCATAATCGTTCAATACAATCCCATACAAAATCTTTATGTAATGAAGGAAACGAATGGGATCTAAGACAGATCTTTTTTCATGTCTAATTTTCATGTATACAGGGTGAGTCAGAAATATGGTAAAATGTTTTAAGACGTGATTGTAGAGCTGAAAATAAGAAAAAAATGTTATATAAAGGTAGGTCCGGAAACGCTTCATTACTGAGTAATGGCTGGCGAAAGATTCTGCTTTGTTTTCAGTTCACCTGGTGAAATTAAGTGATTCTAAAATGTTTTGTTCTTACTTTTTAACTCAAATAAGGTGGATTTATAAGGAAAGTCACCTAAAAAATCAAATAAAACCACTCTAGAGGTTGTATTGTGAACAGTTTTTGAGAAAAAGTATGAAATTTGCCAAAAATCGAATAACAAAAATACCGTTTTAAATGTTTGATGTCCAATTACATTGTTAAATGACCAATAAACTAATTGTTTTCCTAATACAGATTGTAGAGAATTTAATTCTGAAAACAACCAAAATAAGCAAAGTTAACTAAATGTGTAAAAAAAGTTATGAAATTGACTACCCACGTATTACACTACACAGCAAACTTTTGCTGTTTTATAATAAGGAATTAGTATCTGATTGGTAACAGCTGATAAAACACAAACATATTTTTAGTTCAAAATTTTATTTTTAAATACAATAAACATACCTACAATCGCTTTAAGTCTCACCGGAAGATTAAAAATGATGCTCAAAACTCCGTTGTTCGAAATGCATGCGTTCAGGCATCTTCTCGTCGAATTTCGGACCCGTTCAAAAACTCCAGGTGTCCGCTTAATGGTTTCTATTCCATTAGACATGTTTAATCGGAGTTCTTCAATGGTATCTATTGGGGAAGAGTAAACTAATGTTTTTAAATGTCCCCAAAGGTAAAAGTCCAAAGGATTTAAGTCCAGTGATCTTGCTGGCCATGAACTGGTCCACTTCGGCCTATCCATTGATATGTGAAACTCTAATTTAGGTGTCCATGAACAGCCAGAGAGTAGTGCGCAGGTGCCCCGTCATGTATAAACCACATGTTTTGGCGCAAATGCATCATCAAGCAGGTTAGCTAGCTCGTTTCTTAAAAAGTTCAAGTACAACAAGCCATTAAGCCTGGGAGGAAGCACGAATACGACTAAATGATCTGCTAAAATTCCAGCCCATTTTACATTTACTGAAAACTGATGTTGTGGGCGATTAGGTTTGATAGCATGAGGATTTCTGTCTGCCCAAGTGTGGTTGTTATGGAAGTTAATGATAGCTGTTCTTGTGAAGTGAGCCTCATCGGTAAACAAAATTGTATTTAAAATGTTTGGATCAGCACATTTTCCCAGAAGTCATCGACAAAAAGCAACACGGGGAGCGTAGTCTTGTGGCAAAAGAGTTGGACATGCTGGAAGTGGTATGGATGTAACTGGTACTCGTGTAATATTCTCCGAATACTAGATTGGCTGACATTGACAATTCTCTAGTGCTCTTTTCAGGATAATCAGATATTTCATTAAGAACCAACTCTTCTAATTCAACAGTCATACATGATCGGGTCCTGCATTACTATGCTTAAAAGGCTTCAAAGAACCTGTTTCAGATAGGCGTTGATGAATAGTTGCAAAAAATCTTGCGCTTGGACACCTGCGGTTAGGAAAGTTCTCTTGATACAGACGTCTTGCTGCAGTACTATTGCAGCGTCCCAAACCATACATTAATGCATGTCTACTGATTCAGAGTTTGAATACACATGAATATTACCTTCCATTTTTAATAAATGAAACACACAACACAAAATCACTAGTAAAATGAATGAAAATAACTGGTTAAAATACTTAACACAAACACACAGTATCTTTACAGTTTGTTGTTTTGTTCAACAATGAGGTGACATAGGCCTATGTCATCTAATAATAAATGCCCAGCTGTTATTTATTATTTAAAAAAGTTTAAACAGCTGTTGTTTAAATGATTAATTATTACCAGCTGTTACCAATCAGATACTCATTCCTTATTATAAAACAGCAAAAGTTTGCTGTGTAGTCAATACGTGAGGAGTCGATTTCATATCCTTTTTACACATTTAGTTAACTTTGCTTATTATGGTTGTTTTCAGAATTAAATTCTCTACAATCTGTATTAGGAAAAACAATGTGTTTATTGGTCATTTAACAATCTAATTGGGCATCAAACATTTAAGACAGTATTTTTGTTATTAGATTTTTGGCAAATTTCATACTTTTTCTCAAAAACTGTTCACACTACAACCTCTAGAGTGGTTTGATTTGATTTTTCAGGTGATTTTCCTTATAAATCCACCTTATTTGAGTAAAAAAGTAAGAACAAAACATTTCCGAATCACTTAATTTCACCAAGTGAACTGAAAACCAAGCAGAATCTTTCACCAGCCATTACTCAGTAATGGAGCGTTTCCGCACCTACCTTTATATAACATTTTTTTCTTATTTTTAGCCCTACAATCACGTCTTGAAATATTTTACCATATTTCTGACTCACCCTGTATAGTACATGTAAATTATATGAAAGGTATGTGGGATATTGAGAAATGAATGACTAAAGTTCAATTAATTAAACAATTCACCTATCAGATACTGTTATATTCCTCACATTCAATTCATCCTTTTAATTTCTTTAATTAAAGAATAAACAAAGAGGTAGGACAAAGTTAATTTTTTAAATTGTTCCTAAAATATTGTAAATTATTTAAGTTACTATTGAAAACCTAGATTTCATGAAAGTAAATACATATAAATCAAATAATTTAGTATAGGAAATATTTTCACAAATTAATTATTGTAGGACACCTAGACTTCATGTTGCAAACGTAAAACAATTTGCCAATTACTTTATTAATATTCTCTGTAAGTACATCCTTAGCGTTGGCTTTTATGGTTATTATTCAATAGAAGACTTTTCACTTGTAGTAGAGTGTCACTTAAATATCAATCAAATCAAATCAAATATTTGTTTCAACTGCATAGTAATGGTATATACTTACACCTGTAAGTGACTTTGATGACAAGCTTTTTGAATCTGACAACAGTCTGTGTGATATTGTGTTCTCATCACTTCCTACATCTTCAGGTTTAGGTATTGATTTGCCTTCATTTATTATTTTTACAGTCTTCTTAAAAACATTTTGCATAAAACTGAATGTCTCTTCACGGGAAGCACCACTAACTAAAATTGTGTGTCAATATAACAGAATAGATATATTTAACATATGTAATTATTCTATAGTTTGCAGCTCATGTAACGTATCAAATATGTATTTGTCATTATGAATGAGATTTACACTCAATACTAATAGTATCACAGAGAACAACTAAAATTTTAAAATATGTTTCATTGCATTATTATGGTATCCAACTATATCACATTTGTTTACATTGCTTTCGTTAATGAAAAAAAGTTTATGGTTTGAAATTGTGTTGTTTTTAACATACGTCTAGCACATTTTCAACAATTTATTACTATACTCTATTACTATGTATAAAACCCTTATAAGATTTAAAGCTCGTAATAATGTGTGCAATTTTGGTAACCTGCTCAAGAACTTGCCCTAGTAGTTTGTATTGTCAGCAACAGACTCTCCCAAAATCACAAAGCTGGTGAGTGTCACCAATCAGCTGATGATACTAAGGCGATTAGTGAATTGAGAACAACTACTTTAACAACACATGTATTTTAGTAATCAGCTACTTTAAACTAAACAAAGATGCTGTCATAGATTAACATTAGAACTTTGGAAATAGGGTAGACCCCTAACGTCAGATGTATTTCAAATTCTCAAAAAGCACATCTACTTTCGATAAATACCCAATGTGAATATAAAATAATAGCTATAGATATCTAAAATTGTCATTCAAAAATAAAGAAATCCTTTTAACAATATATATAATTAGTATTCTCAACCTTCTTATACTGGAAACAGAAACATATTTATGTACCTTTAAATCTGAAGTAAACATATAAATTCAAAATATTTTTTTTTTTTTATTTGGTTTTTATAGTGTCAAAAATAAAACTGAATACTACAGATAAAGTGGAAATTTTTGAAAATAAATGCTGTAATATAAGTAAATTTTCTAAAAAAACTTACCGTACCTGAAATACAACGCAAAACAAAACTAAACCAAGCAAGACATGTGATCTGATCTTTTACTGAAACGTTCTTGAGTTGCAAGTCCTTTATCATCTTTGACAAGATATCAAGCAGCCAGAAAGAGGAATAGTTCAATTCAAAATCTAAAATATTTAAAGATTTTCCCAGTTTTCTGAAAAAAAAAGATTGTTGAAATACATAAACTGTATAAAATTATGAAGTTTTATAAAATCTTCTCGGAAACAATATTCACACACTACTTACAATTGATTCTGAGAATAATAAAATTGAGCCTTCCTTTGTAAATTCATGATGATCCAGGTCTGCAATGTCCAGCAGACTTACTAGGAATAAATAGAGTATTTTTTTACTCTCTTGGGCTATTTTAAACTGAAAAATATGTAAGAAATATAAACTTGTAACCTACCAGACAGTGAATAGGAGCTTTGAAAACTAGAAGGTTCAGAATAATTGAAATGCATATCCTGCTTAGCCATTATCTTCTAAATTCTAATTCTCTTTTAGTTAAATTTCACAAAAATATATTTGTACTACTGTATTCATGTAATAGAACTCCATTAGGCTAAAAAAGGAAAATTGTGATTTTATATTAACATTTTCAAGACTACATTTTACTTACCTAATGCAATTAGTTCCTTCATGATCAGTTAAATCTGGCAATTTCGTATCAAATTGAAGAGTTAGATTGAAAACTGTTCGAATGACTCGAGAGTTGACTGTCGACAATGTTTGAACCAAACCTGGGTCAATCTTTTTGGCATATTTTGCAATTGACCTCCCAAATTTGGAGCCATGTACTGATGGAAAACTGGCTGAGATTTTGGAAGTTTTTGATAGCAGAGAGTCCTAAAACATTACCAGATATTTTTTATTATTTCTTTGTTTAGCTCTGTTTAATAGTTGCTTGGTATATCAACCAGGTGTTACTAATTGATTTTCATTACATGTATTAGAAATATAAATGTATATGGTTGATATAGTTATACTTGGCAATATGGAATATATTATACTATTCATTATCAAAGTAAATATATGGTACTTTCCAGTGGTGTAACTAAGGGGGATGAAGGGGGTAAAATCTCCCCGGAAAACCTAAAAAATTACACATCATACATTTTTTTTCAAATACAGCAGTTAAATGTTTTACTTTGATTTAGTCCTATCTAATTGATTTGTTCACATTTAATCCTAACCCCCCTGTGTGATGTGCTCTTAAATCCTGGGCTGGTGCATACTATCCTGGCCCCAAAGCAAGATGACCTTCCCCCCTTTTACACACAAACAATACAACAAAAACAGAACTTCTTCCATGGCATGTTGTAATTACCTGATTTAAATTACCAATACAAAAAGGATATAACCTGATTTGTATTGTATTCCAAATATAAATTGTATAAGTAAATAGAAAAGACAACTATTTTGTGATTAAGTAGAAAAGGCTCTATTCCTAAAAGTTCATATAGGATTTATCTATCATTTCATTTTTACGAAGTTTCATTTTATTTAAAGGCAACACAAGCTCACTTAAATCTATTGTTTGGGCCAAGTCTTGTTCTATATTAGTAGGGTGGATAGTCAGAGTCTTTCCTGAGTCATTGTCCAACGAATGTAAGTTTCAATTAACTTTAGTTTGGAGAAACTGTGCTTATCACTAGTAACAGATACAGGTTAAAGTCAACAAGATTTGTAGTCGGCTGTACTGGTGCCCCTCTGCCAGTATTTACACATAACACCAGTAACCAAGGAATAATGACACCTAAAGTAATGTTTAATTTAATTTCAGAATAACAGAACTCACAACTAAATTTGTCATTCAGTAAAAATAGTTTAGTTTTGTCATTTGTTTGCCCCTGCTTCAGTTAGATTCATCCCCCAAAAAGGCAAGCCCTAGTTACGCCACTGGTACTTCCATAGCTTTTTTTTAACAACTTAGAAAAATCTAGATAGCATCTAGAATGCTAATAATGCCTTCAGACAAATTATCTTGTGAAGAGCACAAAAGTGAGAGTATACCACTGTCAAGTACAAAGGAGTGTTCAGAAAGCAGCTACTTCAATGTATTCAGTAGAAACATTTTGGGGAGAATACTGAAGAGTAGAGATGGATCAGAAGCATGTACAGAATGATCGAAACACTAAACCCGGAATTAACCCATGTGATTCATGATAAAGTACTATAGGAATGACTCATGACTTACCGATGAAAGATAAGAATAAAGATGGAAAGCGCCTGATTGGCACAGAAGGAAGAAGAGTCCACTATGAAGTTCTCATTAATATATGAGGTACAGGCTGCAGTATAGTAAGCGGCAACCACCACCATCAAATCAGATAACCAAATTATTGATTTGTTGTTTGGCTGAAAATTTTGATTGACTTTCTCATATTATTCATAAGTATGTACAAATACAATACCTACTTACTGCATTTGTTGAAGAAATAAAATTTCTATTTTTATAACAACTTAGTGGTTTTCAAAGTGGAATCATAAAATTATGGATGTGTAATAACTTGTCGGTATTTATTTACAATACCGTGACCATGAAAAATGGACTTTTTTTCATGGGTTGGGCATTTATAGCCAAGTATTATTATCACAGGTGCATATAAACTGGGGGGAAAGTATATCATTGTATTATATTGATGCCTTTCGGGCATTATTGCATTAAAGATGGAAAATAACCGACAAAATTTTGTCGAACAACACTTGGAGGGTTAAGGATCAGGGGCATCACGTGATCTGGGATTCGACTTTTGCAAGCTCGAGTCAATTTTTTTTCTAAAAGAGCAAGCAGTGCGCAGCACTGCGCAGCGGGCAGGCATCGTTGACAGGATTAACGTCATCATTTCAGTAAAATTGCCAGAGGTACTGTCAAAAACAGAGTTTTCAGAGGATTGCAAAAAATCGTAACTCCTTTGATTTTCGTTGCCGACGAATTTTTTCTTCACTATTGTTTTCAGGAAAAATTGTAGTTTTCAGGAAAAAAAAATGAACATACCTTTCCATGGTCACGTTATTGTAAATTGATACCAACTTGTCAATACCAGTAGTAATTTTTGTTCTCATTACTATTTTCCTGTGGTATAGTAGCCTATGCCAGTCGAATGCTAATGAAGTACAGAAAATAGTTTGTAATATGAATTTACTGAATCTAGCAACAACGCATAGCTAAAAAAAATCCTATTTTGATTTTACTAAAAATTTAAACAAAACATAAATAAGGTCTCTTGCAAAGGCCTCTTCTGTTGTAAGAACGAACTTTACAAAAATTTGGCTATTTTAATGTTTGAGCACACCTTTCATTTCAGTAACATCTAGATACTCTATTTAACATCACTCACTACACTTCAGGTTCAAGTTTTAGAAACTACTGTAAACAGAAATTTATTTAAATTTCACACCAATATAGTTTAATTCATGTTTTACAACAATAAAAATTATAATTATGTACATATATACTTTATATTAAATTTATGTTTTATTCATTTTACAAAATAAAGCTTCAAACCCCAAAAACTGGTGTGCATTTTAGAATTCCTAATGGCCACTTCTAAGGTTAAGTTATAATGACACATAACAATCTCAAGATATCTAAGGATATTTTAATATACTTTGGATTTTAATGTTTTATGGCTAGATTTTGAGCCAAGATTATTGCTAACACTTAATTTTGACATAATACAATTTATTTAAATTGTTTAATGTGTTTACACAACTATAAAAACACAGCACCAATACAATGAAAATAATACTATGTACACAACAGATGATGTTTGTAACTTTGATGAACAGGTCATCAGATGTTAATAATCAAAAATAACAATCAAGGATTTGAAAAGTATCTAGAATTGAATATAGTACAGCAGCTCCATTGGAACGACTGTTCACAGCACCATCTGACAGTCAGTCCTAATAATACACTTGACAGTATCTAGCATAACACACACAGCAGACTGTTGATTAACCACAGAATATATTATTATTATTATATAATATTATACTGGAATATATTATTATTATTATATAATATAATAGGTCATAATAATAGTTAGTCAACAGTCTGCTGTGTGTATTATGCTCTGAAATTAATAATAATAATTATTATTATTATAGAAACAATTGTTTACATCCACCTAACAGACCAAAGAGATAGTGTGCTAGCTAGCCTACTGAGTTATAGGCTTCAATGCATCAGCATAGAATTCATTCTTATATATGTAGAAATTATGCTAAATTTAAAGTATACATGTGAAATCTTTCCGAAGATATATTACAGATAGTGAGGCTACAAGTATGGTATGTTATATGTTAAAATGTCAAACAATATACAAAATGTATTATTCCATGAAGTGAAGTGATATGCACCATCATAGAACTCAATATTGTCTATATAGAACTTAAGGTTTATGCAAAATTTCAAGTCTATAGTTCAGTTTGTTCTCAAGATATCATGTGGATAGACGGAAATGCAGAAATTCAAGTTGTTCAGCTTGTTGAGTGATAGGCTCTGATAACGCTCAGCCTATTAATATATTTCGTGCCCCGCCTAGTATGAAAAACTGATTAGCTTAATTTATCCACTCAGGTGATCTTTCAAGCCATACTGCAGCTTGTGTCAGTAACTCCATCTAGCAATGTTGTGATTTAATTATTGAAAAGCAAACATACTAATCTTAACTTAATAGCCAAATTAAGCTCTTCTTTGACTAGCCTCGTGTGATAATCGGATACATTTTAACTTAGGACGAACAGTATACTTATACTGAGAAACGTAAGTTAGATTATATAAAGCTAGACGTTCACTTAGAATCAATTTTGAATCACTAAAAAAGGAACCAATAATTACAAAGGCCTCAAGAGGAACAATAATAGTCGGATTTTGACATCCGTAGTGTCTAGACCTGAAGTTTCTTCTGCTAGCAGAAACATTAGTCGGTTGCAAGTAACAGATAACGAACAGCAGACGACACAGGAAGGATCAGCTGTTGTAAGCAAAACATATGACGTAAATAGGCTGCAGCCTGTAGTATTGTTGACATTGACAAACAAATGCAGTTGTGTGCTCGAAATAAGGACAGTGATGGATTTGTAACTGTGAAAACTAAAAGAATGCTCAGAAGAGAGAAGCAAAATAATCTCACTGCTGCTCGAAAACCTGGAAAACATATTCTGGGCAGTGCTATCAAAGATAATATGCTAGGTGTTGAGGAATAAAAATACAGATCTTTTTGTTTCTAGGTTAGCCCCTTCTTCTTCTTCTATAGGGCGGCCTACTCCATGCACTTAAGCCTCAAGGGCCTTTTGCGTACCCTGGACGCACACCATAAGGCCTACCAGTCTATGATTTCAGTAGTTCGCTCCTAGTGTTGACTGTAATTCAGTCAAGTAATACTTGGCTGAGGGTGCTAAGGTAGATTATGAGGTCTCACAATTGAGAAACAGATATCTGGGGTACTGATCTTTTAAAATTGGATTGCCTGTATCAGTTTGGCACAAAGTTTCTCTATCTGAGTTTTGGCCTAGTGGAGTGTATGTGAGTTGTTAGATTCCCCAAAGGACAAAGGGAAGAACACCTGCACTCTTTTTTAGAGGAACAGACAACCACACAGGCAAACATTTAACAGTGGGTCTTTCTGAGGGTGAGTGTAAAATCCTTAAATTAATACAGTGGAGAAATACAATTTCTAAGGATGTAAATAGTTCTTCTACAGTGACTTGTGTAAATAGCATAACTGTTGTGGAATATTCAGAGCCTACCTAATAAAACTTAGTATTTAAATTTCTTAGCATCGAACAACAATGTTGATTTACCAGGATATAAAATTGCACTTTTAGGAAGACTGTGCATGGTGGCAGTGTAATTTTGGTCAAAAACCATATTGTCTCACAAGTTAACAAAAGTGTACCAAATGTTGGTGAGGAGCTTGTTTTTGAATCGTTTGCAGTACATCTGAAAACTTTTAATACTCTACAGATTCTGGTGAATTTTTACAGGTAACTTTCACGATTTTATAGATAAACTGCATGACACCTTTTCAAGTGTGCATGGTGTGAAGTTCGACTTTGGGCGATTTTAATATAAATGTTTTGGAGCAATAACAATGAACATAAGAATTAAATAGCCTAGCAAAATCATTTAATTTACATACTACCGTAAGAGAAGTAACCCGCCCAAACTTTTTAACACACAATGCTTAAAAAGGGACTTGCATTGATAATATCGTGTCTACATTGCATCCGGACAGATGGACTGTTTCTGTGTTACATACACCAGTCTCCGATCACCATGATATCCTTTTCTGTGTTAGTTTGGAGTCTCCAAACTCAGATAGAATAAAACATAAACATAAACAAGGCCTATAAACTATGAAAACTCTACGAGATTTTTGTTTAATATTAGCAGAGTAGACTGGTTTGTTGTATGTATTATATAATATATAGGTTTGTAACCTAGATATTAATGATAAGTTTAATGTGTTTTTTTATCTTTTCCATGGGCTTTAAATAATTCTGTACCAATAAAAACTAAAAGTATTGATAACAAAAATGGTACCATGAAGGATTGGTTAATTTAAAGAGTTGTATAAGCTTTATTTTTTTATTTTACAGTATCTCAAATAACAATGTAATTAGGGAAAAATACAAATGTGAAATTAGAAGAGCCAAACTAATATAACAATAATTTTATTGCTGGATCATTGAATGAGTCAAAGGCTTTGTGGGAAATTATTAATGAAGGTAGAAATGTAAATAGTAAGCCCTTGTATATACCAGATTGTCTGTCTCCAGATATTTTAAATTCTTATTTTATTAATAGTATTAAGGATATCAGTAAAAATGTACCAACTTGCTCAAATGACCACAATGTTTTCTTAAATAGAAATACTTGTAAAATGCCTCTAGGTAAAACTTTTCCTCTAAAAGAATTTACTGTTGAAAAAGTTTTCTTAGCCATAAATAAACTAAGAAATAGCTCTTGTCTAGATGTTTATGGAATAAATGCTTTACACTTAAAAATAGCTTCTAAGCACATAAGTGAGCATATTTATTTGACTTATGCATCACACAGGGCTTTTATCCTGACAAACTTAAACAAACTAAAGAGATGCAAATACATAAGAAAGATCAGAAAGATTTATGTTCAAACTATAGACCAATATCCATCGTGCCTGCAGTGTCGAAGGTCTTGGACCGTCTCATACATAGTAAAATGATAATCATCGTAGAAGGAAATGAATCTTTTATCAGAACGTCAACATGGTTTTAGGTCTAAGCGTAGCAACGTTGCAGCCACTCAAGCTCTAATTAAAAACTGTTTTAAAGGTCTGGAGGCTAACAGAAGTGTTCTCTTTAGATTGTATGATATGTCCAAGGCCTTCGACACTGTAACACGTGATGTGTTGCTAGATAAGCTGTATTTTTACTCATTTGACAGTGTTGCCATTTCTTTTTTTACATCTTACTTGGAAAATAGATGGCAGTCTGTATATTTAAATGGCTCTTTTGCAATTCTTTGTAGACTGTGCAAGGCTTACTACAGGGGTCTATACTTAGTCCGACCTTGTTCATAATTTACATAAATGATCTTCCAAGCAACATCGTGGAGCAACATGTTAAGTGGTTTATGTTTGCAGATGATCTGGCAGTGTGCGTTCAGGGTATTAGTCCTTAGAAACCTAAAGATATTATTACCTCTAAATCAGATGTAATACATGACTGATGTAATGCTAATAAACTGAGCTTGAATGGGAAGAATGTTCAAGACATACAACCTTGTCTTCATTCTGGTTCAGAGAAATTGGCATCCTCAACTTTCTTGGGCTTTCATCTTCAGTCCAACCTCATATGGCACTCGCACATTGACATCCTGACCGCAAAAGTTCTAAAAGGTCTATTTATGATTAGATCATTGAGAGGGAATGTGTGTGTCTTCTGATGTTCTCCTTTGCATATACTATGGTCATGTACATAGCCAATTGTCTTATGGAACTTCACTTTGGGCGAATTGTTCTTATGCTCACAAATTATTTGCGTTACAAAAAAAAGCTGTCCGTCTTATCTGTGGTGCGGACTGGCAGGCTCACTGCAAACCACTTTTGTTATGCTAGTTATCCTTACTCTGTCGTCTATGTATGTTTTTTCAGTTCTTATGTATGTAAAGGAGAACTTGCAAAGCAAAACTAAAGTTACTGACAAACATAACTATATAACAAGAAATAGACATAATATAACACAAACAAGATGCATGTTTTCAGTGACTCAACAAAGCTTTGTGTATCAAGGGATTCTATTGTACAATGCTTTACCTGGAAAATTTAAAACTCTGACATCTCAAAGTTTTAAGATAGCACATGAGGAAATGCTATTGAATAAATCACTGTATAATATTACAGATTCTTATGGTGTAATAGCTACCATAAGTTCATTTAAGTTTATATTTAAGTTGCAAATTGACGACTTTCATGCATTCTGTAAAATGTCAATGATTATAAAGATTTTTTATTGAAATTCAATAGAAACGGGTGTTTTTGCACGATTAAAACCAATATCTCTTCTGGTACATTAATCTGGTATTAATGTATACAGTACTGGTACGGATATAATGCTCATATTACATGATAGGAACACACAAAACACTTGAATTTATTTAAAACACACCCTCTATTGTAACCATTTGAAGGAAATAACGATACATATCCAGGATGAAGATAATTTTCATAAAAAATGAAACGATACACCATTTAGGATGTAACTACAAGTCATTTTCATACTCCCAGAATCTTCTGGATAGTCTAGGTTGGCTGGAGGTGTTATTTGGTCTTCCCTATTTTTCATAGCGGTTGTTATCAGTTCGTGCTGTTTCTTAAGACTTAGTAGATAAAATTTGGTTAATATGTGTTTTTTCTTAAACAAGTTTTGACCAAAAATGTGTTTGACATAAACTTTATGATTTGTTGGTATTAGGAAAAATATTTCATAAAACATGTTTGTAAATTAGATCTATCTACAAGCCAACTTTCAACAAAATCAAACTTTATAGCGTCTTCCATATTTTAAATTGTTTTAATAACAAAATTTCAATTTGTTGATATTTGAACTGTAACTTTCATAGACTTGATGACTGTGCCATATTGTTAAGCTTCTGTAAAAGGTTAAAAATGAAAAATATTAATAAATATTATTAGTTGTTTTGAGAATTAAAAATGCCTTTTACAAACAAAAGCTCGGTTTTTATGTGAAGCTGTAAGAAATAACAAATTTCAAAAGATCTGATGAGTCTCAGCAGACCACACTATACACCAAATTTGAGCAGAACGAGCCCAATTGGTAATCCTGTATATGCAGACACAATTGTCTTAAAAAAACACATTTTTGAGTATACAGACCTAAAAACAAAGCTATTCAAAACTGTATATAAATTTCAAAAGATCTGATGAGTCTCAGCAGACCACACTATACACCAAATTTGAGCAGAACGAGCCCAATTGGTAATCCTGTATATGCAGACACAATTGTCTTAAAAAAAAAAAACACATTTTTGAGTATACAGACCTAAAAACAAAGCTATTCAAAACTGTATATAAATTTCAAAAGATCTGATGAGTCTCAGCAGACCACACTATACACCAAATTTGAGCAGAACGAGCCCAATTGGTAATCCTGTATATGCAGACACAATTGTCTTAAAAAAACACATTTTTGAGTATACAGACCTAAAAACAAAGCTATTCAAAACTGTAGATCTGTGACAGTGAATAGTTATATTAAATGTTCCAGGAATTATTACTTTTCAGCTGTACCACACGATCCAGAACAATTCATCAAGCTATATCCTTGGTGTAGGATAAAGTTGTAAATCACTACAACAAAATTAATTGATCACCTTAAAACTTTCTAGGGCTGAACACTTTTATATTTGAATCACGATAGTTTCCATGTAAAAATCACCTAAATAATAAAATGACATACAAATATAGCTGCATAAGAGCACAAGTAAAATAGGATTATAGAATATGAAAATTAAATAAACAACAAAGAGTAAGAAAGACACCAACAACAGATTTAATTTCTTTTATCTACAATTAAATATTGATTCTCATTAAACTATCTTCATTAAAACTAATTAACAAATTGCTTAATTAACTGACCCAAGAGCTAGTAAACAATCCACACTACCACTAGGACTTTTTGGTATAGTCTAAAAATACTTTGTGGCCATCTAGGATCTATTAGTTTTAAAAATTTAAAAGCTTGTATTTACAAGCATTACCGTATCAACTGATTACATCTTGTGCTTTAAGAAAATATTTTATGAAATACTGTTACTACAGTGTGGATACAAAACAAACTACAAGGCATGTTTGGTAAGTTAGCATCTTTCATTGTGAATGGCTAGCATAACTACTTTATTTGGCTTACACCTGGTACCATTTAGTGCTTCATTATGAGGTAATATTGACTGAATATGAAATAGGCTGTCATATACACTTCACTCACAATGATGAAATTATTAAATAAATCGTGACTAAAATAACCAGAATGCCACTATTGGATTTGGTCAATGGACACAGTAAGCTAATACTGTGGTAGTTGTGTCCTTTAGAAGCGAAGATACGGTAGCTCTAGATCATCCAAAAACATTGTATATCAATTACAAATTGTACTAAACAAACTAGAATTAAAACAATAATTTTTCCATTGTGAATTTGAAAGTATATGCCAAGAACATGATTAATTTGTTCTGAAAATATGTTTCCAAGCAAATATTTTATTTACGTCCAGAATCATCTTTCTGCTTTTTACCTTTGAAAAATTAATACCTATTTTAATTGTGTAACAATGTTATGGAGACAATTGTTTATTGCTCACAAGGGTTTATGCGTTTTAGGTTTCTAAAAAATTGCCATGAAGGAAACAACGATGATGACCCATCTATTCATAGATGACACACATTACAACAATCGATACTCATATTTCATAAAAAGGTTTCAACTCTTTCCCACTGAACAAGTTATCAAAATTCTTTGGGAGAGGCGGGAGTGGGTGATACAGTGACAGCCTACATTTCACAATCAGTTTAAATTCAAACTATTTTGAAACATTTCACTAAACTCAAAATACATTATGTAAATAAAGCTGAGTTGTGCATCTTAGGGATGCCGATATTATGACTAATCAGATTTATGGAAACGCTGCTTACTTACCAAATTTACCGAATATTTTTTAGAAGTTACAAGCATATTAGACTGAAGTGGTGATTTAATTTATACTGGAAGACAAATTAGGTGAACTGGCTAAATACAAAGCAAATATAAAAATTCATTACTTATTACTTTTCACCTTAGTTAATTATTGTACCACTTTAATAAAATAACTCTGTGTTTACTAGTGATGAACACTTTTATACCATTAATTTGACTTTGTTTAATGATTATGCCATAACCTTTTGTGTAACAAATGAGAAAGAAATTAGCAATAAAGTCATCTCAAATAAAAATTAATTACAATTTTTACATAAAATATTGATCTACAGCAACATTCACTTTTTTTTAATAGAGTATACAATAAAATGTATTTGTAGGACTAAAAAATAAAACTACCCATAGAGACGATAACAGGAATGCTAACATATTCCAGTCATTTTATTGATAAAAAGGAAGATAATCAAAACAAAAATCTATTTAAGTTGACAAATTTCAAACTTATATGAAATTATTGAATTAAAATAACCTACATTTAGTCTAGACACAATTGCCTATTCAATTCAATACTATTCAGTTGAAACTGTTGAAGAGGGAAAAGGAAGTAATGAATTGAGTCAATTTTTTGTTCAGAGGAAGAGGTAGGATTATGCTATAAGACGTTCCCTGGGAAGTTGTGCAGGGGGCGGCAAGAATTTCACCCACTCTTATTGACAAAAAAAGTGTATAAGAGGAAATCTCTGTGTTTAAGTGTTAAAAAACTACAATGTGTTCACCATCCAGAGTTCTTATAAGGCAAATGAGACTCTATATTAAGGGAAAGGAGGATTTATATGAGGATTAACATAACAGTGACCATGTTTTTAGTTGATAAAGTGATTTTTATGTAAATTATCCTCATTAAGTTATATTATACAGAGAAATCACTTTATCTTTTTATTTACTTAATATGTCATATTTTCCATTTTTTAAATAAACCCTTCAAAAATAGACATATAAGTGCCATAATATGATCACTATCAGTAAAAATCTCTAATTAGTTGTAAAACTTAACTATTATAATTTTCATAGTTTAAATTTTCAAAATATGGTCACTAAATCACAAAACTGACAAGCCATTTAGAATTTAACAACTATGAAAAATTACTTTCTATTGATATTTAGCTTGGGAGTACCTGTTCGCAATAGAAAAACGTTAAATTCTAAATTATGATACCAATTTATTGTTAAAATGTGAATCTTAAACCAATGATATATCATGGTATCACATGCACGGGGATTGCTGTATTTACATTATACAAACAGGCCACTATTGCCTCCTTTCTTAAGAGAGACAGTGCATAAAAAACAGGGGTCAGATTTTCTGACTCTCCAGAGAAACATACGTGTTACTAAAGGATAGATAATTTCTTCGGAATTTTAAAATCCAAATAATAGATGTAAAAACCTAAGAGCTAGAAGAGTCTTAGACCAACTCAAACTAGAGCCAGAAGCACAAGTTCGAGGTTAATTTTATTGTTACACATGATAAAAAATAATGCAAATATTAGGAAAAATCTATAAATATCTTTGTTCTAAAACAACTGATTGCACACGTAATAGAATGCTGTACTTTCTGGAATTTTTTAATGTGTTTACCCTTTAGTAATTTTGGAATTCATTTTATCATTTCTTATATATTTTTGCATATGAACTTCCCTTCTGTTGGGCCTCTTGCTGGCTTGTTTCAAATGGTTTAGTTTTTTTTTTCATCTCCTACCCCTACCTACCTTGGCAATATGGCCAAAATATAAAACCACGAATACAACAATTACTGGCTTTGCATGTAATACAACAAGTTCCACTTTGCATGTTGTTCATTTATCACAAATATATTCCCTTGATTAAATAAACAAACCATGAATTTAAATGCTTAATAATAAGATACACTCAACAATTTGGTAATGTGTAACTTCTCATGTAGTGTAAACTTTACACCAGATTGTACAATACCTGTAGGATATTACACATGGATATTATTTTACAGAATGTTTATAATAGTATTATGTTGGAAGAAGGTCTCTTTCAAGAAGGTTTTTTTATTAAAGAAAAATTACAAATTATAAAACATGTGAGCAATTTAATTTACCTTCACATGACTTCTAGTGTTCAAAAGTTACGGCTATCCATCGTGAGTTTGTGTTCTTGGTTTTGTTTTTTAAGTTAACCATAAAATACAAAGAGCTACAGAAAGTGGCATTCTCCCAGAACAACAAAAGTGGTATCTTTAACACTTAAATGCACAAAAGTATACAATAAATCTTTTACTGAGAAATTAAGTAGTAAATAGGGTATCGGTTTGTCCCTATTTGTTTAGTCTGTTCCAACCTTTTCACATGCATCTAGAAATCGAAAAATGTCTATATAAAAATGTTAAAAAAATAAACTAACATAAAAAATAAATATAGATCTTTGTAATTCTGGAGTAAGGAACATTTCCTGAAATTCTTCTTCAATGTTATATATTAGTTGCCTGAATTACAAGAACTCTGTTTTAAACTAATTTTTATCATAACTGAGAAATGTGTGATAGTGATTCAGACTTGTAAATGCTAGATGAGTCTTAGACCAACTCAAACCCCAAACATTATCCTACACAACCCCAGCTAACAATAATTGTTCTTTTTTTAATTGTATAACCATGTGATAATCACAATGAGTATACTATAAGAGAAAGTTCAAGTGTTGTGAAAACATTTTTTGTTGATACTCGTTTGTGATTAGATAAAGTTATGAAAAGATTATACAAGGCATGTTTTTTTAAGTAAGAACTGTCTTGAAATTCCACTGCTGCAATTCTGAGAATGCCACCGTTCTGCGCATATGCACTGTGTATTTACATTTATTAGCAAGTCAAAAACGCCATTACCCCCACAATTAATCGTATTTACATTTGTTTTTTCGTACTTAGATGTCTCTATCGACTGAGAATTGCACAAACTGCTCCCAGTTGTGTATCTCCATAAATAAATTTATTGATAAGAACTTTCTCTTGAAGATTTGTGAAAGTTGAACATACTAAGTAAGTAATTGCAAGAAAAGAACACAAACATCAAACCGGTCAGACAAAGTGGAGGGTTTAAAAAACAAACTCGATTTGCGGAAGGCTATCACGGCAAAAGGTGAATATACTACATGTTCTGCCTTGAAACAGTTTATTAAAGAAAGATCTAACCAAACTGAGTGTAATTTGGTGAATATCTCCCTATAAACAAAGTCAACTCTATAATGTGGATATGAAATCCATTTAACAAGAAATGCATCTAAACGTTGAAAAGAGTGAACTACTGGTTGAATTCCAATTATATAATTCGTTAAAGACTGGATTAAAAACTAATTATTTGCTAGTTTCAGTGTGACATCGAAAAAAGTGAACCCACAAATTGCCAGGAAAGAGTTACTTGTATTAATACCCTTTGCTATTTTATACCTTTTTGAGGCGGGCTTCTCAAATCAAAATACAAACCAAACTAATAATTGAAAAGTCTTGCAATTTCGAACATGAGTCCAGATATTAATGTATTAATTAAAGGAAAAAATCTCATCCTTCGCATAGACATCTAGCAAATATATGTTGCCCAGATGACACTAGAAATGCACATCTCCCAAATCTGTTTACATCTACAAATTGGCTTGCGTCAAACTTTAAATGAATATTATCAACTGTGATGAATTAGAGTAGGTATGATCTGACTAGCTATAATTTTTATAAAGCAATTATTGAATTATTACAATAATATAAAAAAATTTACTCTTTTTACTTTCCTTACTTCCCTCTATACATTTACTTGTACTACTCAGTCTTGTAAGTCTAGTAATAGTCTAATAGTTTTCATTAAAAATCAGTAATATTGAATAGTACAGTTTTAGGTAATTTATTAAAAACAGAGATTTTAATTCATATTTTTATGATGGCTTATTAACAAAAGGCATAATTAAATTGGGCAGACATTTTCCCTTAGATTATTAAAAGTTATAGTAATTTATTGACAATATTGTTGTTGCTGTTTACAAATGTTATACATTTGTTTTTAAATTTTGTTTTGTTTTGTATCTGTATGTTTTGTAACTGTATGTGACACCATTTCTAATTTTGATTTAGAATGAAGATTTTGAAATATTCTCTCTCTCTCTCATACAGGCAAATATTTTATCGGTGTGAATTTTATGTGAATTATAGTTACAATACTTTACTGTTATTGTTTAACGACTCTATATTGAGATGAGCTGAGGGGTGGGGCACCACGGAAAGTAGTACAGACCTAAAAGGAGCCATAAGTGAAAACATTTTGGGAAACACTGGTTTAAGAGATTTATTACAGAAAGTGAAAAATTGAAAAAGAACAGACACATCACGATTTCTTCACTATAAGAGGTGTTTCCTTAAACGTTTTTAAATATTCTTTATGATATTTTTACTGGACGTTTACAATACAAAATAAGTAAAAAGGGGTTCTTTCATTGCACGGGAATGCCTATCTACATGAGGCAAAACAAACTCAAGATCACATCGCAACATTTGGCTGGGAATAATTTAGCCATTCTTAATACAGACCCTATATCCAGTGATCACGTGGACGTGGATTATCAAATCTTGGATGTCAGTGCACTGATGTCAACGGTGTTGGAGCGATTGTTATGTGACAAGTGTAGTGGCATACAGCTTGTATAACAATATAGAAGAAAATTTATTATAAACAATGTTTCAAATTGTATTGCTCCACTACAAACAAAAGTTATAATGGTGAAATGAAACTCTTACATTTTCACTCAAATTAATTGCCACCACCAGGCCTGCAGAGCCATAAGTAACTACTACCTCAATGGGTTAATATTGGTGGCAATTACGTAAAAATTAGATAAAAGTATGAGTCATCATAAATAAAAAATAAAACTGTTAAAATATGTTTACTTGTTTATTTTGTATATAAAATTGTTGCTTACTTAAAACACATGCCTTGTATGTCAGCCTATCGCTCTGTTTCCACTGTACATATAAAACAAATTTTTTTTCTTACTAATTTAATAATTTTTGTCTTCTGTATTATAACAAACACTGTTTAAAACATATGATACATGAGATTGTAACAAGAGAGAAAGTTGGTGGGGGGTCAAAGATTTCATGAAGAATTAAATAAAATAATTTTATACTAGGCAGACTGTGTTGTTTTCTGTATTCAAACAAATCATTATATAAAGATCTTCAGCAAACAAATTGTATATATCACATTTAGAATTTATTTGATCAAGTTTTTTTGTAAGAATTTAGATTAATAAACTCATCCAACTACATATTTGTAAAATACTTCATAATAAATTCATGTTTTAACTATTACAGAAATATGTTATTAATATTAACTTTTTCATGTACTACGCAATATAAAAATTTCTCTTTAGTTAAATAAAATTGGTGTTGTTGAAAGTTGTGCTCAAACAACTATTCTTATTCATAATATCCACAAAATCGCTCAATTGAAATAACAGAACTAGTATAACAGAAAGTAAAACATATATTGTACAAAAATCAAACTTTGTCACTTTTAGGAAATATGGTATATAAAAGAAACACAATTAATTAAAGCCCTATAAAATACAAGATCTTGTCAAAAGAATACTAGAAAAAGCTATTATACTTAATTGTTTTAAATTTGTACTGTACTAGGATCATTATAACACCTATCACCGAGAATGGCTCAAACACACAACGTTCAACTAACAAATGAAAATCGTAAGTATACAGGAATAAAAAACAGGATAAATCCAGAAAATATAACAAAACATCTGAAGTGTAAACAACAAAATTGTATAAAAAACCATTCTACCATAATAATTCAAAATACATGGTTGATTTAAAACGATAAATGATTTATTCAAATGATTATAGTATAGACTGTACAAAACCGCCACAATTATTGGTCTGTTATCTTGAATAAAACCAAAATCATTATTTTTTTAATGTTAGTATTGAAAATACAATGTATCAAACTTTACTTTATTACTACACAACATATTTCAGAAGCACCAACAAATTTTAAACATAAAGCTAATCTAGGATTTAACTTAATAAAGCTTGTTCAAAGTAAAAAATTAAGATTTCTATTGAAATTTATAATTTTACAGTGCTTAAGAGTAATTAAAGTATCTACTCGAATCTTAAATAAATTGGCCATATACTAATTTTTTAAAGTACCCTAAATTGTTCTTTTCTAGGAAAGGGTGTGCAAGAACTATTCCAAAATTAAACTGAACTGAACACAATAAATAAATATTCTCAGATAAAAATATAGTGAAAACACCTTTTTCTTTTTTTACTAATACTTCACATTATTAGTGTAACATGAAGTCTTCTAGAGGAGTTTTGTTGTGCTACCCAACCTGTATATACTGCATCTGTCTTAAAAATGTTATATTATATTACAGTATATGCCTATTAT
Organism: Homalodisca vitripennis; assembly: GCF_021130785.1. NCBI lineage: Eukaryota > Metazoa > Arthropoda > Insecta > Hemiptera > Cicadellidae > Homalodisca > Homalodisca vitripennis. The sequence continues at coordinate 91,363,108 of NC_060210.1, forward strand.
AACCAATATACTGGAATAAAGATAATCAAAACTGCTGTATTAATCAATTTCTATTTTTAATCCTGTGGTACAAATTTCAAACTCAATATTACATCAATTCTACCAAGAATGAAGTATGCTACTGACTTCAGCTAGAAACATTTCAAACTCAATTGTTTTCTAGTATAATCAAGTAAATTCAGAAACAATGTAAATTGTGGAGTTAAGAGAAATGAGACAACAAATGTGTAATATAAAAGAATACTTTTGAATAAATTAAATCAAATATTTATAAAAAGTTACAAAATGTGTATAAATTACGAAAAATACAGTTCAATAGCAAGAACTATAAGATAAAAGATGTGTAATATTTATAAATATTTTTATATAAGAGCTGGTCTTGAAATATAAAGTATTATTCCTCAAGAATTAAACAAAAATACTGATTCTTTCAACCAAACCTGGCTGATGACTAGCTTATAATAAACAAAGACAGTTGAAACGGGATCTTTCATTCAAGAAAATATATAAATAATATGAACAGATATGTTATTGTCATATTCATATAAGTATACAAATATGAACGGATCAATGACCAGTACACATTCATTGCCAATATTTTACAACAGAAAAATGTTTATTAATAACCTATTTAAAGTTAAATTTTTTACAAGTTATACCATTGTATGAATGGAATTCAGGGTCAGAACCGGACCAACTATAATTATTGGGTTTTTAATATAGGAAAAGACATGAAATATCAGACATCAGAAGGTTGAACAATTAAGAAAACAATTAAATAACTCACCTACAATAAAGAGAATAACAATTTTAATCTAGTATATGATTAGTTTTTTCATAATTATTGCATTTTTTTTATAATTTTTTTATAATTTTACATTGCTTTTAAAACACATTTACTACTTTTATATAATTTTTACTCTATTTACCAGCTGTGAAAAAAATTTGAAAAAAATATTTACCTTCCACTCTACAAAGTAATAGACCTCCCACTCGTCCTCGTGTGGCAGAAATACTGAGTGGCAATGCATAAACCATACTATCTTGCTACAATATTTCTTTAAATCTATATATCCTTTTTCAATCTCTATGTAAATGTCCTCATTTTCATTAATTGAAATTATATATTACATTTCGTTTATCAATAATATGACAATTTAGAATGAATTTAATTTAATATTCAATACTATTGTGTAATACATTTATAATCACTGTTTAAGATATTCAGAGCAGCACGAAATTTTAGCTTTAGATGGCATATCCTTACAGAAAATTACATAATCAAAGATTAGATTTAACTGAATTCAATTGAGTTATTTACTGGTTTGAAGTATTTCCTTTAAAGTTCTTAATTCTATTGATAAACATTACTGACTTTAAAAAATGGAAACTAAATGTATAGTTAGTTGCTTATAAAATAACAATAAATATTAATGAAAACAAAAATGTTCATAATACCGAATTTATTTTAACTTAAAAAAAAGAACGGAACAAAATTGCACACCCCTTATAATATTCTACGACTACAAATAAAAATTGGTGTATAAAATCAAAATTTCACTAAAACATTAAATGGAAGGAACTTAAAAGTTTTTATTTTACTTTTACACAATTCAAAACACCCTCTAATTTCCTACTTCAATTAAACCTTGTACAACCCCAAATTGCAAGAGTTTTAAATTTACAGAAATACATTGACAGAAACAATAACCCAAAAGTCTTAACAAAATACAACAATAATCTATCTACCACCGGCCACTGAATAACTCTGACTCTGATACAATTAAAATTTGGTCAAAGCTGAAGAAAATATGGATAACAAATTTATTCATGATTAAATACAGCACTGATTGTGAATTAAAGAATCCTTAGTGTACTCTGTGGAAATATTTACAGGAACTCATCCACACGAAACACCCTGCACTCATGCAATTTATACAAATTATAATCAATATATATATAAATATATATAAATGTACAAAGAGCAGATCACAATTTATTCATCGTCCGTATCACCGTCACTTGAGTAGTCCTGTACAGGAATCGGTCGGCTGAACGGGGCATGTGACATTTGCCTGGAATAAATATCCTTATCATAGAATATAATATACATGTAAAAGAAGCAACAACTTGAGAAAATCAGCAACAAAAGTCAGATGTTAAGTAAAACTCAAACTTAACATATTTTAATGTAAAAAACTGATACCATTAAATTTCTGTAATAGACAGTAAAACTATATATATACACATAAAAATAAAGTTTGCTTGAATTTTAATCACCACAATTAAATATCCCACCTTGCCATTGGCAAATAATTTTTTTTAGTTCAAAAGTCTTTGGTCTTATAAACAGAGTTAATTATAAATCTACGTTTATTTCCTCTCAGAGTTTTGCATGATCTATTATATAATTATTTACAAAACTTTAAGAAATATGTATGTATATATATATATTAGTTTCATACATTTCTTTTGTAATAGACAATTTCTGGAAAAAGATTTACTTTGTGCAACAATATTAAAAATAAATATTTGAAAGAGAATTATCTTTATTTGTAAAATAAGCTATTAACACAAAGTAGCATTGCACACAATATTATCTGCAGTATACAAGAGATAAAAATCCGGTTAAAAACCACTTGTTCAAGTAAATACATTAACCCTTTTAACCCCGGCCATTAAATCAAGTGATGTGCCAGAAATCCCAAGCCATTTTCAGACAAAATGTAAGGGTTTTGTAAAAAATTCATAACTCAGTTATTTTTTTAAGATATTTAGGTAATTCTTTTTTTGTTTTACTTCTTTATACATGTAGCTTACAGAAATATACAAATAAAATTATTATTTTGAAAGTAATTTTTTTTAAATGCATATACATATATAAAAAATAAATAAAAATGAAAAAATTTCAAGTTTGATCATGGAAACCATATACATAAAAAAATATTTGACACAAAAATACCCATTTAATTTATGATATATTTAATCCTTAATAAAAGGAAACAAAAATTATAGGCCTACCTTATTTACAAGTGGAGTAACATCAATTTTTGTAAAGCCGTGTAAATTTTTCTTTTTGCCATTTCTGGGCAAGGCAATGTAACAAGACCTTTGAAATTCACAGTACTTAAAATAAACACAAAACCAAAGTTATTTCTGACAAAATAACTAAAACTGTTCATAATCTAAATTTTAAAAAAGTTTTAAAACAATATTTACATCACTACAAAATGTAAATTTTCAAGATATCCATCACTCAAATCGTCGTCACTAATCACATCCACACCATTTGCAACTAGGTTACTAATTATTGTATTTTCACTTACGGGAGACTTTGAACGATGTCTTTTACTCATTTTGAAATAAAACAAATAATAAACTAAACTTTAACTGCCGTACTTTATACTGCTTTAACCTAAAACTGTGAAGAAAACAGAATATTCACAACCACGTGATATACAGCTGTCTGCAAGCGTGAGCAGTCAGTCGAGACGAACTGCAATTGCTCAGTCACAGACTGACAAAATACGAAGTCAAACCATTACAAACTAATATATTTCGATGCAAAATATCTTTGTGCACAAGTCTGTGAAATTTCAAAGCATTTGGTGAAATAGGTGGCCAGTAAAGTAATAAAAAGTGCACGTCCGCACTATACGGACGTCGGGAGTTGACGCCATTTTTACGACGTCCGTATAGTACGGACGTCGGGGTTAAAAGGGTTAACATAAATTATTAAATACATATAACCAATTCACAATTAGGGACAAGCACGAATTTTTTATTAAAACAATAAAAAGAATAATCAGTTACAGAATAATGTTACACATTCTATGACTAAGTCTTAGCAGCAAATACTCACGCTAATCTACGGTAATGGTTGAGCCACTCCTCCAGCATCTGAGCGACCAGCAGCGGTCGTTTGTTGAGCCTCTGTTGAGCCACCAGCAGTCCTCCATCCGTCATTCCCACGTCCAGCCATTGACGTAGCAGGCTCTCTTCTCGACCCATCTGCACACACATGGGTGCACACAAGTGTATTGAGCAATTAAGTGTGTTTTAACCTTACTTTTTCATTTTTTAGACTTTAGCAGACAAACCTAACAGATTTGATGGTAGCTTCAAAATAAACACTAATTTTCATTATCATTACATATCTCATGATTAAATATTATTGATAATTCTTTCACTGCTTATGAAATTTAAAAAAAAACAGATTCAGAGATGGAGAAATACAGAAAAATTGGCCAAATGTATTGCCAAATGATTTGCAAGGTTATAAATAATCCAGTACTTCCTGGATTCTATTCTTCATCATTGCCCTAGATATAACAGAAGAAAGATTAACTCACCTCGGACTGCGTGACAAAATGAACGGGCAGCAGCTTGCGACTGTGGTCCATGAGTGGCAGGAAGGTGACCTGTAGACTGTCCTGGTTTGTCAGATTGTTGGCAGCTGTCTCTGGGGACGAGTAGGGTTCTATGGGGACCAGGGCCGAGAAGTGTCCCCGTGTGTAGCCCAAGGCAACTGGAGACTTTGTACAGAATCCTGGATCCCATAGAAGAGGCAGGTACACACCTATACAAGAGATTAACATGAGAATCTTTTCTACTCCCTAGCCCAAATTTATACTTAAAACAAATATATCAAGACATTTTGCAATTTGTAAACCATCCACAATTTTTTTATCTTAAACAATTCACTAAACCAACAGTATTTTATTATTTATTAAACCTTGGAAATTAAGACATCATAATCTATCACTAGAAAAATTAAATATCTATCAGGTTGTTATATAGTAACTGTTATAAGTTCACATCATTTATATAACTCATGTAATATAAACAGTACTTATCACCTTAAATATATAAATGTATTCTATTGTAAAGTGTGTAAAAGTAAGTTCTGGATTAATTTAATTTTTTGTTATGTTACCAAAGTTCGTAACAGATTTGGGTTCATCATAGATTAATCCTAGAATAAATTAAATTACAAGTTCATTGAAGAATTGCTTTTCCAACAACAAATATTACTTAACAACACAATAGTGTAACAATTATTATTACATAAAACACAAGCTCACCTTCAAAGCGCGCATAACCAAGGTCCTCGCCTCGGAAACTCTTGACGTACTTGACCCCATAAACGATAATGGGTCGACGTAGGATGTGTGCGAGGGCAAACACATGCAGCTGTTCCAGACTGGCACCAGGCTGTGTAGCTAGAGACATCAACCCTGCCCAGTCCTGCTGCCATTGAGTTTCTTCCAGCGAGAACTGCAGCAGACGCGCCTGGCACGACTCGTACTCCCTCCACCTTGGGTAGAACCTATACAGATAAAAGCGTTGCTGTTGAGAGGATAAGAAAAGGTCTACATGGGTGTGTAAGGATCACCCAGAAAATAATATACACAGTGCACGCTAACCCTCCCCCATATCCACCAGGGAGCAGAACCCTAAATACTTTGAATTTGAATGTAATTTGAAACACATCATATTTGGAAAAAAACAAGGACAAAATAACAATCATGTGGGATTGTTATTTTGTCCTGACTTCGAAATTTCTTGCTACACAAAACATCTTGGACTGACGTTAGACTTTCTTTGATGACTCTTTATGACTCTCTTTCCTGGAGCTTTCATATTGATTCTTTGTGTCATCAGCTGAGCACAGCAGTGTTTGCCATAAGAAGAATAAAATCTGTAAGTACCCCGGAAGCCATCCAAACAGCTTATCATGCAATATTAGAGAGCAGAGTCCGATACGGAATTGTACAATGGGGAGCATCCTCAAACAACAACCTCCAACGAGTCATGGTTCTTCAGAAACGGGCAGTAAGAATAATGGCTGACATTGCACCATGGGACAGCTGCAGAGATGCATACAAAAACCTAGATTTAATGACCATCACATCTCTTTACATACTTGAAGTCATCATGCTTGCTGCTAACTTAAACTTGACAAGAAACAATCATCACGGTTGAACCAAGACATGGACTTGACTACAACTTACCTGCTCACAGGACTGCTCTGTTCGCAAAGAAACCATCATATGCTGGAGCTAGACTATATAATGCTTTACCTATCGATCTCAAGACAATTGAAAAAAAAAAAGCTAAAAAAAAGAAATACAGTCCATTCCTGGCTTGTGAAGAAATCAATTTACACAATCAGTGAATTCCTTGAACATGCAAATAGCCGCAACAACTATTAAAGACTTACAAGGAACTAAAGACAATTTATTTCCATTACATTGTATTGATTTTCATTTATATTATTATGTATTTGACACCTGTTCTAAACTTGATGTTTATGAATAAAGCTTTCTGTATTCTGTAAGTTCTGGTAATCAGTAAGCTTCCCTTCTCCCTTTAGTCTGAGCAGAGTTTCGTTTGTGTATGTATAATGTATGTGCTTCATTAAAAATATCAAAATGCTGCTAATTAAAAAAAAATTGTTTATCATCCCTTACACTGTTCTCACCTAGCACTTCATCTGTTTCAAAAACTTAAGGTATTTTCTGGAGGAAATGTTTTCAAGGCGATGAAATATTCCTATTATTAATAACAGAGAAAACTAGGTTCTCGTCACGATAAAATACCATCATAACATGAGAATTGCGTATAAAAGTACCATTAGTTGATCTATAGTACATAACTGATCAGCTGTCTTCCACGCATAGGCACGTTGTGATTTAAAAACAGAAATACATAGCATACACACAATTTAAAATTTAATATTATTTACAAGACCAGAATATGCTTTTCTTACTTTGGATATCCATCTACAATATTTTACAAACATATCGAAATATGAGAGTTACTCTGAAAATTTTGAGATACCCACTGACAGTGCATACAAAATGATGGAGCATGTCCAGCAAAGGGATTAGTCTCAGCATCATTCAAGCCTACTACTCAGTGAACTGGTATAATTTCTCTTTTCTTTTTCAGGGACTTTTGCCTGTCTGTTCACGGAACACTCAAGAACGGCATGAACTATACGCTTTAAATTTTGCATACATCCTCAGCGAAGCCTGTAAAGCAATGAGAATGAGAATATCTTTATTTTAAAATCTTCAAGATTGAAAATGGTGTCACTTGATACAATGTAACTGTAATAATAATTTTAGCCCAGAACTTGCCTTACATGGTAAAATTCGGAAATTTTTTCTTACAGGTAAGTCAGCTCTCTAGATCATATCAGGAAGGACATTAAAAAATACTTATCTACGGGCGTTATGAAGGCTTCAATTGGAAATGATGACAATGGTAAATTGGCAGAGCAAAGTCCCTGACATTTCTGGTCTGGTAGGCATAAGTGTCCATGTGCCACTGCAGTTGTCTTGAGAATGCATGGCAGATCACTTCCAGCAGATAGATGTTGGTAACAATCAAGATTTCAAATTCTTTAAAAGCATCCCTGCAGCTCTCCCTCCAGTCAAGATCAGCCAGTATTCTGATAGCTTTTTTTTGAGTGATTAGAACATGTTCCAGGTAGCTATATGCTGTAGCACCCCACAAGACGATGCCATATCTAAGATGACACTCAAAACAGAAAATTGTAAGCTGTTCTCACTGCATCCTGTGTGATGACATGACTAATTCTTCTAATTGCAAAGTGACCACTACTCAGTCTTTATACAGTTTATCAACATGATCCGTCCATGATAATCTACTGCCAACCAAAACACCCAGTTGTTCCACTGCTTTCCACATAGCCAAGATTCGGAAATGCTAACAATCTCTCTTTCATGCGGCCTAAGGTCATTCCTTTGGTTTTCGATACTATTACAAAAGTGTGGAAGAATGTTCCGGACAGGCAGGCCAACCCCCCTCCCCCCCCCCCCGATACGAAGGGATAATAAATTAATGGGGAGCGGTCATTGGGTCCGGGCCACCGTCTCTTCTTAATGCTGTAACCCTTCTCCACTCGTCAGTGGGTTCTGGATTTCTCCACTTGAATGTTCTGGAAGCGCTACTGTAGTGGCCTTTAAGGAGCTGGAGCGACGCAGCGAGTTGAGTTGAGATCCAGAAGTGAACTTGTGAAGTGACAGAACTAGTGACAGCTGTATTTGTGTTAATTACCATTGACTGTGTCAGTGTTAAGTATAGTCCTGTGTGTAATTATTAGATAGTTAATTTAGTTAATAGTGGATTGTGTCAGAATAAATTAGTGACAGTTAGAGAGTTTTGAAAACAAGTAGTTTATTTAAAGCCAGCCTAGTTTTAAGAAGATATATTTAGATTTATTTGTAAGATTAATAAATATTTAGTGGACTCAATATTTCCTGAGTGTTTCATTCAAGAAAACCCACAACAATACATTAAAAACAATATCATTTGCTGTGCAGTACTTAACAGCAACATTTAATGTGATGTATGACTGTATTTCGAGTGTCTCTCTATTCTTCCCAGAAATCAAAAGAATTGTGTCATCACCATACACAAGGGTTCCTACAGGGTTCGATGTATGCCAGGAAGTCAGATAAAACCAGGACAAACAGACCAGGTCCCAGGACAGATCCCTGTGGTACACCTCTGTTTACAGAACGTCTGTTAGATTTATGGAAAACACTAACCCCTTTCATGCTCTGCTTGAGTTCAACTAGTTTGTCTTGATTGTTCAAGTAGCTTGCAAACCATGACAGAGTGGTGTCTCTAAAGCCCAGGAATGCAAGCTTTATCAGGACCATTGCGTGATCCAAGTAATTAAACAACTCAGGTCCAAATAGAATCCCACATTGCTTTCACCCTCTTCATCTGTCTATCATGAATTCTACAAGATCTTGAAGTACAGTAGAAGTAGAATTTTTGGAAGTGAATCAATGCTTTCCTAATAAAAATATGTTATTTGATGTCCAGATGTACCGATATTCTTGGTGTGTTCTCCTTCATTGTTAAATTATACTCATATAAGGTACATCTATTACAGGGATAGAAACAACAATAAGGTCTTTTTGGCCAACATTAATGTATAACACAATATGACTTGCCCAAAGCATGTTGTTGGTATCTTGAATTTGCGCAAAAACCAAAGTTAAAGTTTAAATAGGTAAATAATTTAGTAAATGCAGTTTATTCAAGGCATTGTTGGTAAATTTTTAATTCCAGACAATGACCAAAAGGAAATAGCCACAATGCGTCGAGTCATTTGTTCTATTCATATTACATATGATAAAAGTTTTAGATGAAAAAATTGAGTGTAACATATACTATATGTACAACTTTATTACAGACCTACATAAATTTTTTTATCGGTGTGCATTTAACAAAAATGCAATAAAACAATCATCATATGTAAAGTTCTTCAATATCTAGGTAATGTCCTTTAATTTACAGAACTCATCTTGAAATTAAACCAATGATTAAAAATCTGTACACCCATTTCAATTGGTCAAGGTAAATGCTATATCAGCATAACAAATTGTATGATGACCAGTCAATTTAACATGGCTAAAACCGTGTCACAAAGTCAAAATGCAATCTGGTTAAATCAAAGATAAAGACACTTTGCTTTATCAATCAGTAATTGTGTATCCTAAAATTTACCTATTTTTTAGAATGTATCAATGCTTATATGAACAACTCACAGGTGGCCACAGTTGTTAAGGGTATCAGAGAGGGCTTTGCGAAGCAGGTTGTCACGGTCAAACACACCCCAAGTAGTCTGCATGAGGCTGTCCAGTAGACAGTCGCCTGCCGAACGATTCCACAGGGCATGTAGCCGTGAGCCCAGGTGTACAGTTACCTCCAGCGACCAGTTGATCACTGGAGGCTCGTCCTCCAGCTGTCTCTGTGCGTCCCTGTCTAACAACTCCTCCAGTAGCTGCTCCTGAACGGAACCTGGCAGCTCCTCTATATCTGTCATACATCCACTATTGTTACCATAATATGTTAACCAATTTAGGCACAGAGCCACCAAATGTAGTGATCGATTAAGATTTGTACATTATGCAATGAAGGCATTCGGTTCACTTAGTACAATAACAAGAAAAATGCATGGTTTGGAAAATGTTCTCAACACGAGACTGGCAATACAGAGGATTCCATAAATGCTAAGATCAAAGAGGACAATTTTGGATACAATACAGAGAATTAGGTTCAAGACTTAAACGCTCACTCGTGATGTAGAATCAGAAATTTGATTATCTATATCTATTGTTGCACTAGATGAAAATCCTATTTCAATTTATAAATGACTGTATTTAAATATGAATTTGATATAAATAAATTGGTCTTCAGAAACTGGGGTTAAGATAAAATTGTATTAAATGTCCACATAATTTTTACTCATAAATATTTCTTTGAATGAATGTTTAAAATTTGATAGTTATTTTAGAAATAGAAAACAAGTAATAAATGCAAAACTAAACTGTTTTCAACAAAATTTAATTGCTGCCACTAGGCCTGCAGAGGATGAAATAAATAATACCTTAGTGGATTAACATTTTTATTCACTTACTACTGTTGTAATAAAAATACAAAATAATCTTGCAAATTCAAAAGATTGATAACTTTTGGATATACATATTTAACCAATGTGTGGAATATTATGCTATTAGTATGAAACTAAACAATTACTGATTATTAAATTTATCACATTCATTCTATTGGAAAATTGTACAAATTTATAAAATATATATGGCCAAAAATTATTATTTGTTTAGTAAGTTAATTTTAGAAAACATACATTTAGTAATGTGTTACTTTTAAAATTTAGAGCTTAACTTTTTGAAAAAGTAATATGTAAATATCTCAACACTATATCACGGCCTAATGCACATTCACAAGCTTATACAACAGCAATGATTGATATAAGCACAGTTTCACTAAGATAAATGTTTCTAAACAAACAGCAGATGAAGTAATTGTAAAGTTAAACAGAGCTCCATTCCTTCCCATAGCTTTAGTACTAGTAAACTTAAGAACATAATGAATAATTACCGGCTGGGAGAGTGAAGGTGGGCATCTCATTAAGGTACGGACAAGGCATGGTACCCTTGCGCTGGCGAAGCGTAGAAGCAGCATGGCGTCTGATGTCGGCAGCCAGGTCAGGAGCAACGTAGGACGGTACTCGTTTCACGCCCGAGCCTCCACCTTCGATACGTGACAACAGCGTAGCCAGAAGGTCCTCTCGATGAAATCTGTAACAAGCGTAGGGGTAAAACCACTGTTTAATGCATCATACTTAAGCTTGAAAATAACAAATGTTTCATTATTTATGGTAACAAGTAAAAAAGTTTAAAAATTTAGTTTAATATTTTTAGGATGAACACAAAAAATTATTTAACCCTCCATCAGGCGCTTAAAATTAGAAACACCACCAGGGGCTCACAGAAGTTTCCTCCAGGTTAGCGAAAAATGGATTTCATAGTCCTTTTTATTTGTTTAAATATTCATACTGATTTAATTACAATGTAATATATTAATTTTTAGAAATTAAATAAAAATTACTTCTTATGTAATGAATTTTCCAAATAAGAAATTCAGAATCTTAAAAAATGTTATTGTATAATAACAACATAATTAATTTTAAGGAATAATGCAATTAATAGTAAAAATGTTTAACCTACTGTAATAATATATGGAAATTAACTTAGTTTTTAACCTCTTACAAAAACAACTTACTTCAATTCTTGAGATATTATACAATTGTAATGTTAATTATTACTCTGAAATCAACATTTATTCTTTACTAAAACATTTTTTACACAGTAAACACAGTTTCAAAACATGTTCCTTTTGGTTCTTATAACGACAATGGTCACTCCATAAACAGTACTGAAATGTTCCCTAGCACACTTGTACTGTACTGACAAGTCTCTCGTCTTCATTCTCCATTTCACAAAATTCAAATAAAATATATTGTAAAACTTAAAAAGAAACCATCACAGGTCACACATTTAGGCGCACACGGATTATTACTCCATAAAAACTAAACACAATAAGGGGCTCACGGAGATTTTGTCCAAGCACTACAAACACAACATCGGGCGCTCACGGAGGAATCGTCCAGTTTCGCACAGAAGTAGACCACATACTGACAGATTTTGACAAAGATAAGCGGGAGGCTATTGTTTCGCTTCCCCAAAAGATGCTCGTGAAGTACACTGCGGGAAACGACTGCCAACATCAGAAAAGTAGTACTATTTTTTATAATAAAAAATACACGGAGGAAAACTCCGTTTAGCGCCCGATGTAGGGTTAACTGTGGGAAACCAATTGATTTGGTTTACAATTTCATTCACACACACACACACACACACACACACACACACACACACACACACACACACACATATATCAGATTATGGTTTTATAATGTTTTGTGTTTAGAAATCATTTAGTTGTACCAGTAACACTAATATACAAGGTGTTCCCTAGTTTTAATGCGTTCTAGAATCTCTACAAAGTGACATACACTATTCTAATTTGTGATGTTTGATTCATCATCTCTCCAAGTTTGGCTCCCCTCCAGCTAGCTGGTAGGTCTGCTCTTAACCTCATTACAGTAACCATGTGTGTCTGCATCTTTTGACTCACTTTCCAGGAAGGTAGATAGGCAGGGCTGGCCCAATACCTTAGCCACAACGTAGCCCAGACTTAACTCCACTGGACTTTTTCTTTTGGGGCCACATAAAAAATGTTGTATACAGTAAAAAGATAAGAGAAATCAATCATTTACAGGAAAGGATCAATGCAGCGGTTGGGAGAGTTAATACTGTCTACTAACATTAAACAAAAGTTGAAAAAATTCTCTTTCATGATAGGTACTAATTGATGTAATTGTTTAGTCATTTCCTCATTAAATTTATTCTAAAATCTATGGAGGTCTATTTCAAATATCTTATATTCAAGTTGAATGAAGTAATATTTAAGTAACACAACTGTTAAGCGATTCACATTGCCACCAAGATATTTTGTGCTTACACTAGGATTCTGACCTGATCGCTAGGTGTACTAGTGTGTGGCCTGTATCAAAGGCAGAGGGTCTATTGAGCAGAGCCACCTCGCTGGCAGTCAGCTGACGTGTGGGATCACCCCCTGATGAGAGAAAGGCCTCGACAGGACTGTGCTCGCCTTGCACCACCCCAAGACACGCTGCCAGCCATGACCGGTCAACTGCTCGTTGTCGATACCGCACCGGGTTGTTTGGACTTACAGGTTCGTCACTCCTCCGTACCGTGGATCTGTCAACGCCACAAAATTATATTTAACCCTTCAACGCGTTATTTTTTTTTCATGGTCATACTCCCTCCTGCGTTGATTTTTCTGGCGGTTTTTTAGAGATTTTGTGTTTTATAAATAATATAAGCAAATTACCCAAGTTTATAATTATTTTATTATACTTTTATGTTGTTAGTGTTTAAAATTAGCCAAATTAAACAAAATTAACCTACTTTAGGTTAATTTCCCTAAAAGCTAGCTAACCTACAAACCATCCCCAACTCATGTTTATAAAACACAACAAATTGTTCCTGTCAAAACGGGATTTCCTTCTTCAAAACAATATAGTTAGCTTGTAAAACTAATAATAATAACTAAACAAAGGAACGTAAAACACACAAAAATATGTCAGTTGAACATAACCATCACACTAACAATGACTGTAAACAACAACAAACGTAAGCTGACAAACGATCGGCTGCAAGGCAATGATGTCGTCTTGAATGCAGCTGATTTCTCAGATATTTTTTCTAAAGATCGATTTTTCGAGATATCGACTCAATTAATTGAAAGTTTGAATCTTCTCCTTTCGATTGGTATACATTTTTCATTGAAAACATTCGATAGTCGTCTGTTACAGCTACAAAAATAACCGACTACTCCATGACGTACTCAGTACGGCAAAACGCGATCTCAAGTAAAAGTGTCATGACGTACCTAGTACGGCAAAACGCGTTGAAGGGTTAAAGACTAAAACTTGTGCACTACTAATTTCAAGATTAGTGATAGCTTACAAAAATAAATTGGGGCAAATTTATTTAGTCAAGTGAAAAAGATCTTGTACAGGGTGTTCCTGGACGTGGAAAGACATCGATCATCTTGAACAAATTTAAAGATTGTGACATTGTACTCTACCTTGAAGAGGGAGCTATAGATTTTACCCATCAACTAGGGAAGTTATATCCTGCCCAACATTACCCTAAAAATATCTGCAGTACCTTACATTCTTTTATGATAAACTCCACAAGTCATCTAAAGTCTGGAGGAAGCTAATAGAGACTTATTGTGGATGAGGCATTATGGTCCATACTGGCGAAATACTGTTTGCACTAAGTAAAACAAAGGCCAAGGAAATTCTAATGATTGGTGACCAAAAACAGATAACTTACATAAACAGAACATAAAACAAAAACAAATTACCATAATATACTAAAAATAGCTGAAATATTGGAAACTATTAACCATTTGTACCAGTGCACCTTTAGTGTTGCATGTCTTCTATTGAAACACTATGAATAGGGAATGACTACTAGTAGCAAAGTTAAGCGAGAGCTCAAAAAAGAGTCTGAAGAACTTAGAAAAGCTAATAATTCAACCAGATCAAAAACTCCTAGTTTTTAAACAATCAGAGAAAGCACAACTGAAAAAATATGGTTACTATGTGTCAGCAATACACAGACCTAGATTACCCATAAGGCCAAGAGTGCAGATCACGGACAAGAAAAAAATAAAAATGGTGAAACAAATAAAACTTCAACACGCATGAAGATGAGAAAGAAGTTTTAAGTGTAAACAGATTGCTCTCTGTCTGCAGAGCAGAATTATGCAGTTTACTTGAATGTCGTAGTCTGCAGGTGGGAGGTGTAGGGTAGGTGGTATGGGACAAGAGTCAGGTGATGACTCATTGGAAATACAGAAGACTAGACGAGCAATCAGCTCCCCTTGCCTCGCAGATCGTTTTGTACCTTGAAGTGTCACTGTCATTGTTTTTGTCAGTGAATTGAAGTGTCACTGTAATTGTTTTTGTCAGTGAATTTTTAACATTTTCTGCTAGCTTGATGTTGATTTATGTGAATGCTAGCTTCGTCTTTTGTCAAAGGAGATTTTAATGATTGGAAAAATGTGTTGTTGAGACTTCAAAGAACATGAAAACTCAAGTTTCCCAGAAAATGAATACAATGTTTTTAAAAGAAAGAGGAAAAGAATTGGGTAAAGTTGAGTTCAGACTTACTGAAATGATTGATCCAGAAATGAGTTATTGGAAAATGATACTGCAAAGAGTTGTTCAGATAAAGCCTACTTCTGGTGGGTTGCCGTTTTTGGTTCCAATTCAAATGGAAACTACATGATGGTGCTTGAAGTTCTTGCTGAGTTTAACCCTTCTTTGGCCGACCACATTAGAAAATCTTGGAAGAGGAAATATTTTGTATTTCTCATCCAATGTGTGTGATAAATTCATTGAGCTACTTGGAAAACAAGTACTAACCTAAATTTTAAATGAGGCTTGAAACTCTCAATACTTTTCAGTTGTTGTTGATTCTACTCCGGACATTTCGCATATGAATCAGTTGTTAATGTTATTTGTAATAAGCTATTTGAAGCAAAGGGGAGAGTCAGTTGAGAAATTTCTTAAATTAATTCTTGCCAAAAGTTGGACTTAAGGCTTTTGATGTTTATAGCCATCAACGAGGCTCTGCTTTGGTTTGGACATATTAAAGTGCAGCGGGCAATCTTATGACAATGCGTCAAACATGTCTGGGATTTATTCTGGTCTACAAGCAAGAATTTTTTAAGGCAGTTCAATTGCATCAATGTCCCTTACGCAGCCCATTCTCTAAATTTATTTGGTACTCAGCAGTAGATTCTTGCCTTGAAGTGGTACAGTTCTTTAATCTCCTTCAAGAGTTATATGATTATTTTGTAGCTCGACATATACATGGACAGAATGACCATCATATGTACAAGTTTGTTAGTATTACATAAGTACAAAGACACTAAATTAACAATAAAAAGCCTTTCCATGACAAGATGATCTGCTACTTGTGACACTGTGAGAGCTTTACAAGAAGAATGGTCTGCAGTAATCAAAGCTCTTGAAGAATTCGAGAGCGACCCAGATCAAAAAATGAGTACCCGAGCGGAGCAAGAGGTCTGATTAAAAGACTGATGCGGTTAGAAACAGCTGTAATAGCTCAGATTATGGGAAACTATTCTGCTTAGGCTTCATAAAGTTAACAAATATGTCAAAATGAAGATGTTGATGTAGCAGTCGTCGTAGAAGTTTTCAAGTCACTAATACATATCTTTGGAGAACTCAGAAAGCAATTTTATACGTATGATTATAAAGCATTAGACATTTGCGAAACAAAAACTTATAAACTTAATGAAAACAGCAAGAAACTTCTAGCTGACGGGTACCAAGCCGGCGAAGTTTGCTTATCCGGATGAAACAACTTCAGAGTGAATACAGTTTTACCCATAACTGATAACTTAACTGAAAAGATCAAAATGAGAACAATTTTTTACTAGAAGTTTACACTATGAAATTGCGGGCTTAAATACACAACTAGAAATTGAAAGTAAAACATTTCTTGACGTTTTTCATATTGATTTAGAGACTTCTATTTTTGAAGAACTTGTTCATCTGAAATCATACTTCATACCCAAAAAACTTATACTAAAAATCTACTGTCAAATGGCTTAGAGAAAGTGGACTACAGGAGATTTTATCCTAATGCAGAAATCTTGCTGACGATGTTTTTCTCTACTCCAATGACGAACGCATTAGCTGAGAGATATGTAACAAAATATAAACATCCTAATTTAACCCTTTTAGTGCCAACGTCCGTATATACGGACGTTTGAAAAACTACAGAGAAATGCCAGCGTCCGTATATACGGACGTTTGAATAACTACCGAAGAATGCTGACGTCCGTATATACGGACGTTCGGAGTAATAGTCATACCGCAATCATTTTTTAACTTGTTATAAATTTGTTGGTATACAAACAATCAGAATGAACCAATCTACATAAAAAAAATAATAATAGTAATATCGTAAAGTTAGTCAGGTGTTTAGCAATGATAGAAATGGCCGTGATTGTTGCATCAGACAAAGTTGTGTCAGCTGATAGTCCACATCTAACCTCTGTGTTTGGTTGTTTGTGTTGCTGCTTCCACAGTGTTTGTTTGTTGATAAATAGTTTACTAACAATGTTTTACTAACATAAAAAGTAAACTTCAATAAAATGAAACGCTCGCGATCTCCACTTAGCGAGAATACAGTTCTTGCCGTATTAGAATCAATGATTTGAGTGATGGTGCTTTGAGTGACGAGTCTGCTGAAAGTCCGCCTAACTATAATACCTATGTACAAAAGTGTGTACATTTTTTTTTAAATATTTTACAAAATGTACATTATTTTTTAAGTAGAAAGTAGTTTCAGAGAATTTTTGGTTTCATAGTGGAAAATATTATAAGCTTTATAAAGAAGCTAAATAGTGTAAATAACACAAAAAAGTAAAAATGTAACTTTCTAAAAAAATTAACATGATTTTTTTGGTTTTTCAAATATTAACCAAAACTTTTTATGTGTTTATTCAGTTTTAATTCCTCTTTCAAGTTATAGTATGTGTATATAGTGAAATATTTTTTTTAAAGTACTATTTTTCATGTGAAACTGGAAAAATATAAAAACTGTGTGTAAAATGTCTACTATTTAAAATTTTTTTAAGTTCATTACATTTAGAAATATAATTTGCTTTATAGTTTTTTATAAGGGAATTTATTTTACTGCAAAACAATGAAAAAATTAGGAAAATATCTCAATATTTGTAATTTTTACAATTTTTTTAGTAAAATACTGCAAAACGGCTGAAATAGGCCTGGCATCCTTCAGTAGTATCATGTGAAAAATCACTGGCATTTCTCAGACCAACTTTTGATTTTTTGTCTGGCACTAAAAGGGTTAATATTTAAATTATGTTTAGATAACAAAGAACTATGATGATAACGACTTTATTGTCCATTGAAATTAATGCAGTACGGTAATCAACTGTAACCTATGACTATGACAAGATGTGATTAGACTTTTTCACCAGGCTCTCTGTCAAGGCAATTACTAAGGAGAGGGTTAATCAATTTTCACTATCCCAATGTGACTAGCTCAAACACCCAATAGCTTTCCGTATCAACTGATAATAAAACAGTGCTTGGATGCATAGTTTTGTATTTAATCTGTTAATATTATGACAGCTTATAAAGATGTTGATAGAAAAAATACCACTGTGTCATACCTTTTGATGGTGGCCATATTATCTTCAATTATGATGCTGCCAGCTCCCTCGCTGGGACTGATTCTAGGTGCTGTTCCACACATGACGCAGCGTGTGGCACGTGGCCAGTTATCATACGTGCAGGTGGGACAGGCCCACTTGGCAGGAGTGGCGGCCTCCGCGCTCTCAATACGCAGCGGACGTAGCTGCTCTGCTAGGTCCGCCGGTGTAACAGGACGTGCAGTCCGACATTCTGCACACTCAACAGCCCGCCCCCAGTTCACGTGCGCACACACCTCGCAGTGCCACGAGTCCCGCTGGCTGCGTACATCTCGCGGCGATGGTCCACATCCCGGCGATGTTCCTGAAAAACAAACCGATGTATCCCATGGTATTTTCTATACCATGCGATATCAGAATACATCTTTTCCTATATTCTGATACAATACTTCATTTTTTATGAAAAGATTTAGAGCCATAACTATATGCATTATGACATATTAGGTAGGAAATTAGGTAGACTAAATGTTTTATACAAGGGTAAATAATTTGTGTTCCATCAATTAAGCAAGCTCTACCAAGCTGACATTCACATGAATAGTTTTGTCACACATTACCAAGCCCTTGGTCTCTCTAGTCATTTACACTATGTTTTCCAGGTAGTAATGTCCAAATATATTAAAGTAGCTGAGTTGTATGAAAGTGTTAAAGGCCTTCATTGCACTGATGAACAGTTTGACACATACCCCATTGAACAGAGTAAAGTTATATCAAATTATAGTTAAATTAAGCTGCATGGACAGCTAAACTATGTTACATGTTTTACAGCTTGTTTCATATTTTGCAAAGTTTCTGAAATTACATAAAATCATAATTGGCTTATATATTGAAAAATTCAAATGGAATGGTCTAATCAATAATTACTGTACAAATTCAAGTTTCATTTAATGAAATATTTAAGTTTAAACATTTATTCCCATTATAAACCTAGTACCTAATAACAGGTTATACACTTTTTTTAGCAATTAGCCTAACCTTTCTACATTTACATGGATCTTTCCAAAAGATTTTAACCATTTGTTAACCAATATTGTTTGACAAATATAGGGGATAATCCGTTCACAAATATTAAATTTGTAATAAAACTAGTTTGAATTCTACATACCTACTCCTGATGAAGCCCGAAATATATCTTCTCCACTGGTCGGTGATTCTTCTCGCAAGCGGAAAATGTCCTCATTGAGCAAAGGCTTGCTGCCACGGCACATCGTACATTTCAGCGCTGATTGGTAATTTTCGTAAGTACAATATTCGCAAACCCATTTTGCAGCCTCACTCATTCCGAATAAATTTCAATAAACTCGAACTAACACAATTACTTTAACTAGGATAAAACTTTGCAAATTTGAATAGTTGAAGTAACAGACTAGAAGAAATAAGTGCTAATGAATTCTTTAAATTTTATGCCCAATTAATAATTAACACTAATATCACATATTTCATAATCCTTAATTATCTATTTTAAGCGTATCAACCACAAAATGCCAAACAATATTGAGTAAGAGGCAACCGGCTTTGTTCATTACACTTCCAGTTTAATGTATAGAATATCAAATGGCGAGAAATCTGCAAGTGCACTAAATTCCACAGTTGTCATGAAAAACCAGTTTTATAATTTATAAGCATATTAGCAACCCCGAACCCAAGTCTGTAACTGAACCAACCGAACCACTTGTTCGGTACCAGTGTGAGTGAACAAACGTGTATTTGTGATTGGCTAACTCATTGTTGAGTTACCACACAAGTACAATTCTTCTCGTCTTCAATCCATTGTTCCAGTAGGAGCAGCACAATCAGTTTAATTGATGTTTTCCCTGAAACAAACAGTGAAATAAGCAACAACAAATTTAAGTTAGATCAATGGTACTTTTAAACTGGAACAATAACAAACACTTCATTGCTCACTCTAAAGATACTGCTCACATAACCTAAAATATATAGCTTTAATGTCTGATTTTAAAATTTCTTGCACACTTACTATTTAAGATATACAATACAAATAGGCCATATTAGGTTAAATTTTACATTAATCTAACAATGGGTGAAAATAAGTAGCAATATTAGCTTTGTTAGGCTGATTTTGAAGCAATTACTTTGTACTTTATGAGTAAAAATGGAAGTGTTACCAAAGGATAATACTTGCTTCACATTTCCCAGACTCCGCATATGAATAAAACTTAACTACTATCTTTCTGTGGTAACATTTTTGTATTTATAGAGCCTGATGTAGGTAAGACTTTGTTGAAGTTCAGTTGCGTTAGAGCGATGTTTATGCACGTTCATGAGCGTAAGTTATACTGTGAGCATATCACTGATAAACAATTTTTAAGGTTTAAGGATAAATGTGACAATTTTTTAATTTTTGAGTTTCTGCCTGGAAGTGATAAAACACAAGCAGCTTTAAAACATATAAAGGAAATCGTTTACACGCTATTACTAATACACAAGTTCATTTTTTATTAAGCTATTACACTTGAATTTTTGATTTCTCAATAAGTTTAAATGACTGGGCGATCTGTAAAAAGATGAACAAACAGTGTTCTGTCCACACCTCTGTTTTCAGATTAGCATCAGTACTTACAGCTACATTGCAGGATAAAATCGTCAAAAGCCGATTTTGAATTACGCCTGATCAGGCAATTGAACCTTACATGTTAAACTTATAGCTCAGCTTGGTGAGAAGGTCTGAAAACCACAAAAATAGAGTAATTACTATCAGTAAATGGTAAGCAAGTAATAATTACCATCTGTTCCAGACAACCTGTAGTCATAACTACCTAATGATAGCAGTTGTTCATTCACTTTGTATCCACAAAATGATGTTACTTCATAATAGTTGCTGTGACTAATTACTTTTTTTTTAATTCACTATGTTTCTTTTATCGCCCACTATGTTTCTTAGAATCAGATGGAATGCCTAGATATTCAGGTTAACCATTTGGAGTTTTGTTATATCTGTGTCTATCTTGTGTTTTTATTTCGAATGTTTAGTGTTTCAATACATTTCAACATATAAGGCACTATGGCCAACTAAAAGTGAAAAGGCTGTTGATCACAATAAGGTATAGAAAAATAAATTTCATTTTACTAAAAAAAGGAAAACATTCTTTGCCACACTGTTTTTTTCCTTTTTACTCATAATCCAAATACAACAGCATTCAATCAATATTCCAGGTTTACAACAAAATGCATATTGTAGTATGTTGTAGTATTACTTTTGTTAAGAATCTAATAATATGACATAAAGAAAGACTGCATGACAATACTTTGAGCTATAAAACTATGGGTCTTTGTTATCTACAGTTATAGAAAAATAATACACTTTTACAACTTATTGTAAATATTTATTGTACTCCATATTATTAATATGCATATAATGTAATACAAATTTTTATTAATTAAAATAAATAAGCTGAAGAAACAGTTGTTTTTTTACAATACTATATACCTCTGTGGAAGTAAATGGAATCAAGCCAGTTTAAAGGAAAAATAGTTTATTCATTGATATATGGGAGTGCCGATGGCCAAGTGGTCTAAGACGTTGGACTTAGAATCTAAGTTAGAGATAGCGCAGGTTCGAATCCTGTCTGTGACCCTTGCACTTTTTATCAGTACCACTGACCTTCTACTGTATCGACTCTCCCCCTTATTCTGTTTGATAAGACCCTCGCACAGGCCAGTGGCCCATGAGTATGGGCAGAATAAGGCTTATAAGGGGATCGGCTTCTCCTTTCAAAAAAAAGAAAAGCAAAAATTTAAACAGCACTATATTGGTTACAAAAACAAATTTATCACTTAGTGTGGCCATCACTGTTTATCATTATTTCCACCTGTCCAAGTAACTACTTCTTATAACGGACTGTGAATATATATCTTGAAAAAGTACGTTTGCAAATTATTAAATGCTTATTTTTATATTTTAAAATAATATCAGACATTCAATTCTTTTAACAAAAACAGTTTTATATTTTCTATTAATTTTATAAATATCTTTGTAATATTTTGAACATTTCATATATCACAATAATCACAGACTTCTAAATATTACAGTAATAGATATTTGTACATTTTCATTATTATCGTTTGTATTAGTTTTTATAATTTGGTACGTATAATTTACACCAAAATCTTGTATTTTTGAAATAATTACTTCATCTTCATTGTCATTAAATACTCTAAGAATGATGTTATGGGTTTATAATAATTGAAATAACAAATACAAATTCTGGAATAAAATCTTCCTAATTATCTAGGTATTTATTTACAATACCGTGACCATGAAAAATGGACTTTTTTTCATGGGTTGGGCATTTATAGCCAAGTATTATTATCACAGGTGCATATAAACTGGGGGGAAAGTATATCATTGTATTATATTGATGCCTTTCGGCCATTATTGCATTAAGGATGGAAAATAACCGACAAAATTTTGTCGAACAACACTGGGAGGGTTAAGGATCAGGGGCATCACGTGATCTGGGATTCGACTTTTGCAAGCTCGAGTTAATTTTTTTTTCTAAAAGAGCAAGCAGTGCGCAGCACTGCGCAGCGGGCAGGCATCGTTGACAGGATTAACGTCATCATTTCAGTAAAATTGCCAGAGGTACTGTCAAAAACAGAGTTTTCAGAGGATTTCAAAAAATCGTAACTCCTTCGATTTTCGTTGCCGACGAATTTTTTCTTCACTATTGTTTTCAGGAAAAATTGTAGTTTTCAGGAAAAAAAAATTAACATACCTTTCCATGGTCACGATTTTGTAAATTGATACCCTTGTTTCATATCTCGTAGTACTTAAATGTTTTATCGTATGACATTATTAAATTAAATTTATCTTTTAAAATGTCAATTAATGGTTCTGACGTCTCTTCAGCAAATTTTGTATTAAAATCTGTTTTTAATAAATAAATAATAAATTTTATTTTTTAATTGAATGTAAGGTAAGACCCAAACCCAGCAGGGATCACTTCTGACTGGTTTATACCTTCCAGTTGAACCCATCAATGGGCACAGTAAAAACTGATGTGTCACTTAAATCTGGGCAACCTTATGGATGTCCAGGAGCGGCACATCACTAATCGTAAATGTCGAGATTCTGGGGTTCATGGGCAATTCGATAGGTCTACTCTACTGCGGGAGATAACTGTTGGAGCTGGTGGGGTTTCTTCCCTAACCTCAGAGGTTCTTGCTAGCCTCAACAAGGGTGTGCCACCCCCTGCCTACTTTGACTGGAGAGGCTGGTTCCACAATACCAAATCCTTGTAGGGGAGCTGGCCTCCCCTTTTTCCGGGGAGACATGCCTTTTCTCAAAGGTAGTGCCCTAATTCTTCCTCATGGATGTCAATAGAAGGCGGCCCCTACTCCCTAACCTTACCCATCCTGAATATCCTGTCACTCTGGAAGCAGCGCAAAGGTTCTTACAGGACTAAGTGTAATTTATAAGCTTCTTGTCCTAAGAGAAAAAAAATTAGGCCCAATGTAATTTAGTAAAGATTATAATTATATATAATCAACATAAAGACTAATTTTCTTCCAGGATTAAATTACACTAAAACATTGTTAGCTAAAAAAGATCTAATCAATTTATTTTTAATCTTTTTTTAAATTTTGTCAAGATGAAACTAGTAGTGAACTGGAATAGAAATTTATATTAACCATGCTCAAATTCAATTTAGAATCTGATAAGATTTAAATACTGCTGTTATATGAAGTAATCAATTTTACGTTGGATTCATTAATAAATAAACTAGTATTTCATACATTTATTCAAACCAGTATTTAACCATACATTTTAGTCTGTGTTTAATTTTGTTCACAGCCCGTTATAAGTCATAGTCATTTCTGTAGGTCAGCCCCACTACTACCTTTCCAATTTTTTGCCTCCATGCAAATTGTACATATATAGCCTGCCAAAAGAAATAGTCACTTGTCACTAGCCCACCTGGATAGCCTCCGAACTAAACAGAGAAATGCCCTGATCAAAATGGCCGTGATAGTCCTGCCCCTAGCGGCTACAGAGCACACAAGCGAGACGTGACACAAAACAAAAGTTTTTCCCCTTGCAAAACATATATCCATAGTAAAATAAAATTTTAAAAGTTTATTAATGACGTATTCAGATGATTCTAATTTTGAAGATTTCATGCAAGAGTCATTAAATAATTTGTGTACTGTGGGTAAATAAAAGAAAATATTTGGTACAGTACTTTGTTATTATCTGGAGACCGCTTTTTTGGAAGAGTTTTTCTTATCAGGGATCTAAAATAAACTACATTATTAGAAAGAATATAGTTTATTTGACTTCTAGGAAAATTACATGTCATTATGACAATTGATTCTTGTTTTCTGCCACCCAAATAGAAGTCATGTCAGTAAGAAGGACGCCACTCTGTTCCCATCTACTATTTGTTATTAGGTTATATAAGTAGGCCTAGGTTTAGATTAGGTTATCATGAATATGTTGCTAGAAGGACACAGCCAAAGTTAAAAAGGAGTCAGGAGCGCTATCATAGCCCAGGGCATTTCCGATTGGTACGTTCCCAACCTCAGATCACGTCCCAGATTGTCCAAGTTTTCCGACGTCAGATTAAGTTGGATGATCTGGCACATGATCCTAAATCAGGAAAGTACTGACTGGAAATGCCCCTGGCCATTAGTGCAGACTTCAGTGGTGCCACTCCGCACTCCTAACAAAAAAAATGTGCACAGGATATTACCTAATCACGTAAGCATTTGTTAACTTTTAATATTCATAGTATGTATACCTTTACCTACTTACATAGCCCAATAACAAATAGTAGATAGGAACAGAGTAGCCTACTTCTTGGCGACATTGTTTCCTTTTGGGAAGCAGAAAACAAGAATTGATGGTCATAATGACATATAATTTTCACAGTAAGTCAAATAAAATCTGTTCTTTCTAGTAATGTAAACTTGTTGGGTCCCCGTTAAGGAAAACTCTTCTAAAACTAGTGGCCTCCGGATAATTCCAAAGTACCAAATATCTATAGTTTCTTTTCCTTTAGTTACATATGTACAAAATAAAAAAATAAGCATTGAGAAAATATAGTTTTTAATTTTTATAATTAATGAGTGCTATGGCAGCAATTATACACTTCACACTTTAGGAGTTGAGTTAGTAGGCTACTTGTTAACTTAATGTAAATTACAGCACTCAATCACTTATTTCGGCACAATAACAACCTCAGCAAATATTATTACACTTGCTTTGGAACATCAATGTAAACAAACAAGATAGCAAAACAAAATTAACAACTGAGAATCCAGTATTACACACACAAATAGTGTTCATGTGTGTTCTATAATAAATGTAAAGAGCAGAGTATCATCTTTAAATGTTATTTTGTATATTTTTCTAAAGTTAAATATCTTTTTTATTTAAAAGAAGTTACTTACAAATAAAAATTGTGTTTTGAATATGAAAATGTGTATAGCTACAGTTGGTACAGATGATTTATTGTTCAATTTAATTAAGCTACTATTGGTTGATTATATCAATATGTTTAATATTTAAATAATGTATGATAATTTCTATATAAAAAACCGGGTCTGCTTATCGTACTCGTGATAATGTGTGTTCTATAATAAATATAAAACCCCCAAGTATGAGGGGATGACACTACAGAAAAAGTAAAATCATCCTATTAATAAGTGATTATCACTAGTAGGGTTAATATTTGCCACTCCAAATGGTTTATAGGCTGCAGTATAGTAAGCGGCCACCATCAGAACCAAATCAAAAAACCAAATTATTCATTGGATATAGTCCTTTACCTAAATATTGAATAAACCATTCTAAAGATAGTTGTTTATAATTAATTATTGCTAGCTCTTTTTAATGTATTAAACAACAATATTACTGTTAACAGTTAATTCATACAAAGTAAAGCATGTGTATGGTAGCCTATTTGAGTAATGGCTTCCAGTACAATTGTGATGAACATACCTATTTGTGTCATAAGCATTTGTGTCATACATGTTTATTCTTTAACATAGTGAAAGTAACTTTAACTACTCCGACTATTACAGGCTACTGAGTAATCTAATAATAGAAAGATGTTATGAGAACGCCAAATCATTTAGCCCAGCTGTTACAGAAATAAAATGGTGTTGCTGGTAACACTTTAACCTGGTAATAGGTTATCACTGAATAACCCTGTTACTGAAAATAATATGTTATAACCATCTATCTCAAATGGCCGCAAGTACAATGGCGATGTACATGTGTTATTTATGTCTTAAGATGTTGGACACGCTTATCCTACAAAATAATATATAAATGTAACACTGTTTCGTTAGTTACATTTTATAAATATACATATCCTAGATAGTTTTTATTCAGAATTAAATTATTACTTTACAAGAAATAAAAACAGCCCAACTATACTGTGATTTTAAATAATACCTAAAATGGAGAGACTTCAATAAGTGGCAACTACACTCGTTATTCAATTGTTATCATCGTATGATTTGTTATATTATTCAACTTCAATATTATATAGTAAACGTACGCTACAAGAATTATAATACAATAATAAGAAGAATAATACATTACAAGTTTTAGTCAAATAAATTTAACATTAGCATCAAAAATCAACAAAACCAACTTTGCCCTAGACTTAAGTTAACTAGTACCAGAAAAACTACAATTGCAGCTTGCATGGATAGCAGTAAATAAACACTTGTTTAAAATGAAGTTAAGGATTCTCCCCATGGATGTTACTAGGAGCCAAATCCATACCTTCAAGCCACTTGAACAAATCTCGTCGCTTTTAAAAGATATCTCACATAATTTCCCCACATGCATCGCCAATTTCAAGTTCTACAAAAATTAATTACTTCATTTTGTTTGTTTTAACATTAAAAATTATTGTAATTAATAAATTGAAATGCTTGAAATCATAT
The DNA here is from genome assembly GCF_021130785.1 of Homalodisca vitripennis. NCBI lineage: Eukaryota > Metazoa > Arthropoda > Insecta > Hemiptera > Cicadellidae > Homalodisca > Homalodisca vitripennis. Next base: position 91,390,315 of record NC_060210.1, read on the forward strand.
GTTAAGTTAAATAAACTGTAATATCAAATTATTCATTGGATAAAAACAATCGTAAAATTCCATAAAAATAACCGAATAATGGGTATAGACCGCTTATTAAAGTCTACCCCCTATAATATAATGATTTCAGTAGTTGTATTGAGAATTCATTACACATGAATACTGATGATTCAATTGTCATGGTGGCCGCTTACACTACAACCATTCATTAAACTTAATTATCGAAACACTGATTTTGTTAATAATGAAACATTAAAACAGAAACCACAATAATAACTGATTTATGGAATGACTATTTTAGTCTAACAACAAATGGACACGACCATTTCACTGTTAGGGTAATCAAAGTACCCTAAAAACTTCATTGACCCACAGGCTGCAAATACTCAAACAAATAATTCTACTTGGGGAGCTTTAAAAAGTCTCCAACTGGATTCAGAGAATAACAGCATCACTGACCATCTTGCAAAATTATATGTATCAACAAGAATTGGTAAATTATAGACTTAGTAATAGGTGTAGATTCATTGGAGCATGTTATAAAAGCTGTCAGATGCTATCAGTTATCCTGCAATATAGTAATAATTAATGTAATGCATTGCTTATAAAAATATTCAGGTGAATAATCAACAATATAACTCCAAATTACACAAATTAAATAAGTTGGTACAGATTGGATTATTATCAACAAAAATGACATTTCATTTTGTTTTGACACTTTGAAAATCAATGATACTGTTAAGTTTTACTACCAATAAACAAATCCTGGTACATAAATAATTAATATACGATACTAATACTGCGTTATGTATTGAAAACTGCGACTTACGTCAGTTATTTCACTATTAAGTCAATAAATTCTAAATAAAAGAGTAAGGCCTACGAAACTAATTTCTCACCTTTGTCACCTTCAAGTATTAAATGAGCTTGTAATTAATTTCTCACACACAAAGATATATTCACAACACTAATTAAACTAGCTAAACACCAAAACTTTCAAATTAAAACCAAAACTTTATGATAAAAGTGAAAAGGAATTTATTTGTGACCTAAACAGTCCATCAAGAAAACATTACGTCACGAAGTCAATCCGCCATTTTGTCCGAATTCTGCAGTCTTGGTATCTAGATCATGTGAATACCTAAAATTTCTACGTATACAATAATGGATGCTCATCGATGTATATTGTTCAGAAACACTAAATAAATAATGTAAATAGTCTCAGATAGGGCTCTCTATGTTGGGATCAGATTATTCTATATTCAACTTGATGCATGAAAGCAAAAAACAACGGAAATATGATTATAAGAAAGCTAGATACACGAGTTTTCTAATACCAAGAACATTTTATATAATTGGGAAATAAATGTTTCATTATTGGAATTACTTTTAGTATGATATAATTTTATTGATGGACACGGTACAACTGAGCTGCTTTTTTATTATAATAACATTCTTGAATTTGTTTTCAGATGCTGTCATGAGGAAACGATTTGCTCTATACAATAACTCAGAACTCAGAGATTCTTTATTGACAGACAGAATAACACTGCAAAATAGCGTCAACAATAATATGTAATATTTAATTACAGTAGGTGATTCTAAGTAACCTAATTACATAAAATATAAATACAAAGTCAGACTAACTAAAATAGCACTAAAATTTTTGTTAATGCTAGAATAAACTAAAGCTAACACTGGTGGCCTTTCAACTGAGATTAAACTAGTCTGACCAGAGCACTCTACAAAGTCCCTGACACTGTAATAAGCCCGCTGCACCATATGCCGCTTGACCTCCCTCTTAAAAAAAGGATAAAGTCTGAGAGAGCCGCTGACTAATAAACGTCTTTCAAAGAAATTTGTTCTATGGGCAGGGATGGTAATTATATTGGAGTGACGTAGATTGTGGCGATGTTGGGGATTATGTGATTTGAAAATGTGGAGGTTTTGTGAACAAATATTACGCGATTCAAGATATAAATCTATGGGAATGTTAGAACTTTGGCCTCCCTAAAAAGCGCCCTACATGAAGTTTTACGAGATTTCCCAAGAACCGCTCCTTAACAACCTTTTCTGGAGTTTGAAAACGAATTTTGTGCGTACACTTTCACATCCCTAAACAACTACCGTAGAGAAAGGGGTAGATCATCCCATACTAAGCAGCCAAGGTCACTCTGGTATCAGCAAACTTTGTTAGGTTTCTCATAACAAAAATCCCCAAGCTTATAGTTTCTTACAGACAAGCTCAATATGATCATGGAACCTTAATTTGTTGTCAATCTGAATGCCAATGTGAGTTATCAGACGAAATCTCTTGGAGTTACATCCTCCAAACGGAATGTAATATGCTCCACATCCTGAGAACTCCTGATAGAAAAATGAATCATTTGAGTTTTCTCATTATTTACTATGAGCTGGTTATCTTGAAACTACTGAGATATTTTGTGTGTTTCTTCAGAAGCCAGAGTGATGAGGTCAAGCGATTTGGGGCTTTCACTGTAAGGGATGTATCGTCTGCAAAAAAAAAAAAAAAAATTTTGGCATTGGCACCAGTAATGCAGTTTTGGGGGGTCATTTACAAACAAGAGGAACGACAGGATTGTTCCTAGTACTGAACCATGTGGGACTTCTCTTATTAACTCACTTGATTTTGATAAGGCTGATCTTTGACAGCTATGGTTGTCCAAAAAAGGAAGCTGAACTGATTGCATCCTCCCACGTAGGTAAAATGAAATCCAAGAGTACGATACACCTCTAATGCTCAGTAGGTGGGGTTTGTTTTAGCAAAATATTGTGATTAACCACATTGAAGGCCTTGGTCAAATCGAAAAACAATCCCATAGCTGAACTGCCTGAGTCTAGAGCCTGCGTTAAAAATAAAATAACAGAGTTGACTGGGTTAGTCATTGATTTTCCTTTTATGAAACCAAACTTGTTTGGAGAAAGAACACCATTCCTCGCCAGAAAAGAAAACAATCTATCCAGAAATATTCTCTCAAATATTTTATAAAAGGCTGTAACCAATGAAATTGGCCTGAAATTACTACAAACGGTCCTCATTCCTTTCTTGTGCAGAGGGTAGACTAAAGTGTGCTTAATTGAATTAGGAGTATTTTTTCTTCTGGAAGGCTTGCTGTCATTAATGAGACTCCAAATGGTGACTTAGTTTGCTGATTCAGAGATCCTACTCAGGAGTTGATCCGACTTAGACTTCCTTATTGCACTTTTATAGGAACGTCTTAATTTTCTGTACGCCAATCTTAAGGGATGTAAAGATTCTAAGTCATTTGTAAAGGAATACCAAAACTGTAGCTGGTCATTGAGTCTTAGATTTTCGGGACTCAGTGACGATCTAGCTAGAAGAATTAAGAGAGGGGCATATTTTTATCTTTGTCAGAGGAAAAGTTACTATTAGTTAAGTATTAATAAGTAATAGTTATTACTATTAGTTAAGAGTAATGAATAGTGGAAAGTCTATATTAAAGGTCGGTTCTTAAATTTGTTTATTACGCACTCTGACATTTAAGTATTCTCCCTAGCACGCCGGAAACAGGCGGTCTTAGTTTCCGTCATCTACCACATGGCATCAAATTTAAGTTCATCTATGTAATATTTAATTGTGTGAGCGATTCGGTCTCCAGGAAATTTATCAATCATTAAAAAAATAATGTAGCTTTATGAGATTCATTTTAAAGATAGAGTACCAAAGACGGCAGGAAAAATTTCAGATTTGAGAAAATTTCCTGGGCTTCACACCACTGGCACTAAGTTGGAGAAATCTCCATAAGAAATGCATTGGTAAATAAACAGTCTGAATTTTATTAAAAATAAATTTTGCATCACTACAGTGTGAATTATCTATCATCTGATTTAAACATATCGGCTGGTTTGAACAATAGCTGATGTAATTATTGCTCACATAATTGTTTGTTGATTTTGATTTTCTGTTTAATTGGATTGTATAGACCACAAGTTCATGTAAAAGTATTTAGGAACAGTAAGCAGCAGAGGAAATAGGTTAAATTTAGTGTTCTTTGTTATTGACAATGGATAATTTCAAACGTTAATAGGATTTTCGATATTTGCCAGTGTTGCATGTTAAAACTCTAATTTTTTTAATGGATTAAGAGAGATGGATTTTTTTTCACTTGTAGAAGACGGTAGATTTCAATTCCCAAACCACAGTGTTATACTTTAGTGTTCTGTTTTAGAATTGAAAATGTATCGTGATAGATAAAAAAATGTGAGTAGTGGAAGAGTATTATTTTAAGAATGGTGCACAGCAGAGAAAATTGTTAAGGAAAATTTACAACAGAGGTGAATAGGACGGTAAGCATTACCACAATTTAAAAAAAAATTCCCCCTCTGATTAATGAAAACTATTTAACTCAAAATAGTGTTGGTAGCCTTTATCAAAGCTTTGTATTGCCAACACTTCATTTTCCTGGCGAGTCAGTAAGAGGGCACTTTAACCCATATTGCCACAATGGACCGACCTCCACCCAGAACAAACCTACAATTACACCACTTAATGCTGAGCAGTAGACATTTTATTGAAAACATCAGAAAATGTAATAGGCGTTTGCATCATTTTCAGCATGTACCAAAACATATCTGGCAATGGTCCTTATACTTTTAAGGTGCAAGGCCAGATTTATAGGTACATCTCAGATTTCTATCCTCCAAATGTTCAGAAGCTTTCATATGGCATATGGGTACATTATCAATTCATCAATTGCAAACAACATCAGATTATGATGATTAAAAAACCAAAGTTTAAATAGAGAAGCTTTAAGAATTCTAACCAATATTTTAACAGATAATCCTTAAAGTCAAACATATGTATGTACAGGACAGATGTTATGAAATGTACAAAATCAGAACTCACTAATTAGATTTATGTTTTGTTGATAGATTCCATGGACAAATGCTGCTATCACCAGCAGATGAGATAGCTGGAGTGTTCATATCTAGAGATGAGAACCACCGGAAAATTGTCATATAGTTGTCCATGGTCGAGAAAGAGGTCCAAAGTTGCCATCTGTCCTCAGCCCCCACAATGATCCAATGCTGTATCCTTTGATTTTCCTTGTGATTCGAGATGGGATAAGGACATGACACATATAAAAGCAAGGAAACAGTCTACGCAAAATAATACTCTGTTGAAATTGGTGAGTTCCAGAATAGCTATTATGGTATGGTGTTTCTCGTTTAAATTTGAGTATAAAACAGTTTCATTAATATTTAGTTTATCACTATACTAGACTTACAACAAATTATGAAGGAATAATGAGACGCAAATTCATGTACTCGTGAATGTGTTTAGAGACTGCATCAAAATTAAATGCATGAACAATCATACACTATTATTCGCTTGGTTGTACAGTAAGAGGGATTGCATAATTTATTTCAAACCCTGAAAAGAGAGCTCTGGAAAATGTCTCAAATAAAAATACATCTTTAACAGCATAATTTGAAAACAATCAAGTTCAAGAAGCTCATCGATATCTACATTCATAAATTCCAAATTAAAACACTTTCAAAAGTAACACATGGATTACATAAAAGAGGTGGAGACAAATTTATAGGGTGAATATATGCTGTCTCACTAAATAATGTACAGCAGTTTTACATTAGAATACTATTCATGTCAAAGGAGCATAATATTTCAGAGACTGCAGTAGAAAAAGTTTGTTTGATAACAATAAAAAGCAGGAATTGCTGCTACAAGCTTCTAGTATTGTATTATTGTTATACTATAATGTATACATTTTGCTAAGATTAGTTTATAAACATTCTGTCAAAATGTTCCAATTGTTTTTTACTCACTCATTGCCATAAAATATAAATAGCGTCAGTAAGATAAGAGAATTGCAGCAAATAATCTTTATAATGTAAGCATGAGGTTTACAACACATTGAATAACAATTAAATGGCAATGTGAATAAATCACAACAGTAAGAGTTAACCGGTCATGATTTCTACCTCCAAGATTATTTCTAGTCTTTTTGAAAACAATTTATTGTTCAATTTCTGTGTGTATAAATGTGGATTTCCTGATTTGAATTAATTTAGCCTAACCTTCATGCCTTGAAGAATGAATTCTAAGTCATAGGATACAGCTCAATGCTTGAGTAACAAATTAATTTATCTACACTTATTCATTAATGATGTGCTTAGAGAATTATCTTTTGCTTTGCAAACTCAATGTCCTTGAATTTCCCAGACTTATATCATGTAACTAAAGAATCTTCATCTTCTCTTTGACCGATTATGATATTCTCCCAAGTATCCCAAATGTCTTCTATGCCCCAGAAATAAACGATTTGGATCAACTTGTCTGTCGAATCTCTTCATCTGCCGGTGAAGGCTGTTGCCACCCATAGCTTCTCCCAATCAGCCAGCCACTGTTCTACTTTGTCACTTCCTCATAAGTATGCATAAGTTTTATTGGCGTCTTCCCCTATACACTATTGCCCTACATAATACCTGAATACCTTATTCTGAAGAGTAAGTCTAAGCCTACGGTGAAAAGTCCCACCCCTGTCTGTCTCTTGAATGCATTCACCACACTTGACTTGTACAATAATACTGTATCTGTACTCATGTCCCCAATATCCATGTAACACAGATAGCCCTGTGGTATGGATGCAAAAATAAAAAATATAAACAGCTACGATCATTTAAATCAATGGATAGCCCTGTGTTCTCAAATAACAAGGATATGGATACAAAATAAAAAATATAAATAGCTACGATCATTTATATCAAATCTAAACACTTTTGATATAATAAGTACAAAGTAACTTGACAATGCAACAACACCGCTTTCCGATTTAATCTGATTCGCATAATAAGTATGCTTACTTTTAAATGTTGTAGAACAAAAATTATAAATTATATAATGTACTAGAAAATTGTAACCTAGGAAAAATGGAATTTCATGAAGACACCAACCACACCCCTTAACTGGGACTTAGGAATTCCAAGTGTTAATGTGCTATGCTTCTATGTGCTAATCTAGTAAAAATTCTGGGAAATATTTATAAATTACTGATATTTTATTTTTATAACATGCATTAACAGTGGTTAAGAAATAACACAAATCTCAATATTAACAATAACTTTTATTTTTAATAGATTTTACAATATTTTAAGAATATTATTAACAAATGCAAATAAAACTTTATATCATAACAAAAGCTATTCTATACCTCCTATTTCCATGTGTATAAAATACAATATTAAATCAAATTTTTATAATTAATGAATAATTATTTTGTAGAGTAAACATGTATAAAAATATAATTATGATCTTTAATAATTGTATTCATAAAATACTACTTATATAATATATAGTATAATAAATTGACACAATTAACTGGCTGGTAATTCTTGTTAGTAACATTTCTAACATTTACAATTAATTTTATTTTAAATTTTTGCAAGGCACAATATGATTCAGTCTCTTTAAAACTAAACAGAATAAAACAAAATAAATTTAAAAAAAAATTAAAATGCAACTTTAAATTAATACTATTATTAATATAAAAAATATACTTTAAATAAGATAAATAAATCATGTCAACACAAATAGAAGAAAATACAACCTACTTAATTAAGAAAATATATGCATGGAATTAACACATTTTAACAATTATGTTTTGTTGTGTTAACTGGTAGCCTACATGATTGCATGAAATAATGCTAAAATGAAAAATATATGATATAACCTTAGTAAGGCCACATACAGAGGACAAAGTAATGAATTTTAATAAAATCTAATTTAGAATTTTGACAATTTGATTATCATGGTAATCCGTAATTTTCTCAAGAAATTACAACCTAATGTAAAGTGTGGTTATTTATTTTACTACTGTAGTTCTAAATTTCAAAAAATGTCTAAAAAGTAGACAACTAATATCTTAATATTCATTATTTTTCCAATTGAAGCATTTATTCAAATGTGCAGAACTTGTTATATGACTAATTTTATTTTAGCTAGAGAAACATATTTTATCAAGGAGGACTGTTCTTAACACTATAAAATAACACAGATCATCATTAAGGCAACTTTAAAAAATATTAAATCACAAGGCTCTAAATGTGAGCATTGATCTCATGTTAACATACCTTCAATAATATTAAATTTTATAGGAAACGATGATACAACTATTTTACAACTGATACTGTGAGACTACAGGGCCTGATTATCAGTAAATCCTAAATAATAAAGACTGATAACAATGTACTGCATACAGGAATCACTAAGTGTTTCAATTCCATGTGTTATAATAATTTGATTTAATTATTCGTAATGTTAAATTCACTCTTGGGTATAATTGTGCAGTTTTTTAAACAGATCTAGACTATGTCCGTCCTGCCTCCACATCACGAGACATCTAAAACACAAAATATATCATGAGTACAGCATGAAACATAAATCTCTCACGGAGATCTGTTGATATAAAAATATAATTTTATATATATTTAATTAGATATAATATAACCATTATATACTAGAGTTGTTCAGAAAGTGTCAAACTTTTATAAAAAATAAACCAAAACATATTTGTTCAAACAAAATGTTGTTGTTTATTACTTAAACTTTTCTAAATAGTTTTGTTTGTACATAATATTTATTACAGCATTGAACAAACTTTTGTATTCTGAAGACATGCACGTCTGTTATGTATGCAGACAAATTAGTCTTCAACTGTTTCTGTCACCTCATCATACATGGTGAAACATTTTCCATTACGAAACTCCTTTAAGTGGAAGAAAAATATAAAATCACTTGTGCCAAGTCTGGACTGTATGTATGATGGTTTGTCAATTAATTTGTCCGCACCCTAAAGATCAGCTTATATTTTGGTTTTAAATGGCAGAATGGGATCTGAAATTGTTATATGGAGCAACAAAACTTAAGATTTTTGAAGACCATGTAGCTTATTCTATACTACACATACATGTATATTTAGGTATAGTCAGGTTACTACAGCTGACAGCAGTTTATTTATTATTGCTCATTTTGCAAGGAGTTCATTTTGAGCTTCTTTGTCACCAATTTTTTTGGGATCTATTCAAACATGCCTCCAGAATCCAGGAGTCAAATCTGTTACACTGTCAGATTCCAGATACTGCACTAAGAAGTGGAATTAACTCAACATTCACACAATTTACATCTTGAATTACTTTTTCTCAACCTGGAGTAAAATATTTTGGCTTCAGTCAACAAATGTAAACTGGCAAGATTAGTAATGCACTTCTGTATGAGAGTGAAGGGGATGATGGAACTTTATTATGATTTTTTGAAACTTAACCTGTCACCTATCACCTACAGGATTAGTAATACACTTCTGCAAATGAGTGAAGGGGATGATGGAACGTTATTATGATTTTTTGAAACTTAACCTGTTGCCTATCACCTACAGGATTAGTAATACACTTCTGGATATGAGTGAAGGGGATGATGGAACTTTATTATGATTTTTTGAAACTTAACCTGTCACCTATCACCTACAGGATTAGTAATACACTTCTGCAAATGAGTGAAGGGGATGATGGAACTTTATTATGATTTTTTGAAACTTAACCTGTCACTTATCACCTACAGAATTAGTAATACACTTCTGCAAGAGAGTGAAGGGGATGATGGAACTTTATTATGATTTTTTGAAACTTTCCTGTCGCCTATCACCTACAGGATTAGTAATACACTTCTGCAAATGAGTGAAGGGGATGATGGAACTTTATTATGATTTTTTGAAACTTAACCTGTCACCTATCACCTACAGAATTAGTAATACACTTCTGCAAGAGAGTGAAGGGGATGATGGAACTTTATTATGATTTGTTGAAACTTAACCTGTCGGCTATCACCTACAGAATTAGTAATACACTTCTGCAAGAGAGTGAGGGGATGATGGAACTTTATTATCATTTGTTAAAACTTAACCTGCCGCCTATCACCTACAGGATTAGTATTATACACTTCTGCAAATGAGTGAAGTGGATGGACCTTTATCTTTAACAGTGAGTGAAGGTTATCTTTAACTTTGTTACTACTAGTAACATATTTATGAGATCTAAACTTATAACATCAGGTAAAAAGGGACTGAGTGGTCTCCTCACAGACATCGCTTCCTTTCGGGAGGTTCAAAATTAAATCGTCATATTGATATGTAATTTTCACGGTAAGTCAAATAAAGTCTGTTGTTTCTAACAATGTCGTTTTTTAGGTTTTGGTAAACAAAACTGTTAAAAAGATAGTGGCCTCTGGATAATACCAAAGTTCCCCAGTCTCATAAATTTTGAACAAGAATTTGTAGGGAGATATAACTTGTGCCACTTAGTTTACCTTATAATGGAATAACGATTTAATATAAACTGTTGAGGGTATGTTTTGTTTCTGATGGATAAGTTTTGATTTTTTATTGAATACACACTATTATTTTCAGTTTAAAAACTGTAAAAATATTTAAAATTCCAAACAATGTTCAAATGAGATTTCTGGTACTCATTGAAAACCAATTTTTCATTTTTTTGGAGTGTTACTATGTAGTACACTATGTAGGGAATGAAAATAAAAAATAATAGTACTTTCAACATTTCAAACACATCCTAATAAGTTTTCTACATTATTATGAATCATTATTATTATCTATATACATTTCTCTAAATAATAAAATACTTCTTTAAGAATACAGTTAGTAATTTACATAATTCATATTTTAGATTAAAGACTTAATACTTGATTTAAGAAGTATGCTCTAGACACACTTGTTAAGACAGGAAAAATGTTTGGAAATTATGTTTACTTTGGAGTTATAACTTGTTGGTAACATAATCTGAAAACAAAATAGGATGTCTAAAGTATCTTCAAATTTATTAAACATTTTTATATTGCACATGATTCTTTACTGTTGTGTAAATTTCAAATCTATTTTAACACAGGTTTTAAAATGATGATCATTCAAGATCTGTGGAAAAGTCTTACAGCAAAAAAATTATGTTTACATTTTTAAAACAGATAAAAAGGTTACAGCAGTTTACTTTTTAATCCTAAATGAGTTTTTGTTTTTGAAGTAAAAAACTTAAAGACTGAAGAGTAAAGCTAATAAAAAATTTGTTTACAGTATTTATGCTTGTTAGGACACTTAAACACTTTCCAGAATTTGCCTATAACATTTTCAGAACATACGCAGATATATTTTTTAATATCATCTTTAATCAATTTAATTTTTTTTTAATAGATTAGTAATGAGTGATACTAGAATTTAACAGAAATATTAAGAATTAAGCTATGTAGCATTTGGTATTCATATTACAGCTCACTCTATGGCACAGACAAATTTAGTTATTTTTCTTATAGCAATCTGTATAAAATAATATAAAATACTCACAGACTGTCCTTTTGACTGGTAAAACCTGTAACCCACATACGCTATCACACAGACCACAAGGATAACTCCAATCAGGGTGGGAGCAAATATCACTTTAAAGACAATGCTGATTACAAACAAGACCACTATGATGATAACCACAGCTGCCAAAATTTGCCATGCTCTTTTCTTGACGTCTTCTCTGTTACCAAAATCCATATTTCTGTAAAAAGTACATTTGAATATTAAAAAAATTACAAAAATCCTCACAATAGTTTGATAATCCTTCAAAATATTCTTGCAGGATCCTGGCCATTTATCTTTTGTCTTCTAAACAAATTACAATGGAGATCGTTTCGAAAACAACACATTTTTTCTGTACATAAACATTGAATTATAATTTTAATGCATATCTAGATATTTGTTAGATGTTAATTAATAAATAATTTTTTGAGAATATTATTTTGAAAATATCTATAATTAAAAACAATCTAGATACTATAAACAAAAATCTAAGTTTTTAAGCCTCAGTAAAATTATACTTCTCTTTCTAGCCTGTATTGTAAATTTTAAAGAAGGATGATTATTTTTCATACTTTAATTAAACTCTAGAATTGACCACCTATATATCCTGTGCTAACGGGCTTATTGAGAATGACTTGCAACAGCGTCTTTATCCTTTTCGTTTTGTATTATGGCTGTCCTGGGCTCAAAATATTTATCATGGAACAGTTCTGTGATAAGTACGCCACTTTGATATTTAAAAAAAAAATTATTTATGGTATCTTTTTAAATAGAGACTAAATTAATAATAATTGTCACAAATATTCATAAAAAATATTTTAGCTAGACAATTTAATGATAAAACATTTATTTATTTACACAATTTCAGGATATTTTGTTATTACATAATAATGTGCACAGACCTTGTATAGAGTTGTGACTGTTTGGTTTCCTTGTTTCCACCAACAATCTTTTTGCCTAAATCCACATACCAAGATGTTGCAAATATATGTATGTATGTATGTAAAACATTTAATAAAAAGATGAAATAAAAAAATTATACTCAAATGACAATGAATCTTCTATCGCTCAACAATGTCAATGATGGGTTTCTCACACTTAATATTCATGTTAATCCAGAAATTGCTCAAAATTACCATATTAATAATTGTAATACTTTGTAATTTTATTTAATTATAAACATTAAATTAATACATGACAAAAAATAAAACACTACAAAAATCATGGTGGTATTAGTTTATATGACCCACTCAGAATGAGTGATTAGGTTAGCAATCTTAATTAAATACCTAAAATACATTCCCTCCTAAATGGAGCAAATCCCTCTTGGGTAGGGTGGTAAACCCTCAGGTTAGATAGTTGGCTCTTGCATCACAGAGCAATCAGCTCACGAGTGGTGTAGTTAGGTCTCAGGTAGGGTGGTAACCCTTGGAGGTAAGGTGACAGAGCGGTAGGCTCTCAGATAGGACGAAAGGTTTTTGGGTAGGGCAATAGGCCCATACGAAAGCCAATAGGTCCTTGGGTATGTGACAGTCAGGTAGTTAGGTTAGGTAAGGTTTTATTAGCTTTATGAACAAAATAACATTATTTACTGTTATTCTCCTATATTATATCCAATAGTTTTTTGTTTAAAATCTCAGTATTTTAGGTCTAAAGTACAAATAGTGTTTTGTGATTGTCTACCCATAGGGAACTCATAATAAAAAAATTAGGCAAATTAAAAATGTTGAGCTACATGATCTGGGTGATTTGAAATGGATTGACCCATAAGTAATAATTTAATGATGTATTATGTTATTGTACTTATGTACAAATAGATGAAGCCCCTGTTCACTGTACTAAAATATTTCTCTTTTCTCAAATTTGAATAAAAAAGTTGTGTTAAATTGATAGTAACCTAAACTGCCACAGTATAATAAGCGGCTACCACAACAATCCGGTAGAGTAAGACAAGCGGGCCCAGTTTTTTTATATCGATGTTGACAAATTATATTACTTAATTATAACTTTCGATGCAACTAACCGATAATGATTTTTGATCAATAACTAACTTGTATCAACAATAAATACTTTTTCAAATAATAAACGTATTTTCTTTTATAGATAATAACAGACAGTCAAAAGCTTGTGGAGGACCCTGAAGCGAAGTTTAAAAAAAGGCATATCAGCCGACCTGTTTGCAGATCATCTCTGTGAGTATTTGTGCAGAAGAGAAGTATGGTTTTCTAGAAAAGTAGTTAGGAGGAGTAAACTACAATTAAAAGTGGAAACCAAATAGTGTTCCGCGGCAAGAAAAGTCGAAATGAACACAACGTTGCAAAAACAATGGCACCAGTACCTACTCACATAACATAACATTTCACATTGGCTAAAGTAATCATTAGTATTACGCTGCTCAATCAGAGTTTAAATAAAGTTTCTTCAAAGTAATCTGAGACAAATACATTTCTTTTACATATAAAAGTATAGCTCTACTATAATATGATTTTAAAGGCTTAAAATGTAATTCAGCTAGACATTATCACTAAAAATTAATTAAAAGTAAATCGTGTTTGGTTATTGACTAATGGCGCAAGAACAACGACATACATGTATTCCTTGTTTCACAAGGAGTCAGACATGTTTATCCTTGAAAATAGCAAAACTAAGTAAATGTTATTGATTTTTTTGTATCATTTTATAAATATAGATAATTTTTAATTTATATTTAATATATTTATTTTTAAGATTGAAGACCAGCAGAACTATATTGTTATTTGAAATACCTATTATAGACATTTTTATTTCAGTTTTTTTTTAGATGGTCATGAATACCAATGATATCAATGATTTTAAATATATTCTATTGTGTTGGTGGCCACTTATTATACTACAACCGTAAAATCATTTGTGTGGTATATTAGTAATGCTCACAACTACAAACGCAATGAACTTGTGTTATTTGTGTAAGAAGATATCATACAATATTTTACTTTAAACTAGTTAGAATTAATTTATACACTGCTTTTATATATATACATATACATAAATATATATATAGAAAATATATATATATATATATTCCTAAGCTATATATATATATATATATAGCTTTTAACACACATTTAATTAATCATTTTTTATATAAAAAGATAGGCAGGTCTAGCTGATCTGTAAGTAATATGAAATACCTAATATAAATAAGTTATTATTGTTTGGTAGTTTTTAGATAATCAGAAATATCAATGATTTGATTGCCATTGTGTCTGCTCATCATACTACAGCCACCTAAACAAGTAGGCTAACAGGAATTGAAAAATAAGTAGGTAGTACAGATTTGTATAAGTTCAAGGCTGTTAGTAAGATTATTGTTGAAATTAAATTGTATAAGAACAAATATTGTTCAGACTATGGAGTTACCAACATAATTCACAAACACACTCAAGCATTAAAACAATGCCATTGCCACTCCAACTAACCTAAATACCTGCTCTAATTAAGAAAACATGGTCCTATTTATAGCGAATCTACAATAAGAATAATATTTTAGGAATACAAGAATATTTCTGATCATTACCCTACTTGTATTAGCCTACCACAAACCAATAAACATATTACTTACAAAATATCTGCTTTCTTGTAGTTTACACTGTTTTCGGGTTCAGACTTGATATTAAGTAAATTTATAAATTTAACTTCTACCTTGACATAAACAGATCTGCACTATTTATTGGCAAGAGCAGAAACAAAAAGGCAAGCACTAGTTTCTCGTCGCTGCATAAGCTTAGTCTTGAGTATTGACAACTGTACTGACACTGATGATTAGGCGAGGCATTGTAGGCGCAACAGGCATCATTCCGCATCAAGTAGGCGCGTTGGCGTTCGCCCTTTGCATCCTCCTCCCCGTCACTCCTTCGTTGCTTTGCTTCACCCACCTCTCCCAGGCCACATAACTATAATAACTCACATAATAACAATAAGTGTTCCTGCCAAGGTTTTCTCTTTTTTCTTAAACTATCTCGATAGTGCTGATAATTCGGTACTACCCGGAATAGAGCGTTAAAAGCATTAAAAGTTAAAAGCGTCAGGTGATTGTATGACGAGTTTAGTAAATCACTCGACTTTTGGTATAGGAATTATGAAGCAAGCCAAAAACTAACGTCTGATTTAGGACTTACAAGTCATGTGTATAAGTGAAATAGGTACATATGTTTTGAAACGACAAAGAAAATTAAAATGTTGTAGCCATGCTTGTAAAATATTTAATTATGTTAATTTTGAACATCAAACATATTTTTGAATGGTTCAGTTTTTAAGTAAAACCTGAGTGTAGTAACAATTTAATTAAAGTTTATTTTTCACATATGGATATTAAAAATAATCATTATTGAATATTCAATGGATTAGAACACAGAACAATTGTCATCAATGGTTTAAAATAATATTCTGCTTAGTAACCTTCCCCAGCTCTCCATTTCTTTTAGTGTTAGTGCATAATATCCACTCCTTAACTGTACGCACGCCACCCCAATCTATTATGCAATTTAGAGGCTCAGCTTCTTCCAAAAGTAATCTAAAGTAGGTTTGATATTATTTTATTAGTGGCCAAAATTAGTAGTGGGCCATCCTGCATTTTGAGAGGAAAATTTCCCTTAATTATAATTTCTAAATTGACCAGTTCTATTAACATCGAGTATTATACTGAAAACATTGTTGTTAAACAT
This sequence comes from Homalodisca vitripennis, assembly GCF_021130785.1. Lineage (NCBI taxonomy): Eukaryota > Metazoa > Arthropoda > Insecta > Hemiptera > Cicadellidae > Homalodisca > Homalodisca vitripennis. The sequence goes on from NC_060210.1 coordinate 91,406,426, forward strand.
TAATGTTAAACAACAATAGCTATCTAGCATAGCTATCTATCTATCTACATTATAGTTATCTAGTATTAATATAGAGTTCGTTCAAAGTAAAAAAAGAGCAACGGTAGGCCTATATTAAATTAAAATTTAAATTGATTCGTCCGTTTGTAAGTACCTAATTTTATAATTTAACCATTAAAACAGGAGCTAGAATATTAACATCCATTTATTTGTTCTAGTCTAGGCCTTCATACGGTGGTGGCGGATTTCCTCTAGATTCTAGAACAATATTCTGCTGATATACATATAAACCTATATATGTTACGGTGCGCTATCCTCAATCAGACAACCTTATAATGGCACGATTCATGTAATATACCATAACTTAATATATTTATTTTTGTGCATTGTAAATATTTAATGTAAATAAGAAGAATATAATTACAATTATGCCGCCCTGTGCGTGAGCACACAATAGCACGAGTCTAAAATCAAATATATGTCTGGTGAAATATATGTTAGACTTTCATTCCGTACCTACAGGTATTACATTGAGTTTATAAGTGGCCCAATCATTTAATGCAAAAGTCTATAATAATTATGGTTTATTCTTGCTGGGTTAATTTTACATTTTTAACGGTTATGTCATTAATTTGTGTATTTTTGTATATCGTCAATTTGTCACTTGCTACAATCTCACATTCCTTGTGAACTACAAAAATGTGTGGTGATCTTGCGATAAACCATAGAGTAAAGACTAAAATATAAAATAGTAGGTACTAACTTTTAACAAGACTTTCTACTCTACTTTTTATGCTGTATTCTATGATAAACTCTCACTTGTTGCTTCGTTTTTTTGTTGAAAATTCCGCAGATTGATTAGTGATCAGGCCCATCCATACTCATACCGGTGTTTTCGGACAAATTTACCGGGGCTTGGACTCGTACGTCTACGGGGTGACAGGTGCGCGGTGGTGGAACATGACAGACCCAGCCGAATGTCTTATGGGGCCCGCCAAAACTGAGTACGGCCCTGCTAGTGATTATTGATTACTCTGGTGTCGAAAATGAAGAGCATATCGTCCTTAAAATATGTTAATTTTAATAAATTATGCAACTATGAGAATATATTTCATCCCTTCATGCAATGTTACAATCTGTCTTCACATTAACGTTGTGGTTGTGCGTTATTTAGCGGAAATATAAGAATCAGTAATTACAAATATATTATATAAAAGTAGGTATTTAATGTGTTGTACTGAGTAAACTCTGCCAATAATGAAAATAATTACATTTTGAATATAGTTATGATTTAATTAATATTCAAATGAGTTAAATTGAAACAGCATATTTATCACGACAGCCCTTATACAGGGTGAATATAAAGTCAGGACCCCCCCCTCTATTTTCTTCTATAGGTAATATAAGGAGATATCCTTTGGGTAGTGGTGCAATGTGGAAAGGAAGTTTCATTTTATGACATTGAAAATTATTTTTGTCCCCCAAAAATGCGAAATTTTGGGGGCAACCCAAAAATTTCAAATGTAAACCCCTATCAAGTGACCCCTCATTTTAAAGAGCATGAAAAAACTTAAATAGTAGTGAAAACCAGAGATTGCTATCTCTTTCCTAATCCGAAATAATAGCCAGTATTACCAAAACAATTTTAATAACTCACCACGTCACGAAGATACGAAAGATACAAAAGTGACAATGTCCCAGCTGCATGATCAGCTGTTGGTGTCAGCTCTACTGTCTATTATAAATAATAATGCATCAGCTGACTCATACTGCTTATTGTGTTCTGACGATTTATTTATATTGAGGTTATGTATACTGATGATAGTCCAGTTGATTTTGATGTGAATATTTCTTAATTTTTGAAATCAATTCTAAAAAAAAAAAAAAAAAAAAAAAAAATCCTCCAAATAAATCACTGGATGAATAACTTTCTAAATCACTCTGTGCCATTTTTTAATTTCAAAAATTAAGAAATATTCACATCAAAATCAACTGGACTATCATCAGTATACATAACCTCAATGTAAATAAATCGTCAGAACACAATAAGCAGTATGAGTCAGCTGATGCATTATTATTTATAATAGACAGTAGAGCTGACACCAACAGCTGATCATGCAGCTGGAACATTGTCACTTTCGTATCTTTCGTATCTTCGTGACGTGGTGAGTTATTAAAATTGTTTTGGTAATACTGGCTATTATTTCGGATTAGGAAAGAGATAGCAATCTCTGGTTTTCACTACTATTTAAGTTTTTTCATGCTCTTTAAAATGAGGGGTCACTTGATAGGGGTTTACATTTGAAATTTTTGGGTTGCCCCCAAAATTTCGCATTTTTGGGGGACAAAAAAAATTTGCAATGTCATAAAATGAAACTTCCTTTCCACATTGCACCACTACCCAAAGGATATCTCCTTATATTACCTATAGAAGAAAATAGAGGGGGGGGGTCCTGACTTTATATTCACCCTGTATATATATATGAATGTTTGTGTGTTTGTCCTTGATGGAATCGCAAAATATTAGACAGACCATTATGAAAATTTGTATGTATACGTATGTTTCCACGGAGAAGGTTTATAAGCTATGCCCATTGATGTAACTCACCACCAAGCGGCTCTGCAAAAGATAAAAGGTTTCAAAGCGCCTGTACACGATAAACTGCAATTACGAGACAGTTACGTATATTACATAGCCAAACACTATTTAAAGGCGCTAAGTTATTATGTATATTTGTCTTTAAGATACATTTCTGATTGAACGTTTGAGTGTTAGACCACTTTATAATAAAGTACATGTACGTGCACAATGGCTAAAAACATAAACATATTTTCTTGATCGTGGCAACAAGGCATACTCTACATCGGCGTTGTAAATATAATTCAATTAAACCAGAAGTTCACATACACGGGCAAAGCTTACGAAAAGCGTGCAAAGCCGAGGGAAACAGCTAGTATAATATAATTATAACTAACTTATATTTGTATCACTATTGCGACTTAAAAATTAATAATTGAAAGATTATTTTCCTCTTACTGTCACATTACATTACATTTAGTCTTGTTTATTATACGTTACTTATATCGTCTTTACTATATCTACGTAAAGACAGAGCGTACAATAGACAAAACTGTAATAAATTCCTATTTTTTTTATTTTGGAAAAATAGTTACCACCAAGACAGTGCTTTTGATCTAATGTATCAATTCCAGCTCTAAATTTACTAAAATATTAACAATACTTTTCAGTTTATACAGAAAAAACGGATATTGTCATGGATTATGTAGTTTTAACTGTACATGTTTATGACAATGTTACTATCTAACTTCAACTATAAATTGAACTACTAATACAAAACTAATCTTAATTCACTTTTGACCGAAGTAGGCTTCTTTAATCTGTGATATACATTTTCTTGATCGAGAAACAAGGTAAAATCAAGTATGGAACAAACCGTACTAAGAACAAGTAATTTACAATGGCCTTAACTATAACACTTTTCACGTATTTTCTTGATCGTGGCAACAAAGCAAACTCAACAATTAATATTCACTTGAACCAGAGGTGCTCATTCAGCTGTAAAGCCTCCCAAATTACGCGCGAAGCCATGGGTAACGCTAGATGGAAAATGGGGTGTTTAGAAAAAAACCACAAAATGAATGATAACGTCAAAATGAAAACTCATTTTTCAAAATATTATTCTAATTTGATGAACAATTGAATTTTAGATTAAAAACCACTATTATTCTATTGTACTGCATAATACATCACTCCGCTTAGGCATTTCCATAAATATTTTTAACCAAACAGCAGTAGGGAAGGCTTCATTTTGTCTCGTTTTTATCCAAGTACGAGAAAATATAAGTCCATTTAAGATCAACAATAACATTTTCCAATTCCAATAGTTTGTTGGTGAGGAGTTGCAGGGCAGCGACTGTAAGCCTAGCCACCTAGGCCTACCAACCATAAATACGGGCCTGAAAAGGGGAATTTTGCTGGTCTACTGTATCGTGAGTTGAAACGGCACACCGATCACATTCCGTTGCAGCCGTAGCATGATGTCACTGCGCTGCGGCGACTGCGCATGCCTCATGAATATTAACGACAGTGCGATCATCAGCTGACAAAATGTCGAATGACGTAATGCCGACGATTTAGTGGGCAGTGCCGTCACTGAGAAGTGAATGAATCTAAAGAGATTGCAGGACCAACCAGTGTCAAATTGATAGGTTAGCCTTAATATTTGAAAATTTATGCAATAATTGATATCCCCCCTATAATTCTTTATGCTTGCACGCACGCACGCGCGCGCGCGCACACACACACACACACACACACACACACACACACACACACACACACACACACACACACACACACACACACACACACACACACACACACACACACACACACACACACACAATATATGTATATATATTATTGCAATATAATTATTATGCAATATATATATATTGCTAAATACTGGCGGAAGATGGAAATCCATTATGGAGTGGTGTACATTTCTAAGATTAGACTTGTACTGATAGATAAATACACACCAGGAAAGCCAGGCATGAATCATTATTAGTCACCAAGACCTCTATAAGTAACACTTTAACGACACTATGAGCTGTAGTTTATTATTTACTTGAAAATACATTGAAGAAAATGACTAAAAAGATTATTAATTTATGTCGCAGTCAAAAATCAACAATCGGCATCAGAGTATATATTAATATGAAGAGCTGCGTTATAAATAGGATAATTACTATACGCTTTCTGAACTAATAACAAGTTCAGAATTAAATTACGCATATGGGTAGATTTAACTGAAAGAGCTTTCAAGGTGCAAAATTCAATTTTCATTATTAATTTATTATTTTACAATTTATTTTTATTATTTAGGCTATTTCAATTTCGAACGTGGCCTAACAAACATGAATAGAAAATTGTGTGTAACTAATATGCTATTAAATATTGTCGTATCCAGGGCCGTATTGAGCTTTGACGGGCCCAGGAAAAGATATTCCATCAAGATCCCTTCAAATATAGCCTACGTGTGGCGAGGCCCGTCCCGGGCCCCGGTAAAATTGTCCGAAAAAACCAGTTTGAGTACGGGCCTGGTCTTATCTAACGTATGCCTTCTCTCCATACCGTATCAAAAATTACAGAGAGCTCCTACTTTGATTATGAAACCTTAATCAATGGTATATAAAGGCATTTGAAAAGGTTTCATATTGAACCTCAATAAAAAATGTTTATCCATTCAGCGTCATGGTCACAGTCACTAAATCGAGTACACCACGAGCTTAACGTTTGATGCAACTGCCGTCAGTTCATTGTTCTTGTACCAATAGCAGTCTAAGACAAACGGCGATCATCTTGGCATTATTTTACTTGGTACTCGTAGAACAAGGACGATGGCTCATTTATGATTTGATTTATAGTCATCCAAACGTCAATATTGGTTATTAAGAAAAAAAAAAATATGGTTGCCTGTAAAGTCGGTTTTACGGGCGAAGATTTTACGTGACAACGTCTTTTTCTCGGTAGAATATTTATTGATATGAATATTATTAAATTGCACAATAGGAACAAGGAATTGAATGAAAATAAGAATTGCACAAATTTTAACTATAGAAATATATTTTGTTTACTAAAACATTGTACATAATTTGAAATTAATTAAAATTTGTTATTGTAAATGGTAAAGTTGAATAAAACATTTACTAAAATTGGAATTTGAAATTCTTGCTAAACACAGTTAAATTCTAACTCCGCGCGTGGTGATTGGTCGGTTTAGTTCGTTTGTTTGGTCGCACTGTTATGACGGGTTAGAGGTTATAATTTGTTATTTTAAATGTTTGACTAGCAATACGCGCTGTTTCTTCTCAATCGACTGAATTACGATTGATTGCAGAGTGATTTAAACTAATAATTTACTTAACACTATCAACATTTGTCAATAGTATGACATAACCTATAAACTCAGTTTCTCAACTTTTGTGTCAATCTAACAATTAATCAATCAATCATAGTTTACGATAATGAAATATCAGTGTACAATTATTTACCTTTATTGTTGTAGTTGTTGTAAATGACGAATCTAAGCACTCCACATTTTTACGAATAAACATAGTTATCTGCTTTATCCCGTGCGGCGGACCCACAGTTATCTGCTTTATCCCGTGCGGATCTCGTGCGGCGGACCCACTGAACGGGCATCGTAACGTTACCGGGCGTTACACTTTTTCAAGAGTGACTCCGAGCCGCAACCTAATTTAAGACGTTGTCACGTCAATAATCTCAATTCTTTGTTAACATAATTATTAAAAAGTATACATTTAAAAGAAAAAACAAAAGCGTTCAAAAGAAAAACTAAACATTGGTCTTAAGATGTAAAACCTAAGGTAGTTTCACTACAAGCGGCCCTTAAATGTGGCAAATATAACCGCTGTCGAGTACGGTTTGTTAAGAATTACTTTGGATAAAGTGGTGAAATAAATAAGGTTGTTTAAAATTGTATTGTCACCAATAAAAATTAACATCTAATCCTATTATTATTTTTTTGTTCTAACAATGAATTATATAATATAATTATTACCCACAGTGTCATTTTACTTTTTAGGCTCAAAAATACATTGGCCTTTCACATTGATTGCACTAAAAGTGAAATAATTCCAAAACATTTTATGACAAAAAATATTACGAAAATATCATACATTAAGTGTCTAAAGTTTTAAACCGTATTATTAACTAGCAGTTACCCGTGACTTTCATCAGAATTTAGTAGGCTTTACACGTATGTGAGCACTGCTGGTTCGTGTGTATTATGTTTTTTGACGCCAATGTTGTTTACCTTCTTGTCACGACCAAGAAAATACGAAAGGGAGCCAGTCGCGACGGCTCCTCCCATGCTATTTATATGGAGAAACATAACGACACATAGGTACCGTTTAACTAAAAAGTATTAAAGATACACACTTGAAATTTTTGGTGGGTGATTGTTATTACTTAAGGCATAATTTCATGCAATTTGAGTGTTATTGCATCAATGGTTCAAATTATAAAACAAAACTAAACATTGCTTAAAAAATGAATGACCGATGAAGAAGTTATATTTTTTTATTATAGCCTATATTGGTTAAAATCTAACAACAATGCATGACATTACTCACCATAGTATGGAGAAGGTATGTACAAAATTTGAAGATGATACGTTGAATAGTTTTTGAAATAATGGTACCTAAGTTTAAAAAACACAGGTTTCGGGAAATTAAGTTTAAAGTCAAAACATCTAAACACTACTTCTAAAATCCACCAGGACAGTAACCAGCACTTTCATTCTCTTCTTGTTTCTTCTTAAAAAGCCTCCTTCTTACTCTCTTCTTCTTGTTTCCCTCTCTTACTTCTATATTGGCTCTTTTTATCTTTTCGCTAGCAATGTTCCGTAGGCCTTCGACCATAAACTTTCCGGGTTGAAACCCAAGGAGCTTGAGGACATTAGTTTTGTCTATGGATCCCTCATTGAAGCACATGACAGCATCAGTTTCACCTAATTTAATTACATTTAGTCCTACAAAAACAGTTTTTGGCAATCTGTGCCAAATAACACCATTCAGACTCTCGTTCAGGTTCTGAGTTTTCCCGTGTAAGCACCGTTTTAAAAGATTTGGATTTGACAAATCTCTAAAATAGGTTTGATCAAATCCATGAAAGCATCTGGCAAAGAGTGTTTGTGGCTGTAGGCTTCTCCTTTTTGTTTCTGCTTATTTTACTGACACCATGTTTCGCTATCATTAGGACACAGCTGGTGCTGAGGCTTCTCCTCAGAAGACAATTTATAGTAAAAGGTGGCCCATATCGCTTTTTGCATAGCCTCAACGCTTTCTGTATTTTTCCTAATGGCTAGGCCATAGTACCTTTGCAACTGGTCTATCTCTTCATCTGTTAGTCTTCCTTTTCCTGTCAATAACTTACCATCGCTCAATTTCACGCCTTTATTTTCTTTCTTCAACTTCCGCAATCTGGTGTCTACACGTTTCTATACGTGTCCAACACATTCTAACTTACATATACTAACATTATCACCATATGGCTTACTCTCCAGAACCGCTGCAAAACCCTTTGAGTCGCCATCACCCAAGTATTGGGTGTAGCGTAGGCCTAGCTTCACTCCTAAAGCAGGCCAGTCTTAGAGCGAGCTTCAAAATTGAGTGTAAGGGTTTACTAACAATTTTTTATATCAATAACGAAATATAATAACTATAAAGTGTTACATATATTCTTAATCTGGAAGAAACATAGAATTAAAAAATATTATTTTTAAAATATCCATTTTTTTTATATATTTTCGCGACTGGCTCCCCTTGGCGTATATTTATGACCATTGCCATTTACACAGGCCTTAGTATTTTTATAATGTAAATTTGAAAGTACATTAACAATGACACTATTCATGTATTTGTTTCTATATAAACTAAAAACTATTTTAAAACATTTAGACCTGGAATTGGTTCATTAGTTCAAAAGAACAGTCCAGCGAACTTTCATCTAGCATAGATTCATGACTTTACAAGGGAGTCTTTGGAGTCAAATTCTGATCATCTTATATCTTAGGCCATTTTCTAAGGTAAATCAGTACCTGCCTAATCGGTGGAATCTAAAAAAGGTATGAAAAATAGTCGTTATTAGGCTACTTATAAAATGTATGCACTATAAATGTAAACAAGTTGAAATGTGTTCATAAATTAAGTAAACATACGGTTGTGCTGTCGTAAAACAATGTTTACACAAAACAGTTAATTACGTTTGACAGGCTCTTTCAATTAATATTTCGAAACTTTAGATCCCAAGATGGAATTTTTTTATACTTCAAAGACCAGTGGGGCGAAGCCCGGAGATATATTCGAAGTAAGAATGGCCCTATATTCATCCCAGGAAGCGTAAGAATGTAAATATAAACTTTCAGTACAATCGGCTTAATGGTTTAAGCTTGAAAGCAAAACACAAGCAAAGGCACTTTTCCATTTATAATATTACTAGTAGTTACCCACCGCTTCGAATATATATATATAGGCTATATATATATATATATATATATATATATATATATATATATATATATATATATATATATACAGCTATGACATGTCTAGTTTTGTCAGTAGGTGTTGCGCGTGTATTGCCACTGCTGGTTCGAGTGAGTTATATTTCCGACGCCAATGTCGAGTTGGCCTTGTTGGCACGATCAAGACAATACGTCAATAAGTTTATAGGTATGGCCAATGTAATTTATTTGTTCTTAGTATGATTTGTTCCACACTTGATTTTGACACTATTTGTTTGTTTCTTTATAAAATTAAAAATACTGTTCATATTTTTAGTAAATTTATATCTGGAATTCACACATTAGTTTAAACTTACAGTCTAGGGAACGTTCATCTAAGCACAGTTCTTGCTGACTTCTTCAAAAGAAGTCTTTCGAGTCAAATTCTGACTGTTTTATGTTTTAGGGCATTTTGTGAGGTAGAATATACTCACTATAAATATAAAGGCATTTATGTGTTGAGGTATCTAGCTAAATACTGCCCTATTCAGGTTATGATGACGGCTTATTATGGCTTGTTCTATCCACATCTCACCTATAGTCTAGTGTTGTGAGGGGCATGTGCAAGTAACCGATTTTTAAGAGCGTTCAATGTTCAAAAACGAGCGTTACGCATCATAGTAAAATTAAAATTAAGAGAGTCGTGCAGGGCAGTTCTCAAAAGATTGCAACTGTTAACTCTCCCAATTTTCTACATTTTGGAAACAACGTAATATTATATGCTTAAATGCACCTTGACCAATGGACGGGATGTTCACTCGTACGAGACAAGATGCAGAAAAAACTGCCGAACCACGAGACACAGGACTCTGTCAGGTTACAGTGTCACATTCGTATCCTCGTCCGAAGTATAACCTAAGCTTATATTAGTTACACAACTAGTGTAATTAATTATACTTGTGTCTAGTACGAGTAAATCAAAGGTATAAATGACGTAAAGATTATTAATAGTTGGTTTTCTTAAATTTGTATTAAAATTGTAAATTAACACACTCAGCACCACGGGAAGATTTTATAGTAATGGTATTTGCACTAACTGTACAATAATATAAACGTCTGGGGCTGATAGTGTTATATAACAACATTAGACTAGCTAAAGTATATAGTGTTAACACTCTCAGCCCCACGGGAAGCGTTATGGTTATGTTATTTGCACTAACTCTACAGTAATATAGACGTCTGGGGCTAATAGTGTTATATAACAACATTAGACTAGCTAAAGTATATAGTGTTAACACTCTCAGCCCCACGGGAAGCGTTATGGTAATGTTATTTACACTAACTGTACAGTAATATAGACGTCTGGGGCTGAAAGTAGTGTTATATAACAACATAAGACTAGCTAAAGTACATAGTGTTAACACTCGACCCAACGGGAAGCGTTATGGTAATGTTATTTGCACTAACTGTACAGTAATATAGACGTCTGGGGCTGATAGTAGTGTTATATAACAACATAAGACTAGCTAAAGTACATAGTGATAACAATCTCAGCCCCACGGGAAGCGTTATGGTTATGTTATTTGCACTAACTCTACAGTAATATAGACGTCTGGGGCTAATAGTGTTATATAACAACATTAGACTAGCTAAAGTATATAGTGTTAACACTCTCAGCCCCACGGGAAGCGTTATGGTAATGTTATTTACACTAACTGTACAGTAATATAGACGTCTGGGGCTGATAGTAGTGTTATATGACAACATAAGACTAGCTAAAGTACATAGTGTTAACACTCTCGACCCAACGGGAAGCGTTATGGTAATGTTATTTGCACTAACTGTACAGTAATATAGACGTCTGGGGCTGATAGTGTTATATAACAACATTAGACTAGCTAAAGTACATAGTGTTAACACTCTCAACCCCACGGGAAGAGTTATGGTAATGTTATTTGCACTAACTGTAGAGTAATATAGACGTCTGGGGCTGATAATGTTATATAACAACATTAGACTAGCTAAAGTACATAGTGTTAACACTCTCAGCCCCACGGGAAGAGTTATGGTAATGCTATATGCACTAACTGTAGAGTAATATAGACGTCTGGGGCTGATAGTGTTATATAACAACATTAGACTAGCTAAAGTACATAGTGTTAACACTCTCGATCCCACGGGAAGCGTTATGGTAATGTTATTTGCACTAACTGTACAGTAATATAGACGTCTGGGGCTGAAAGTGTTATATAACAACATTAGACTAGCTAAAGTACATAGTGTTAACACTCTCAGCCCCAAGGGAAGAGTTATGGTAATGTTATTTGCACTAACCGTACAGTAATATAGACGTCTGGGGCTGATAGTGTTATATAACAACATTAGACTAGCTAAAGTACATAGTGTTAACACTCTCAGCCCCACGGGAAGAGTTATGGTAATGTTATTTGCACTAACTTACAGTAATATAGACGTCTGGGGCTGATAGTGTTATATAACAACATTAGACTAGCTAAAGTACATAGTGTTAACACTCTCAGCCCCACGGGAAGAGTTATGGTAATGTTATTTGCACTAACTGTACAGTAATATAGACGTCTGGGGCTGATAGTGTTATATAACAACATTAGACTAGCTAAAGTACATAGTGTTAACACTCTCAGCCCCACGGGAAGAGTTATGGTAATGTTATTTGCACTAACTGTACAGTAATATAGACGTCTGGGGCTGATAGTGTTATATAACAACATTAGACTAGCTAAAGTATATAGTGTTAACACTCTCAGCCCCACGGGAAGCGTTATGGTAATGTTATTTGCACTAACTGTACAGTAATATAGACGTCTGGGGCTGATAGTAGTGTTATATAACAACATTAGACTAGCTAAAGTATATAGTGTTAACACTCTCAGCCCCACGGGAAGCGTTATGGTAATGTTATTTACACTAACTGTACAGTAATATAGACGTCTGGGGCTGATAGTAGTGTTATATAACAACATAAGACTAGCTAAAGTACATAGTGTTAACACTCTCGACCCAACGGGAAGCGTTATGGTAATGTTATTTGCACTAACTGTACAGTAATATAGACGTCTGGGGCTGATAGTAGTGTTATATAACAACATTAGACTAGCTAAAGTACATAGTGTTAACACTCTCAACCCCACGGGAAGAGTTATGGTAATGTTATTTGCACTAACTGTACAGTAATATAGACGTCTGGGGCTGATAGTGTTATATAACAACATTAGACTAGCTAAAGTACATAGTGTTAACACTCTCAGCCCCACGGGAAGAGTTATGGTAATGTTATTTGCACTAACTGTACAGTAATATAGACGTCTGGGGCTGATAGTGTTATATAACAACATTAGACTAGCTAAAGTACATAGTGTTAACACTCTCAGCCCCACGGGAAGAGTTATGGTAATGTTATTTGCACTAACTGTACAGTAATATAGACGTCTGGGGCTGATAGTGTTATATAACAACATTAGACTAGCTAAAGTACATAGTGTTAACACTCTCAGCCCCACGGGAAGAGTTATGGTAATGTTATTTGCACTAACTGTACAGTAATATAGACGTCTGGGGCTGATAGTGTTATATAACAACATTAGACTAGCTAAAGTACATAGTGTTAACACTCTCAGCCCCACGGGAAGAGTTATGGTAATGTTATTTGCACTAACTGTACAGTAATATAGACGTCTGGGGCTGATAGTGTTATATAACAACATTAGACTAGCTAAAGTACATAGTGTTAACACTCTCAGCCCCACGGGAAGAGTTATGGTAATGTTATTTGCACTAACTGTACAGTAATATAGACGTCTGGGGCTGATAGTGTTATATAACAACATAAGACTAGCTAAAGTACATAGTGTTAACACTCTCAGCCCCACGGGAAGAGTTATGGTAATGTTATTTGCACTAACTGTACAGTAATATAGACGTCTGGGGCTGATAGTGTTATATAACAACATTAGACTAGCTAAAGTATATAGTGTTAACACTCTCAGCCCCACGGGAAGAGTTATGGTAATGTTATTTGCACTAACTGTACAGTAATATAGACGTCTGGGGCTGATAGTGTTATATAACAACATTAGACTAGCTAAAGTATATAGTGTTAACACTCTCAGCCCCACGGGAAGCGTTATGGTAATGTTATTTACACTAACTGTACAGTAATATAGACGTCTGGGGCTGATAGTAGTGTTATATAACAACATTAAGACTAGCTAAAGTACATAGTGTTAACACTCTCGACCCAACGGGAAGCGTTATGGTAATGTTATTTGCACTAACTGTACAGTAATATAGACGTCTGGGGCTGATAGTAGTGTTATATAACAACATAAGACTAGCTAAAGTACATAGTGTTAACACTCTCGACCCAACGGGAAGCGTTATGGTAATGTTATTTGCACTAACTGTACAGTAATATAGACGTCTGGGGCTGATAGTAGTGTTATATAACAACATTAGACTAGCTAAAGTACATAGTGTTAACACTCTCAACCCCACGGGAAGAGTTATGGTAATGTTATTTGCACTAACTGTACAGTAATATAGACGTCTGGGGCTGATAGTGTTATATAACAACATTAGACTAGCTAAAGTACATAGTGTTAACACTCTCAGCCCCACGGGAAGAGTTATGGTAATGTTATTTGCACTAACTGTACAGTAATATAGACGTCTGGGGCTGATAGTGTTATATAACAACATTAGACTAGCTAAAGTACATAGTGTTAACACTCTCAAGCCCCACGGGAAGAGTTATGGTAATGTTATTTGCACTAACTGTACAGTAATATAGACGTCTGGGGCTGATAGTGTTATATAACAACATTAGACTAGCTAAAATACATAAGTGTTAACACTCTCAGCCCCACGGGAAGAGTTATGGTAATGTTATTTGCACTAACTGTACAGTAATATAGACGTCTGAGGCTGATAGTGTTATATAACAACATTAGACTAGCTAAATTACATAGTGTTAACACTCTCAGCCCCACGGGAAGAGTTATGGTAATGTTATTTGCACTAACTGTACAGTAATATAGACGTCTGGGGCTGATAGTGTTATATAACAACATAAGACTAGCTAAAGTACATAGTGTTAACACTCTCAGCCCCACGGGAAGAGTTATGGTAATGTTATTTGCACTAACTGTACAGTAATATAGACGTCTGGGGCTGATAGTGTTATATAACAACATTAGACTAGCTAAAGTATATAGTGTTAACACTCTCAGCCCCACGGGAAGAGTTATGGTAATGTTATTTGCACTAACTGTACAGTAATATAGACGTCTGGGGCTGATAGTAGTGTTATATAACAACATTAGACTAGCTAAAGTACATAGTGTTAACACTCTCAGCCCCACGGGAAGAGTTATGGTAATGTTATTTGCACTAACTGTACAGTAATATAGACGTCTGGGGCTGATAGTGTTATATAACAACATTAGACTAGCTAAAGTATATAGTGTTAACACTCTCAGCCCCACGGGAAGCGTTATGGTAATGTTATTTGCACTAACTGTACAGTAATATAGACGTCTGGGGCTGATAGTGTTATATAACAACATTAGACTAGCTAAAGTATATAGTGTTAACACTCTCAGCCCCACGGGAAGCGTTATGGTAATGTTATTTACACTAACTGTACAGTAATATAGACGTCTGGGGCTGATAGTAGTGTTATATAACAACATAAGACTAGCTAAAGTACATAGTGTTAACACTCTCGACCCAACGGGAAGCGTTATGGTAATGTTATTTGCACTAACTGTACAGTAATATAGACGTCTGGGGCTGATAGTAGTGTTATATAACAACATTAGACTAGCTAAAGTACATAGTGTTAACACTCTCAGCCCCACGGGAAGCGTTATGGTAATGTTATTTGCACTAACTGTACAGTAATATAGACGTCTGGGGCTGATAGTGTTATATAACAACATTAGACTAGCTAAAGTACATAGTGTTAACACTCTCAGCCCCACGGGAAGAGTTATGGTAATGTTATTTGCACTAACTGTACAGTAATATAGACGTCTGGGGCTGATAGTAGTGTTATATAACAACATTAGACTAGCTAAAGTACATAGTGTTAACACTCTCAGCCCCACGGGAAGAGTTATGGTAATGTTATTTGCACTAACTGTACAGTAATATAGACGTCTGGGGCTGATAGTAGTGTTATATAACAACATTAGACTAGCTAAAGTACATAGTGTTAACACTCTCAGCCCCACGGGAAGCGTTATGGTAATGTTATTTGCACTAACTGTACAGTAATATAGACGTCTGGGGCTGATAGTGTTATATAACAACATTAGACTAGCTAAAGTATATAGTGTTAACACTCTCAGCCCCACGGGAAGAGTTATGGTAATGTTATTTGCACTAACTGTACAGTAATATAGACGTCTGGGGCTGATAGTGTTATATAACAACATTAGACTAGCTAAAGTATATAGTGTTAACACTCTCAGCCCCACGGGAAGAGTTATGGTAATGTTATTTGCACTAACTGTACAGTAATATAGACGTCTGGGGCTGATAGTGTTATATAACAACATTAGACTAGCTAAAGTATATAGTGTTAACACTCTCAGCCCCACGGGAAGCGTTATGGTAATGGTATTTGCACTAACTGTACAATAATATAGACGTCTGGGGCTGATAGTGTTATATAACAACATTAGACTAGCTAAAGTATATAGTGTTAACACTCTCAGCCCCACGGGAAGCGTTATGGTTATGTTATTTGCACTAACTCTACAGTAATATAGACGTCTGGGGCTAATAGTGTTATATAACAACATTAGACTAGCTAAAGTATATAGTGTTAACACTCTCAGCCCCACGGGAAGCGTTATGGTTATGTTATTTGCACTAACTCTACAGTAATATAGACGTCTGGGGCTAATAGTGTTATATAACAACATTAGACTAGCTAAAGTATATAGTGTTAACACTCTCAGCCCCACGGGAAGCGTTATGGTAATGTTATTTACACTAACTGTACAGTAATATAGACGTCTGGGGCTGATAGTAGTGTTATATGACAACATAAGACTAGCTAAAGTACATAGTGTTAACACTCTCGACCCAACGGGAAGCGTTATGGTAATGTTATTTGCACTATCTGTACAGTAATATAGACGTCTGGGGCTGATTGTAGTGTTATATAACAACATAAGACTAGCTAAAGTACATAGTGTTAACACTCTCGACCCAACGGGAAGCGTTATGGTAATGTTATTTGCACTAACTGTACAGTAATACAGACGTCTGGGGCTGATAGTGTTATATAACAACATTAGACTAGCTAAAGTACATAGTGTTAACACTCTCAACCCCACGGGAAGAGTTATGGTAATGTTATTTGCACTAACTGTACAGTAATATAGACGTCTGGGGCTGATAGTGTTATATAACAACATTAGACTAGCTACAGTATATAGTGCTAACACTCTCAGCCCCACGGGAAGAGTTATGGTAATGTTATATGCACTAACTGTACAGTAATATAGACGTCTGGGGCTGATAGTGTTATATAACAACATTAGACTAGCTAAAATACATAATGTTAACACTCTCAGCCCCACGGGAAGCGTTATGGTAATGGTATTTGCACTAACTGTACAGTAATATAGACGTCTGGGGCTGATAGTGTTATATAACAACATAAGACTAGCTAAAGTACATAGTGTTAACACTCTCAGCCCCACGGGAAGAGTTATGGTAATGTTATTTGCACTAACTGTACAGTAATATAGACGTCTGGGGCTGATAGTGTTATATAACAACATTA
Organism: Homalodisca vitripennis; assembly: GCF_021130785.1. Taxonomy (NCBI): domain Eukaryota; kingdom Metazoa; phylum Arthropoda; class Insecta; order Hemiptera; family Cicadellidae; genus Homalodisca; species Homalodisca vitripennis. The sequence continues at coordinate 91,423,316 of NC_060210.1, forward strand.
GACTAGCTAAAGTATATAGTGTTAACACTCTCAGCCCCACGGGAAGCGTTATGGTAATGTTATTTACACTAACTGTACAGTAATATAGACGTCTGGGGCTGATAGTAGTGTTATATAACATAAGACTAGCTAAAGTACATAGTGTTAACACTCTCGACCCAACGGGAAGCGTTATGGTTATGTTATTTGCACTAACTCTACAGTAATATAGACTTCAGGGGCTGATAGTGTTATATAACAACATTAGACTAGCTAAAGTACATAATGTTAACACTCTCAGCCTCACGGGAAGAGTTATGGTAATGCTATTTGCATTAACTCTACAGTAATATAGACGTCAGGGGCTGATAGTGTTATATAACAACATTAGACTAGCTAAAGTACATAGTGTTAACCAGTAGCGTACCCAGAAATTTCGTTCGGGGGGGGGGGGGGTCCGAAACCGGGGTATCCGGGGGACGTTTTGTGTGGTATTTGCCAATGAGTTCACTGATAAAAGGTAAATACTGGAGCGTTAGTAAGTACGCCTTATAGAAAATGGAAAGATGTAATTGGCAAATTTAACTCTCACAGCAACTCTAGTACCACAAATTTTCCTGTATAACTACAGAAACTTTACGAAGTTCGATTCTGGCCGAGTAGTAAAAGCCACCAAAGTGATGTTGGATTCACTGGATAAGAAAGAAAAAGAACAAACAGAGTTTCACTCAAGCGTACAACTATATTCTGTGGAGAAAATTAAATATCCCTTCGGGGACATTGGGCCACTGACGGCCGAAAACCCTTTAGAAAAGGAGGGCTCTTTTCAAGCGTTGCTCGGTTACAGATAAAACTAACGGTCGGAAAATGCACCGGAAAAACTCTACTGATTAGAAGTTCGGCTACTTTGGATTTCACTGATTGAGGTATTTATGAATGAGTTATAATGGCGATTTTTTGTATCATTACACTGTAGACGAGTATATAGGCCTAATTATCGGAAAAAAAAAATCACTTTCGGTTGGAAACAAAATACACCTGAAAAACTCTAATGATTAGAACCAACTACTTCGGACTTCAGTTATTGAGGTAAACGTGGTATTGTTGATTGAGTTAGGACGACGATTTTTTGTTATCATTAAACTGTACTCGACTACCTATATAATTATCGAGAAAAAAATCACTTCCGGTCGGTAAATACCGAAGAAAAGCTCTCTTCAGATTTTCAGCGACCGGAAGTGTTTTATTGTTTTTTTCTCGATAGTTATATATGTATTAGTCGGCGTTGAATTATTATCTAAAATCAACGTCCTAACATAATTCTAAGTACCACTTTTACCTCAACCACTCAACCAGTGAAACCCAAAATCGTCAAAACTTTAAACTGTAGAGAGCTTTCTTCGGTATTTACTGACCGGAAGTGATGTTTTTCTCAATAATTATATAGATATTAGTCGGCGTTCAATTGATACCTAAAATCAACGTTCAACATAATTCTAAGTACCACATTTATCTCAACGACTGAACCAGTGAAATCAAAAATCGTCAAAATCTCAATCAGTATTGCTTTTCCTCGGAATTTTCCGACCGGAAGTGTATTATTGTTTTTTTCTCGATATAGCCTATAACAACATTAGACTAGTTAAAGTACATAGTGTTAACACTCTCAGCCCCACGGGAAGAGTTATGGTAATGCTATTTGCACTAACTGTACAGTAATATAGACGTCTGGGGCTGATAGTGTTATATAACAACAATAGACTAGCTAAAGTACATAGTTTTAACACTCTCAGCCCCACGGGAAGAGTTATGATAATGTTAATTGCACTAAATGTACAGTAATATAGACGTCTGGGGCTGATAGTGTTATATAACAACATTAGACTAGCTAAATTACATAGTGTTAACACTCTCAGCCCCACGGGAAGAGTTATGGTAATGCTATTTGCATTAACTCTACAGTAATATAGACGTCTGGGGCTGATAGTGTTATATAACAACATTAGACATAGCTAAAGTATATAGTGTTAACACTCTCAGCCCCACGGGAAGCGTTATGGTAATGTTATTTGCACTAACTGTAGAGTAATATAGACGTTTGGGGCTGATAGTGTTATATAACAACATTAGACTAGCTAAATTACATAGTGTTAACACTCTCGACCCAACGGGAAGCGTTATGGTAATGTTATTTGCACTAACTGTACAGTAATACAGACGTCTGGGGCTGATAGTGTTATATAACAACATTAGACTAGCTAAAGTACATAGTGTTAACACTCTCGACCCAACGGGAAGCGTTATGGTAATGTTATTTGCACTAACTGTACAGTAATACAGACGTCTGGGGCTGATAGTGTTATATAACAACATTAGACTAGCTAAAGTACATAGTGTTAACACTCTCAGCCCCACGGGAAGAGTTGTGGTAATGTTATTTGCACTAACTGTACAGTAATATAGACGTCTGGTACTGATAGTGTTATATAACAACATTAGACTAGCTAAAGTACATAGTGTTAACACTCTCAGCCCCACGGGAAGAGTTATGGTAATGCTATTTGCATTAACTCTACAGTAATATAGACGTCTGGGGCTGATAGTGTTATATAACAACATTAGACTAGCTAAAGTACATAGTGTTAACACTCTCGACCCCACGGGAAGCGTTATGATAATGTTATTTACACTAACTGTACAGTAATATAGACGTCTGGGGCTGATAGTGTTATATAACAACATTAGACATAGCTAAAGTATATATGTTAACACTCTCAGCCCCACGGGAAGAGTTATGGTAATGTTATTTGCACTAACTGTACAGTAATATAGACGTATGGGGCTGATTGTGTTATATAACAACATTAGGCTAATTAAAGTACATAGTGTTAACACTCTCAGCCCCACGGGAAGAGTTATGGTAATGCTATTTGCATTAACTCTACAGTAATATAGACGTCTGGGGCTGATAGTGTTATACTGTATAACAACATTAGACATAGCTAAAGTATATATGTTAACACTCTCAGCCCCACGGGAAGAGTTATGGTAATGTTATTTGCACTAACTGTACAGTAATATAGACGTCTGGTACTGATAGTGTTATATAACAACATTAGACTAGCTAAAGTACATAGTGTTAACACTCTCAGCCCCACGGGAAGAGTTATGGTAATACTATTTGCATTAACTCTACAGTAATATAGACGTCTGGGGCTGATAGTGTTATATAACAACATTAGACTAGCTAAAGTACATAGTGTTAACACTCTCGACCCCACGGGAAGCGTTATGATAATGTTATTTACACTAACTGTACAGTAATATAGAAGTCTGGGGTTGATAGTGTTATAATTAGTTCGATGTTCAGAGTAATAACTTTGAATAAAATTATATCTTGAATAGGCTACACATACATAATGTTCAGGCCCGTACTAAGACTAGTCTTTTCGTACAATTTTAAATGGTCTCCTCCGCTCGTTTATTTGAAGGAACCGTGTCGCTCAAACTAATAACTGTAAATTACTACCGTGAACATAATAATAAGATGTTGTCAATGGGTTAACGGTGGGAGGGAGTATGTAACTAGAGCGCGGTGGCGGGACGTGCCGGGGCTCGGCCGAATATCTTTTCCGGAACCCGCCAAAGCTGATTACGGCCCTGATAACATTACTTTTTACCACAAAATTGACTAAATATTTGGTATGCAATGACCTATTTTGCAGTTTTTAATAACTATTTTAACAACATAGCCTTAATGCTGTCAGACATCGTGAAAGATTTATTACTAAAAACTCATTTCACTACTTATATATCTAAGCACAATATACCCAGTATGGTACTAAAAGACACATTTGAATAGATACAGTGTAATTCACCACTACCTACCTAACAAGGGAAGAGTTGTAGGTGATAATATTGTGACTGAATCAGCTGTTTTGAATAGATTTTAACAGAAATCATCAGCTGTTCGGTGAACAACTATGGATACTGCGCCATTGGCTGTCTGTTGCTCAACGGATTTAATATGGCTTGTTATACGCGACCGATTAGAGAAATGTTTATTTCGAAAATAATTTCGTCTTATATTGATCATACAATTTACAATTCCGGTAATCAATTATGTTACAAATAAGTTTTGTAGAAAATAAATACGTCGCTCTTAAATTTCAGCATATTGAACACTTAAGTAAAAGAAACGTTAGTTTTATGGTATTTTTGATATGTTAGGGACAGGCCTTTACTCAAGCCGATTTTTTGGACAATTTTAGCGGGGCCCGTGTCGGGCTCCGCCCACGTCTTGTTTGAAACGACCGTGTCGACGATATTTGACGAGATAACTCTTTCTAATAACTTATTACTAAATTTGACTATCATTAACAAAATAATAAGATGTAGCCAATGGGATAACGTGGGGGGAGGGTAAAGCGATATGACTGGAGGCGCCAAAGCTGAGTACGGCCCTGGCCAGGAAAGAATGGGTTAGTTTTAACTCACATATAACTAATTCTAGTTATAGTTACTCTAAAATAAGCAATTTGTTCCAAAAGATTTGCACTCTCCATTAATTTGTAAAAATGAAAATTATAGAGTATTGATAATGGTAGGACCAACGCTATTTTTAATTGACTGAACAACTTTATAAGATATTCCGGTAATCCAACTGTTGTGTCCACACATTATTAGTATGGCTTGAGAGTCGATTCTATAATTTCTAATACAGGTTGATGCTGTCTATATCTCCATGATACAGAGAAGAATTACTTACAATGGTATCTACTATTATAGTGATAGTGTATTGGCAGAGATAAAGGTTTAAAATACTTCTTTATTTATACTCTGTTATCTCTGACTCTATTCTTGGAACTCTGTTGATAAAAAAGCGCCTTCAATACTACACTCTGTTGATTGTCGAAGCTTAACTGAAAACTGCCGTTTTAAACATTGAAGGTACTAATTACCTCGAGAATTAATGATTGTGGTAAAATGAGCTTAAAATTTTAAGCAATAAGAACAACTATTTTAAACTTCAAACAAACCTTTATTTTTTGTCGTAGAACTAAGGAAGGATATCTCATTTTAAGCATACGATTAATACATATCCAAACGGTGTTTAGTATTTTGTAATAAAACAATAGGAAAAAAGAAACAATTTCGTATTAACACTGATCTCATGGGACTAAATCAAGATGGCATCTCGGAAGAGTTTTGAAATTATGTTCCCACCACTACAGTTTATTTTATTTTATTTTGGTATTCGGTAAGAAAAACTCTTAGCCCTCGGACAATACTATAGTATTGTTTTCTTTTATAACGATTTTAAAAGTAATTCCAAAACGATTTATTTATATTATTTTAAAACGATTGTGCCTAATTTTACCTTTAATTTACAATAATTTAATATAATATCAAAAAGTCACATAGTAATAATACAACTTGTTATAAAAAGGAGCTTACTATCAGTTGCTAATTACATTGTAAAATAACTTCCAAATATTTAGATGTTGAGTTCAGGCTATGGTATTTATATTCTTTAATCCCAAAGCAGTAGTGGGGCGCGGGGCGCGGGGGATTCCCTCTACAACGGTATATGTTGGTACACACAAATCTATGTACATTTCGGTGTGTCGCCTAGAATAAGTCAACTTTATAAAATATAAGTCGACGTATTATAATTATTTTAATGCTTTACAAGTGTTTAATTAAAATTATGAAAAATAAAATTAAAAATGTTGCGCCCCTGAAATCTTGACGCTCTTTGCGTGAGTACAGATATAAACGTGCCTAGATACGAGCCTGCCAGTACTTAAGTCTAGGCACTTGATGGTCGGTGTAGGACACTGATCCAAGATAAGGAGCTGATTACGCCCCTGGTGGATTTCCTGAGAACCTGTAGCTGGTACGTTAATATGAAATTGAGTGCAGAGATGGGATCTCCCAATAATCATGTCTAACCGCAGTAATAACTACGACATATTTCCTCCAAATTAATGTGCAGGATGGCAACCCTGTCGGATGCTACAAGCTTCCGCGCTCAGTGAAATTATAGGGGATGGTTTGCAAAGATTGGGAATTCCACAAGAACCAATACTTTCCTCAAGTATCTAGGTCAAGGTGTCCGATCCCATTTCTTGGAGTCCACCATCACTGAGACGTTTATACAGCTTGTTTCTTAATAGGAACCTCATGTGACAAGTTTGATAGACGTTTACAATGTGTTACCATATAAGATATTCTAAGTTCGCCTTTGCAATATAGTGAACACAAAACACACGTTGATGCTTCATTTACGTGTATATTTTACAACACGTACCCCCTCATTAGTAAATTTTCAAAACAGGTCCTCTTATACCGGGTGTAGTAAAACAACCTTGAATTTTATCCCATAAGAACAGTTATATTATATCTTACTTATTTACGTATATCTAATTATGCAGGCGTGACCAATATGTTTGTAACGTCCTGCCAATTTTTAAAAGATTCGAACATTGTACATTGGTACGTAGTATATATTTCCCAAGAATATTTCGGTTAAGAAACTAAGTCACCGGTTAAGATACTATTGATCTTAGTGTTCAGATATAGGGTAAAATTAAGTCCTGATACGCCTAGATACATTCCAAACGGATTGAGATATCGATGCACAATCATTACCATATTTTATTAAAATACGACTTTTACAATTTTAAAATTGCATTGATGTTAACCTTCTACCCCCGTTGGAAAGGGAAAGAGGTATTTTTTATCCTCCAAAAAATCCCCAAAAGTATTTAAATAAAATATGGTGCATCGATATCTCAATCCGATGGAAATATATCCGGGTGTATCAGGACTTCATTTAGACCCTGTATACTTATTTATATCGCCTGTCACCCAAGTGCGGAAAGAATGTCCAGCTATTCTCTAGGGGTCATGATGGGTATTGGAAAGTGTTAGTTGTATCGTTACCCTATAGTGTACGATATTATTTGAACAAAGCACTGTAGACTACATTCATTGTAAAACAGGAATCTATTAATGTATTATTTTACTTTGTTTCACTTCTTAAAAACTACTCTGCAACTACTATTACTGCTGATTCTATAAAACGTATCTTCGTTAATGTAAAAAATTATATTTCATTTCCTCTAATATTAAATAAAGTGTTGTGTTATTTATGCACTATATCGATAGTGCTGTGATATGATTTAATTATTTTATGCTAAAAGTATTACGCTTAGCATAGTATCTTCCTCATTGGTCATCTGAAATTTTTTAACATAATATTTTGGATCTAATTAAGTTTATGCAAAATTGTTTTATAAACTTTGTGGTCCAAGAATGTTGCATTAAAAATATACGTATAAACACAGCAGTTAATTGTTTCAATTTGAATTAGAACTATCTAATTTAAATTCATTCTGGATTTTTCCATATCCAGTGTGGTACGGTTTTCGATCAAATTCACCACGATTAAACATTTTAACTCAATAGAACAATTCCTTCTTAAATTTTAATCCTTTGAGCCGAATAAATAAAATGAATATCAAGAGAGTTGGACATTTTTAAATAAGATCTTTTAGACACAGGAGTAGCTGAGTACGTTTAGAAACAACCTGTAAATGTGATAAAGAATAATAATGACTACTGCGGGCCGAATAGTGAGTGACTCATACTCTACGGTGATTTGCGACTTTGAAAGCCTTACATTTCTTTACAACCGCGTATTTAGCCTACTATTAGTGCTAGGAATTTGAATTTCATCAGACGAAATTATTTTTTAAACAAACAAGATTTTATAACGAATCATTTTCCATGTCAGACATGAAAAGCACTGTAGAAGATTGTCATCATATTAATAAAACACTGAGACCCCATGGTGTAAGGAGACACCATGGGGTTCTCCTTACACCATGCTGAGACCCCATAGATGATTATTGATGCCGCTTTGGATATTGATATTTCTTAAATGGTATTTGGCTTGGGAACGAACAAAGATGTATATGATGTTAAATTATGAATAGCCATATTCTTCCCGCTTTTGGACAATGAACGATAGAATTAAATCTGGGGATTGCAGAAATTGGTAATATTAAAATCATTTGTCGTAAACATAACTACAGTACACATACAAAATTGTAAAATTAAATGTGTGTCCTCCGGTTTAATTTTAGGTTGTAATGATCTCATACTTTTATTGATCTCTTCTTCCACAACCTGTTGTGGTGTTCGTGGATGTTATCTCTACGGCATAAGGCTTCTACTACCATTTCGATAGGAGATTGTATACTCATAAAACTTAAATCACTAATTTTAGTTTTAAATCTATTATTTCTTTTATGTTATGTTTAAATCAGTAAACGCTCCCACATAATTAATAGGCTGTTACATACCTTTGTTGGTAAGCGTTCGTTTTCTCTACTGAATGAATGTAGCGCATATGACAAAACTAAATATTAACTATTTAGTAGACAAATAAAATATGAAATATAACGGAGTACTTTCTTTGTTTAAAGTTTGTTATTGACGATGGAAGGTTTGAAAGATAACAGGATTTCGGACATTTGCCATCGCTGTATGTTACAAAATATAAATACTACGTTTCAAGGATTTAAATCTATCCTCTTCGTCAGGTGGGTGAGGTATTAACGGAGTATATAGTGGAGAAAGTTCTTTCTTTAAAAGTGTTAACACTATCACTGTATTACCACCATTTTATTTTAATGGCGAAATATATTGCAGATTAAGTTGTATAAAAATTATACTTTTTAGCTACAATAACGTATTTTTAATACAATTTCATAACTTTTAAATGCCGAAAATCCCGTGATAGCTGAGTTGAGATCCCGAGATTGTCATGGCCAAAATACTATCCGGGATACTGGGATTGTTGGTTGAGCGTTAGCAAAGACTTAACTTGAAGTTTTGCAAGAATCTTCATTTCAATATCGATATCGCATGTAAAATCGAGTTCGGTGCATGCCACTGCATGGTATTTGGTGCAGCGTCAGTGAACATTTTTACATTGGTCTTATGAGTAACTATGATGATAACGAGAAATCGTATGACTTTTGCTATGTGATTTAGTATCACATGTAGGCATTATCAGAATGTGTCGACACATTATCAGAATGAAATGAGTTATAAACTAAAATTTTACACGCAATCTCAGTGAAGCCTGTTACGTGACACGTGGTGTGGTGTAGCTTATTTCTGCCCTTTACAACACAATGATGTGCTTACATGAAATATCCAGCCAGTATGCAAGTCCCAAAATATCGGATAACCAATTTAGTTCGTTGGCAGCTACTGAGTAAAATCTTATAATATTTTTTAAATCATAGGTCTTAATGAATTATTCTGAAAGAACATCTCACAAACTGTTCCATCTGAACCCGTTTAGAATAATATTCTAGAGCCGAAGGATAATATGCTATGTGTAAGCAATCAGATTTTTCTTGAAATCGATTGACACATTTTTCTAAGATAGAATCGATTGTCAAGCATATTAGTTTTTTGTATAGGACTATCTGGAAAGGTAAGAGTTAGTAAAATTAAACGATAATTTTTCTCCGATTATATTTTTCTTACCTTGATGTACTCGTAATTAATACTGACAGTCATAAACATAAATGATGACAAGGACGTAGCCAGCGAGGGGGTTCAAGAGGTCCGGCCCTCCCCAATTTAAAAAATTTTAAATTACTTTTTTTAGTAAACTATTATTATTATTTAAATAATTCAGTATTGCTGAGAAGTACTGCTGAAAGATCGTACTCAATAAAGAAACGAGTTAAGTACTTTTTAAGAAACAAAATGAAGACTTACTTCTGTCCACTATGGGAAAATATCAGTTGTCTGGACCATCCCCCCAACTTTTTTCCTGGCTACGTTCTTGAATGATGGTTATATTACCATCGCCAGACAACTAGATACAGTTGCCAGGGTCTGTATTCGGTTAGCTGACACTGATTTAACATTTATTTATGTATATGACGTTTGGTATTATATGCACAATCCTAACAAAAATATTTTAGAAAACATTACTATATTGTATTTTTGACCGTTTTGATAGCCTTCCATTTCACCTTCCATCAAGTATTTGGTGGCTGCCGGACAATTTCTTTCTTAGGATAAAATGTATCTAAAAACCCAGGTTGTGTGCTAATACAATGTTAAATTGCTCTCTGCTCCTGAACTCGTACTGAGATGGGTAAGTACTTTTTGTAAAAACACAACATTGCTATAATACCCCTCGCTATTATAGCTGCGAACGGTACATTCAGGTTTCTGAGCGTTGGCGAAGTAATGACGGTCTAATGGGTAGTTTATGATCTGAAAATAAGCTGAATATAATAGCTACTCCCACCGTAATGTCGCCCGAGGCGTTCGCAAGGTCATTGTCACCGATGTAGGCTGCTATTTGTGACTGAGTTGCGATTCAAAATGGTATCCGAAATCGACGAGGGAATTTCCGGATATGGAGTGTAAGGTCGCTTCTGTGAGGTAACAGCGACCAGTTGGGTTGAAGTAACGGCACTCGGTGAGGAGCGCAGCACCTACTCACCGCCGCGACCTTCACCTTCCCTTCACACGACCTTGGTCATCCTAAATTGATCCTTCGTAAATATTCTTTAACGTTCTCAAAATAGTCAAACTTAACACACACATTACTTTTTAGTTAATATTCAATATACCGGAGTATTTCTTTGTTTGAAGTTTGTTTCTTACGCAATGTTTCTGGTTGTACTGTATCTCTGAACGATGGCAAATGTCCGAAAAATCCTGTTTCCTTCGTTATGCCGCAGTATTTAATTAGCAGATGTACTGATATTTTGAAGCCTATTTAAACTTTATTTTACGATGATACAATATATGTTTATAAAACAATCAGTAGTTGGATTTATTAGTTAACTCATAATACAAGCTATGTGTTCAACTTGAAATAAAGATCTAATAGACTAGATTTTTATTGGCTGAACGTCAGCGAAGCTTGTTACACGTGGGACTGAGAAAACGTCATTTGTTTGTCTGTCCACACAATATTTTGAAATCGAACTGACCTACAAACTTTAAATTGTGTATGGAGCTACATTTATGTATTAGCAACTCTGAGTGCGATAACGGTGTGTGATACCCCATTGGACTTGGCTGAGCGTTAGAGAAGCTTGTTACACGTGGGACTGAGAAAATGTCATTTGTCTGTCTGTCCACACAATATTTTGAAAACGAACTGACCTACAAACTTTAAATTGTGTATGGAGCTACATTTATGTATTAGCAACTCTGAGTGCGATAACGGTGTGTGATGCCCCATTGGACTTGGCTGAGCGTTAGCGAAGCTTGTTACACGTGGGACTGAGAAAATGTCATTTGTCTGTCTGTCCACACAATATTTTGAAATCGAACTGACCTACAAACTTTAAATTGTGTATGGAGCTACATTTATGTATTAGCAACTCTGAGTGCGATAACGGTGTGTGATACCCCATTGGACTTGGCTGAGCGTTAGAGAACACTTTTGCATTTTTTTCGTGGGTAACCCTAATGACAACGAGAAATTAGCAGAATAAATAAATAAACTGAGTACAAGCATATGGGATTTTAACAAGTGGCATTTTTATTCATGGAGTAAAGAGTAAAACATGAGTGAAAAGCCAAGTCGGTGACACGATTCGATTTCAGAACACACTTTGCATTGTCGTACCCTCCCTAGCTCAACTTCGATTATTTTAACACTGCTATGAAATCTATGATATGTTAATGAACAACTTAACTAACTTCATTTCTACATAGACAAGTATGCGTTATAATGACGGTGCATGTCCAACCTTGGAATTTGATTAAGCGCCATTGAAGGGTAACATAATTTATTTTTGGTGTGATGGAGGATGTAAAAATATATTTTTGCTTTATAGTAGTAGTCTGTCTATCTATCTGTTTATTCGCAAGTAATCTCGAGAATGAAACAAGCTATAGATTTGAAATTTGACTAGCGGCCTCATAGAAGCGTGTTACAAGACACTTGGTGAGATTTTGACAAAGAGAACAATATTACTGTATTATTAATAAACACAACTATTATAATTTAATTATTTGCACCCTGTTTTAATTATTATTTTAATATTATCCCTCCAACTCCTCCCTATAAGAAAACATTGATGCAAGTACAAGCGCTTTTGCCTAATTTATCAATATTGCAATCCATTATGTACTATTATATATATATATATATATATATATATATATATATATATATATATATATTTATTGATTAGTTTGTCTTGACATAAATCTGATCAAAAAGTGCCAGATTATTTATATTATAATATATCAATAATAATAATAATATCCTTACTTAAATAAACGAATAAAGTTTTGAATAAAACTTGAATAATATTTCCTAATTTTTACAAATACATCCGTTTTGCGATATTCAATCAACAATCTCATTTTTGTCTATGCCTTTATACACAAGCATGAAAATTATTTGTGTTCATTGTTTTAACTCAATTAAATAAACATTTTAGTACTGCCTAGTTACTTTTTGGAAAGAAGTTGGATTTCAAGAGATCATTCTACGATCAACATAACTAAATTTACTAAATTATTTTCTAAAGAATAATAATTCAGAATAATGTTACCATTCGTCCTTCCCTCTACCCTTAGGTATACTAGTTGTGGTTGTGAGGAGAAGTGGGCTAACAGGTGCTAGGCGAGCGTTGACCTGCCACGTCATAGGAACCCGTTAGTGGAGCGGCGCGCCGCTCTGTGTTTCGACGCGGAGGTGGTGGCAGTGCCAGTGTATACCGGGCAGACCCGCAGCGCAGATGGCGATCATAGACTACAAGGCACTCTTCTGCGTGCTGCTCATATCCTCCTTCACTCGCCAGAACGAGGATAAGGACACCAACCCCTTCCTGGAGGCGGCGCGTTCGATGATGGAGTCCCACGATTCGGGTGGCCAGGGAATGGGCAACATGATACAGTCCTTTATGCAGAGCGGGGGTGGCAAGCAGCTCGGCGAGATGTTCGCTGCCCAAGGGGATGCCGCGGATTGGCTCAGCAGACTGGGGTCGATTCTGAGCGGGGGCGGTGCCGGGGGCGGCGGAGCCGGGGGTGGGATGAACGCCGAGCTGCTGGGACAGATGGTGGAGATGATCTCGGGGATGGCTACCTCAGCCCAAGACGAGAATAACAGCAACGTCGATGACAACAACAACGAGGTACCTAATTTTATATATATCTATTAGGTGAGTTTCTAGTTCTAAAAAGCAATCCGAATATCGAAAACCATACACGAAAACGCCTTGAATATTGCAAATAAATGTTTTAGGAGTGATGTTCGAATACGATATAAAAAAGATATTCTGTAAGTATCTAATCTGAAGCCCCCCTTACAAATAACACAATAAGACATCTATTAACAGGTTATTGTCTTTTCATGGGAAATATAAAGTATATTCTCATATCTCTCTAGGTTTGGAATTGATTAAAACATGAAAATGAAATTTTAGAGCAAATATCCGCTATTAATAATTTTCCTAATTAAATTACCTCTACTATTCATTTTTAAGAGAATGACGATTTGTTTTTTTTACTTAAAATGTTAGTTAGTTTGTAATTAACATAAGAACACTTAATTGTGATGCACCATTTGGGAGGTGGTAGAGATTGGCTAAGATAAGGGGGACGGGAAGCTATTAACGAAAATAAGGAGCATTATTACTCATATTTAGGAAAATAGGGAGGGTATTTATCTATTAAAGTCTATAAATGAGAAAAATGATACGAAAACTTGGTTTCGTTAGGTTAAATAATTATAATCTATTATCATCAGAGGATAAGTAGTTATCATCTATATGTATTACTGCACCTGAATTTACTGTCATCTATCTTATCAGTGCAATACTGCAAATACCTTGTTCATAATAGATAATGAATCCTTATCGCACCTTAGCAAACTGCAGGTGTTCACATCTATATAATAAATACTGTAAGAACTACGAAGCTATATTCACTAGGTATACTCAGTAGCGTATGCATGTAAACGTGCTATAGTAAAGAGCAAAGAATATTTGAAATTGAATGTCTTATTCAATGCCGTCAAATTACTATAATTAATTTAAATTGCTCTTGAATTAGGGCATGAAACATTCAGAACTTGTCCAAAAAGAGAGTGTAGCTCCATGGTTCATAGCATTGAAACGTTTACACCCCTTGTTTCACGCGATTTCAATGATGCACTTAATTCAAGGGTAGTTTCCCTTTGATAATTTCAAATCAACTGTAAATACAAAAAACCACCGTTCCATGGGCATTATATGAACAGTAAAGCGACCGCTCCACAACTAGTAGAACCCGAACTGCACTGAAAAACGATACTGTGTTTGCTTACTGGTCTGTTCACTCTTCTGAAAGTAGATTGTTGACATTTTTAATATTGTGTATTAGTATGTAATTAATTATAGAAATCCTTATGCGAACCGAATAATAATGAACCAATTGAGTAAATCATGTCATGGAGTTGTTTAGTATGAAATTGTTATTTCCAAGAAACTGTATTATTTATATTTTTACAGAATAATATTAATGCACAACCAACAAGCAACCATTTGATGAACCATAGACATAACTGTGCTGAGACAATTCCAAAAAACAAACTAGGATGATAAAACACAACTTTTTAACAATTTGAGCCGTTACTATCATTGACACGTAAGACTGCCAATTTATCAGGTTGGAATACGCCTATACCACGAGTCTCGTAAAAAAAAGGCTTCGCTGAGGTTGCGTGCGGAATTTGAATCTATAGTTCATATCTGTCTCGAGATGTGCTACGGAGACATACACAGACAGACAATTTTACACAACAGGACATTGTCCATCACCTCTGCAGACAAAAGATAAAATTACGTCAGCCAGAGTGATAGGTTTCAATGACGCTACGCCAAAATGTATGGTTGGACATTGCCATACTTACAGAACTCATTGTTGTCTATATATAAATGGAGTTTCATGCAAAACTTAATGTGAACAGACGAAATCTTTCTAGTGATATCTTGCAATACATGATACATCTTATGATACATTAACATTTTTGCAGTACCTAAGGAAGGTACCGCAACGCAAGAGCGTGCGGAAATCAAATCTCGTCACCAAAGTTTAACATTCACTTTTCACTCGATTATTTTTCCTTTTTAATCTATGATTAAAATTGTCAAATACTAAAATGTCATATGATTGTTCCTGTTTACAAATATATCTGCCTACTATTTGCTAGTTGCCATAACTGATATCCATAAGACCAATATAAAAGTATTCGCTAACGCTCAGCCAAGTCCCACGGAGCCACATGCACCACTCAGTGTTGCCTATATAGAAATAAAACTTTATGCAAAATTTCAAATCTACAGGTCAGTTTGTTTTCGAGATATCCCGTGGACAGGCAGACAGAAATGAAAATTTCCAGCTTCGTAACTGATAGACTTCTCTGACGCTCAACCAATGATAGTTTGCGGGGGGGGGGGGGGGTAGCAGAAACAAAACCAAACTCCTTGGCGTTTATCGTCTATAATTGTTGCACCTTGTGGGAGCGCTCGACGTTAGTTATTATTTGATTGACTTAGCTTTCAAGACTTACAGATGGGCTTATCTCAGATCGTTTACGTTAATAATCAGAGGCGGATTTGAAGATTTGCCGCCCCCTTGGGCTGTTCACAATTTGCCGCCATCCTCCCCCCACCAACCATGTAGGCTTACCATGGTACCGCGGTGGGTCGACGCGACGTCGGCGGCAGCGAGGCGTCCACACTAAGTTTGTATTAAAACTCGAATAAAATAGGTTGAATTGCCAACGTTGAAGTTACGTTTAAAAATGTATTACAAGTAATTTTTTCACATATTCTTAACTTTTGGAATCATTTATTTTTTACCTTTTTACCAACATTTGCCGCCCCCTGAATTCTGCCGCCCTGGGCTAAAGCCCATTCAGCCCAAATGTAAATCCATCCCTGTTAATAATACGTTATTTATACTTTCCTATATCTTAGAAAGGTTAGGCTAACACATTTACCATATTGATATAATTTTTTGAAATTTTGCATTCTCTTTTTGTGAGATCTTTTCCACCTGAAGCATTTCGTTTCTTTTCCACCTAAATTTAGTCCCAAATTACCGTCACTGCCATTGAAGGCAAAAGCCGCATATTAAATGGTAACGTTTAAAACATTGAAGTGAACGCTTTGGCGATAACATAATAGATTTCAGTGTTAACAGCGTCTCTTTGAACATAAAAATTGCTGTATACTGAAATACTAAAAGAAAGGAATGAGGGGTTGTAAAGTTGTTCTCGGATTGCATACGTAAACAAATGATCGGGGATAGAGCAGATAAATCAAATGTTTGCTCTATCCCGTATGTGTTTGTTCTATATCCCGCATGTTCTAAACATTAAACTTTGACAATAGCTTTCTGGTAGAGATATAAACAGTTTGACATAGGTCAACAATTTTGTCACTGATTGCCACAAAGACAATGTTAAAATAAACTTATTGAAATGTCAATTTTATTCCCCATGAATAAACGACAATACGAATAATTTGCACGATACCTCACAAACATTAAATCTTGCAACATCTTACTGTAACTTTGCTATCAGCAAACTGTATCTTGATAAATTGTGCTTATTTGTCTTTTCTCACATTTATCGCAGGTTTATGTTTCATCTAGTAGTACTGTGTTTGTAAAATTGATATAACTGAATTCTTCTGTTCTATCTTACGTTGGTGCAATGATTTTGCTCAAGGATGTGCGAGAACGTTTTGCACCCTTCTTGTGCTGTGATGGCGTTTTCCATGTTCCCTCTCAGGGTTTCGTCCACCACCATTCTTGCTCTGATGCTTGGGCAGGTCGAAAAGTTTAAAGAAGTCATTATCTTGAGCAGTGTCCCTTCTGGCCGAGAACCGCATTGCTTAAGAATGCCTCAACTAGTAATGACGAAGAGCAACATTCACTAAGTAGCTGGATGGAAATGATGGGCAATAGCACTTTAAAAATACTTCATACTTTTCTGAACTAGGGATATGCCGAGCGTCAATCTTTTAACTGCATCATGGGATCCGTGTCCCTTGCGATCTCGAATAGTTGAGATTATTTTTCGTTTGCGTTCAAATTGACTTCCAAAAAGAACAAGAGTCTCACATGTAGTGTCATATATGTGCAATCTCGATTACTTCTAATGCAATCCAAATTTGCCACTAAACCCAAGTTTGCTTCATTACGTGTCAGGATGTAAACAGCACAGTTGATTTATTCCTATGGTGCTTGGAACATTACACATTAATAAATGCCCAAAACTGACTAGGGTACACTCAGCCTTATTGACGGTGTACCCTATCGTCTGAGAGAGATGGCAGCGTCTGTTTGATTGATAATCAGGTTGTGAATGGACTGTCTTTGTAGTAGGATTTGCGAAAGTTCTTGCGAAGGTGGCCAAATTTCTAAGTTAAGACAAGTTCTGTATCAAAAGTACAATGTTGAAGCCAGTTACGTTTTACTGATGATGCACACGATCATTTGGACGTAGAATTGCGTCTCAAACGGTAAGTCCCCGGTACATCTGGGATTAGAACTCAACGCTGCCTAAGGAAATCACCATAACTGTATTCAAGGTTGCTATGTGCAACAATATCAAGACCACCAGAATACCGAAGTGGTTAAGTGCTTTGTCCGCCTATCTCATGTGAAAGTCGGATGGATTAAAAGTGGTTATTTGCTATTTTTGGATACCAGAGCTTTTCCTATAAATAATTACCTTTCACGTTTCTATCTTACTTTCTCCTTTACTGTTACGTTTATGTTAAATTAAAATGCATCTAAATATAACATTTTTCTTTAAAAACTTCATTAAATGATCACTCGACTATATTTTGAAATTAAGGCTTTTACGACTTGAAGGATGGATGGAGTGTAATTCTGAAAATATTGTTCTCTCACTTAGTAGATCGTGAGCAAGATTTAAAATTATGTTTTCCTGCATTTTAAAATCTATTTATAATTTTAGGAAAAGGAAACCTACATCTTTACGGGATTTAAGTAAAATATCAGTGAAAGTTACTTAATAATAACAGTTGTCCACCTAAAGTTACACATATTTAAAGTTCAAAATTAAAGTAACGAATTTTTTATAAACTGTTTTGATTATTTTGTATTAAATGTTTTGAGCGAATGAAAATAAGCAGATTCCATTTACCTGAAATTACATCCATTGTTAAAGTTAAAACTTTACCCCAGCTAGGTAATTCATAATATTTAAAAACCATCTGATGGTGTTCTTATTTCTGCAGTTCTATGTTTTATATCTTTGTCCATTCAAAAAGACCTTGGCTGCAGCCAATATTAGTTGCAGTACCGACAAAGAGTAATTACTTTTTTTAATTACTCCAAAAATATTCTTTAATAGACCAATTATATATGACTTCTGAAGCTAGCCACCTAAATGATTTTATCTTTACAATGGAGTATTGAAGGATCTGACAGTGCGAACAGAAATCCAACAAATTAACTTCATAATGTCCCATGATTAAATGTCATATAGTACTCAGTTTGTTTACAATTTGTTTACTCTCCGATTTCCTTGTTGCCATCATAGTTACCCATAAGACTAAAAATGTTTGAATTTTATATTTACCTTTAATTGGAACCGAAATCAAAAGAGTCCTGCCTTGGACCAAAAAGACCCCGTGTGGCAAATGCAAAGTCTCTAGGACGTCCCTAACAATAGTTATCGCACAGACGGAGAAGCAAAGACACTATTGTACGTAATAAAGCCCTAACAGATCCTAACGTAACCAACACAACATAACTAAAATAATATACTCAACTGGAAGACAAGCAATTTATTAACCGATCGAGGATGACTTGTGACGATGGTCCAAATGCCGCAGATTGTTCTAATGTCTGAGGTCCTGACTTCGGTGCTCTGCTTCCAAAAATGAAAAACCATCCTTACGTCAGATATGATTTTAAAGTTGTATGGATTTTCATTTTTGAAGCCGAAGCATTCAATGTTAGAACGGGTTCTCCACAATGTACACATTTATTCTCTACATGCCTGACTGGCCGATCCACAGTCCCACGATTGATTTTCTACAGGTCCCAATTTCAAATTTCAATATTTGAATCGACCGACTTAGTATAGTGGCATCATTTCCGCATGAGGAAGCGTATTTCGTAAGGTTTCTTCAATAGCTCAGCTATCAAGATATCCTCTCCTTCAACGAATTGCTGATTGCCTTACAGCTAGAATTAATACAAAATCCAACTTTATGCAGCTGGGTCGCTGATATAAAAAGCCTTTTACGGACTTCAACCAGCTTACGCGGGGTAGAAAATCTAGTAAAATGAAAAATTAGGTTTGTGACAAGGTAATATAAACTGGTCTCATCATGGACTGCTTGTATCATGTATCTGGAGGGGCCGTAATTATTTGTATTGCTATTGCACTTCAGTAGCCTTTAGGGAGCCTAGTTCTTAAATTCACCTCATTTTGATTTTACATGTTCCGTCAATACGGAACATGTAAAATCAAAAATAAAATACAGAAAGCAAAAAATACAGAAGTCTCAGGAACACAGTTCACAACACCATCCTACATCCAGATCTAGAAACTAGTATTTTAGGGCAACACTAGTGAGTTCTGTTGAATGGTACTTGTTACTAAACCTCAGTGAGACGTCTGGATTTGGATTGTCTTTGTTTGGCACTGTCTTGTTGCCAGATTTTATGAAATGAATTTAAATTCACCTTAAATTCAGTATTGAAAATACTGTGATACATTTATAACATTACAAAAGTTGATAAAAAGTGTGTTTAAATGTTATGAATAATTTCTTGGATATGGCATTTTAAAGAACAGTATTATTAACGAGAGATAGATTCGGTGAACAGGTAATAAAAATACATGTACGATGCGCTTTAATGTAAAATATGGACATCGAAGAGAAGATAAATCCTCGAGACCATGTTATTATTATTATTAGTATTAAATCGCAGAGACAAAATTCTTTTTGTTTTCGTGATTTTTCTGGGCGATAAATGTTAGTTAAGTAGGCTAAATGTTCTCCTACTCTACTTGTACTGTCAGGAGTAGTCCAAGTAGTCATTGATGTGGTTTTATTTGACCAGTGGGCCAAAACGTTTCCCTGGTTTGGTTCTGTGAAATACAGTAAGAAATGCGTTATGTATATATATATATATATATATATATATATATATATATATATATATATATATATATATATATATATACACACACGGGGTTATTATTAGCATTTTATGAGCTATTATTGCATTGCGAACTTAACTTATTAAAATTATATAGGTAGCTTCTAGTTCGAGGAATTAAAGAAGAGGAAGCTTCTAGAACTAAAATTAGGTTTCTAATTCGATTGTGAAACTAAAACTATTATTTTATTACAAATACTGAAACTTTAAGGAAAATGAAACTCTGTTGGCTAAATTGAACATTCTCTAGGTAAAACATGTTTTCCAAGATGTCATTTCCAGTACGGAGAATACGCTTGCTCACTATGATAAGATATTAAAAACAAACAGTCTCAAGATCTTGTCGCGTGATTGGGTCCCGTGCAGTAACAGTAGCGGTAAGTGAGTAATTTAGGGTCCTTTGTGTTGCGCTTGTTAAGTCACCCACTTGCAAGTCATAGACTACTCATTTGTGAGTTCAATTGTGAAATCTCACTTGACAGTATACATTACTCACTCACAGTATTGCCTAATGTTTATGTTAGCCAACTGTATGCAAGAACTATCTATGTTAATAAGAAATTGCAGAAACGTAACTTAAAGACGTCATATTATGTGATCTCCATGTTAAAAATACGGCTACGAGAAAATGTCAGATGCAGATTGTAAAATATGTCAATTTCACATGTTTCTGTTTCTACAAATATTTCATGTAAAGATTCGTTATTTATAAAGCTACCCAAATCTACTGCCATATCTTCGTATCCTGCAGGTTCGTTCCAGCGGTAGAGCAAAGCACGATGGAGCGGGCGCCGGAGTGAACTGGGATTCTATGATTGATCTGGCGGCCAGCTTCATGTCTCAGGGCCAAGGGCAGGGACAGGGAAGTCCTCTAGAAGGATTGATGAACATTTTACCGGCCCTGCTACAGACGGGACACGCCCATCACGACGACGACACAGAAGACGTCGAGGAGCATCGGCGACACGAAAAGGTACCCTTATCCGTAGCGGAATTAGTTCAGAAAACTTATCTTTAGCAACTGTAAACGTTAACCAAACCCTTCTTTCATAAAAGACCAGTCTACCAAAGCCTACAATAGTATACAATATTTGAAAGATAACTAACAATTTCCAGGCTACTTCCTTGCTTCCGCCATTCCTGAACACTATCTATCAGTATTGGGACCACTTCAAGGAGTCCGAGCTCGGACGTACTCTCTGGACCAACAGTGGGCTCGAAGCCATCTTCCAGCTGTTCACGGACGACCAAGGTCACTTCCAGACTGATCGCATCTTCGAATCCATGGAGAACCACAGCTTCAGGAGGAGATGGATACGAAGTCTCACCAGCTTCGTGGCCGAGTGGATCAAACATGTGGCGGATCCTGCTACACAAGCCAGGTATTACACATGTAGTGCATCTTTCATTTTAGTTTGTAAACTATTTTGGCTAGTCTAATTTGAGATCGGATGCAGAATAGGTCTGCCAGTTTTCATAGGCACTAACGGGATCGGGAAAGACTTGAAATTTATTACAACTGTTAAATTTGCAGTACAATTTGCCTTAAAAACTGCTTAAGTGTGAATAAATACGGCTTATTATTTGACCAGTTAACTTTGAAACCCTTATTTGAACTAGGATGTAAACCAGTTTGCTTTTCTAGCAGGGAGTGGATTATCCTTTTATAGATGTCCTTTATAGCTTAGATAAAATATTAGCACCTGACAAACAACGTTAGCAGTGCTATTTGAAACCCAAAAGATTTTTTAGGTTTGTTATACTAGGCTCACTGATGTAAAGGTTCGGAAAAAAGTTCTAACACATGCAAGCATTATTTCTTTGCGTTTTTCATCTGTTTGCAATGAAAATTGGTTTTATTCTCTGAACACGTAACGGCCTACTGTATCCATATGGACACAGGGATATGTTGAGCCATTACACAGTGTTATTTCTCACATTATCTCTGAGCTGATACGGGCTACACCTCTTTAGCTCTATTTGTGACAATATTTAAATACATATCTAAAGTGAATCCACTTCTGACGAAGTGTGATTCACATTTCGATCTAACATACCATCATATTGTTCATGATTGCAATCTATAAGAAAAACATAACTCTTGAGAAGATTCAAACTAGATCCCACAAAGGTGATCCTTGTCCTTATATAATAATCACGTGTATCTGAAATAAACCTGTTAGGTTCTATATAACGAAATATGTGCTGCACATAGTAATTCTAGCAAACGTATTAGCACTTGGGTGTTCCAATATCTCATTTTCATCATTGTCAATCTAGCTTCTCGTAGGTTGAACTAATGAGAATCAATTAAGTAATGAATTGACATGGATCAGTGACTTATTCAGGAGAAGTCAGGAAAGGGGACAAGGTCTTTAAACCCTCTGAGAAAAATACTAATCTCCTCTGACAAGGGTATACTTCTACTAATAACCTTTTTATATAAAATTATGTAGTTAATGCATTTATAGTTTTAACGTCTGAAATAAAAGAAATTGATTTGAGTGATAAATTTGCATTGGTTTCAAATAGTCATAGTCGTATGTAGGATAACCTAAAGGAGGGGGGGGGGGTTACCACTAGAAACTTTCTTTACCTCCCAGGCAAGCTGGGGTACGGGAACTTCCTCCCCCCTACGCGGAACATGTTAAATGCTAATAATATTACAAGTTTTGAGTTTGATCCAAATGAGAGCATTATTATTATTCTTATTTTATGCTCTACAAGAACGGCTATGACGTTAGCGAAAATGTACCCTTTTGGAGACTAGCCGATAACAAAAAATAATTTCAAGAAAATGACGTTTATTAATGAGAACAAAAAAGGCTCGGGAAAATGGCTATATCTTAAAAACTGAAAAAGACACATCCTCCACCTTTTGCCTAAAATTTATACGTTCGGCTTTCAAGATACGTATGTTTTACAAGTATTTTACTTGGAAATATGGGCTTGTGTTTGTATTAATTAAATAATGTGTATTTGAAATTTAAATTTTTTTATAATTTCAAACCGAGTCGTCCCTGACAAAAACTATTGTGATACAAATTGACATGCATTTTTATAGAGGTTATATTTACTGCGTATACAACTATACACATTTTACGTATACAAACTACATGAAATTATTAAATGTGTTGTTTTATCGCAACTGGGCGATTGACGTCCACTATGTGCATTGTGCATAGACGGAGCAAACGCCTAGATGAAAAAAATATAGACATACAAAATATGGACTTCAAGTTAAATATAATTTACAAAGCACGATATTGTGCACAATTTATTAGCTGTGTAATTAAGGGTTTTCATTCACAAAATGTGACAGAAACACGTTATGGCGATCGGTTAGTAACTATCGTTATAATTAATGAACGTACACGTTTTTTGGTGATTAAAAGTCAACATACTAGTGATAACAAGGACTCTATTGCTATATTAGACATTCTTTCGGATAACAGTGTTAGACAAACTGTTACAGGCATCAACCTGAGATCTGACAGGGGAGGCACGGTATAGACAACATTTTTGTTAATCTTTCACATAAAAACGTTTGCTTTTATTTAGCACTTTCTTAGAAGCAAGTACGTTGAACCTGAAAAAATGAAACTGATATTTTTAGTGTGAAAAGTATCGAGAAACATTGCAACATGAAAATTGGAATAAAATACGCAGTGAAAAGGATTTAAAAAGACAGATCATTAATTTTGTATAGCCAAAGTTTCTTAATCAGAAAATTACAAATTTTACAGACGAGAACTTCAAGATCCTTATATTTTACATATCAAAGGCCCCACCAGAAGTGTTAACTTAAAACCAATTGCTAGAGTACGATTTGATCATGCCATAGCTTCATTGTTGCTGTTGGCTACCTAGACAATTACTGGCAATTCTATTATATTATTTATTTATATTTTATTCCTAAAATTGATGTAAACGAAACTGGTCTGGCGTGTAAATTAAAACACTAAATCATTACAAACTTCAAGCCAGATATTATTTAAATGACCACGGTATTTCTTTGCTTTGATTATGGGCTTACAGTTTTTGAAAACATTTGATTAAAATATGTTATCAAATAAATTAAATGGGTTATTTCATAACCGCAGATATATCAGAAGTTCAAAAGTGTACCAAAGGGTTGAAAGTTAAGGCTATTTGATTTTTATAGTTAGGTTAACTATAAAACACGTTTTGATAAGCATCTATTTTTGTATGCGTCTTACACAATTTTGGTTGAAACAATACCGGAGAAGTGTCTAACAATAACAGAAAGTAAGTACAGTTAAATTAAATCACTTTTAAGAGTTATAATATTTCTGAAAGATAAAATCAGCAATTTAGAGGTTTTGTTCTTCTATTTTTTTGTTAGTACTACCATAATCTGTATTAATTATTAATAACACAAGCCACTAATACACGACTAGCGCCAACAACAAAAGCGATGAGAACTACTTACTACGTTAAGACTATTTAGCGTTCAAAGAGACGACTGGTAGGCAGGCGTTCACGAGCATCACTCGCTGTCTCTCTTGCCCGTAGCGCGGGAAGTGAGGTCTGTATTATGTTCGTCAACCCCCACGGGTCGCAGACGGACTCTTCATACCGAAAACTTTCGAAGCACGAGTCTTCTGGTTTACTATTATGTCAGCTGTTATAGTTAAAATATCAAACAAATTAAATGAAAACTGAACTATGTTATATTGTTCGACTACAAGACGCATACTTTCAGTTTACCGCAAGTTACAACATACCTTGAATATTTGTATCGATTGGGTTACAACCCCAAAACTTCCCCCTAGATACGCCTATGCTTACACTCCCATCTAAGACTTCGACTCGGAGGCATCCCCAAAAATAAAGACAACTTAAAAAAGTAGGTATACAATAATATTTTCGAAATTATATGTGCTTGCTAGTTCATATTATAAGCCGGAAAGTAATATAATAAGGATAGATGACTTTGCATTAAGTTAATAACAAAGGATGCATAATATTAAAAGCAACATTTTGTTTTATCATCTAAATTGAGCTATTCTACGAAGTTTGGGCTACATTTTCAATTTAAGGCCCTCTTCCCCCACTCATGAAATATGGGACTATAGGTATGGACCTCTAAATATAAAATTTCAAATCCTCTACAGGTGTATCAGAGAAGTTCAGATGATGTTCTAATTTTTTAAATGTGGTATTCTCAAATATGGGATGTGGTATAAAAAATGCATTGGAAGTTGGGGTAAACAACGCTAGCTGAATTAATCATTTTGAAACAGAAAATTTAGACGGATATGCAGAAAGGTAAACAGATACTTTAGATTATTACAATACGAGGAGATTGTACTGATGGTTCATATTTATTTTTGTTCTATAACAGTACCTACTAACCCTTAAACAATATGACTTATATTAGGCTATAAAGGTTTAGAGGACGATGCATCTCTCTTAATATAATTCGTATGATTTACATTATAAAATTATTTCCAAAATATATTTCCAAATATTATTATTGGTATTCTTTGGAATGCGCTCCTCATATATCTTCTGATATATCAGGGGCGCATAATAACTTAGTAGCGAGCGTGGCAAATTATTCATACAACGGATGATACGCAAATATTGATTTACATTTATTCCATAACATACTTTGATTAAATGTAAGTGGAAACCTGTAGATATACAAATAAAGAAATATCGTGGAATTGTATTAAGTTGGTAATTTTTATACAAGCTCATAGTATCATAGCGCGTCTGCCATGTCTTTGTGAGGATAAAAGCTACTCGGCACTCAACAGATGACGGGTATACAAGCTTATAGTACCATAGCGCGTCTGCTATGTCTTTGTGAGGATAAAAGCTACTCGGCACTCAACAGATGACGGGTATACAAGTTCATGTATCGCAGAGCTCTACTATGTCTTTGTGAGTATATCAGCTACTTATCACTCAACAAAACGATGGGTCAGGGTGTACAAGCTCATGTATCGCAGCGCGTCAGCTGTGTCTTTCTGAGAATATCAACTACTGGGCATTCATCAAACGGACAATGGATAAATTTGTTTTAAATTTATGTATACTGTGTGTGGAGATATTTAAGTAAATATTCTATGTATAATTATTTAAAGTATAAACATTTGTCTGAAATTGAATTTCTTAAAAAGAAGAATATTATTTTTAGGTAACTTTTGGTGTAATTGGGCGGTCTCTCAAGAGCTTAATAAACTACTCATAGAATTTTTTTAACCTTTCAAGTATTAAAAAACTTACACACGTATATAAAATCTCAGAAAAATTCATTGATGCGTTAGAGTTTGTACTATTGTAAGTCGATGTGTTCCAAAATTTAAAATAATAATATATTTAGGGCTTAACCTTGTTTTTATGAGATATATTATAAGGTCATTTAGTTTATATGATTTTCTAAGTCTAAGGAATAGTACGACCGACCTCGACCCCGACCCCGAACTCGGAGGAGACCTTGTGCAAGTGCGAACCAAAGAAGGGGGCAATGCTCTAGTTTGTCACGCTTCGCGTTCCATTAGACCCAATTATGTACTCTGGGCTGCTTGCTCTAATGAGTCCAGCTAGTGCTTGTGTGCAATTCGATTTCACCATTATTTAATTAAAATAGCGTTGATAAACTGTGTATAAGATGGTTTCTAAACGTATAATGAACCTGTAACAAAGTAGTGCCACGTGTACACATTGAAACTTACACTCGAGTGTGGTACTCTCACTTCAATACCTAGGTAAGGGGGAATCGTGTGATTGCGTTTATAGTGGCCGCATAAGAAGTCGAGTCTAATTAAAACATTTCATAGTGTTTAATTAAATACTGATTCTTATAAAATGATTGAGCTATTAATAATAATTCCAATATTAAATAACATTATATTTTTAATTTACAGTATTTGGAAGATTAACATATTAAAATAATTACTTATCTAACTTGATGATATTAAATAGTAAATCGGATTTAATATACTTAATAACTAGTAATGACATTAACTGTTCTGAGAATTTAGTAATATTTTTTAATAAATTTTCCATAATTTAACATAAAACCCATCATTTAAATAGGAGCCTCGATTTAAGTTTTTCAACTCAGTCGAGGCTGATGATTTCACATCGAAATCAATTGCCAGCACAATGTTTAAACAAAAGACTGATTGGCGCACATTATCCATTTAACGGATTAGTACCAGTATCGTTACCACGAAATTGATAAATACTGCCACTCCGCGGCAATGACGCACAGAGAAAGTGACATGAGTCATACATCTATAACGCCAACGTTAGATCCGGATGTGACAGTCCAGGTAACGGATGTCCTGCTCAATGGATAGCAGGAGCAGACGGCTATATCTGGTGGGATCTTCGGGAGTGGCGGGCGCCTTGACCGCATTCTTCCTTTCTTGGGTCTTTCACAACGCTGCAAAAAATGCAATTGGTGTGCCACCCGCAAAAAATTGGGAGTGGAGTTTTCGTTTCGTGTAACATGGACCCATCTATCAAAGTGTTATCTACAAAACAAGACCAAATGAACTCGACATTTGCAGCTGCTGATGAACTCTTCCGTACCAGTAACGCTCCTGGATGACTGTGCATGTGAAGTTTCTCTCTACAGTGTTCTCTGTGCAGCCGGCCGTAGATTGTGCAATACGGTAGATGGGCAGCCACGCACTGGTTGTCTGCAGGTTGAGATTCAGGTTTTGGTGACTGTCCAAATACTAACGGCGCCGGTCCTGGCTCGGGCAATGACCCCGGGTCCAGCACTCGCTTGCAATCGGTGACTTTTTTTACAATGAAACTAGGGTAGCTACGTTCAAATTATTAAATAAATACTGTAACAACTCTAATGAACGAGTTCTTAAAACTAAAAGAGTAAAAGCTATTGTCTAAACTTTTTAAGTTTTGAGGTAAAGTACGATGTTCAATTTTTGAGGTCAGAAAGGGAATGAGAAATTGTCAGAGAAATTCATTATTTTTCTCAGCTGTTTGGGAACTCCTTATCAGACACTTAAATACAATGCTGTGCCTAACACTCATGTGTGATTCATCCAGATGGGTATACGCCAAACATAAAAAAGCCTAAATAAATTATTATTGAAATGACGTCTGATCTGTTAATAAACTTGTTGAAATGGAGATGAACTCAGCATTCACACTGAATCAACCCTTTTCACCATACTTACATTGTGTAGATAAACTTTTTCTTTTCACATATTTATTTGCCTTTTTTATTTACACAGTTTTGGTACTGTTTTTCTTATTTTGTGAAAAGCCAGTATTTCGTATATACTAGTAATTTGTTGGTGAGGAAAAATACCCAAAAACCTTCCTCATGGATATGATAATGAAATAAATCTTAGGTTTAGTACAGTTAGACAGCGAACTGACCTTGCCCAGAATAGAAGTGTGATGATGAATGGAAGAGGGCTTATTACTGAAAACATCAGTGTGACTGACTTGTATAGGGCCACACAATACAAGTCTAGATCAGCAGAATGGCTAGTAGTACACACATGTTCAATAAAATTTATATATATATATATGTGTGTGTGTGTGTGTGTGTGTGTGTGTGTGTGTGTGTGTGTGTGTGTGTGTGTGTGTTCTTGCCACTCCTACCTTAGAATACCTCTTTTAATTTAGAAATATGTATTAAACATTTACAGACAAGTATATATTGTAGCTATTGTATTATTTGTTTATTGGTCACTAGCCCTGCCACTGTTTGTTACTGCTAAATATAGAAGTAGTTTATACTGCACCTGTCAATGGTATGGGAGCTGTTTCGGTGATCCTGCAATCTAGTACTGTAGTAAATCATAGGAAGACATTATGTAGTGAGATTTTTTAATCTGTTTTAAGTTGTGGATCAAGTAAATAAAAACTATGCTTCAAATATGATATGCAGACGACTGAATGTTGGTTACCTACATACATTTAATCAACCTCCTAGCTTGAACATAAATCATCAGAGAGCAAGATTGAAATTTGTGTGAAACAGAACCAATAACTCAGTAAACATGCAAATAACTTCATGTGTAACCTTTCAATTTTGTACTTTTTAAGAAAACATGAGAACAGCAGTACTTACTAGGAAGCAACGTCCACAGATACTTTTGTTGTGTGGTTACCTAGAATGATAGTTAATTGTAAATGTTTCTAGACATGGGTGTGTATAAGGGGTTCTCAGAGGGTTCAAGCCCCCAAATTTTGAGATAAGCAATAAATTGCACCCAGTTTATCATTTTAAGCTATAACACATTTATGAGGTCTTAAAGCTCAACAATTTCTCGGGGAATACTCAAGCTCCTATTTTGAAGGATATTTTAAACATCATAAACTACCATGTGTTGTTACCACCCATCCTCCCCCTCCCCAATAAAAAATAATTTTCTATATATACCACTGTAGATATATGAAAGAAATAATCGCTTAACTTCTAGTGTTTGTGTAATTTGTTGGTCCATATTTCTAAAAAAGTTATGCATGATTGAATTCTATTTCATCCAAACCGTTTCTTTTGAAATTATATATTAAATCTTGATTTTGCCATTAAATATAAAATTATTTAAAACCTCAAACATTGCTCTAATTGATCAACTCATGTCTCAGACACCACATAACTATGTTGTCTAATGAAGGTACCTGGCCACCATGCAGTTCATGGGCAATGGGTTCCTGAAGGCGCAGGGCTACTCCAAGGCGGTAATGTTTGACCCAACCAGGCCCAGTGAGAGCCTTAGTCTTCTGGCCAATGCCATCTTTAAGCGACAGTTTGGCCTCAAGGTCAACTCTGGTGTCTACATCAAGCCAGCTGTCGCATATGTACAGGTACTTACACTTTTAGATTTTGAAATAAAAACTATTAAAAAGTGATACAATCAAATTTGCATTTTAAAATATTTTGTATGTTTAATTCATAATAAACCCTGAAAATGAGCTCTTTTTCTGATTTTTGAGCAAAATCATCTTTTTGTAACAGTTTTGATTAAAAAAACTACATATCTCAAATATTTTTTAACCACTTTAATTTCGGTCATAGTATCATGTGAGTTCTCATTTTAAAGATACTGTATACTTAAACATCCAAATGCGTTTTAGTTCTTCAATTTAAGAAAACAGTTAAATTAAAAAAAAAGTAATACAATCCTTTGGATGCATATTAAGTACATATTTAAAATGGAACAATTCTTGCACAAATATACGGTCAGAATAAGGCAAAATTCAAGGTTGTTTCTCTACAGCTTGCTTACTTAGAAGCCATCCATCACTACAAACTGGCACAACTGTTTTAATGGATGAAAAATAGAAAAATATTTGACAAAGACTCTTTAATCTTTTTACAAACTATATCAATACATAATATAACTCGTATTTTTGTTTTATATATATATATATATATATATATATATATATATATATATAAAACAATATTGTTTAACAAAACTACTATTACTAGGGAGATCCAAATTAGTTCCCTAAAAAATTTATTGCTGGGATCCAGATTTTCAAAGTTCAGTTGATTGTTATCAACATTACCAACACTTGGGTTTTCAAGACATCTAGAATAAGCTGGCTGAGACTCTCAATGGTGGTGGTGGAGCCTGTCCTAAAAGCCTACAAGTTCTCTAATGTCACATCCATGTTTATAGTTTATCTAATTTCCCACAGGATGTGCTGAGGCTAGGTCAGAGCAAAGGCATGAGCCTGTCCCACTTGAGTTCTCAGGACATCGAGAACAAGCTGGCTGAGACTCTCAACGGTGAAGTGCTGGAGCCTGTCCTGAGGGTCTGGAGGGTCTACAAGTTCACACTCAGAGCACCTCACTGTGACCGAAACCTGGTTTGTGAGCTGAATAGGTTTCCACCAGGGACGGAAGGTCCAGCAGGATTAAAACCTGGTGTCACTAAACTTGCCAGGTAAAACCAATCAAACGCTATATTTATGTCATTTATTAGGTCACTCTCCTTCTCTGTTTTTTTATCACCCATAACAAAGATTCTAGCTGCTAAGCTCAATTTTAGTCTGAATGCATGTTGACTTGTTTTTGTATTTATTTCCTTTGATATTGGCCTTAGAAAGTAGGTTACTTTACGACTGTAGTAGGTGTATTACCTATGTATATGTATATGATTTTTAAACCAAACTATGTAAATTATGTTTCTCACCAATTAATTTTAATCTAAAATAAAATTGTTAAAATTTATTTGAAACATACAGGAAAGAGTACCTATCTATTTAAATATATTTCTATATACCTATGTATATTACACAATGTAAACTTGTTCTAATAGGATAAGGTAAAGGGATTCTAGCTTAATATAGTAAGGAAAAGGAATTTTAGCTTGTTTATTGAATTTTTAGTAGGAATGATTATTAATAAATAATTTAATTCTACTTAATTGCAGACAGAGAGGTTAAATTCAAGAGAATAAAATTGGCAAACCCTTTTGTCTAATAAAACTGTTACACGATGAAATAGCTGTGATAAATGTAGATACCTAATTGAATTAGTTTAACTGCTAGTTGTAAGGCATAAACAGCCTGATTAACTTGATATCTACTTTCAGCCGATTTTATATGGTTAGTTTTTGTTTAAACAGTACAAACATCATTAGTATATCAAAGAATTGCTACTTTCTAGACTAAAGCAAATCTGTAACACTTTGTATTTGAATAAAATTATACATGATTTGTACTGTTTTTAAAAGGAAGAAAACATTTTTATTTATTATTATTTTAAAACAAACATTCCAAAAATAAAGGCTTTTATTTCTGTGAGACCTTTCATACTCAATGAGCACATTGTTAGACCCACATAACTGATTCAGCAATTCTTGTTATAATGTAATTGTAAATATTACCCATTAAGCGACAGATACCATTTTATATTAAACAAATTTTGTACCTTTCCAGTTTGATGGCATCTTGGTTCATGTCTGGACACACGGGTACAGCCTTTTGGAAGCTCTACAATGCTGCGGTGGAGGACCACAACTGTCAGGTGAGCCAACATTCTACACTACAGTTGCATTACCATAGTTACAAGGTATTCAGTCAGTTTTAGGTGAAAAGTACTTTTACAGTAACCAGTTTTCTCTCCGGCTTGTAATAACTGTTATGTTAACTTTAAATGCAAATTTTGATCCCTTGTGCAGATAAAAGATTACAATACATGCATACAAATACTATTAATTACTTGTTAAAGCATAAAGTATACACATAACTAAATTCCTAGAATGGTATGCTGTACAGCTGTTTTGAGTGGTAGAATTACTGCCAAATGTAACAGTAGTGTTGTGTCATGTGTATGTCAACATTAGAAACGGCAACACTCAGTAATCCACGTTTATGTTCATACAGACATGCAGCTCAAACACTACTACCAGCTGAGCTTGTGATTGCACAAAAAAAAAAACTGTTAAGTTTCTAAGTAGGTGTATCAAAAACATTATATTAGGAACAAAAAAACATGGGACCTGCCAATCACAATTATAAAACATGAGTGAAATTTAAAAGCAGGTAATTTGGCAGATTAAATAATTTAGCAAATTACAGTTAATGAGTTGGTAATTGCTCTGCACTACTTAAAAATTACTTCACTCACCATATGGATGATGGAAGTGGGTAAAATCTTAACAGCCAGCTGTACTGTATCTTGATTTTAGCTTCATATGTACAATGTTAAACTTACACTTGTACGGACCAACGAATTATACTAATGGAACGTGCTCTGGGCCGGAGAAACCGAGCCGAAATCCTGGGCTGCGTTCCGAGTCTGCAGGCGCTGGAAATGGGCAAGAACTCACTCCGCCCATATGGCAGGCATTATAGTAATGATATAACATCACTTTAAAACGCCTTCTAGACTTAATAATATTGTTAGATACCACAATTTATTTATTATTACAAATGTTAATAACCTTTTTTTACCGTGGATTTTTTATTTTTAGTTAAAAAAACTGATTTTTGTATAATATCAAAATAACTGAGATTTAGACTTGGTATTTTACTTATAAAGTCGGAAATGAAGATGTCTGTAACATTAAAATATTTCCCAGGTGAAAAAAAAAAACTAATTTTTTATTGACAGAATTTTATTTCAAAGTGAACTACGTAAATGTACAAACATGACATACTTAATCTACGTGTTAGAAAATAAATTATTTTTACAATTTTTGCCTTATTCCTAAGTTGGATTTTTTTAATGTAAAAAGTTTTCTGTTTTGCGAGGTGATGAGATATTATTTATAAAAATAGTTTAGTCACAGTTTTAATTAAAAATAACTCTTGGCTTCCAGTGAATTCGTCATTAGTTAAATGCCCATTGAAAACACTACCAGTAAACTGGTTACAAACTCTCAATGTCAATTTAGAAGTGGTCGCATTTGTTTGAGATAACTAGAGCAAATAACAATATTTTACAATTTTCTATAAATTATCATGTGTAACTATGTGTATCTATAATTTACCCTAAGATTTAAAATCAATAAAAAGTTAAGGTGTTCTAAGATCAGAATCATTGGCATGGAGTACAGAACTACAATCGTTACATTTAATACATTTTTCAATACGTCTTAAATGACGCCACAAGTACAGTGTAAAATTTCATCCTTAACTAGAATTATCATAATTTTCCATGATATTTATGGCACTCTCAAATTTATCATCCAAAGACAAATCTAAATCACACTTATCACAATTAGGTAGCTCAATGGATGCCTTCTTCCTGATAAAAAATCCTCCTTCGTTTCTCCAATGGCTGTTGCATATGAGATGGAAAATAAAAAATTGTTGGAACTGCTTCATTTCTTAGACATTTTCTTAGTGTGTCAGGCAAAATTAAATGGTAATCGTGTTCGGTAAAATGTTTACTGCATAAAACAGTATGTTTTGTTAGCTTAAAATTTTTCTCTTTGTCGTAGTAATCCTTCTTTTTTAGTAAATTGTCATCATTCAATGGAAAGCTAAAACAAGCAAATTAACAAACAATGAAATACAGGTAGCTGAAAATCACAAAGATCCAATAATTATAAAGTAGAGTAGGCCAGTAGGTATTGTTTTTAGCTATGATTTATAAGTTTATGCATTTATAAATGCTATAACGACCAACACTGATACCTTGGATTAATGAGGATGAAATAATTGATTGATAAGCATGTTTTAACGTACTTTTAATTATTTGGGTAACCCGTTTAATAATTTGGCAATACAGAAAATAATATTGGTAAAATTACTATTTTGAAAGTTGCAAATAAATATTGACATGGTTAATATAGTAGGAACTTAATTGTGAAAAGAAATGTGGCTGCCTTTAGTCCATCTGGACGTGCAGTTGTACGCAGAGTAACTCTTCACCATGTCACGAAGTAACAAACATAACTAACATTGACAAATAAAAAGAAAACAAACTAGTTGAGATGCTCAGATCAGACGTCTTGATGTAATAAACAGGAAGAGTTGCCAACAATACAAATAACAAAATTGATTTGTGTTTCGGCATGAAAAGGCGTAATGCCGTATCGTCCCGTTGATCGCCGCACAACTCGGTGAGTTCTTGCCCACTTTAAGCGCCTGCAAGTCCATGGATACACCCGCAACGCACAGCTGTGTGCGACCAGAAAACACAACATGTGGCTTATGTGCAGTGCGCGTTCCAGTAGTATAGTCCGTTGGTACGGACCTATTTTTAACCATAGAATAAATATCTCTTCTTGAAAAATATACTTTTTAGGTTCTCCAGTATTTTTATTGGTAACTCTGAGCAAAAATCTAAAACTTTTTGTATTTCATTGTTTAAATATTAAAAACCAAGAACTTGAAGTATTTGGATGCATATTAATTACATATTATTTAAAATGAAACATCTTCTATAACCAAACAAATACGGGTGTAAAAGTGTTTGAAGTTTAACATTGTTTTTATGAAGCTAAACTTCAAGGTTACTGCGTTACAGCTGGCACTTACAAATAAAAATTAAAAGGCAATACAGAATAATAGTCCATCGTAGCCATGAGCCAATTTGTATTGTATAAGCACAGTCTGGGATTTCTTGAAATTAATATATGAAATTTTCCTAAAAAAGAAACAATCGTCAGCAGCACTAGTTTTGGAGGAAGATAAAAAGTAAGGTATTAACATGGTTAAGAATATAAAAAAATCAAACAATAATTAATTATTTCCCAGATCTTACTTTTCATAGCTTGATAATCTAAAAGCAGACCTTCAGACACATAAGTCATACAAATCACTGTCAGACAACTAGATAAAGAGACTGAAAGTCATCACTTTCAGCCAAATATTCGTATTGTAAATATTTAGCTGTCCAAGTTTTAACTTTTATTGAAATTCTAACATTTATTTTAAAACGATCTGTTATTGTTTTTGTCAGAATATTTATGAAGATGTCCTTAAACTTCTGTTTCTCTTATTGGAAATAGTTACATGTGAAATAAGTATCTAATATTATAAATGCAATTCTTCTATGTCATAAAATTCTTTATTATAATCAATAATATTTTAAGTTTTTCCAGCAGTTATCATTCAAGCTCACTTACTTCATATTTTATTATATACATAGATGATTTTCATTACAGAGCTTCAAACTGTTTAATCATTGTGAAAAAGCTAGAATAGCACCAAAATGGCATGATTGTTTGAAAATTATTTAGATTTTAGAAGCCTCAAGACTTGCAAAATAGTTTTACTCTGCATGATATCTTCTCTCATTTGACAAAATTTCTTGACAGCCAGGAAAGTTTTCAGTTTCTGAAAGAGATATATCTGGTAGGATGGAGAAACAGCTCAAATGTAGATTAACTAATATTTTCTGAGCAAATGTACTATAAAGAAACCACACATTTGTACTAATCCATAGGGTTGCTCAGAATATTTCGTTTTTACAATAAGGTGAATTCCCTTGGTCTTTGAAAACCCTGTCTCCTTCACATTTCCAGTCCATTGAAACTTTTCACTTTTATTGTAGCCAATTCTCTAATGGCCCCAAAGAGCATATATTGATTGCTATTTTCTTTCATCTGCGTAGTGATGCATGCAAGTTTCACATGGACTCAAAATGAACAAAGTTATTATTTAAAAAGTTTTTTGATGCACATATTGATAGCTGAATAGTTGCATAGACGTATAATTAAGTTGAAATGTATGTGATTTATATTACAACTTTAAGTACTGTTTCAAATGGATAAAGTTTAATTGATATAGATAATTTGTATACAGTCAATGTTTAAATTATAGACACCAGGCAGACAAATTGGCCCAGTCTTTTTCACATACATTTTTCAGGTCAACAAATCAGTTTTTAGTTCTCACAGGTTTAAATAAATAGCCTGTAGGTTGTGTTCAATATCATAAATATCTAAAGATGGGAACATTTTATTGTTTGCAACTAAATGTTTAATGTTCAGTAAGAGTGAACGCCTCGACCAACATTCATTAAGCCATTGGTGGGGGTAGTGCACCACCATTTTTGTTCCACCAAAATGATCGCCATAAGAGCAAACTTTTGTTTAATTCGGTTTTGTATTGTCTAAGTGCCGTTCTAAAGTAGTAAGCATGAGCAGGGCCATACTCAGCTTTGGCGGGCTCCAGGAAAGGTATTTGGTCGAGTCCCGTTATGTCTCGTCCATCAACACAGTTCCTTCAAATGGATGTATAGCAAGGCCCAGCCCGGTAAAATTGTCTGAAAAAACTGGTCTGAGTTCATGCTTGAGCATCAGTAAAACACAGTTTTGGGACAAAGAAAACACACCAAAGAATAGTTAGAATCAACAAGTTCCATTAACACTATACTAAAGTATCCATGGTATGCTTGCCATCAAATTGTCATTTATTTCTGTATTTATTTACAGCTGCAATCCATTATTCAGCAGAAACAGGTGTCTTTATACAAGCAGATAATTAATTCACTAATGCTGTAAAGACTTCCGGAACTATGTTTGATATAATCTTTTCTGGATATTTTAAACTATTTGTTGTATTTCACAAGGGAATGATGTATGAATAGTCACCACTTGCCAAAAATCTCAATGTAACTGCTAGACAATCCTTCTCCATTACTGATTCTCATTAATGTTTTCCATTTCAAAATTTCAGGACCAATTAGTTAGTGGCAATTCAAAATCTGAGTTTGAAATTTGAGTAAAGTTAAAGAACAGGCAATCACATGTCAAGTCCACTCTGAAGTCTTCACCACAATATTCGTATCATCTCCTTAGAAACATACCCCAACATCTAGTTCCACTGACAATGTAAACACTGAATTCACAGTGAATACCATAATTTTTTTGACAAACAATTTTTCAACAAATATTTTGTTTGATAAACAATATTATGTTTGGCAAACATATTCTACGCAAATGTTCACCCAGTGTGGACGCAGCTTTAGAGTAGCAAAAGCAAATATATTAATATATTATCACCATACTTTAGATTAAGGTATCATAATGTCAAATTTTATACTAAATAATAAGTGTATTGCAATTTGTTCCAGGTTAAGTATCCTGCAGATTGCACGCAATTCCACGAGGAAGATCTCAGAGTAACAACAGCAAAATACTATCATAATGAGCTTTAGACTGATCACTGAGGGGAATATGAAGCACAGTATTTGAAATTCTGCTGAAACAAAATTAAAATCTCTCAACAAAAATATTTTGCACAATGTAATTATGAAAACAATACGGTAATGTATAGAAACAAGTGTATTTGTAACTTACTATTTTTGTCCAAAACAGAATTTCATTTTAAATCTAAAACAATTATTTAAGTTTAGAAATAGATATTTACTTTTATTATGTAACAATTATCAGATGAACTAAAATATTGTTATACAATTTGAGATTTTGGATTTATATACACTTTGAAGTTTATAATGAGTTACGTAATTTCACTTTTTTGTACGAAATGTATATATTATACTTTTCAATCTCATCTGTACATAGGATCACAATACTTAGTTTTATGAATTAGTCTTAGATATAATTTGTTACAAGATAATGGAGTAATCAGTATTTATTATTAATAAATTATTGTTTTTGTAAGGTGTGAATTTTATTTTTAATTACCTAACACTATAAAAAGAAAAATGTTTTGAAATTTCACTAATAGTAAATAAAAATACAATTTCATTAAAGATTGAATCACAAAAAGTACTTGCTCCGCCAGGACACGAACCCGTATCTCTCACTTGCCAAGCAAGAATGCTACCACTACTCCACAGAGGCCTTACATATGATTCAATTATTTTGTTTCTGTCACATTTAAATTTAAATAACCAAACTAACATATGATCAGAAGACCAAGTACCTGTCAAATTACTTTTTATATTCAATAAATTTGTATAATTGATAATAGCTTGATATCATTTCAATAAAAATCAAATCAAAAAACTTTAAAAAAATTCAATTATTTTGTATTTTACCATTTCTAAATTCTTAATATAAATAAATATTGTGATTAAATTATTATTTAAATTAAACAGGTTAGTGCCATTCATACACATTTAATGAATTTAAAACATAGTTTGACATGTATTTGGTCTTCTGATCATATGTTAGTTTAATGATTTAAATTAATTTGACAGAAACAAAATAACTGAATCATATAAAGTAAGGGCTCTGTGTTGTATTAGTAGCATTCTTGTCCAGCAAGTGACAGATCGGTATAAAATGTGTAATAAATTAATTACTTTGTTATTAAATACAGTGAAAATAGGTGCACTTATTTTCTTGTGTATTAAACATGACTAGGCAATTGTTTTAAGCAAAATATTTGCATTTCAATTACATTTTTTTACAGTTAAGCTCATCAATTAAAAACCAAATATAACTCAATTGGAAGTACTCTTAACCTGAAGACAATGTTAAAAAGATAAATCATTAGTAATCGTGCGTCCTGAATACATCGACACAAGATCTAAGTAAAAGGAGTGCCCACACGCACACTATCAGTAAATGTGCATGCACTGACAGGCAGCTTAGAGTAATTTTTAAAAACAACCAGCTTAGGACGTGTAAAATTAAAAAAATTGTGCATTCTAAAATAAAGTTAGATCTCTTAATATTGCATTTAATGAATAGACAGAATGTTATAAAACTGTTATTTTAACACTTCTTTCTGTTTTGACAAGATTTTTTTAACGAGAAAAAAATTAATATAGCAATACACAAGCTTAATTTGTACACCAATAGAACGATACATCTAAGATACTGTATGTTCTGTAAAATTGTGAAAAAATAATAAAATGCGATATTACTTTTATCAACACTGATATCCATCCATAATTTGCAATAATATAATTAATTTCTACTGTATTAATATTTGTCCATCAATTCTAAGTTCTCAATTCAGTCAGGTAATAAGGTACTAGAAAATGTTCCCTTTAGATTATACTGAAACTGGTAGTTAAAATGAGATGTTTATACATCAAAAGAAATAATCTCATGATAAATTTAGTTGTTAGTAGCAAAGGGCTTAGGTAACAATTCTTTTTACTGAGGTATGAGGTAAAAAGTTTCAGCACCATTACTTTAACGGGTTGAAGAAATATTTCTCCATTCCATTCATTTTTAAATATTGTTAAATAGAAAAGACCAAATTAACTGAGAATATAAGGGTAAGGTAATAAAATACAAAATAGTATTTAAAAATGCTTTTACTTTTAGGACGGAATGTTTTAAAAACATATTTGTGCAAACAAACTAATACTACAACTAGTAATGTTATATCACATTCAATTAGTTAGTATTGTCTTACAATAGTAATAGTGATATGCACATAAGCTATACCTTGTGCAAGCTTGAGTAAAAGTAACTCACAAGCCTCATAACATTAGATGAAGACTAATGAACGGATATCTTGAAGTTCGGAGGAGTTATTTTGAAATAGGTAAAAACAACAGATAAAATAGAAATCAATGTACATTTGAATACATTTGTAGCCGAGTTGTGACAAGAAAAAGATATCACAGTGATAGCACTTCTGCTATATTTCCAGTCTGATTTAACTCTGTAAGACATAAATAATATACAGTGTAGTGCCAATTATCTAAAAGCTGGTCATCCAAAAGCGTGTGCCAGTAGTATAAACAAAAAATAACCACTACACTAATGTTAAGACGAGTGGTCAGATGGTAAAATTAAAAACACAAGTGGCTGGCAGGAGCATTGATTCACCGTTCCATGCTGTGTGACATCTAGCAATGTTGGCAAAACGTAAACGTGTTGTGCTTAGCCTTTCTGACAAACAAAATATTATAGAATCAGTGGATCGAGATTAGCTGCTCACTTTGAAACACCAACAAGACTTAACAGTAAAAATACCAATCACAATGCTAAAGAAGACAAACATATTGACTATTTCTTTAAGTTTAATTTTGTAACGTTCTTAACGCAACTAAGTCACTAAACCAAAACGTTTATGTACAGTACTGTATGTGCAATCCTTATTTTATACTTGTATGTATTATACTTACTGTAATACTGTATTCTAAAGTGTTATTAAAATATAGTAGTACTACTAGTACTAGAAGTATGTATTTCTAGTTCAATAACGTATTATATTTGCACCACACACATCCCATTACTCTCAACAAAGAATTTGTGTTTCAAAAATTTTCGATTATTAAAACACCCTCTGCATTAACTGTTCAGATAATTGACACTCCACTGTACTATTTTTCTGCAGAAAA
Source organism: Homalodisca vitripennis (assembly GCF_021130785.1). Taxonomy (NCBI): domain Eukaryota; kingdom Metazoa; phylum Arthropoda; class Insecta; order Hemiptera; family Cicadellidae; genus Homalodisca; species Homalodisca vitripennis. The sequence goes on from NC_060210.1 coordinate 91,464,267, forward strand.
AGTTTAAAATAAAATTTCACCAAAATTGTTAAGTTATCCATATTCATTACCCAAAATTAAAAGTACAGTTTTTATATATTTAATCTAGATTTTACCCTCCATATACCAATCAAGATATTCCTGATTGGATGCTTAAATATAACAATCACTACATTTTGACTATAATAAACATGATATCTTGGACAATAGACTAAACAATACAAATTACAAAGCAACATAATAACAACTTGCACTTTATATGGGATAGAAAGATACAAACTGTTGATAGTAAATAATTAATCTATTTGAAAAATTACAGCAAAAACAATGATAGCTATCAACATGTTGCTAAAATAACTGAAATGTTTCTATAGCAGTAACAAAAATGATCACAGACCTTACAGCTGCTGCCTTCTCAGTTTGTATTGTCAACCTGAACTAAGCATGTTTCAAATTTGTACTATCAAAAGGAATTTGGAAGCTACCAATGGTTCAACCCTCCGCGGATGGCTGAAATTCAGTAAAAGTTTTATATGCTCAGAACAAATAGTTTGGAAAGGAATCTTGTTTTTCTGACACATTTTGATGTAAAACTTAGTGTGTGATAGTAAATTAGCACCAAACGATGTTTTTGGTGGTTTCACAGCTAAGAAAGGCATGGTGATATAATATATCTATTGGATAATATATATTATCCAACTGCAATGTTGCCAAGCATAAAACAAGTTTTATTTAAAACATGTATTTAATTCATGTTTAAAGAGTTTTATACATAACAAATAAATTAGTATGGTTTTGTTCCACAATTTTGTAGATATACGAACATAGTAACAACATGAGTAGGAGGAGGGTATAAATATATATTTTGGATACAAGAAATGCTAGTTCAAATATTTTAAAATTTAATTCAATACATTAAACAACAAACAAAAAACTAACAAGGGAAAGAATTTGCATATAATCCTTTCTTTGCGTCAATTTACACTAAGACCCCTATCACTTATTAACTGAATATCTCTTCCCCCAGAGCTAGTATAACATATGAAGGTCATCCAAAAAGTAAGTCCCTCATGTGTTTCGAAGGTCAGGAGACACAGTTTCTTACTAAAGGCAGAAATGTTTATTTGTTTGGCATCAAGCACGACTAATCATGTAATTGAAATGTTTAAAATTAAGGAACAGAACTTACTTTTTAACAGCCCTGATCTTTTGGTGGTAAACAAAGTTTTACAACAGCTTCTGATTCTGAACCTTAAAAATCAGTATTTTGTGTATTTTTATGCATGTATTTAAGGTTATTCTACACGAATTTCAGCATTTAAAAAATTAAAATTAAAACTTCTAAATAACTGTTATTATAAAAACCAATTGTGTTTATAACTAAAAAGGAAACATATAAAGTCAACAGGAGAATACTGTAATTCAAGTAAATGTTATATAAGTTAAAATATTACATGTAAATATATAAAACAATAAAAACCTTAATAAGTTATGTGCTTTGAAATATATACTATTCAAGCTACTACAGTATACTTCTAATTTGTATGTTGTGTTAACTAATAATATAGTTGTCTCCACTTACATTGCATTATCATAAATAAATTTGAGTGTATTTATTGTCAAATACAATATAACATATTTGACAGCATTAAAACTATACAATAAAATACTACAACAACACATCATTATCTAAGCTGACTAGAACGATGAGATGGACTTTGGTAAAGTGTTACAGTTCTATAACAACTGAAATATTTCTTTAAGTCTATAAATTTTTTCTCAGAATCAGAGAGAAGGCACTTCTCTTTCTTGTAGGCACCTGTGCATAGGCACTTCTCAATAGTGCGTAGGCACTTGAGGTGATCCAAGACAGTTTACTTCTTCTTGCCAACATTTTTGCTCACCCACTCCATACCTTCCTGAAAATGTTTGGGAAATTTAAAAAAATCTTTACAGAATTGTAATATTTTAAAAAAACTTAAAAACTACTAGACACAATCATGAAAGTACGGGCTCTAACTCATAAACACAAATACAAAGTGACATTTAACACAGAAAACAAAAACTATCAGACAACCTCTAAATTATTCTTTACAGTACAGCAATGTAAAGGGCACAGCTGTAACTTACTGAATAGAAAAAAAAATTCAGATGTCTGCTATATCCGAGAAGAAAAATATATACTAAATAGTAATTAATTCTTCATTCGGTTATAAATCTAAACAATATAAAAAAAATATTACAGTATGATATTACAAAATGTGTGTGTAATGTACGAAACTCTGTACAAGGAAAGACACTAGTTTAACTGTTTTCTGAAATACTGCCTTATTTACCATTACCAAATTTATTTTGAAATGTACTGTTAAAACATTAAATTATAAATGAAATATTTGTAATTTATGCAAAGGACTAGTAATATTATATTCTTAATAGAGAAGAAGGTTGTGTGGATGCAGTTTTAAGATTAAAAAGGTGGGTATTTTTATGAACTAAAATAGAATTATAAAATAACATTATATTGAGGTAAAGTTTAAAAAAATCCTCTCTCCTTTTAAAATGCCTATATTTTTTTATTCAAGTTACTTTGTATTTGAGATTCCATACCAAAAAGAGAGTGGTATAATTTAAGATATGTAATTGGAACCAGCTCCATAAACAGTCCTACTAATACTAAGACTCATCAATGTAAAATTGATTCAAACAATATGTCCTTATTATCATAGTTATGTGTTGCATATTTATGTTTGAGTACAGTACAACCCCGATAAGTCGGCCCCCGTTAATTCGGAAGTCCGGCTAACCCGGACCGATTTTCAATTAAAAAATGAAAAATCAGACAAACATTTCAATAATAAAAACGTAATATTTTTGAGTGGTATAGTATCAGTGAATCGATGTTGCATCAGTATTTGATGGGACTGTACGACAGTGAGTGTGTGACTCATGGCACAGGGCGGCCGAGTGGCGGTCATTGTCCCGGATTCTCGGAAACAATAACAGACGCGTATTTCCCCAAATCCTCTCTGAAGTCGATGAAAATGACATTACTCTGTGGTTAGGGGCAGACAATAACGGAGGCTATGAGCCACTTACTTACGAGGAAGTGATCGCGTCGTTTTTACCTGATGCTAATGAATCAGACGCTGAGGAGGCAGACGGTGACATTGAAGATCCAGTGATGAGTCATGGAGATGCAGTGACCAAACTAAACGAACTAATGGTTTATTTCGAGCGGCAGGCAGAAACATCGCCGGCTGAATTGCTTATGTTGAATAGACTGCGGGATCGCACAGCACGCAAGCGGCAGACGACATTGGCACAACCAAAACTGACTGAGTTTTTTTACCAGGAAATGAACAGTTATAAATGTACTGTAAGGATTAATAATAATTAAATGTCCATATGTTTGATGTTTTTACAATTATAATGGAGTTTATCTGTAAGTATACCATATTTTATTAATTTTTACCGAATTCTCCGGCTAACCCGGATTTTCGTTAACCCGGATCGGCCGCGGTCCCGATTAATCCGACTTATCGAGGTTCCACTGTATATACATTTAAAACTCTTGAAAAACTATTTATCATTCATAGCTCAGAACATGAAAATGTGATACATTTTTCATTTGGCCATCATGAATTAGGAATGGCAATTTTAAAAATATAAATAATACTCAACAAATTTCATGCTTATCAGATTGAAACTTATAATCCTTATTAAATGCCAGTTAGATGTAATTGAAATCATACTGAGATGATTACTACCTTGATACCCTCGCCTGCCGTTGCACTGCAGGCCTGTATCTGCCATGGTCTGTCCTTGATCATGTGGAGAGCCAGGGCCTGGGCAATATCGGCAGCTGATGCCGCATGCAACAGGTCCTGTTTGTTGGCATACACAAGCACCGGCACTCCCAGCAGCTTCTCATCCATCAGCAGTTCTGACAGTTCATAGCCGGTCTCATCAAGACGCTTGCGGTCCGCACTGTCTATTACATATATCTGCAACATCATCTTCATCTCGTCAAACAACAATAATAGTATGGAAAAACTCCAAAATTATCTCACCAACACTTCTTAGCCGGTCTCCTCCAGCCAGTTACAGTTCACACTGTCTATTACATATATAAGGCAGAGTCAGTTCCTGTGAGCAATTGTGATCGGGAATAAAACTTGTTTTTCAGACGCCGGATTATGATGACCTGTTATGGCAGGAGATTATGAATAGAACTTAACGGCATATTATGCGAACAAGAGTATATCGATCTTTGTATTGCTTCTACGGAGCTTCTGTCTAATCAGGTTCCAGAATCTGTAAGGCTTTATCAGATTGTTAAGAATTTAAATCATTATTTGCAGGACAAACTCTGTATGTTTATGACCTCTTCTATTGATGAACTCTGTCAGATGGGATGTAGGGCTGAGTTGGAAGATTGAGAACTGCAAATAGCAGGCCTCCTCCTAGGCCAGGCACTGTCTAAGAACCTAATCTAGCCTATTCTCGTAATGATACTTGCAAGAATACCTCATATCACCAAATTCATGCACTCAATAAACCATGCTCTACACCTAGGAAGTCCAAATGTTGGAATTATGGTGAGGAAATTGACATGTACAGTGATTGTCCTAAGGCGAGAAAACTTTTCTGCTATGGCTGTGGGCGTGATGGTAATCACAAAACAACCTGCCATAAGTTACTTCCAAAAAACGGGGTACAAAGGGAGTCTCCTCTCACCAGTTAGGGAGTACTTTCCTTAACCCAGGTACATACATACTTTAGATTATAATGTACCATCTAATTGTAAGTCTCTTTCATTATCTTTAAGTGTAAATTTTCTTCTTTAATCTGCCATAAATGATTCTTGATCCAATCTGCCAATTCGGACTTTTGAATTTAGTTGCAAGGCCTTATTAGATTCAGGAGCTTCAATACTGGGATTGGAGAGAAACCGAGAGGGAAGATAAGTTCCCTACAAAAATTCAGTCTTTATCCAATCAATTTGTAGAAACTGACCAGAGAAAGAGTTGACCAGACACACAAGGTTCTTGGAAAGTCAATCCTCCCAATCACTGACACTCATAAAACTAACGCAGATTAAAAATATGAAACGTGTATTAGTAAAAACTGTTGACTTTGAATCTAAGTTAAGAGATAGTACAGGTTAAATCCTGTGTGACTGTAGCATGTTTCATCAGTACCATCAACCAGTACCATCAACCTAGTACTGTATCCTCTTATTCTGTTTAATAACATCCTCAGTAAACAATGCAGACTAAGGTGTAAAAGACCAGCAACTCCTTAAAAAATACATTTTAAGTTCATTCTTGTGATTTGGTCATCATACATTGCTAGTATACTTGCAGCCTACATTATATCACTAAATAAATACTTTCTCTTCTTGAACATTAAACAATTCTTTACTTTTTTGAATTCTGAAGAAATTACTTCACTATAAATAAATAAATAAATCTTTATTTGTCGTTCGAATTCTTACAATCATTGACAATGTCATATTGCAGCCTAGGGCAAGGTCAAAATAAAACAATTTTATCAAAATAATTTAAACTTAAACTAACATACAAAAAAGAAAAAACAGTGCTTTAGTAGCATAAATTAGTCAGTGAAGGTTAATTTAAAATAAACAAGATATATAATTTAGATATATAAATTAAATAGTAAATAAACAATTGTCAAAATTTACATATAAAAATTATTATATATCTAAAATGTAATGTTTTTTAATTCTAAAAACTCGTCTAAACTATAGAAAGGGTGTTTCAAAAGCCAACTATAAAAGAGCTTAGTGAAGGTTTTATGTGGATACTTATTTACCAGAGGTTCCAAAAAATTATAGATTTTCAGGGATGTTACCATGTGACTATTTAAGGTTTTACTGAGGCGGTGATAACCAATTGCAGCATTGTTTTTAGTTCTAGTATTGTATGAATGAATTTCGTTATTAAATTTTAAAAATTTTGGATTTTTTAGAATATAGTTAATTAAATCAAATATATATAGATTGATAACCGTTTGAATCTCTAACAGAATAAAAAGTGGTTTACAATGTTCCAGCGGTTGAGAATTAGTCATTAGTCTAATAGCTTTTTTTTTGAAGAATTAAGATGTCTTCAGTTCCTGAGCAGTTGCCCCAAAATATCAAACCATATCGAAAAACTGCTTGGAAATACGCAAAATAGGCAGTCCTCACATAGTTTTTTAGGAACAGCACTCTTAAGGCGACTTAACAGGTAAATAACTCTAGAAAGCCTTTTGCTTATATATTCTGTATGTTGGTTCCAGTTTAGTTGGTTATCTATATACATTCCTAAAAATTTTATATTGGAGCTAAAACTGTTATCAAGAGGGGCCAAATAAGGTTTCAAGCTAAAAATGATATTTTGTGTCTTTTCTTCATTTAATAGAAATCCATTAGATCGAAACCACTATAAATATAGACATATTAGTGTTTAGTATATGTATGATGAATCATTTGAATGGTTATACTTTTTTATGTTACTTATTGATTTTTTGGTAAATACTAAACAAAATAGGTCTTATTTATTTATTGTAGACTATTTAATGATTTGTCACTAAATTCAGTGCAGGTGTGTTTCAAGGTTTTTTGGAAGTTAAAACTTAATATTTTTTTATGACAACTTTTTTCCCCTACTGATTTTAGATTAAACGTTTTCCAGTTCAAAAGAAACAAACATAAGGCAAAATTTTCTTAATCTATAATGTAAATAGGGACACTATGACCATAAATGTGCAGTCATACGTTTATACTTCGAATTAGTTGGCAACTTCATATATTATTACTTCAATACACTACCGTTAATAGTAACTAAAAGTTTTAAAACAAAAACTTACCAGCACATCAGTATTCTCAAAATAGTTTCTCCAGTAAGGTCTAATTTTGCGTTGACCTCCAATGTCCCATACATTGAGTTTGAATCCATCACACTGCACTGACTTGATGTTGAAACCCTGTGTTGGCGTTATGTGTGTGACATCTTCTGAGGCGAGTTTCTTGAGGAGCGTGGTTTTTCCAGCATTGTCCAATCCAAGGAGGAGAATCCTAAGCTCCTTGTCAGGTGACGATTTCAATTTCCTTAATATAGACAATAATCCCTAAACATACATGTTAGAATTTACTCCATAAATAAAATATGTACATTTAAAAACAAAATAAGGAGAAAATATAGCACAAAAAGCTAAAACTGTATGAGAGTATAAAAGAATATTTGCAAATCCTTTAATTGCCAACGTCCGGTTTTCCAATCGTTAGAAATCTATGCATAAACTGCCAGCACATGGTTTTTCTTTGTCGGCAATCTATGTGTAAACTGGTAGTATATTTGGTTTTCTGGACATTTGCAAAATAATTATAAAATATAAATGTTACATTAGAACTTATTTAAAGTGAGAATTAGTATATTTATAATGAAACACTTCATACATACATAAATATTTTAGAGAAAGAAATCCACATCAATTGTTTAAGTGAAAATGCATAAAAAGAGTTCATATTAAGTGCTAACCAGAACTGCTGCGAAACTTTCAGAATTCTGACTTCAAAAAATGTTAATAATTTTAAACAACCTGTACTTTTTTTAGTGTTTATAATTGGATTTGTATTATATAAATACTCAAGACTGAATTATTTTTGAAAAACTTATTTGTTATGTTGTAGAAGAAAGATTAAGTTGGATGTTTAGTGTTCTTAATACAGTGAATGGAACTAAAAAACTATTCAAACTTTGAAACAAAACATAAAAATTATCATATACTTTTGTAGTTATGTACAAGGTACATTTTAAAACTGTTTCTAATGAATGCTATTTAATCTGTTTTTGAATGCAAATATAACAAATTCTCTTATATGTTATTATGGTTGTTAAACATTAGACCTACTTCCAGTATGTAAATCTAACCATTAGTCACTTTTTTCACACAGTTAGGCTATTTAGATTATAAAATTCAGTGTGGTTTGATTTTTAATACCTTATTAGTTTAGCAAATGGTTAACTTACTTTAGCCAATTCATATTTTTACTGGGGTAGAGTACGATAACCAGGTTTTATATTGATTAGCACAATCATTGATACTTCATATTCGTTTATCAAATACCCAATTATAAATCATACCAACATATCTACAGTCATAATAACAATCAAACTATAAATTAAAATAATGAATATGATGTCCATAGTGATAATCTTATGAATAATAAATGAGCTCTAACGATCAAACAAACAATTAGAACTTGAAATAAAAAACACTCTTAAATAATAATAAAATGATAACTTAAAAAATATTTATAATAATACGAAATATGCAATTATTTATATGTTTTCTCCTGGGTAGCAATGATTAACCACTTTCGAGAAGTTTTTGAAGCATCTTCTCTAGAAAACCGTACTTCTTTTCTAAATACTCACAGAGATGATCTGCCAGTGGCTGATATGCCACTTTTAAAATTTTTTTCACTGTCCTCTAAGAGCTTTTGACTGTCTCTTACTATCTATAAAATAAATTACGTTTATTATTACATGAGTGTATATAGTTAATCCAAGTTAATTATTGTTCAAAAATAAGTATTGGTTGGTTGTATTGAAAGTTAGAATTAAGTAATATTATTTGTCAATATCGATATAAAAAACCAGGTCCGCTTATCATACTCTACTCTTTTACTGTTTTTGCAAGATTATGGTATTTAATTACATATTAGCGTGGCCATTGAAAATGGACTTTTTTCATGGGTTGGACATTTATAGGCAAGTATTATTATCATAGGTGCATATGAACTGGGGGGAAAGTATATTATTGTATTATATTGATGCCTTTCGGACATTATTGCGTTAAGGAGCAGGGGCAACACGTGATCTGGGATTCGACTTTTGCAAGCTCGAGTTAACTTTTATTTTATATGAAAGTACGATAATTTCTCGTTGTTGGTATGATAATCGGTTTTTAAAATCTGGCTATACTGAGTTTGAGCAGACGCGGAGTTATAGGAAACTGTCAAAAACAGAGTTTTCAGAGGATTTAAAAAAATCGTAGCTCCTTTGATTTTTGTTGCCGACGAATTTTATCTTCAATATTGTTTTCAGGAAAAAAATGAACATACCTTTCCATAGTCACGTTAATGTAAATTGATACCAAGATTATTTTTAATTCTACCAAACACATTGCAATACATATCTTTGGTATAAACTTAGTGAGTTTATTAACAAACCTATAAGTTTGTGCAACATTTCAGATAAACTAGACACTATAAATCATTGTAAACCACAAATTTAGACTTGAAAGACTGACGTGGGCACTAAAATTTGTGGACCCTAGTCGACCAATATTAAGCCTCTTTCATTCAAATTTGACTGATCAAATATGTTTCAATTTACTTTGGATTGCCAATCTGTTTAACTATTAAGTCAGTAAGTAATCATTAAACATTTTACTGGTTTATACAAATACAATCAATATTTTAATTATAAACTGTACCCTGGATTCAAATAATTTATTGGTGTACTTACCATAGTGTGGCTGTCAGAAGGATTAATGATACCTAAATGACAGGTATTGACTAAAATAAAAATCAATTGCGCCTAATAAATTTCAAACTATTATTTCTAATTAAATTATACACAATGTATATTTTAAAGGTTTTGGTGAAACTAAACACGAAATTAGCAAATTATGTATAGCCTATATTCAAATTCTTTGGAAACTTTCTTAAATTTGTTTGTCTATTTCATAAAAGATTTTTTTGACCACAGCGTATCCAAGCAGTGCCCCCAACGGCGACGCAACTGAAAAATTACCTACCACTGGGCTTGAAATTACCCGCTCTCAGACGGCTGTCAAACATACAATTTTTAATATTATTAAAATTTCACACATTCCGAGTGGTGGGGAGGGTTTGCTTCGATAGCCCAGATTATCTGTTAAGTACGGACAATGTTTAGTGGTTGTGTGTTGGGTATGTAGATACGCCTATGGCTAATACTGAAAGAAAATTAATAAAATATCTAATCATAAAAAACATTTTCAAAATATATGCTGTCGAAAGGATATAATAGAAGTGCTTCCCCAATATAAAACCCAAAACGAGTTCCAATAACAGAGCTCTAACATATACGTTTGAACAATTTATATTATATATATACTGGAGCTAAGATAAAAAAGTATCAAAATCCATTAAATTTGTAATTTACAACCAATCAATCATTCAATAAATCATTTATTTATTGATGTTAAATTTGATATAACGTATGATTTATTCACATAGCTTTAGATTAACATATTATTTTAAATCCAAAGTTTACATAAGAAAATTCTAGTATTTTGTACAGGTATGGATTGATTGAAATGCTCTTCATTGTCTTATTGAATCTTAGCGAAGGTAAATTTTTTATATCTAAAATTATGTTTGTGTTAAGGTTTTACTCATTTATATTTTTTTTGTATATTGTCCTCTGTTATATGAATGAAGAGTAATGCTATATAATACGTATGCACAGGTTAAACCTATTTCTTGTACGGTCATGCAGATCAACAATTATGAAAATATCACTTTGTCATTGTATTTACATTTTAAAGTACGTTTATAACAATTATTAATTCATGGAACTTTAATAAATTATATAATAATTTTTCCTGTAAATAATTTATAGTAAGTCTTTGACTGTGCAAAAATTCCAAAGTTTAACACAACATTTTATACATAATTAACCATTATGAGTTGAATAATTAATTGAATGAAGAAAACAACCACACTAACCTTTTTTACTGGATAGTGTATGAAAACAGCTGACTGATTTATTTTCATAGGCCTAAGCAGACGATATTTTTAAAATAACCTATACCTAGTTAATTTCCTAACAAAGTATACTAACTTTGTCTTGTCCTATCTTGTCTAACGGTGTGAGTAGTACCCATAATGTTTTTGTTATTACTGTAAGAAATTAATAATCATTAATATAATAAACAGTGACTGAATGGAAATAGTACAATTAATAATTTATGGCTAATTCTGTAGTATTTTATTATCAACAGCAAAGTATGTAACTAGGCCTATATTTAAAATGATTAAGTACCTATGTAATTGTAATTGATTGTTCATGTAGAGTATGATAAGGACTCAGGTTTTTTATATTGAAATGATCAAACGATATTAATTAATATATACCCATCGGTATAATCAACTAGTAGTCATTAATTTTAACAATAACAATCATCTGCACCGGGTAGACTTTAATAAGCGGCCTACACTTGTTCGGTTGTTTTTTATCAAATGGGTCAATGTTTTTATCCGAAGAAATAATTCAATATTAAAGTTTATTTAACTTAGCACATGATTCCATCTTACTAGTTATTATAGTAATTTTAATGTAAACAATAAACTACAAGAAGTAACTAATATTTTGAGACTTTGGAAATGGCGACGAATATGAGAAAAATATATGAGATATTTTTCACAAATGACGAGATTTGTTTAAGTGGCTTCAACATGTGGGTTTGGCTTCTGGTAACCCATGGAGAGAATTCTTTCCTTCATTTCACAAAAGCGGTTACTCATTAATATCAGGCTGGGCAAGTTATAAATATTGAAAGGTTTCTTTGATACTAATTCTAGGCCATAGTTAGTTTTGTTGTTTTGTAATGTTAGTGTTAAATGTATATTTTTAAATTGTAATTGTACGAGATTCTTCTTGTTACAGTAATTTATTAAAACTTTATTATATATGATTTTTATATATCGTAGTTAAATAATATATAGAATTGTTCAATACAAATAACTGAATAACGAATGTAGTCTGTTTATTAGTCTGCCCTCAGCACCAACTGTACACACATTTTCATTTTATAAACACGATTTGTTCTACAAGTAACTTCTTTTAAATAAAAAAATTTAAAGAAACGATTTCAATAGTTCTGTTATTCGATATATAAAGTATCGATGATTGTACTAAGCAGTATAAAAACCGGGCCCACTTATTATACCCTGCTTGCTTGTTCTTGGGGTGCAGCCTAATAAGGGCCACCACCACAATTGAATCAGGATACCAAATTATTGATTAGATATACCTAAACTAGCCTTTCGAATAGAAAAACATTCTAATTATAGTTATTTACAACTAATTATTGCCAGCTCTTTGTAATGTATTGAATAACAACATTAGTGGTTGCAGTATAATAAGCGGCCAACACGACAATCAAATCATTGATATTCATGATCGACTTTAACTACTGAAACCAAATTATGTTATAGATATTTCAGATTAGAACATAGTTTGGCTATTTTAACATCTTAAAAAGTAATAATTTTATGGTGAACAAAAAACTGGGCTATGCATATATATAAAATGTAACAAATAAATCCCCTGTAAAATTGAGTTACTTTATACTTTTGAAGGATAAACTTGGCTGACACCTTAAAACATGTACATCACCATTGTGCTTGCGGTCATTTCTCAAATAGCATGCACATGATTTTACTTTATTTGAAGTAATTTGGAACAATAATGTTGAATTGAATTATGTTATAGACTTTTAAGATTGTATTAGAGTGAAGCTACATTTTCATATGTACAAGGGACAGAGTACGATAAGCCATTGTCACTCCACACATAGCACGCATTCCTCTCTGCATTGGTCTGTTTAGATCATTCATGGTATCGTACATGCAGTTCTTTGTTTGGCTTGAATGTGTGTTTTATTATAAGTGCGATTCATTGGCACAAAAACTTTCTCAGCATTAATTAACTATGATGTCTCAAATCTAGAAGAGGAAACATGTTATGCTGTGAATGTTTTAGTTGAAAACTTTTAACTTTTGATATGCTAAAAGTTGATGAGGTTGCTTCAGTCACTAGAGTCGAGCATTCGTGAAACAAGGAAAGAATTAGAGGTAGTGTGAAAGAAAGTGGTTTTCTTTGTGCCAAAACTGCTTCTGTTTTTTTAGACATGAGAGTTGAAAAACTGAAAAGAGATTGAGCATATGGATAGAGGATGAAACCAGGAAAAGTTCCACTAATCTCTCATACTAACAGAGAACAAGCTAAACAACTGCACAACCATTTTTTGGAGTCATTAGGGTAATGCAGCTAGAATCCACATCCACCACAGTTCCTGGCTATTAAAAGATGGTTTGAAAAGTTAAAGCTTCGCTTCAGCCTTCATAATGTGAAGCTCGTATGTGAGGCAGCCTCTATAAACAAAGTTACAGAAGAATGCCCAGCATAGCTCATAGCAGTCTTAGAAGAGGGAGAGTTCTGTACTGAAAGTGTCAATGCCAATGAAAGTGGTCTCTTTTAGAAAAAGAATGTCTCGAGAACATTTCTGTCATGATCAAAAAACAGGGCCGAGCTTCAGGACTGCTAAGAATTGACTCACCTTATTATTCTGTGTCAATGCTAGTGGACTCATGATTAACACTATGATCTTTTATAAGTTACAGAATCCAAGAGTTCTAGGACAGGAAAGGATATGAATCAACTGCCAGTTTTTTAGAGGTTTAGCAAAAAAGTTTAGGTCACTGCAGATTTGTTTTGTAGTTGATTCACCAACTATTTTGTTCCTGAGGTGAAGAACTACCTAGAATCCAAAAACTTGCCCTTTGAAGCTCTACTGGTGATTGACAATTCCCCTGAACATACTCTAATTAAACATCCAAACATCCAAGTCATATTCATGCCCGTACTACTATATCGATCCTACAGCCATTAGATCATGGTGTGGTTGCTACTTTTAAGGATTACTATGTGCGTAGAATATTTCAACTTCTAAAATCTATGGATGACGCCATTGAACTCAGTTCCATTGATATGGAAAACCTATAAGATCGCAGGTTGTCTTATTAACATCAAGGAATCCATTGATGAAGTGAAGTCATCGACCATAAATACATGTTCGTGAAAGTTATGAACTGAAGCTGTAAGGGTGATTGATTCCAAAAACAATTTGAGTGGAATAGGAAAATCAGTGGTGGATAACGTTTTAGAAATCTCTCACAAAATCGAGGGTAAAGGTTTTCTTAAAATATTCCACCAGGATGTCGAAGAAATGATGCAAGATAATGATTAAGAATAGATAGTGGAGGAGTTGGACGAACCGATAACATCTCAAAACAAGGTAGCCGAATAGTCTGAAGATGAAAACAAAAATCCTGGTAACTCAGAAACAAAGCTAAGATTTTTCTAAAAAAAAATTGATGACTTCCTCTGCATTGCAACGCAGCTCGCAGATCACGTGTTGGAGACAGATCCCCTCATGGGAAGGACCCTTTGGTTCAAAAGAGGACTCGGGAGATTAAGAAAAAAAAGAAGAAACATACAGATAAATAAGTATTTTAAGGTTTCCTAAACTTGCATTCATGTACTGTACAATGTTTCTAAAATTGATAAATACTCACTCAAAACAACTACTCTGTACACTAGGCTATTAAAATGTTTAACTATCTCTAGAAATGTAACTCCCAAATTTTCGTTTAAATAAGGTACCATTATCCATGATTTCACAACCTGCGAGAAAGCTCCGGAACACAAGCTCTGGGGATACAGAGCGATTACTGTAATCAATTGTGGTGGTGTTTGCTTATTATACTGCAGCTTCAAGTAGCTTTACAGATAGTTAGATTCGGTGAGTTTTTCATTAGTTTAGCTTGAATAACATTAGTTAAATTATGTAAACAATTCTTTTGAATAGTCCTGTCGATGGTCCTTAGGTAGGCCTATCAGTGCTCAGGTGGGTCAGTTGGCCCTGAGTGAGGTCTGGCTTTCATGTAGTTAGGTTATAATATGTGCTTTGATTAAGTTACCTCAAGTAACTATAGTTAAATTTTAAACAATGACTGTCGAGTGGGGTTAATGCTACTGGTGATTTTTTATTGTGTTGTCAGCTGTTTAATATACTCTATGAAAAATGATGGTATTTTGATTATATGATTGTTGGTGATGTGTTTGTAAACATTTAACACTAAAGTAGTGCAGTTTTTGTTTATAGTATACATCATAATTCTTTATTTAATATTAATAATTATCGTGAATGACAACAATTTGGTGTGAAGTTATAACTTCATCCAAAAATTATAATCGAGTTTTATTTACTATGTTTTATTAATTTTTTATAATTTTTTAACAATTAATTGTAACAACACCATGGCTGTAAGTAAATATGTAACTTTAACTGAAATGTTTTGGTTTTGACTTAAACATTGCTGTTTTTGTTAACAAACTCGATACTGTTATAACGGCACAAGTTATTTTAACAGTAGTAATAAGCGATTCAGGATTTCACTTTTCAAACATAAACTTTGAAGTTTTTGATGATTTGATGATGATTCAAAAGATACTTTTACATGTTTCAAAGAAAGGCTAGAAAACTGTTTTTTCTTAAAGTAGGTTCTGTAATAGGAAATAGTAATGAACTGAAGGCTCACTACTAATTAATTATATCGGATCTAAGCATTATCAATGTCTCTTTAGTGTAACAGCCCTTGTTCCACCTGCTACTAAATCATATGCTGAACTTGTTGAATTGCTGGAATGCCATTTATGCCATGCTCCAAATGTTTACATTGAGCAAATTCAATTTTTATGTCAGGTACAAGATTAGGTACAGGGGCAGTGCAAGCAATCCTGGCGCCCTAAGAAAAGTAAACTTTTATCACTTCCAACACTAACTCCATCACTCCTTCCTCCTTTCACAGCGAAAACATTACAACAAAAATGAAAGTCTTCCATGCATGTTTTTAAACATGATGAGATTTTAATTATTGATAGGATAGTATATTTCATGTCTTTGTATTTTATTAATAATTTGAACTTAATAAACAAAAACAGAAAAAGAACTCTTTTACATTTGTGTAGAAAGAACTTTATTTTCAACAGTTTATATAGAATTTATTTATGATTTAATATTTTTATTTTGTAAAAGATGTTGCAGTTCACTTAAATCTATGGTTTGAGCCAAGTCGTATTCTATTGATAGGATGGAGTCTTTGAAGTCATTTCCGGGCTATATCTGAACTAATGTAAGTTTTAATTAACATTAGTTTGAGAAACTGCACTCACCACTAGCAATAGTCACTGGTAAATCAACAAGATTTTTATAGTGAAAAACAAATTTGAGCACAGCCAGTATAAGATTATCGTTGAGAACCAGTTCAAGATTTAATTCTTTTGGATTTAATTTTTTGAGAACTCTTCTTGCTATTGTTTGAATTTCACTACATAGTTAATTTCCTTCAATGTTTTAGTATCTTCATTCGTCAAAAATGTTTCCAGCCTAATACAATCTTCCATCAGAGGTTTCATTATATCCAACTACAGAATCATCACGCCCTCCCCCCTTGTACAGAACACTTATACAGGGTGGAGCGCGGTAATTTGCTGATTTGGAAATGAAATAAAAAAATTATGAACCTTAGAAAAAATTATTTTTTATTTTAATTATATTGAACAGTAAGGGAATTTTTAAATTACATAGTTTTAAATAATGTATCTGGCAAATGTCGACCTTCGGCATCCACACACTGCTGCGTACGTTTTCTGAAGTTTTCATTAACTCTAACAAGCATGTCGACTGGTATTCTGCCAATTTCAGCCTCAATATTGTTCCTTAGGTCTTCCAAGGTGTTGGGACGGTTGATATACACCTTCGACTTCAGGTAACCTCAAAGGAAAGAATCGCATGGGGCTAAGTCTGGTGAGCGTGCCGGCCAGTTCACATCACCCCTCAAAGAGATAAGCCGTCCAGGAAACATTTGCCTCAAACAATTCATGGTAACCCTCGCTGTGTGTGCAGTGGCACCATCCTGTTGGAACCATGTATCCTCTAATTGCATTGCCTCAAGAGCCGGCTGAAAAAAATCCTGTATCATAGTCAAGTAGCATTCGGAGTTCACAATTATGGCACGACGGTTATCCTGAAAAAAGTAAGGGCCAATGATGCCTACTCGTGATATGGCGCACCACACAGTGATGCGGTCCGAATGCAGAGGTCTCTGGCGGACTTCTCTGGGGTTTGTTTCACTCCAGTAGCACATGTTTTGCTTGTTGACACACCCACTGAGGTGAAAATGTGCCTCATCAGAAAAGAACACAATTGCGTCACGCAGTATAGTTGCAAGCATGTCTTCACAAGAAATACGCCGTGTCAAATAGTCCCGTGCTGACAATTGATGGACCACGCACATTTTATACGGGTGAAATCTCAGTTCATCATGAAGAATCCGGTGGAGAGAACGTCTTGAAATGGCAAGAGCAAGTGATTGCTTCCGAGCAGAGCGTTTTGGAGATTGCAGTACTGCTGCTCTAACTCTATTGATTTTTTCCGGTGTTGTAATCCTTCTCTGAGGTCCCCTTCATACATATGACACATTCCCTGCTGTTCTGAATGCAGTTACCCAATTTACAATTGATTGCCGACCAGGAACACGTCCGCGTGGGGGAACAGCGAATCGTAAACGAAAAGCACGCTGCACTGCAATGATCGAGTGGGCATTTGAAAAATACGCTTCAACACAAAACGACCTCTCCTCTCGTGTCCACTGCATGATGGCAACTGGAACGCGGAGGAATACAAATCTCCCGTCAGCCACTATAAGCCACGCCCATTCTCCCCTCTCTTCGACCAACAGTGCCGCCACAGCCTGCAGTGCAAAAAAGCAAATTACCGCGCTCCACCCTGTATATAGTGTCACAGTATCATCACAATCACATAGAGAGTTGCTAAATAGGCTTCTTATACTTTAATCAAGTTGACGTGTTTTCCACCCAGTGTTGACATGATATCCCAACTTCAAGTACAGTTTGGTCGCTTAAAGTAAGTTTCAAAGTAACACAAGCCCATTTGATGTTTTTGCTTTGTGAAACTATTTGTAATTCATACAAATATTTGTCACTATTACTCTTCTTGCTGCCCCAGAATTGGCTGCCCTGGACGGCTATCTAGATGGCCCAATGGATGTGCCTCTGTCTAGGTGAGTCTATTCTGAGCTTATTGCAACCCTTTGGTTTTTACTTGCCAATTACTTGCCAATTTAAGTGAGAAAATCAGATATGTAGTACTGTGAATACTAATCAATTTCTGAGGGCACAATTTATTAGGGGCTTAAATGACGCATACATCAAAGAAAAGCCATTACAGGGAAACTCTCTTACCTAATGCAGCATCTGAAGTCTCACACTGTCGCAGACTTGATTCCTGGGATCTGGAGTCAAGGTCTGTCTAAATAATCTAAAAAAAGTTGTTGATGAAGAAGCTCAAAATGAACTCTTAGCATCGTTTCAATATCATAAACACCTAGACTACAAAATCAAGTGCAGTCTAGGTATTCTCATCGCCCCATCAAAGTGTACAATTTAGTGCACTACAATGTTTTAGAATTTTTATTAAATGTTATAAACATACCAGAACAGTTTTAATTTTTTTCTCTATGTTCCTAAATAACATGTTTTGAACTGAAAATACATGACCGCCATATATAAATGAAATGGCATACCAAACTGGTAAATGAACATAATCAAGATTTTTACTATATCTAAAAGGTCAATTTTTGTACAAAGTTTCAGTTCTTGGTGACAGATTAGTTCTTTAGTGATTTACATGCATTCAATATCTTGAAAACCGTCCAAGAAACAAAACAATTGTGTATTGCAAAATTTTTTGGTAAATCCTAAAAGCATTTGAGAACATTTTGTTTTTTTTTTCACTAAGTTTATAAATAATAGAGTTATGAATATTTAAAAAGTTTAAATGACCTCATATTGAAACGAAGTGGTGTAGCAATGAACTTAGCTAAGACAATATTTGTAAAATCAATTTATGTACTGTTTCAACTTGACGGGTATTTTTTTATAGGGGCTGCTGTGAGGGCGATTGCAATAAGCTGATTTTGTATATATATATATATATATATATATATATATATATATATATATATATATATATATAAACCCCATAGCTAAATCTTTATTATTGCATGAGATATGTGTACCTGACAGATAATTAACATTAAACAGTAGGACTAGGTGCCCCCTTTTTTCAGATTATTAGAGTGTACTAAGATTTTTGAAGAACAACTTTAATCACTTATTTAAGAGTGATAGGACATATTCTGGGAACCCAAAAGTGAATAAAAAGATTAAATAGCACTGATGTAAACTACTGTCAGTGTAATGTTAATCTTATCTTCATCTTCTTATAACACATTATCTGAACTGATAAGCAGTTACTTCTAGCTTTAATGCCTGTTTTGTCAAATTTAATTTTAAATCATACCCCTTTTGTTCTGTAAGTTTGATAGGTAAAGTTAAAATAACAAACTTTTGCCCAAGCTATATATTTAGATGATATTTTTATTAATAATGTAAAACAACATGCTGCTTTGTAACTTTTTTTAAATTTGATGGATCGTTTGAATAAGTGCATTATGTCCAATGGAGACTACTTTAAAAGAGACTAAAGTTTGATTATGACAGGTAATCTAATTTTTCAGTAATATCAAAATATTGGATTCTTTCCAGACATACATATATGTAATACATCGCACCACTTTTTGGACAAGAGAGGTTGTATGAAGGAGATTTGCTCACGCTTAATCTTGTGCTTTTATTTCAATGGGAAATCTTGAGAAAAACCTATGACTAATTTGGATGAATGTTTCTTAAAATGTACTATTTTAAGTTATCTACATATAAGCTGTTTATAAAAATAAATTATAAGTACGGTACATTTATTGCTGTTGATAAGTTTTTGATGGACTGCTAGAATAGTCTTCAGTAACAATGAAAAAATATTTTTTTCCTGAATCCCCTTTCTGATATCCAAAGAAAGTTAGAAACAGTTGAAGTACTGGCAACAGTTGACAGGTCCTAAAATGTAATCTTAACTTAATATTTATTTACTTGAAATTTGGTTTTATTAGTTATTAGTTTTAACCCTTTTATTTTTTAAACAATGCTTGCAATACAATTATTGTAAATTCTTTCTGCAATAAAAAATATTATTATTTGTAGAATTTAACGTGAAATTTCTACTATGCAAGAGGTCGCATGTAAGCAAATTTACTGTATGTATTTTTTTAAACATATAAATCAAATTATTTATTTTGAACACTGTGTGTAATAAAAGAACAACTTGCAATATGGAAACTTTAATTTTTTATTAATTGCATGAAAATTTAGAAATTTTCTCTCAGAAATACTGCTAAAATGGATGCAGGAGACTAAAAATTTTAATTATTTAAAAAATAAAGTGGGTAAAAACTAACAAATGTCAATGGTGTGTGAAGGAATATGACAAGAGATAAGAAAAGCTCCAAAGATGCTAATAAATTACAAAAATATTACCAAATTATGAAAAGTGAGGCAAACTGCCATGGGTACGGCCTATTGCGTATTAAATAAGCAAACAGATAGTCTGCAACTTTAACATGAGGCACTGCAATTCAAAAGATGTTCAAGTTGACCCAAACAGACAAGTTAACAAGGTGTTATAGTCAGCAAGTGAAGAAATACTTTTTGTTGCTGTTTCAGGTTTTAATATAAAGAGAACAAAGAATCATTCCATGAGAAACTGTATGACTTAAAATGGTGATATATAAACTCCCTGCTTGTTTTTTTCCAACGACTCTTGGATTATGGTTCAGATTGACACATACAGCAGCTTCCAGAAGTCCACTACAGGTAATAAATCATGGCCTATATTTGCTTTAATTAGTGAAGTTTTACTTTAAATCTCTTTA